>NC_066616.1:29700000-30389000 GCF_025231255.1 Drosophila biarmipes | reverse complement strand
CAACCTATTTCTCTTGTTGTTATGGCTAGTGCCCATAAACTTTATGGCAGCCATAAAAAAGCCAAGCTCTCGCTAAAGAAATCCAATAAACAATCCAATTATAATTCTTTAAGAGCCTTTTCAGTGGTTTAAGGGCTCAAAAAATAGTTTAAAATAGTCATATTCAAGTAAAAATATATTTTTAAGATATAAATTCGATTTAATAATAATAAGTGCATTGTTTTCTGTGTGACATTGCGGCTAGAAAGGCCGTCGAACTGCCTTGGCAAAGCAAATTGCAATGCATTTCCACTCAACGCGCCGGGCGTTAGTTGGAATTTCAAATTTGTTTTCGGTAGTCTCGGTGCTCTCCGCCCAAAAAAGCAGAAAAAATAAAGACAAAAGAGATAAAAACTCATGCCTCGCCTTAATTTGTGTATAATAAGTGCTCCGCCCGGGCACCCTGGCGTATGATGAATATTTATAATGCAGAGCCAGAGGCAGCGATAGCGGCAGCATCTTCATCGCTCACAAAACTCAGGCTCTGAACTTTTTAAGCAAACAAATGAAAAATGAATTTCCTGCTTATGTTTATGCTTGGCATATGCTGAATGCCCCAGCTCACACACTTTTGCCCAACGAGCACCGTCAAGGCAGACAAAGGCAGAGCGTGAATAAATATTACTCATACGCAGCGTTGTGCAACATTGTGCAAATGCCAGAGGCAAGTATTTACACCTAGACGGAGCACAATCAAATGCAGCACAAATGTGTGAAAAATGCATAATATCCACAAGCATGTGTGCGTCCGTCCGGCTTCCATATATCCGAAGATCCCACTCTATACACATATATTTATATGTGGAAATTGGTGCTGCAAAATGGCTGCCATGGCAACAATGCTGAGCGGCAGCAAGTGCCGTCAGCAACAGCAGCAGGAGAAGGCCAAGAAGAAACAGCAGCTCACGCTCATAATGATTATCCATTGAAATGGAAATGCCAGCCAAGGATTTAATATAATTCGCCATTCGCCATGCGTAGAGTGCGATCTGCTGGGCGCAAAAGTTTGCGAAAACTTCATCTCTCGCCAAGAAAGCAGCTCAGACACAAGGATGCACCTCAGCATGAGTTGCAGGCCCGAAGAATGGAATTCAATTTAAATAGATTTCCGCTTAGGGGAAATTTAAAAGAGGCAAAAAAGCGTTTCCCAGCAGAAAAGGCAATTGTTAACGCCGAGCCAGCTGGCTGGGGCGTTTCCGTTGTTGTGGATGTGTGGGCGTGGCATGCTGATTGAAAAACTACTAACTACAAACACTTAACACAGCCAAGCATGTCCGTGAGGGCACTGAGAAAAAGGGGGGTTCCTTTGGAATTTACGGGGGAAAAACTAAATGTATATCATGTTAAAAAATACATTTTAAAATGATCATGAAGGCACTGGAAAAATTGTTATTTTCTTTTAATAAATAATCTTAATTTTAAATTTGTTTTTAAAATATTTCTCGCTGTACACCTATGCACTGAGATGGCACAGACAAAAAAGCGACAGAAAATAAATAGGAAAATGAAGAGCTGGCATAACAATTGCATGATGTTTATTTAGACGAAATTGATATTCTCTATGCGATTCGATGAGCTGTTAATTCAAATTGATTTTGAGCCTTCTTGTGGCTTAGAATTTGCGCATTTTATAAGTCCGAAAAGTATATATATTAAAGCGCAGTCAGGGATCTTCGCCAGTGAAGTATGCCAGCTAGTTAGAGCATTTCCCAGGATGTCTTAGCACTGCCCTCTTCGCCGGCAAATATCCAGCTCAAAGGAACCGAATGCTAGGCAAACGTGCGTGCGAAAAAGGTAATTGAAAAATAGTTACCATTTCCTCTGCTACCTGGGGAGAAGGAAACTTCAGTTTTTCTTTCGCCTTCCACCATGGCCTTTCGACGATGGCAATTGCTTATTTTAGCGCTTCCCATTGGCAATTCGCAATTGCCAGTGCTGCTGCAATTGAAATGCAGCCAAGAGCCTGCCCACTTACTGGCAATTCCCTGGCACTCGAATTAAATTTTAATGAAGTTATTTGAATTTTAATTATTTCGAACGCGTTCGTGACACGCCGCTTCTTTGGCGCCGCTTAAATCAATGACCGGAAAGCATTATACAATGGTGCTTATATGCATATATAGGACGGCTGTCAGCCGGCGAATGATTTAAGTTGCCATCCCGGTGCAGTCCTGGGCTTTTTGGCCCGCTCGAGCGACCACATGCCGGCAGCATATTTCAAACTGTCCGGCTAAATCACGGGCAAATGCGAAAATAAAATCACCAAAGTGACGACCGACCACCGCAGACTGACTTTCGGGGGCAATAAAACATAATAATTAACATTTTGCGAGCCGTTTTGATAAATTACGATGCGGTGTCTCGCTTAAAGTACACACAGCGTAGCATACTTTCCAGCGTTATGCTAATGGCCAAGCTCAACCGCAGACTTGCATGGCAAGTTTTAATTACATTTCGCCCAAGTGTGTGACACAAACATATCTACAAGCCCTGGCACGTGTGGGTGTGTGCTGCACTTCCCCGGGAAAACGGACAGACAGGGAAAAGTGCGAGCGGAAAAGCAGAAAATGTAAGTAATGACTAAATGCGCACTCTGACAGTTTAACATGACAAAAATGTTCTCGTTTCCTTATTTCTGTTTTGCTTTTTTTCCCCCGTCATTTTTGCCCCTTTTTTTCGCAGAGCTTGATAAATGATAGTCAGCAGTAACAATGTCCTGGCCAAGTTTTCCTGGACAGATACGGTTAACATTGTAGCTGGCTGGCTGGCTGGATGGCTCTACACTTTCACTGCACTCGGGTCGGCAATTCGTTTGACCTCTTTGTTCGGGGAAAGGAAAACCTTTGAGTGAGTGAGGGGGCTTTTCATCATAAACCAAAGACAAATGCACCATAAATGCGAGTGCGGGACATGAATGTGTTAAGGCAAGAGGCCAGGAAAAAACAGTGAAATGAAATGGAAGGAATGCTGAAAGAAAGTCGGAAAAGAAATATAAATATATATACAAATGTGTGTTTGCATGAAAAGGCGAGAGTATTATTTATGAGCTTGCGGCAAGTGGCGGTCAGAGATTTTTATTCCGTTTCCTTGGGTCCTTTTAGTGGCAAAAGTTGTCTGGGCCCTGTTTTATGGAGTCTTTAATGCCCTTTAAGTTATTAAAATGTTTTATAACTCAGTAGTTTGACATTTCAATTTGCATTCCATTTTGATTAAAATCTAAAATTACGCAATAAACTGTTGACTTAAAGAGCACTTCAACATTTATAACATTTAGATGGAAATTTAAATAGTATAAGGGTGTCAAGTTTTTTTATTGCCTCTAAATCAAATAAAAAAAATCTCATGGTATTTGTTTGAATAAGTTTTTATACAAATGCATAATTTGTAATCGTTTTTTATTCCCCTTTAGTTCGCCGTAATTAAACTTTAATTAGTTCCAAATGTGCTTTTCAAATATTCCCAACGACCCACTTCTGCGAGTGTGGCACATTCCTTTTTGAGACCATTACACTCGAGTTTTGCAGCCGCTAAAAGCTTAGGCCCATTTCGTGTCTTTTTAATTGGTGTAGAGCATAATTAATTAACCTTTGTCGAGGTGACCAAAAGCAACAAAGCCCGAAAAGGGCAAAGGGCAAAGGAAAGGGCCTGTGGCAGAGAATTAATGTGATTACATTTCTGCCGTTTGCTTTTAGCACACTCTTCTATTGTTGTGTCGTTTTAAATATTTAAAACTAAGCAACATGCCCAGGGCGAGTGAAAAACCTAACAGGCTTGAAAGGTGGCCAAAATCCGAGGCGATATGCATGTATATATAGTGCGATGTACATACGAAATGGTTGCAGTTGTCGCCAAGAGGCGTTTGCTGACTGTGCAAGTTGTGAGTTCCATTGATTTTCAGCTTCACACTTGGCTCACATCGCTTTTCGGTACGAAGAATATCCTTGGCATCCTGACGGCATGCCATGCCTGCATTTTTAATGCGCATTGCAGTGACCGAGCGGAGCAAATATTTAATAAAATTTTTAAATTGCGCATACGCCGCTGGTGACCGAGGTCAAGGCACAGCCAACTCGGAAGACCGTATCCCAATCTCCTTTTTCAATCCACTCTTCTTCGCAGAACTCCGCAAATGCACTCCAATAAATGGGTGCTACTTTTTGGGAAATGATTTCCATGGTAAGATGTATAATTGCATAATAAACATTGGGGAAAAATATAAAGGTTAAGTTTCCTTAATATTAAGTATTTAATGTGAGATTTTTGAGTTCATATGCTTATTTAAAAAGAAAATTTAAACGAGAAAAATGATTTATCTAAGTATTTTCTCATAAATATTTAAATATATTTTTGGTTGCTATTTTCCCTTCCCTGAACTTGTCTTTATGTAGTCCTTTCAGTAGCGGAACGTTCTCGCAGCATGTTGTTCAGGGGTCGCATGGTGAAATAGTAAATGAACTCGATGGCACTGAGAATGCTGGCCCCCAGGAAAAGTCCGAGCATCCCGCCCATGGAGACCACGACATCCAACCGCGAGCGAATCGCCTGTCGCCGATACTGATCCGTTGGCAGGAAGGGCATATCTAGAGTGACGTTGAAATAATTGTTTCCGGTTCGGGTCCTACCGGAAGAGATCATGTTTAAAAGGAACTTTCTTATAAGGCTCCTTACATTATGTTGGGTTCGTAAACGGTGAAGATATCGCCTTCGTTGCAGGACGGCAGGCACCCACAACTTTCGTTGGTCCTCTTGTTGTTACCCAACAGAACCCTGGAGTCCGGCTTTATCGCCCGGTTCCTCTCCAAGCACAAGTATCCCTGCAAATCGCAGTCCGGAAAGCGGCTATCTGCATTTGGATTGTACATAAACGACGTGCAGTTGCACACTTTCAACTGCAGCGTCCTGATGCACTCGGTGATGCAAACGCTGAAGCTGTAGGCCTTGTAAACACTGGTCGGCGGAATCTCGTCGGGAAAAATGCAGCTGCGGATCTTCGAGTCGACCTCCCTGACATCCGGATCGTTTGTCATAATTACCTGGTTAAACTGCATATACTTTCCCAGTCCCGGAGTAATGGCTAAAATGCCAGGAGGGGCAAAGGCCGTGTGCGGAATATCCTCGGCATTCATCACGTTCGCTTGAATCTCCACATGTGTGACCACAGTTATCACGGCCTTTTGATCGGCGGGATCCAATTGGTTGGGCAGCCAGTGCTTTGAGCCAGGCTCATTGTTCTGCAGGGAGTTTAGCATAAAGCAGCGGCCAAAGGGCGTCAGCAGGGGTCGAAAATACCGGCAGCAGTCGAAGGGCACTCCTGATAACTTACACTCGACGAATAAGTCCGAGCAGTTGGCTCCATACTGATAATATAAAAGGAAGTTGTAAAAAAACAAGTCAAGGCACCAACACCCGTGTACAGTTTCAAAACCTCCCGCAAGAGTGTCTAAAAGTATGCAAAAAAAATACTTTTTACCTCATTCCATTGCATACTTTTAAAAAGCGTTATGAATGATCTCAAAACAACACTTATTTTACTGTTTATTAATTTTTGTTTTTAATTAATAATAATACTCACCCACTTGAGTATTTTCCGGTAGTCCTTCGCCGGACATTCTGCACATGGACCTGGGCAATCCGTCAGGGCCAACCCACATTTAGCCTTCAATGCGTTTTCATTGTATAATACAGGAAATAGAATGGTCGCCATTCCAGATTCCACTTCGAACGGGTAATCTCCGGCAATATCTACGCCCAGTCTAAAAATAAATATTTTTTCTATAACCAGATTACCAGATTTCGAAACTGCCCATTGACCGCACGTTTTTATGTACTCCTCCATGGTGGGAAACAATTTACCCTTGTGGGCAACCTCACAGACGCTGACCGAGGGAAATTGCCACTTGGAAAACGGCGGCAGACTCTCGTACACAATGCTCACGGCTCTCGAGGGAAAACTCCGCTGATATGCGACGATCAGATGGTAGCAGCCCAGCGAGGAAACGATCACACAAATCAGCCAGAAGATGCGTTCCGTGAAGTGCAATCTACAGAGACGAATACTACGACATTGGACCAACAGCCGCCGTAAAACCCACCTGGAATTGGCCATGTAGGCGAACCCGGCCAGGGTGCAATTGGAGCAGTAATCCTTAATGTGGTCAACGAATCCATTGCTCCGCTTCTTCCGTTGGCCATCGCCCGTTGCCTTCATGGTTCGAGCCATCTTTGCTCGAAGGAGAAGTTTTATAAGCCGATCTCCGAGCTCTGGGCCTTCGTGGCGGACTGACCGGGGCAAATAAATTGGTCTTGACCAAGCACGACACGGTCAGCTACTCGTTGGGTAAATTTGTTTGTTGTCCGCTTTCAAGTGGATGTGGCTCCACCGAGAGAAAACATATTCAGAAATTTTACAGAATTTTAAAATATTTTTATTTCACACTATTTATAATAATAATACTTTCAAAAATCACATTTTCTATCCAAAAATATAACCCTATTGCTGTTTGATTTAGAAATCTTCACTTATTTTTCTGAGTGCCACAAGGCGAGTAACTGAGTATGGGGGCATGCAACTTAATGGCATGCCAGTGCGGTCCCCTTTCCCCACACACAGAAATTTCTTACCAACACCTCACCGCCCACGCTACCCATCCGAAAGTTGGCATGGCACTGCATGTGTAAAGCCTTTAATTGGTATTTGCTTTGTGCAGGTGTCGCAATAAGGATTTAAATGCACACTCACCCGCAAAGCAGCACACCTCTCAACATGTGTGTACATGCATTTATGGCCACTTGAATTTCATGCATTTTGCGGCCCAGGTGACACAGAAATCAAGTTGGAATTGTCGCACTTAAGCTGCTGAGACTGAAATCCGATAATTTCACCAAGGTCGGCTCACAAAACATGCGTCACTGGCTGCACACGATCGAAGGCAAATGTTTTTAATTGACATTTAAATGTAAACGTGCAGGTAAGCCATTTATTTACATATTAAGTCCACATTCAAATAAAGGCAATATTAACTTGATGAATATGAATGTAATAAATTGATAAAAAGGTTTTCATTTTCAATAGGTTTGGTATGTTACATAATACTTAAACAATGATTGAAAATAATTTTAATGACCAATAAAAAACCTTAAAAATATGTTTTTAATTAGAAAGCGATGTATATTGGTCCAAATCTTATAAATATTTTTTGTCTGGGTAATATTTATTGTTAAAGATTTCTTATATAGAAAGGTAGTGATTTAAGTAATTATATTTAAATATAACGCCTTCATCCCACTGATATGTGACTATCAAAGTCCGTTGGTGAGAACTTCGCGCCACTTGCTGCCACCTGGGCCTTCTGCGAGCACGTTAAACTTTCCCGACGCCGTCCCGACACCTTTTTCCACCCACCTCCCCCCGATTGCGGCTGTTAACCCAGCCACCCACCACCCACATCCAGGCCAGAGCCAGACCTTAGCCCACCTCGATTTTCCTGGCCAAACTTGGAGTCCTGTGCGGCAAGCACCTGCACTGCAGTGAGTTATTAAGTGAAATGAGTGAGTGCACACACGACACCGCACCCACACCAGCGCACTCGGGCACTCACACACGTGCATAAATTGTAGTCAACATGTTTTCGGTGCTTAGAACTCGACGCTAAATTAGAATTATGCAATTACGGCTCATTTGCGCTGCACACGGCTGCCGTTGTCGCTGCTGGAAAAACACTTAAAAACAATTAGAGTGCTTATTGAAATTCAAGCTGCAACATGCGAGCGGCATGAAAAACTAATGCAAACATTTTAATTATTTATGCATCTCCGTCCAAACATGCAATGGGGCAAATTGTTTTCTACTATTTGCTAACATTTCTGTGACAATTTTCATTTGTCATTCGTCGTCTGGCGCGGATGACTAACTTTAAATTTGCGCTAATATTTTTAAAAGGAATAAAAAGAATGGCGCTAGATTGAACAAACAATAAGCGAATATATATATATAAATTAGCTAAACACAATTTTTCCAACCTTGTCCTTTTATATACATTAAATAAGAGTTTTCACAAAAAGGTTCTAGTTTATACAATTATTTTTTTTTAAAGTATAATAACAATGAAAAGAAAAGGAATTTATTTAATAATCTATAGTTTTTGCGAGTCATCCCAACTTTCCAAAATAAATAAACTTATCCCTCACTTTCAAAAATATTTTCAAGTTGCGTCCACTCCACTCAGTTATTGGTCACAATTGTGTGGCAACACAGGGCAAACAATGTTGTTAAATTTTTGCATACTTCATTTTGGTCATTTCCTGAAAGATATTCCCAATTGAAATCGAAAATTGGACGAGCCACACGAAAGCAATAAAAGCCCAGGGTAAACAAATTTTTCAAAAATAAACAAACAAAATCTCTGCACCCAACTCCAATAAATCGAAAAATATGGCTGGCAGATTGCTTTCAAAAAGAAAAATAAATATCTTCGGACTGAGTGAGATGACCGAAAAAGGTGGCAACAGAAAAATCTGAACAAAAATAAAACTAAATAATTTATAGTTAAAACAGAAAAATCTTCGATTTAATCAACTCCATTTAGAAGACAGACTTTAATTAAAGCTGGCGTATTGTTTGGGATTTACATAGGCCTAATTTATAAAGAGGCACTTTTTACATGCTACCAATGTTGAAAATAACAACGCTTTGTTTGAATTTATCTTTATTCCATGGCACCTACACGTGACTGCCAAAATATTATGGTGTAGTTGCATCGGTAGAACACCTATCAAATGCAGGAGACACAAAACCTGCGGCATAAACCAAACAGCCGAACAAGCGACAAGGCAATTTAAATACAAACAAGCACACAAAATTCGGTAGTTTGAGTGTTTGGCACTGGGAATGGGATTGGAAACATCGTTGACGTCGACACACAATTAACTTCAAAATACTCCAAGCCGTGTTAAGTGTCAATTAGCCGGAGCCAGAGCTTGCCAGCCATGAATGCGAAATCATGCGGCTAAAATATCAAACATACACGAGTATTTACATATGCAGATATAATTTTCTATATAATTGCGTATGCTAAACAAGTTAGCCAAGCTGATTATCGCCTCCAGATAGACAGGCCAACAAAATTGCAGGGAAATAATGAGATCTGCTATCAAGATGGCTTGCTGGCGCATGTCTAAATAGTCGAAGACCAATCAAGTTTATTGTGGCCAACCAGTGAGATCATCACGGAGTTCATCAAAGTCAGCCGGCGATATTAAATGTATCTGCCAAAAGCGAGAATCAAACCCAAACCATTCCATCATACAAAGCCAATAATTTATTCGGGACAGACATTTAAAGTTTTTGGGCCAAATTATATATTAAAAAAGTTTCGATGAAGGCGAGCCTTCAACTAAATGACTTTTGCTTTTGACTTGAACTCACATAATCTGCAAACATTTCATTTCTAATAACCAACGGACCCAAAATGGTCAAAACAGCGGCAATAAATAAAATCGGGTATCGGAAAAAAATCAAAAATGATATTGGTAAAACATGGAATGACCAAATATAATATGCAGACCGCAGAACAATAAAAGTGGACAACCAAAAAATTTGGCCAAACAAAACCGAAACACACGGCCGGCGAATACAGCCGAAATCGTGTCCAAGTGCCACGTTTTGTTTGGTCTAAGCGACAGGGCGGCATAGGGCCACGACCCCGCCCCCTTTTTTTGGCCAAACTCTACTCCCACCATCCCGAGTGCCCCTCCTAGCCAAAACCGTCGGTTATGTTTGGCCCGGCACGCTTTGTTTGTGTTTCCCACATGCGCTGACAATATCGCAACAATGTCGGTCGACAACATCCAAGGAACAGCGCGCAGTGCTTCACTGCTGCCCCAAACTGCTGCCAAAGAAAAGCGCCAGAAAAAGGAGGAAAATCGAATGGCAGACAAAAACTCCATGATGGAAATTTCAGCAAGAACTGCACGGGAAAAAAAGTTAATAAATACAAATAAAACCCATTTTAGTGGATAAACAAATTTATAAGACTTTTTATTATAGTCAAATGAATTTCCGCTTTTTAATTGATACATATTACTATTTATAGCTTTCAGCAGAACAGAAATCTTAATAAATACATCATGGTAAAAAATATAATACTAATATATGTTTTAATGCTTTCAGCATTATTTTCTTTCAATTTAAAAGAATTTTATCATCGCCAAAAAACAGCAAATATTTTATTTGTTTGCGTTTATAAGGTGTAAAAACTATAATAAAGCGCCTGATAAGCGCCTTGATAAGTTATACAAACAATTAAATAGATAATATTACTATTTATGGACTATACATCTTTTAAAAAATGAAATGAAAAAAATATAATATCTTTTGAATACAGCAATGTACTATAAATAAGTCCCCAATTTTTCCCAGTGCCTCCCCGTAAACAATTGCCTGAATGACACTAATGGCAGCTCCACTTTTGCATAGCCCAGTGTCTTCCGCTTCTGCGAGCTGCTTCTGAGACAAGAAAATCGAGTGCAGAGGCAATAAAAGGCCAATAACAATGCAATAATCATAATAATACCGATGGCAAACCAGCCAGTCGGCAAATGTTGCTGCCGCAACAGCAACTTGCAACTGGCGACGGGCAACTAGCAACTAGCAACCAGTGGCAACAGTTTGCTGCAGTATCAGCAATAAAAGTTGTAACAATTATCATTTGAAAGTGCATTGTTCCAGTTGTCAGATGCGGCGCCTAAGTACTTGCAACAACAACTGGAATAGCTCGTGCCACCAGCAACACAGCAGCGGCAATTGTCTACGTCAGCGCCGGGTAAAATTAATATGCACAATCCGCTGCAACTGCAATTTGTTGAGGAAACAATGAAGCGCGCAGGCAGCAAAAAGATATATTTTACATATTGTCGCATAAATTTCAAAACGATAATCACCGAAGAATATCAATTAGTTGGCTGCTCAGCTGCCCCGGGGGCTTTCGAGTCTTTTGTTTAATGTGGAGCAAGAGCCCCCATATAATGAGTTATAGATTTGACTTCCAGTGATATATGACTAAGCCAAGAATTAATTGGTCCTATGCTCTGGGAATACTAAATGGCATCAGACAGCCTCGGTGACAAGGGAAAGCTGCTTTTTTGGCGAACAGAAAGATTTGGTAAACTCACTTTCGGAGTATTCAATCTGGACCCTATACAGCCCTTGCTGTCAGGATGTGAGTGCAATTAAAACCAATACCCAGCAATTAGCCCCGGTGGCCATAACCTGTCTGCCGGCTGCTCCCTGTTGGCTTTTAATAATGAAACCACATAAATCTTTTCATTAAAGTTCAATTAATCAACAGCCTTCCTGTCACTGCGCATAAATCTCATAATGCACCCACCCACACATGTGGCTTTGGGCCAGGGTTCCGACTGCAGAATGCAGACACGGATGCACAGACACAAAACATGGGCCCATGGAGCCCGTTTCCCGCTTCCCGGCTCCCGACCCCAGCCGAGTTATTTGTCACCATTTCCCTATTTCCACATTTCCCAGCCGACAAGCGACTGCCGACTGCATAGGCACCTCCCAATGGCTTCGCCAAACAAATGTGCAATGTGTTGTACTTACAACGAAATTTGCCACGCCCACGGCTTAGCCACCTCCCGGCCACGCCCCCTGACCAACGCCCCCTTCCTAATATTCAGGCGGACAGGTAATAACACTGAACGGCCAGCAACATTTACATTCGAGCTGGCTGCGTGATTTTCTTACAAAAGGGGAAAAACAGGAAACAATTCGAATAGGCACTACCTTTTTCGGGAATTTTACAGGGGTGAGTACTAACCTTTAAAAAAATATAGTCAAAATGAATATAATATTAATATAATGTATAATATTTGTATTATTAATTTTTTAATCAAGAATTTTCCATGAAAAAAATATAATTTTTTAAGAAGCCAATTAAGTTCAATTAAATTCCCTTAAAAGGATAATCCAGGATGGTTAGGATACAGGGACCTCTCCCTCATCGTGTCACGCTGCCAGAGTCCATTTTCGGATTAGATGGAACAACAAGGAGCATCGAACAGCCAGTTGACCACCAATTCCTCGCAGCCTGATTACATTTGGCCCACTTCGGGTGGCGCTGCAAGGGCGTATTATGGCTGGTGTTTCTGCTGGGCAATTAACAAGCAATGAAAGCATGCAGCCAGCAGCCAAGTTGACAAATGTTAACGGACCTTCCAGGGGAAAACAGGGTGAAAATCGAGGGAAAACCGGAGGGCGGGCAGTGCAATTAACACAAAGGTTTCGCCACGCCCTGCTGAGCCAAGTGTCCCTGGCGGTGGCCGATTGATTTGGTGGCACGTCTTTGGCCCGAACTCTTGCCAAACGAGACGCTGCACTCTGAATGCCAAATGCGCTGTGGACTGACACCTGCGTTCCGCTGCCCGCGCTGCTTTTGCGCTTTTTATGAATGAACAACTTGAGTCACTGGCCGGAATCGCGTGGGTGGCCCACCGCCCACCGAGCACCGCCAAAAAGGCCAAAATGCAAATGCACAAAAAGACCAAGACTGCAGTGGGTAACGACGGCAACAACAACGAAAACAATATGCCAGCGACAGCGGCAGCAAAAGTGTTACACGACTTTACGAGCACATTCATTGACTGCAAATCAAAACGAGCGCCACGCCAACGCCAACGATATGGTTCACATCCACTTTTGTGCAGAGAAAAAAATATTGTGACCCTAAAAGGGAGCCAAGAAAAATATTTTGTTGATGAGTAGCTAGTCCCCTTTGAAATCTATGAATGCTTTTCATAAAGAACCACCGGAACCATTTATTGTAACCAGTTTTAGGGTGTATAAATACCTTTTAAACTGCTACCTTAAACATCGACCAATAGAAATATTTTATTATAATGTATAAAATTTAATAAAATTAATATAAATAATCATACAATAAATTTAATACGACTCATAAACTCATAGCTAAGGGTTTATAAAATATACTAAAAATATTTTATGAATACTTAAATCCCGTTCTTTCCAGTGCACTCACCTCAAGTTCGCAGCAAGTTGAACGCCAACGCCGATAGCAATTACCAGGTGACTGCTAACTGGCAAGGTTATGGCTCTCACAGAAACGCCGCGCAAATGTTTGGCATACCACACACACAAATACCTCTAGGCATTACGCATACGCACTGCATGCCGAGCCAAAAAGGTTTTTAATTTTTATTTCTGAGCGCATTACCGGGAACAGCACTTTTAAATTATTGAGTGTGAAGCGTTTAACATTTCGGTGCGGAATGCCTCGGCTGGAACAATGGTTATTAACAGACGGAACAGACGGACAGAAAATCAGAGAGGCATCTTAATGGGGTATCTAGCTTCGGTCCATTGTAAGGGAAATTTTAGTAAAAATATTATTAAACAAAATTATTTATTTTTAATATAAAATATATATAGAATAAATTACCTTAAAGCATATCCTTTATGTAATTTTAAAGAGCAGGCTTAATATTCCTTTAAATACTTTGTAAAAATTCCTCTACACTGGTATTTAAAAGACACTTTTATATTCCTCGAATTCCCCCATTCGGTATTTAAAAGATACTTTTATTTTGCTCGACTTGCAGCCACTGTTCCGGCGATTCGCCCTCGCCTGTTTGCTCGGCACACAGTTTAAAAATAATTGTTATTGGGCCGGGTCCAACGCCTCCTGAGTCCACCTCCGATACGAGGTGCTGCCCCAGGATTCTGCTGAAAATTCCCTCCTGATCCCGCTCCGCAGCCGGGCCATTGTCGGCGCTAAATGTCGCACGCACATAAGCGAAATTATGTGAGGCATTTTTAACGACTGATATGCGCCGGGCGCGATATGGCAAACACACTGCACAGCCCGCGGGCCCATAAAAAAATCCGCGCGAAATTGAAACTGCCGCCCAAGTTGGCCATTTTACATGCCAGCCGCCCGTTTTGGCCCACAGACGGTAAACGCGACAAACGCATGGCCGATGTACGTGAGATTGGGCCGCCGTTAATTGGTAGAAATTGGGCAGAGCCCCGCCCAAGTACTTGTGCGATAATGCGTAAATTTTAATGAAAACTGAAAGTACGAAATACGAAAACAAAAACACACTTTCCTGCCGGGTCGTAAACTTTGCTCCTCCGTGCAGTCGCCTGGAAGTTGATTTAATGAAGATTTCACAAAATGAGCCTTCAGCCGTCGCCGTCTGACATGTTGGATAGACCAGTGTTTATGGTATACTATCATTATTAAGATTTAGATATCGGAGTATATGTGTTTGGCACGTGTCCTGTCTGTCAGATCGTGCGGCTGGCATTTCAATCGGAGGAGTTTATAGGCACACATTTTAAAGAGCCTTCAAAGTGCGAGTTATGGGGAATAAATTCGATGAGCTTAGCTAAGTTCTAAACAAAGCTGATAAAGAAAATAAAGGGATTTTTAAAACGCCAAGAATCTTATATGCCATTTTATAATATATATTTTAGGTAAATTCAACAAATTAATATTTAATACCAAACATATTCACTTGTATGATTTATTTTTATACTACTTGATTCAAGGTATGACATTGCATATGTTTTTTAAACATCTGATGTAATTAACAAAGAAAAATCATGTTTAAATAATAGTTTAAAATGTATTTATCAAATATATGAACTATATTTGTCAAAAGTACGAATTCCCAATATTAAAAATAAAATCTTTCGATATTATCAGGTCTTTATTAGTTAGGAACTAAACTTAGCTTACAAAAAAAACTGATAAATATTGGGAGTTTCCCAACCAATTTCCCAGTAAATTTATTTACATTTCATTTGCTGTTTCCCCGCCAGGGATCCAAATTATGCAGAAAGTGGCTGCCCACCTACAAGGCACCAAATCACGCTGGCCCCAATCATAAATCCCTGTCCAAGCCCAAAGACCAACACTCATTTCCATATCGAACAATGCAGAGGCAGTGGCAAATCGCAAGTTGGAAAGCCGAAAACACAATGGTTTGTTGCAACATGACCACACACAAGCCTTTTCGCGCCAAGAAATGCCAAAGCAAACACCCCGGGCCGTGTGCCTAATTATGCAACAATATGGCCCCAAAGACGACTCTCTCTCCGTCCCATATCCTTTTTTAGCCAAATTAAGCACAATGGCCGGCCAAAATAAGATACGAACACCAGAAATTATGAACAACAAGCGAAGGCAACACGATAGCGAAATTATGAACGTGATTAATTCATAGATGGCGTCTGGCGCCTGTTTGCCCATTGTTTTGGCCAGCGCTGCAGTTTGGCTTTTGGGACACAGTTGGGGTATGGAGCAGGGGGACTTATAGGCACGATCCACAACAATAGCCAGCCGTGGCCTGCAGTTGACATCCACGAACGATGTGGCCAAAAAGCTAAATATGATTATGTGCGCTCGATTTAATCTCAGCCTGGCCAGCTTCACTCCTTCGCCTGTTTTATTGATTTTCCCCCTGCTTTTTGGATTTACTTAAAGTGTGTGTGCCACATATGCGAGGCAGGCGCATTAAAAATGAAGAGATTTTCCTTGAAAATTATGTCTCTGCGTATGGTTTTTGGCCACAACGACTTTGTGCTCAAAACTAAAAATCCAAAATCGTAAAAAAATGCACCGAGAGCGTGAGTAAATCCCCTCGCCCACTTCTTAGTCGCCCCCACGCACACACAAAATCAGGAAAAAACCAAGAAAACAAGTAGGAAAACTGCCACTCCAAGTAGTTGGCGGATTACAGTCGTCAGTACAGTGGCTTTAGTCTGATAAAGAGTCGGCAAACCGATGAAAAAATTGGCTACTTAATTTGGTAATAACAATAATTACGCCTGACTGACTAAACGCTGACCAGCGGCCAATTTAATATCGAGAAGCCCGCAGCCAAGTGGCTGTCCATTGAATTCCCTAACCGATTTTGTGGGTATTACCAGCGGGTAATGCTCATTGCTTTGGAGTTTGCTTGGTGAGGGAGCCAAAGACAGTAAAAAGCCAATTACCAAAACTTTATAATTGGATATAACTGGGAGGGAGACTATTAATAGTTCCGGGAAATGGATGTTCAGCACATTATGGAGGAGGCTTTTATATGGGTTAGTAAAGAAAACTGTTAAAATATCAATCGAACTAACAAGCCATTTTATTTTTGATTTATTTATGCAATATAAATTATGTTTGTCTAACTTTAGTATGAATTGCAATCAGTTATTATACAGAAAATAATTAAAATAACTATTATTTATAGCACTTAAATTTAATTCTAGTATACAAATCAAATAAATTGTTTAATTTTTAATTTATTTAAAGGACTTTTTATTGCTTTATCTGAATTCGAAGCCCTAAAAACATATCTTCCTCGATGGATTCCCACACATAGAGCATCCTGTTTTCGCTGCATCATTAGTTTTCCCCTCCGTTTTCAATTAAAACGTTTATAGATAATCAATTAATAATTCGAAGCCCCGGTTCGAGTAACCGGTGGTTACTTTACTGGCCGGCTGACTCAGCCACGCTCAATTAGGTGCAAAGACATCTCGGCTGAGCCCGAGTGGAGAGGATTTTCGGCCTCGCAGTTGATCATATTTACTGGCGTTGCGATTAGGCTCGGCGGACTCGATCCGATCCGAGCCGGCGTCTTGCCTCTGGCCTAATTGGGGGATCTAAACTTGAATATTGATGACGGTGTCGGATCGAAGCGGCAGTAAAAACAGGCAGACACACAATCCAAAATGCGATGCAATTGTTGGCCGCTGCTAACCGTGTTGTCTGATATTTATCGTACTTAATTTTCGATGTGTTTGGCTGTCTTGGCTGTTTTTGGAGAATTTCACGTACGAGACTCATAATTCGTGCGATAATTTACACAAAATTAGGCAACTGTCTAGCCAGCGAGCCATTTAAAGCTTTTGGATCACTCCGCTGCGATTCCCACGCCAATTAGAATTAGTCGCCGCATCGGGCCGAGTTCAATTGAATTTCGAGTGGACTTCGAGGTCTCTCGGATAATTGCGGGAGAAAATTGGGGAATTCAATTTACCCCCGGCAAATGGTCCGCAGAATTTAACATCACCTTTTATTCCACTTTGTATCGCCGCTCCTTTTATGACACTGCGCACGGCTTCCGCTTATAATTTGTGTTAACAAAACTTTGGCCATAAAACGTCCGAAGTGAAACTCATAAAACGCAAAATTGTCGGTGCGGTCAGATATAATTAATGCGGGGCAAGTTTATTCTTCCAGCGGTTAATCTTCCCCCTCTAATCTCGGCCCGGGCTCTGTCTCCTGAAGTTTTTGACTCCCACACTCTGCCCAGGCAATTAAAAGTCTAATTAGAATGTCATTAGACGGAGGCAAGTGCTAAATGGTCAGGTGGTATTCGAGTATCACTATAAATCAAGGTGCTACATCTTGATTTGAAAATACCTAAATAATTGGCCAATAAAGGGAGGAGTGCAAGCAGTTTGAATTATACATTTTAAAAAGGAATTAAATAATTTTATGAGATGCTTACAATCTTAGACCTTTAGCACTTTAAGAGCTTAGCTCCATACTAAGAAATTCTACTTTAGTGTTTCATAAATCTATAAAAATTAACTTGATGTAAATTGTTGACATAAAACAAATCGTATGTTATGTTCCCATGACTCTCCACTCACATATTTTAACATTTTAAAAATCCCCTTTGGCAGCTCCAGCTCTGCTCGCAAAAACAACTTTCGGCTAGTCAAAATTTAAGGTCCTCCGAAATGACGACGCATTTCTACTACCCCAACAAGGAGCTGCAGGAGGAGCTGACCTGCATTTCGAAGGCCTTGGTGGCCCCTGGAAAAGGCATCCTGGCGGCCGACGAGTCGAGCTCGGTGATGGGCAAGCGATTCCAGCTGATCGGGGTGGAAAACACGGAGGAGAATCGACGGATATACCGGCAAATGCTGTTCACCACCGATCCCAAGATATCGGAGAACATATCCGGGGTGATATTCTACCACGAAACACTGCATCAGCGGACAGATGATGGCCTGCCTTTTGTGGAGGCCCTACGGAAGAAGGGTATCCTCACGGGCATCAAGGTGGACAAGCACTTTTCACCGCTCTTCGGCTCCGAGGATGAGTTCACCACCCAGGGGCTGGATGATCTGGCCAATAGGTGTGCCCAGTACAAGAAAGAGGGTTGCAGCTTCGCCAAGTGGCGTTGTATCCTGAAGATCACCAAGAACACTCCCTCGCCTCAGGCCATTTTGGAAAATGCGAACGTGATGGCTCGATATGCAGCCATCTGTCAATCGCAGAGACTGGTGCCCATCATCAGTCCCGAGGTGCTGGCCACTGGAGATCATGACCTGGATCGCTGCCAGAAGGTCAACGAAATCCTACTGGCTGGTGTGTACAAGGCCCTCAGTGATCACCACGTCTTCCTGGAGGGCACTCTTCTGCAGCCCAGCATGGTGGTGCCCGGTCTACAGAGTAACAAAAACCATCCACCATCGGACATTGGAATGGCCACTGTGCTCTCTGTCCGGAGAACTGTTCCTCCAGCTGTTATGGGTGGGTTTTCCTTTATCATTTTTATATTATTACCTTTGTTTAGACCTTTCTTTCTTTCCAGGAATCCTCTTCTGCAGTGGAGCCCAGTCTGAAGAGGAGGCCTCGGTCAACTTGAATGCCATTAACAATGTGCCCCTCTGCAAGCCCTGGGCTATGACTTTCGCCTTCGATCGGGCTCTTCAGACCTCAATTCTGAGGACTTGGGGTGGCAAAAAGGAGCAGATCACCCATGCCCAAAATGAGCTCATCAAGCGGTGCAGGGTGGGTGTGAACTAATAAGTATAAACTTCTTAAAATTATATTTTTCTTTAAAAAACCATTTAGGCAAACGGTCTGGCCAGCATAGGAAAATACATAGTTGGCTCTGTGGAAAGCTCTGCGGGCACCGAGAGACTCATCCAGGAAGCCGTCGAGTTCTAGGATTAAAATTATTTATTTGTTTTAGAAAATAAAATTATAAAATAAATTATTTTTTTGAAAAGGGGATAAACACTTTCGTTTGCAAGCCTTGTCAAGTCTTTTTTCTCTAGAACAATAATTTCTTTTTAATTTATATTTTCATATCTGAGTGCTCATCCTGGCGTGGTCGAGTTAAACTGCTCCTCGGTGACTTCTGGCGGCCACTTGACCGCAGGCCGCGTGTTTGATGCCAACCAGTCGGGCTGAACAAGTCGAAATATTGTTAACAAGCCCGAAAAGAGCAACATGACTCTTGGAGCGGAGTGTCGGCTTAATCCGCGGAGATTACCAGACGACCGCGCGACACGCAGCTGCGTTCAGAGCTCCGCAGCTCCAGAGCTCCGCTGCAGCTTAATTAACGCAGGCGCATGCCAAAAACCAAAACGACGGCTATGTGCAACAGCAACATCTACAGCAGCAACAGCAACAGCAACTGCAGCACCAGCAGCAACATCAACCCCGGGTTGAGTGTTTCGACTTAATCAGGCGGTTCAGAGCCGCTCAAGTTGGTGTCATGTTGTTGGCAAATTAGTCAGGCTACCACCAGGAGTCATGGTTGCGGAGGGGGAAGTGGAAAGGGAGGGCTTCTGCACACAAATCGCAATAATTAAAATTAAAGCAGTCACTAAGTTATAGCCTCGCCTTTCGCAGCAACGTCAACTCCTCCCAGTTGTCACGCACAGAATTTTTAAGCAGCCAAGGGGCGACGGTTTCCATTGGGTGTAAGGACTTTGCATTACTTTGTATTAGTACGAATTTCTTGATAAAAATAAGGCTTTCTATAATTTATTTTACTATATTTTTTTAAGCCTTCACAATATAGGTAAATTATTTGTTTTTAGTAATAATACCGAAAATGTTCAAGATTTCTAATTTTATTTAATACTTTATTCTACAAAATATATTTTAAATATTTCTTAAAGACTTTTTTCCATCCTCCCCTTGTTATTACCTTATTCCAGGGTACTTTACAGGAAGTTTGGGCCCCTTTAAATTGTTGCTTTCCACCTGCAGCTTCGAGCGGCGGTTTGTGGTTAATGCAATCGCCGTGTATCCCGGGGCCGTGGGACGGAGTCCCCGTGATCCGGATCCGTCAACGCCCTCGACCCCCGAACTGCCCCACTCGAGCTTAATTCTCGGTCCCAATCAGGCCAACGCGTACGACATGTCATGTTAATTGGGCCCCGTCCATAGTACATATAGACTTGCCAATGTGTTCGCGCGCGGCCGGCTGTGCCCGTGTGTAAATTGCCATTATGCTCATGTTTGCTTAATATGTGGCACACAACAACACCCACCGAGTTCCGCTCGAGTCCCGGCCATACAGCTGCAGACACAGCCGCATGTATGTGCCACAACGACGGCAGCACGCGACGCGTCAGGCCAATTAAAGCCAAATTATGGCAGCGCCTTTTTAATCACATGCATCGCTCTTCGCCGCTCAGTCACTCACAATCACAATCAGTTACTCGGCCGCCTTCCCGCCTATTCAATCACTCACTCATTCACGCAGTCATTCACTCAATCAGCGGTTTCAATTTGCCGCCGAAGATTTATGGGCGTGCCGAGCGCTAATGTGGCAGTGCCAATACAACCACTCAGAAAACTACAAATTATTTTCAAGGAATTATTTTCAATTTATAAATAAATTATCTCCAAATAACCGAAAGTTTTTTTTTAACTATTTTTATAATTGAAAAAATTATATTTAGCCACAAACTAAATTTAATTGATGTCGAATAATGTATGAGTACATATTGCAAACAAAAAATGTATAAATTCTATAGCATATTTATCACAAAGGTTAATACCATAAAAATATGAAATATTAAGATTATTATTTATATTATTAATATCTTTGTTTATTTAAATTGAGATATTTAAAACTATGAGCTTTTCTATCACCACATTTATATATTTATATATTTATATATTTTTCTCTGTGAATCCAAAAGATTAATCTTAATTAAGCATTGATGTTAGTTACAATTGTGCATCTCATTGAAACTAATTTATAATTATATTATTAAAGATTAGATTTATAATTTTTAAGTGGCCTTTATGGTACAATTTTAAAGTTAAAGTTATGGTTCATTTGCTGTAAGCTTAAGCACAAAACCGTCAAGATCGCGACTGCAAAATGCTGCTCATTGCCGGCGGCACGCGTTTGTGAGAGACTTCCACCGTCGCCAAAGATCAAAGGCAAATAGCCGACCGGCTTCGAGCCCGATTTGAGTTGGTCTTTAACGAGGTTTCCACTTGCCAAGTGAACCGCCGGCTGTTGGCCATAAACGAGTATGCGCGAGGTGGGAGTGGGCTGGGTCCGGGCCTGTGGCCACCAGGCGGCAACCTGGCATAATTAGAAAAATCCAAGCCGACGGGGCCGTGGCGCCAAAGTTTAATTCACAACTCCGGACGGAGCGGACACAAATCACTCAGCTGTCAAACGCTTGTTTTGATTAATTTGGTGTTTGGTGTTAATAACGCGGACCGCACAAATCCTGTACCGTTCGGCAATTAATGTGGCCCGGTCTTCGCCGGCCTGCTGGCCTGCTGGCCAGGCCAAAACGAAGTCCAAGCCAAACTTGGTCATGAAGCGTGAAAAGCGAACGCTTGCCCCACGGAGCTGCGACTGAGGATGCGACTTGTGTTAATTGAAAGTTTCGGCCGGGCCATATAAAGTGAGGAAGCCAAAAGTCTCCCTCTCGTACGACTTCGATTTCGATTTGGTTGTCTGCTGATAGCCAAAATGTGGCCAACTCAGCCGGCCATAAATGGTGGCACACGCGTCCGCTTGGCAGATGGCAGGACGAATGTCGAGAATAGCAGGTGCACAGAAAGAAAAAGTTGCAATATAACTTTGATGCTTAGAGATATTCACAAATACTTCTAGCTACTGAAAAATAATATACTGAATAATAACCTTTATAAATGTTAGAGTGAAAGTGAAAAATTCAATTTTCTGATTCCCTTCTCTATAGAAATAACTTTGAGTTACATCAAAATGCCTATCACTTCAAATAAATTTTTTTAACAGTGTCTTGTTGGAGGTGGCCAGCTAAAAAGTCAAATATCCACAAAGCAGGACAGTTTCGCTTTTGGTTTCGCTTTCCATGTGCGCCACATCATCAGGCCAAAAGTAAGAGGTGTTTAAAATGCTAATTTGGGCAATGCCACCAACTGAATCACGTACAGTTGTCTCCATTTCTCACATGACTTAATGATGCCGCATTTTGGCCTGGCCAAAAGTTCAACTTCCCTGGCCAAATTGGCAAGGCGCTGATTGGGCCTTAATTTCTGAAATTGATAGGCCTGCAGGGAGCACACAGTTCGTGGAAACACAAGAAAGGTTAAGCGTTTTCAGCACAGCAGAATGCCTCAGGGGAATCACAAAAGCTTCTTTTAATTAAATTGTTAATTAGCAAGTCCCTAAATTTACTTTAAAGTTTAAGATTAAAGTTTAAAAAGGAAAAATAATATGTGGGTCCTATATGATCCAGATTCCAGTGGAATCTTTAAAATAGTTTGTGACTTACAATTATTGTAATGTAGTTATATTTAAATTAAATGGAATGGAGAAAGTCCTCGCGAATATCCTTTTCCTTTCGCTGGCCTTACCATCTGTCCAAGAGCTTTCGCTGCCATCCTTATTATAAAGTCTGGGATCGCCTTTAAAGTGACCCACTGGCTGCGTCGTATGCAAATGACTCCCGGGCTGGAGCTCCCTTCCTGCTGGCGGCTGTCGCCCATCAACGCGCTTGTTCAGCTGTCACCATATGCAGCTTCCTGGCCAGGACAGTAAAGGCCGAAACGCCACTGACGTCGCCGCCCCCGGGCACTGAATCGAAATTTGCTATGCCAAAATGTCAAAATGTCAATTCGAAAACGTTTAGCAGAGAAAAAACGTGAATAAAGAGGGAAACGCAGGGGCGCTGCCAAATGTTGGCTAAGTAAACTTTCGGCCATTGAATGGCCGGTCAGTTGGCCAGTTTTTTATATATATAGGTGGGTAGGTATGTATATACAATATATATGGAGGCGTGTCGCTGGCAGTCGCTCAAGAGTTGGTCAGGTGTAGGCTCGTTTGTCTGTCACTCGCTACATTTGCTTACCTTTCCTTTATGCAAATGCGGGTGAATTCTCCACTCCAACAACTGATGGTATTGCATAAAGTTAAAGCTAGGCTGTTAGTCGCTGGGGTCTTTTATTGAAAAGTCTTATTTCTCGGGGTTCTGTCAATGCCCCACAAGGTGCCTCGCAACTTGTGTCGTCTGCTTGACAATCGTACGACATTTCTGACAAATACTGCCGACACAAAACTCTTTTATTTTGATTTTTTCCCCCTTTTTCCAACTGACTGACATGCATAGGCAAAGCTAGTTGACAGGCCAACAGGCCAAATACTCGTACTTAAAAAACTTAAACTTTTTGTTGCAAATTTTATGCAATTTTTCAGAGGTATTGTATGTGCTCGGCTGTTGAAGGAAACAAAAATAAATTATACACCCAAGCTATTTCGACAAATTCAATGGGAAAAATCTGCAATTTAAATAATGTTAACTGGCATTTTGAAATGTAGCCCGTACAGAAAACCATCTTGGACAGTTGTTGCATCACTTAGTTGAAAAACAAAACAATATGGGTGTGTCCAGGCAAAGCTATTATAGCCGCAATTCGATTTACTGTTGGTTAACAGAGGAGATTTAAATCCAGCAACTAGGAAATAAATTATTTAATTTTGGCACAACGCCAATAAGGTATTTTCATCAGTTTTATTACCATATTTTAATAACTTACAGTATGGTATGAAATCAATCGTAGAATAGCAAATTAACTGATTTGAAAATTTCTATTTATTTGAGTGCTGCATTTATTTGCCGAAAAAAACATATTTTCCTGCTAAGCGAACTACTCAATAAAATCCAAATAACCGCTGGCAGATTCATGAAAATTATCAAAATTAAAACATAAATAAAATACAGGGGAGCACGTACGCAAACGCTGGCAGATACCTGAGTGTATATATATTTTATATATAGCTGGGCACAGCAAATGAATTCAATTTCGAATGAAAAATGGCGGCAGTGATGAAGATGGCGACGTCGACGGCATCGCAAAATGCGTGCCTGCGTGAAAAGTGGGTGGAAAAGTAAGAAAATAGGGGGGGGGGGGGGGAGGTCTGGAGTACGGCGGAGGGCGGAAGAGAAAAACTGCGGGGGGAGGCGCAAACTTTATTAACATTTTTCGCATGCTGCACGTGCAGCATTTGTGGCAGGAACGTCGCGTCGCCCGGCGCCGCGTATTTCGCGCTCTTTAATGAAGTTTCATAAATTGTGAAAATCGAACGTTAATCAAATAAGGAGCGGAGAGCCATGTACCCGAGGTGGCGCCTTAAATGGCCGACAAACTGCAGACGTGGCCAAAAGAATCTGTCAATAAATCAATTAGTGTAATATAAATCAAGTGACAAACGGAAAGCGCGCCAGCCAAAGGCCCGCTAGAGGGCGCTGCGGTGATGTTTCCATCTTCTGTAAAATGATATTTGCGGTCTTAATTAATTGCAACAAATTTTATGTCTGACATGTAGACCGGGGGGATACAGGGGGCAAAAAACAGCAATAGAAAATATAGCATTAATAGTGGCCCAGAGCCACAATTAGCCAAATGACAAAGCCGACACGATTGCTCCGGCTCATAACTCATGACATTTTGCGGTTGCTGCCCGTCGCTGTGGTTTTTCAATTTGCCCCGGGTCCTGCCCCCTTCCTGCTCCCTGAACCCACAGCCCTCTTTTTATGGTAACAATATTTTCGCTTCCTTGCAAACTTCCGGTATTTGCGAAGTGTGGGAAGGCGTATCATAGGGCGTATGCGCAATGTTCTGAAAGAAATCGTAATTATTTTACCTTTTTCAGGGAATAACACATGGACTCTAAGGGAAAAAACGTTTAAATATTTTTTAAATATATATAATATATTTATTTTTAAGTTCTTTTGGGGTCGTTCTCAAATAAATTAACATAAAATGTCCTTCAAGTTTCATAGGGTAGTAAAACCATTTGCATTTTATTTTGTTTTTTTATCACTAGAACAATTTCAATATAATTACTTCATGATAAAAGAATTTTCCCTGGCTACCTAGCATTTTCCCCGGTGTACCTACATACTTCCTGGGCTTGACTACTTTTCAAATTGTTTTTCAAGTCTGCTACCGAATGCAGACCGAAACCAAACTTCCTGGTCCGTGGCAAACAATTTTGACATTTGACTAATGCGGGACATTAGTTCTGCCAAAAATTTCTTAATTTAGCGTTAACGCTGCTCCGAACATTTCCTCGAAGGTGAAATGAGAGGTGGGTGGAACGAGCTGGCTGGGACCTGCATGGCGAATTTTCTGTTGGCCACAACCCCGTGCTCCCAAGTTTCCCGGAGCTTTATCTGCTCAAAATTTGTCACAGCAAATAAAAAGTTTTGCTTTTCGCCTTGGCGCTCGTTCTTTTAGTTTTTTGCTTTTCCTATTTTTTTTTTAATCCGCCGAGCAAGGAATAAAGATAAAAACTTAAGCCAAAATAAGTTTCTATAAAAGTGTGCGAAAAAAATGGGGGGGAACACACAAAAAACGAGGATAGAGCCAAAAAGCCAGCGATGAAGATATTTGAAGTGCAGCAAAGTGCAGCAATAATAAAATAACAGAAAAGCAATTAAAAGCCAGCTGCTGGTGATTTGGCGGATTAGAGTCCAAGTTGACCAAGGGCGGAGGCGACATTGTCTCGCTGATAACCTTGGGAAGGGGCTGTAGGGCACGGGGATGATACATAAAATTTTAACGCCACCAAATGTTGCAGCTCAGCGTTGTACAATTATAGTATTATGTGATTGTCCGGACATTGTAGAAGAGTGGAGGGTTTTGCTTTCAGCTTCGGAGGGCTTAAGGTGATAAGAATATTGGCTCAAAACTAAGTAAGGTAATAACTTGAAACCTAGGTGGGTTTAAGAGGGAAAATAAAGTGAAATTTAACTAGAAGATCAGATCAGTCTCTTCAGTATATGTATTCAAAATTTGAATGAGTACACCCACAAAAGTAAGAACGGGTGTAAAGGTAAAGGTGTCTAAAAGTATGCTGTGAAAACTGTGCGGATTTGAATTATTGCTGCATACTTTTAGGTAATGTTTAGAAGTCACTAAACTTGATATACTTAACTTTGATTAACACTTTAAATTAAAAAAGGTTGTATTAAACGAAATATATATGCAATAAGGTTTTTTATTTCGTTGATAAAGTGGAGAGCCTCAAGAGGCACTTTATGAAGAGCATACGCTTTTATGGTTAGGATAAGCATTCCAAAGGCAGTATTCTGCACTCATCAGCTGCTACCCAGAAAACCCCGAAATTTAAGCCCGAACACTTTGCACCGCCGATTAAGCTGCTTTCATTGGCCAAGTTGTTGACAGCCAACTCGATATTTTCCGCCAACTCCGTTCAGGTGCAGCGGCAGGAGCGTCGTTTCAATATTCATCTGGCGAATATTTGCGTCGCGTAGTTGGCGAAATTTTACCGCTGCGCTTATTGGTCTTGTTGTTCTTGTTGGCTAGCAAAACTTTTGGCCCACAAAACCGCACACTCGTACGGATGTGTACTCACACATATATTTAAGCCCACAAACACCGAGCCACATGCATAGACATCGCTTTTGCATTCATGGAGCATGTGTTCCAGCTCCCGATTTAGTTTTCGTTTTACGGTTTGAAGTTTCACATTAAAAGCATTTCAGGCAAATAAATAGAGCATGAGGGAGTGGGACAAAAACAGCGCAGAAAGAGATGGAGGCAGAGATAGTGAGAGAGAGGGAAGATAACTCCGACCTGCCCGGAACTCTGGGTCCCCTTGTCACTGATAAAGTTTTTGTTTTTGCCCTGCCGCTGGAATTATATTATAATTTCAACTATGAGTACTACTCATGCAAATAACTCAAATTAAAGTTTTTATGCCTATGGGGCACACACAGGGACATAAGGACAGACCGGAAACCGCCATCTTGTTTTTAGTTTTTGGATAAAAGTTGCCAGCACGCACAGACTAGCAGGCAAACACGGCCAAAGGGGTTACAGAAATACTTGGCTATAACCGGGTGCAGCACTGTGTAGCAAAATATGGGATCAGTAAAAATGTAATGATTTATTCGCCTGATAAGCTTTGGTTATACAATAAACTTAATTAGACAGATATTCACACTCTGGTGTTTGACTTATCACCTCAAATGTTGTAATATCTCTTGTCAAAAACCTGTTGATAATAACAAAGTATGAATTACGGCTAATTTTCCAATTCACAGCACATTTTTTGTTCATCACACACATTGTTTTGCACACGAATTAAGCCGTGTAAACAGCGAATTAGCAAACATTTTGATAAGCAAACAAATTTAATAACTGATTAAAAGTACTAGTAAACAGGTAACTGGAATCGCATGGCGATTTGGGCAATTTAACGGATTATTACATTTGAAAACTGACAAGCCTCAAATGCCTTGCATGCTGGCAACTAATTAGCATAGTGTTGCCGTAATTAAAGAGGTCTGCGCCGCATCCATTATCACTTCATATGCCGAACAATTACGACGGGTTGACGTCGTAAAAAGCCTGTAAAAGTGCATTTAAACTATTTCGAAAGTAGCCCCCGTTCTCGGGCCCGCTCTTGGTGAGCCTCGTCAGCACTTCTTTTTGGCCAGCAGCATCAATAACGGGAAAGTTTTGGCCAGAAACCAGGGAACATTCACCGACGACCACAACAGCAACACACCCGGTCGAGCAGGACGAGCTCAAAAATTATGGCCACACTTTCGTTTTTACCAATGGACGGCTGGCAGGAGGGTGGACAATGCCCCAGTGAGATAAGAAAAGTGGAGGAAGGGTGCACTGAGAGAAAACGTACTTCCCTGGGATTGCATACAGCCATCACAGTGAATAAATAGTATTTTTTATTTTATTATTTGCTTTTTCTATCGATTTTGCAAATATTAGAGTGATTGAAGAACGATTTTTTCCATTCAGGAATACATCTTTTAAAACAATTTTTTTAGCCTTGTTACATTGAAACAAAGTTTTTAAGCTTGAATTTTTGTATTTCTTTGTACTATATTGATTTGTTTTGATTTTTTCAAGTATTACTCCGATGCTAAATTGTTACAAAAAATGGAACCTTCTTATAATTCTATTTTAAATTTTTCCCAGTGTACTAGCACTGCAGTCTTCTTGAAATGCAGCCAGGCCGCAACTATGTGGCCGCCCATAAAGTTGAGCCGTCACCAGAGGAAAGCAGTCCCCCTTGCTGGGCTGCGAAAGTTTTTTAGGGCCAGCTTGTGTTTATAAGATGGCCAAGTAGCGGCGTTCGGCTATCAGTTGGCCAGAACTTTACTGCTTACGTTCATCATATTTGCGCGAGAGTTTGCCGAGGCAACTTTTTCCGGGCGGCCCAGAAGAGCAGAAGACCAGAGATACCGGCTACCAGCTACCAGTTACCAGATACTATATGCTATATGGCGAATGTAAAGGCAGCGATTGCTGTCAGCTGCAAGTGCTCCGGGCGGCAGGCACTTGAGACTTCTTTTGAAAATTGTCCAACAAGAAAACCGAAGCCCAGCTTCAGCCAACAAAACCCAACCTGCACCTCAACCCCAAACTCCAGCCCCAACTCCGGGCCATCGGCCGAGGGGACATTGCAACAACTGACTGATAAATGTCGCTGCCAAGGCTGCAAATACGACTGAGGACATTTCCTTATTTCCTGCCGCCGTCCGATGTCCGCTGTCCGGCTGGCCGACTTTTGCTACAGGAAACTTTTAGACCAAAAGGAAACCCAGAGCAGCGGAAGGCATTCTGGGCTGGGGAGCCCTTTTTTATGCAAGTCATAGAAATTTACAAGCCCCAGTGACAAGGACGTTTAGTTTATGGACGCGCAGCGGCCCCAGTGCTGACAGCTTGGCCATGGCTTTTAGGGGATTAAATACAGGTCTTATACGCTATTTTAGCTTTATTTTATATTTAGAAAAGAGTTTTATAAATATTTACCTTCGCTAAAAATGCAAGTCTGCCACTCATATCATTTTCTGTTTCTCGAAGCATAAATTTTGAAGATTAAACACATTTTATTGAATATATATTTAAAAGGTACATATTAAAATGTAGTAAAATTTAAAATATATTTTATGTGTTTTTAAAAAAGTTTAATGTGCAGAAAAATGTACTCTTAGCTACACTGTAAACGATAAACGTTTAGATATGTCGGAAAACCTTTTGACTTTAAAGTATTCTGATATAGTTAGATAATCATTCTTAAGATACACTCTTTTGTCGTGCTTTCCCTAATTTCCGGCTTATTTTCCTGCAAAAGAATAACCTTCAGGTCCTGGCAGTGCCATCACTGTTCGGGCGTGGGACATTTTGCTGTTGAAAACTTTGTTACATTGGCATATGCAATTGGGTTTGCTGCACATCCTGTCGACAGCTTGGACTTGCCAAAGTTTTGCCACTGTTAAATGTTTTCTACGTTTTTATGTCTTCGCCAACGTTTTTTGGCCAGAGTTAAGAGGGGGGTGCAAAGTTTTTAATGAATTTTATAGCAGGCGGCGTTGGGCGATTGTGTGAGTGAGACCATTCAATCCGAAGGCGAGTCTTACGAAACACTCCAGCTGAGGTGCAGGTCCGGCGATAAGGGGAGGCCAAAGGTGAGGACAGGCAGCGGGCCAATCAAGCTAATCGCGGACGGGCTGAGGCAGACAGACACATATACACACACAGTACATATAGTGCGGCGATCCGACAGATAGACAGACCGCTTTGACTTTGATGTGCTGTCGCTGGTGTTGGCCTGGGCATTAAATGCAGCACATTAAAGCCGCAGGAGCCATCGCCGCTGACGGCTGACAAGCGTTGAGTCAATTACATGGTAATAAACTAATGGGCAACGTGCCCGCCTGGCGACGACGTCACTCAGCATCATCATCGCCATCGCCATCGCCACCACCAGCCATCACCATCCAGCCGCGTCAGTTCTGGTCCTCGGTCGGGCCCGTTTAGCCCCAACACTTGTTGAACTTCCCATGGCCAGCTCATAAGGCCAACTTTAATTGGCCCAAAGCGGGGCTCACTCCGAAATGGCACTCGCTTAAAGGCGAAAGTTGAAACCTGAGATGTTGATAGGTGGATAATTTGGCAGTGATTTAAAATTTTTCATATTTTTGGAGCGTCTTTAGCGAAATAAATTACTATTAATAACGATTATTTTTTAGAATCATTTAATTTTATTTTTAACATTTTTTAATATTTCATAATTTAGCTTTACTTTAACATACACTTTTCCTAGAAATATAATTTTTCAAACTGCACATTGATTAGTTTATATTTCCTTTCACTTTTATTTTTATATGGTATTAAGATATCAATTCCTCTGAGATCCTTAGTCGTGAACACACTTGCCAACGCTGAGGGTGTAGGTGGATCCAGAGGGACAGGATCCGTGGACGGGACGATCGACGGTGCACCGACTGTTCTCGGACTTGAAGCCCACAGGACATCCGCTGCTCGCAAAGGCTCCTGCCATCAGAGACAGGACCAAGAGCAAGAGCCAAGTGCATTTCAGCAGCATATTTGTAGATTATTCTAAATCCTTTTGTCTTTCTGCACTCGAAATAAATCCACTGAGCTTGGAAATGAAAAACTGGGCAGCCTCAACTCACTTCTGTAAAGTGCAAAATGCAACTATTTCAACGGATGCAACTGAAATGCAACTTATATAGGAACAGCTATGATTCCATCTATTCAACCTTGGTCTAGTTCTACTGATCTGAACTGGCGAGAGGCAGCCCACGACGATAACACCGCGCTGATAAGCAGCTAAGCAAAACAGTTTTGTTTTCAAAGTGTTTTAAATGTATTCAACGGCTGATTAGGTTTTACTTCTTATTTATTTATTTAGTTCTTGAGGATACACCTGTTGATTTTGGCACTGTATTGGGATCCCTGGGGGCACTCTCCTCGAATGGTGCGCAGGCGGTGCACCGGCCACCGTCACTCTGGAAGTTAGCTGGGCATTTCAGGGCCGAAACAGTCATGGCGAAGAGGGCCAGGACGAAGATGGTGAGCCACGAGAAGTTCATGTTGCTTAGAGGCTGCAAGAAGAAGTGAAAAGATGTAATGTACATTTTTATAAGTTATTTATAATGAGCATTTTTCCGCCCAAAGACATTTTTAGAGAGTAATGCTTATCCATGGAAGCAGATATTGGAACTGTGATTTATTTTGTTTTGATTGAATATTAATAAATCGAAACCTAAGGAAATGGTGTTTACATATGAAAAATATACTTTTTAGTTTTCTTCTCGACCTTCCTTAGTATATTTTAAATTAAGAATAACAATTTAATTTGGTAAGAAGTTTTGAAAAAATTAAATGTGATTTAAAGTGATTGGAAAATGGTTAATGTATTTTAGGTATCAACATAGTTGTCTCAAAAATGCTAAGCTTTTAGTTTTAACAAGTCGCCAAATTTAGACCTTTAAAAATATTTAAAGCGAATCTGCCTCTTAAAAATGTGTCAAAAAACAGTCCTTTCAACACGATTTAGTCAATCCCGAAACTGTATCACTTCCAGCAGCCACTTTCAAGCACTTACTTTCTAGTCTTCACTTTCTGAATGATCAAACTGAGTATTTCGCCAGCCGGCAGCTGCTTTTATAGCCGGCGGAACATAAATTTGGGTGCCTCTATCAATCGGCTGCCCCATGCGTCTTTATCGCGCTCATGACGAACCTTTGACACAATTAGTGGCGTTTAAGCCGCCGCCGATAAGGAGTGGCGGAGGCTTGACACATGTGGCCCGCTGGATGCCCATCTTCATCAGCCAAAGGAAGCGGGCAACAATTCACGGGAGGGTCCCCATACCATCCTTACCCCACCGTACCATCTCATCGCAGCGAAACAAAGGACATTTGCGTGGGCTCGACTGGGCCCAGAAGTAGGCGTGAAAAAGCTGCGAGGGCGAGATGGCAATGTCGAATGGCAACAGAAAAATTCCGCATGAAGCGACTGACATCAAATTGTCGAGGGAGCAGGTGAGGCGGCATTGTGCAGGTCCAACAATGGACCCCAGGATTGGGATGGGAATGGAGATGGAGATGGGGATGAGGACTGGCATCGGGGGCGCCTGTCAGTTGCAGGAGCACAATGGGCAGGACGGCAGCTCTCCAGCGCTTTTGTGCGTTCAGCATATGTCATTCATATACAATTACGGTCGCAATTTTCGATAGTTGGTCGCAAGATGCGAAATGTGGGTGCAAAAAGTGCAGTGCAAGAAAAACGCTTTCAGAAATTCGAGTGCTTCGTGACAGCAAGACACGGGGAACTCTTAAAGACCAGAGTTTTTAACTAAATTTATAGGAATAAAGTATTGGATAACACTTTTTATTTCAATAAAATATTTTTATCATTTTCTGAATTCTATTTTAAGACCATTTCTAATGAAGTTTGTATGGTTTGTTAATACTTTTTTACACTTAAACCATTTTAAGACAGATATTATTGTTTTAAAAGTCATAAAAAATATAAAAGCTCTTCCTCAAATATATATACTCATGTTGTTTCAAGTAATACAAAGTTGATTAGCAGTTCCTAAATGATGGTGACAAACACTTAAATATAGATTTTGGGGCTTTCCAAAAATCTATTTGTGCATAGGAAATGTAAGTCAAACCAATCAAGCCTGTACCAGCTGATACCTGAATATTTAATCAGTAAATTCTTTGTTTGTTTACTCTATCTACAACAGTTGCCCAACGCCAAGCTGAGATTATCAGCGCCCGAAACAATGAAACATATAAATATAGATTCTGGGTTTTCCCGATTCCTGAATAAATCAAACGCCAGCGAGCCATAAAGTTTCAGTGTCAGGCGGGGCAAGAGTTCAGTGTTTGTACTATATGTTATAGTTTGCATTTGACGGACGACAAACTGGCCATTGGCCACTTCAGTTGGGGCGAAGGCGAAAAGAATCGAACGTGGAGCGGGTACAGTGCGTCATAACTCACTCAGCACTCGGGCCCGTTCGACACACGTACTATATATGGTTGCGTGTCGAAGGCGACTTCTTCACTTGGCCAAGTTGGGATTTTCGAGCTTTTCGGGCTTAAGGTGGTTAGGTGCCTGCCTTTGACCAGTTGGTCATGCCTTTGGCTTTGAATTATTGATGGGCGTATTAAGAAGATTAATGTGATGAGCTATGGGGCACGGAGAGTTTTGTCGTTGCCCGTTGTCGTTGGTCATGTTAATGTCTTCATTGTCGGCCCGAGCCCCACCTTTGCCACCCCCCGGCTGGCATATTGATGGGCCGGCGGTGTGTGTGTGGGCGAATCACTTCGATTGAGCTGCACGGCAAAAGAGCAATAACGTTCATCACTCGAAGCCAGGTTCCCGGGAAATTCCCTCCTCTGGGGCCCGAGGTCGATTGGTCATTTTGTGTACCTCTCAATTCGGTGAGCTGCTCTTTGGCTGCATTGCGCGTCTATAAGCCATTTTTCTTCCTGCCTCACATAAGTTTTAAGCTGTGTGTAATTTATTTTTATAGCCATGTTGCCGACGTAAAGATTGCAAATATGTAGTTGACCAAGCGTCGGTTGCGGCTGGAGCGCCGAAGGAATCGCTATATAAGGGTGTCAGATTTCTCCAATTTGGGGGTACAGTGTGTACAATGTGTACTACAGGCTGGTTTACAGGCTGAGAAGCTATTTCGGAATGGTCGCTATAAGGAGTGTTGGGATATCCTAATCATAGTACAATGCTTACTTGTATGTTTTTATTTAGTTGAGTGTAAAATTTCAGCATAAAACTACTGTGTAAGACCCATGAGAAATATATTTAGCAGTCCAAAATCGTGGCAATAATAACTGAAGACAGCATTTAATGGCCCTGCTAAGCCGCGCGGCATTCCTAATTATTGCAGTCACGAGAAGATGAGTTTTTGCTCTCAGCCCTTAACCCACCACCACTGCCGAGGGGCTTTTCTCGCCCAGTTGGTGGAAGTCCGGTGGAAACGGCAGCCTCAGACATTGACTTTGGTAAAATTGTGGCACGCCAAGCACATTTTGAAGCTCATCAGTAATACAGTTACACAACGGGCCGCCGGGGGAATGGCGGTAAGTGGAGGACTCCGCTGGGGCAGAGTCAAAGCCAAAACCGAAACCAATGTTGATTTTATTGCTTGCCGCAATGTTTTTAACTTTAGCACTGGCAATGCCGCCACCGCCGCCTCTGTTGCCACTGGAATTACACAATGAGAAACAAGCCCCAAAAGTTAATTACAATTGTACCTTAAATAGAGTCCGCAGCATCGAAATGGTTTCGCTTAAGCCAGTTAAAAGTGATTAAAATCGTATTTAAAGATAAAAGCATAATCCTATATTCGTTCATAAATCCAAATATTTACTTTTTTCATGGGAAATATAACTTAAGCGTTTGAATTGGTTCACTTCATATATTTTTTTAGAAAAATTAACTTAAAACCTTTATAAATAAGTCACAATATAAATTAATATATTACTAACAATTAACTTATAACAAAGTATTTATTTTCCTCAACCATTTTGTATTCTTTTTTATGAGAATTGGCAGTTATTATTCGATTTTTTAACTGAGCATTACCCATCAAAGTCACGATCTCGAGAGATGTTAGACTTCAGGTCAAAATCAAACCAGGATAATGACCCAGGGAACTTTCGGTGATTTTTCGCCGTGTTATGAGAAGTTCCCCAGGGTGTGGGCAACTGTCGCGTTGCATGTTGCCTTGTTGCTGCTATTACTGCAGCACAGCTCCGCACAGCATTTAACCACTCGGGCGGCAGGGCAACAAGGCGGCCAGGCCGGGCCCAAACAGCCAAGAGCCAACAGCCAACATCCAGCGGCCAACAGGCAGCAGCCAAGCTGCCAGACAGCCGGGCCAAAAGCTGGGCCATGCGATGGCAAAACGTGCTGAGTTTTCGTAATTAGTGCACAAGAGTGCAGCCCGATGGCCACGTGCAGGGATTTCCAGTGGAGTTCCGGGCTCCGAGGGGCTTTTCGGGGCTTCTCGGGGCTTATCGGGGGTTCTCGGGGGTTCAGAGGACCCAAAACACTCTCCAGCCGCCGGAGCACGTCTGTGTGGGACTGGCGGTGCTGCCTTTTCGGCCTTTCGGAGTGTGACATGGCAGTGGCAGTGCCTGCGTCATCTATCGAGGAGGAGGATGAGGGCTGGAGTGAGTGTTGCTGTTTCTTTGCAGTTGGCTTGAGTAAGTTGTTAGTCGCCGGCCGCGTTGCCTTTGCGCGTTTGACACACAAGTTGTCGCCTTTAAGCCACAGCCGGCGAATATTGAATTCCCAATGAGGTTTTCGTGGTCCTGGTTTGCCAAGAGTAAAGGGATAAGGGAATAAGGATACAAAGAGCAGAAAGTTGGGGAGGAAATTAGCCTCAGAAAAAAGAAGGCAGTTCTTAAAGGTTGAGATAATTAAGTTTAAGTAACACTCTTTAGTATATTAAATATCTAAAATTAATGCTTTAACCCACTTTTACTTTAATCTGTGGATAGGAAAATGGGTAACAAAATTCCAAAAGATTATATAACTGCCAAACAACATCAACTAACAATGACCACAATGAAAACCACCCCAAATCTATCCAGTTGTTTATGTTCCGTTTTTTAAGCAATCAATAGATGCGAATAAAATCAGTGGTATAGTTTTAAAACTTTCCAGCATCGCTCTTTATGTCTGCCAGAATTTTTTGTGGACCATTCGCTAACGACATTGGCAGGCAGCAAACAGTTTTCAGCTGCCATGGCCTTAATTTTACTGATTATGGCAGCAACCAGGCAAACTTTTGGCCATTAAAAAAGATTCGTTTTAATGAGTTTGGCAGACAAGGCAACAAGGTTCCCCAGTCCAGAGCCCACAGCCTCCCACCGCCCCATTCGCACCCATTCGCCATCGAGGTTCCCTTTATCGGGGCGAAAAACTGTCGCTGTTTATCTCTTGCCGGCTGGCAGTCAAAATGCAGCCAAGGTCTGCCCCGAACTGGACCTCGATGCATGTGCAGATATATGCAAATAAAAATGCATGGGCACTCGGAATAAAAGTCACTCTAAAATTCAGAAAATACCTTCCTTAAGATATTAAGAAATTTGGCTAAGGTGCTCCGCAAAAACCTCAATGAACATAAAATCCACCGTCGAAAGTCTGTTTATATAATGATATAAGTTTTAATAAAGGTAAATTAAAGTCCTTACAATAGCAAATCAAATATTTGTAGAACAAATTCAATTTTTACTTGAAGATTTGTACCTGATGTGGCTTTAAAAATTCTTTCCATTAAAGAATTGTATGAATTTTGATTTTCTTTGTTCCATTTAAATGATAACTTGTTTTATGAATATTTGTCTTATATGCATTATTTTTTTGGTTTCGGTTTATTCTCAGCACTTCCTCAATATTTATTTTTCAAGTGCACGAGCAATCTGCATTTTAGTGCAATTAACATTTGGGATTTCAGCCCAATGGGCTGGCATGGGCGCATCGGCACTCTGCATTGCCCATGCCATAAATCAGCATAAATTGAGTGCGCAAATAAAGTAATTGTCCTTCTGGCCGTTTAAGGCTGGTAATTTCTGGGCCAACACCCGGAGACAAGCAAGACTTTTACCTGGCCGAATTCGAGAGCAGTAATTTCGGTTGAGGGCGCTATAAAATCACTTGTTCTGCTAATTGAAAGCCCGGCACAATTAAAGTCGTCGCCTGGATGAGTTGGGGTTTCCCTGCGCAAAAAAACTTTCTCGTTCGCCGCACTTTTTCTGCCTGATTGACAGCTGTCACGGCGATAACCGCAGTGGGACTTGTTTCTGGTCTCCTTTTTCCTTTCTGCCCGATTGGTTGGGTTTTTTCCCGCAAACTGCATAAAATGCAGATGCACAGCTCATTTTCCCACTGGCCAAGCTCTAGCCACGGCTTGTGGGATCTTGTGTAATTTCAATATTTCACAATAAATCCGAACGCCGCCAACGCGCTGGACTTTCTCCAACTCCACCTCCATCTCCAAGTTGGCCAACTCGCATAACGGTTTGACAATTTGCAATGCGCCTGCGCCGCCTGTCACTCCAGATTTTGGGATCGAAGTGGAAGGCTCGGGATCGTCCCATGAAAAATGCATAAGTGACAAAAAACAGGGTACAAAAACAATCTCAGAAACCAACAATGGAACTCAAAATGCCGCAGAAAAAGATACTGCTGACCGATTTGACCGTATATGGACTTGTTTACTCCTTATGTTTATTAGTGCAAGTCCAGTGCAGTGCAGATTCAGTTCGGTCTCAGTTCGAACGCCTACTGACCGAGTGACTGCCTTCCCAGGCACCTCCTCCTGGCCATCTTGCCGTCTTTAGCCGGGAAAAAAGCCACCACGGAGCAGGTTATTGGTCATCGTCTGGGGCTTTTCAAGTGAAATTAAGTCATTTTTCAATGCATTGTATAAGAGAGCGTGTGGCAACACAGTGGGAGTCTTGGGGAAAAATTAAAAATCAGGGGAGCTTTGAGTGGAAACTTTATAAGAATCTTCTGTATATGCGTTAGGATTATTTTATAAATTTAAAAATATTTAAAATATTATTTAAAGGATTTTAATCAAGTGTTAAACATACTTTGACTTATTTTTCATTTAAAAGTATATTAATAAAGACTCTATTTTTAATTGGTTTATAGGATTAATTGTACTGCCAATTAAAGGACTATAAAATATTTTTCGCATATTAATGTACAAATCCCTCACTCTGTTGTAATAAACTTAAATACCAATTTAGCCAGACTTCTGCTGGCCACGTTTAATCGACGTGAAATCCATCATCAATTTGGCCCCAGTTCTCCTTCAATAATTTCTCACAATCTCCACCTTGACCGCTCGGTGGACGTTTCAAAGGAAAACCCAGCCGGCCACTTTCCACACCACATTGTGAACCCAATTTAACCCCACACCGCCGCTGTCCCCCGGTTTTATAGGGCCACTCTGGGCCATTTGTGGTTGCCCGGGCCAGTTTGCAGGCTAGTTGGGCTGAGGTTTTCGCCGGGACAAAGGCGATGCCCGCAAATATTTGTAAGATGGAAATGTTGTCATGCCAGAAACACTCAGTTCGGGGCTCCTTCCTATCAATTTAGCAATTCAAGACCGGAATAATGACATAATCGGAGGGTATTGCGATTTAAGTAAGTACAAAGCTCACCTGGCGGCCATTTCAATTGACACAGATTTATGTGGGCCATAAAATCAATGATTACCAACAATCATGTGAAATCGCTAATTTCCACGTCGGAGCAATTAATTGAAATGAAAAAGGCCGCAGGGCTTTCTTGGCTGGGGAAACTGGCGAAAAGTATAGACGGCGGAATGGGGAGCCCCGATGATGTCTGTTCCAGGCATTTTCTTTGACTTTGACTCGCAGTCCCCCTCGCTCCGAGTTAATTAATGCGTGCAATTTAATAAAAGCATAAACGATATATTTAACCGCCATCTCCGGCAGCCTCACACAACCGAACGGGCAATAAAATTAATCAAATAATTACGCAGGGCCTCGGGGCCAGAACGCCCAGGAGCATTTGACTTATCAGAGTTCCATAAACGAGACATTAAAACTGGTCAAGAAAAGCCGGAGTAAGAAAGCCACTGGATAAATGTATATGTAAGCTATATGCTTGCGAGTATTTTCCTCGACTGGTTCTGTTTTCACTTGAGCGCAGCGAGGCATTTATCATTTTTAATCGAATGCGGAAACAATGGAGCGCGTCTAAGTGGAGCATTTGATGTGGGCGATGGTGGGCGCCTGTTTTCTTGGCAGCAGAAACCAGTCGAAGGCGAAGCGAAAAGGCCAACGAACAGCAGTAAGTGCTCAAAACAAATCCATAATAATTTCTTTTAATTGTTGCTCTTCCACTGCAGAAGCTTATGGCCAGATTGATCGAGTTGATGGCAGCCTAATCAGCCAGCTGTACGGAGTATATTTCTTCAGACAAGGGAGAAGGTAAGTGAAAGATTTGTAGGAAGGTTAAACCTTATTTACTGCAAAACAATAAAAATAAAAATATCAAAGTCTGACACTATCATAAGCCTACAAAATCAACAACATACTAACAGAACGCTTTACCCTCTAAATCCATGACTATGTTCGTTTTAGCTATATATAGGGTTACCTTTCTATTATCCTCTCGTTAAAATTAGAGCTCATCAAACACAGAATTATAGTATGGTAATGGCGGATTATATAGCTCAGACTTTTTTAAAGGTGTACCAAAAATAATATAATAATATTTTACACTTAACACTTCTTCAACCTTTTCCTTCAGATCATTCCCAGTTCGACTTGAAGTGCAAGGCGCAGTAACCAGGAAAACCCTGCCAGATTTGCTCAATTTTTCCAACTTATTGTAGGCTTTCCCCCGAGCTTTCCCCCTCGGAGGGTGAGGGTCCAAATGGAAGCCGAAACCTAATGTAGCAGAAAATTACTTTATATGCACATGGCAGAGCCGCCGATAGATGGCGCTACGAGTTCATTGGCAACCCAGTCAGGCCGAGCCTCGCCTATCAGCAGGCAATAATCGAGCCGAACGGCAAATTTAATTTGCTTTAAATTGTTGTTAAATGCGAGCAATTGAAATTTATGCCAGCAAAACACAGCACAACGCCAGGCAGTGGAAGCAAAACAAAAACCGTGATAATCTGCAGCGACAAAGCCTTTGCCACAGCCTCCCGGCCACCATCATCGCCATTATTACCATCGCCATCGTCATCATCACCAATTTGGCCAGATATCGGTGACGCCGCCAGCTGCACAGTGGTTTAAATCCATTTAAATTAGGCTCAATTTCACTAATTGCATTTTTGCATAAATACATTGTCAGATATTTATGAAATTAATAAGAATAAATCAATATATATTAATAAAAAATTTGAAAATAGTTATAATGCATTTGGCTAATTACAAAAATGTGTGTCTCAGTTTTAGAACTAAATATCACATTTTTAATAGAATATGGAGCTGCTTTTTTCGAAAACAGTATTTAGTAGAACAGATCCTTAAGATCTTAAAAGGTTTTTAGAGGTGATAAGCATCAGTACGAAATACTTAATTTATTAACTTGAGCAGAAACTTCTCAGCACGATATATTTTCTGAAAAATGTTTTAGGAACATTTGTAAGCCGAAACTATAAATCTCAAAATTCAAGACACAAAATTCAAAGTCAAGAATTTATGTTTTTAAAAACTTTTTATGACAAGATATTCTATGAAGTCAAAGATTTTGACCTTTTACAACTAAAATGCCTTGCAATACCCCAGCTTTTGTACCAGTGTAATATTGGCCTGGCTCTGCAGTTTCGTTTTGGTTCTGCCATCGACGCTTTGGCGCCGTCTGGGGGCGCATGCGCGAGTGTCCTTGTGCGCTATTTTCATTTTTTCTTGGCTCGTTTTTCGCTCTTTTTCGACTCGAACATAATAATTTTATAGTGAAAAGTGAAGTAAAACAAATGCGACAAAGCAAATGGCGCAAATTGCCGACTGTCTGCCGGAGCTGTCGGACTGTCTGTCCGCGTGTCTAACTTAATACGGCATGAAATGTCAATTGGGCCGGCAACTGGCAACTGGCAACCTGCGGCAGCCTGGAGACCAAATAGCCACATATCCATATATCCATACAGCCATTCATGCATTATAGCCCGCTGCACTCTAATCAAATTCAAAACAAATTTGTGCGAACAGAACTCTTTGGCTGCGGCCTGTGTTTATGCTGGGTAAGTAACATGCGCGCATTGGCAACAAGGCTGCGCCATTTGGAACTGGTTTAAAGTATTGTCCATCTTTTGATTTTTCTTGGGCCTTCTGATGCCTGGTGTTGCTGTCGCACGGCGACAATGTCGCTGGTCTCGCTGTCTCTGGTTGGTGGCACTGCCACTTGCCTCTGGCTGCCGTCGTCTTGCGTTGCTGACTCTTATTGGCTTTTTGGCTCGGTGATTAGTAGGTCAGAGTTTTTCATTTCCAATTGGATGTGTTGCACAAGCACACACCGAACAAGTGTACGAGTGTGTGCCGCCGCTTTTGGCCATATTAGGAAGGGTACAGGCAGCCAACTAGAAAACAAACAAGCCAGCATTCGACTGCGTCGGACATGGCCACTATGACTAGACTACGACGGCGCGGACAAGGCAGTAAGAACCGCACTCCTAAATAGAGGCTTTGATTCACTCGATCCACTCGGCGGTGGGAAAGTGTCGAGCTATAAGCCAGGGAAATGTGTTCATAAAGTCACAGCAATGGTACTAAGTGCCTTAGGAACGATGGGAAAGTGTCAAAATAATAATAGTGAATCAATAAATATTAAGATACTATATTAAATATATAAATGTGGTATATTATCGATACACAATGTAAATAAAATAATTCTAATGCGTAATATAAATTATTGCATTCTATTTTAGGAACTTGAAATCTTATATACCATTACAGGAAAGGAACCTATAACCCATCTTCGTACACCAAGTGCCTTAAGCAAAATATGTAAAATCATAGTTTACATAGGCCCAATAAATCCGCATATAAATTCCCATATTTCATTCAATAATATTATCACAATCGAGTGCCTGGCACTCGAGTTACATACAAAAAGAGCTGATATTAATTGCCTTTGGCAGCACGTTGTATTGGTCAGCGAAGGCAACCAAAATCACTTATATTTTCCCCCGCAAAATCAGTAAAATATTTTATTTATCTTACGAGTGGGCCAACGCCTGAGACTGCGACTTTAACTTCAACTTCGACTGAGGCTCACCTCGCCAATGGCAATGCCAACGAGAAAGCATGAAAAACAAATATAAATTTTATATTTATTTTCGTTGCCGTACTTTTGTGGGGGTGGCGCCAAGCCAAAGACCCAAGCTGAGATCGAAACTCAGAGCAGACCCGAAAACTCAGTGGTGGCCTCCAAAAGCACAAAATTCGCACGAGTATTTAACACCAAGAGCCAAATGACACCAACAACAATGGCAATAACAAGCTGGCAAAAAAGCAGAAAAAAAAAAAACAAAATAACAATAAAAGCAGATAATAATAACATTGGGCCGGCAATCAATTTGAAATTGAAACGGGCTTTTATTGCGGTAGGTGGGTTGGTATTTTCCTATACCCGACATTACGACCGTGCGTGGGATTGGGGACTCCAACCAGACTTACACCGCCGAAACTGTGGCTGTGCAGGCCCGACTTCTTTTGGCCATCGCCAATTGAGGCTTATTACTCGCAATTAGAGCCGAAAAGCCAAGGCAATGCTGCTCTTTCGACGCCAAAAATAAACTCTGCCATAAATTTGGAGTTTATTTATATTCGTTTTGATTGAATTTTAATGTGCGTAACTGCCAACTGCATGCAGACATCAAAGACTGGCCAATTAATCATCACGAGTGCTAAATAGAATGATTCTCATTTTATGCCAACCATTTGAGGGCGTATCGCCGGCAATCGATCAAGCCGAATTGTGATTTCCCAAAGAAAACCCTGGTGGTTTTTCACCTACTTTTTGACACTCTTTGAATAATGTATAACCAATTTTATTCATTTATTTCTCAAAATAAACCAAAGCGTTGCCAAAGCTCTAACCAAAAAGGCAATACTCCTTTTAAGAACCAAACCCATTAAAATCACAAAGCCTCTTCTTTCAATCATAAAATCACAGTTTGGCAGACGCACTCCCACGTTGATTTATTGATTTATAAATTTGTCGGCCTAGCATTAATCTTGATAAATTTTAATTAAAAAGAAAAAAACTTAATGCCTAAATAAACTTGTAAGGTAACTTTAAAAATTAAAATAATAAACCAACTAAGCGCGTTTTAGATATTTGTTTTGGATTTTATAATTATTCAATTACAAAGATTAATTAGTTTTAAGTATCTTACTAAAGAATAATATTAAATTATTTTGTTGGACTGAAAAATACTACTTATCCTATTATCCTAACATTTTGTTAGTGCTCTGTAAAAATATATGTATTTATTTTTATCATCTTGCATTTACATATTTTTTATAATATCCATCCATTTTATGCTTAAAGCTGCAGTATTATATTTCTCCTTACTTCGTACGATTTATCAACTGCACTCCGACACGATTCCTATAAAATATGCATATGATGACATATGGCCCCAATGTTGGACCGCTAAATATATCAAAATTTATAGTCTGCGCTCCGAGGTAGCCCCAATCACAAAGAGAGGGGGAAATAAGAAAATAATCAACTCACCTGCCACCCTCGAGCACACTTACCTCTTTATTTGAGCCCACTTATTTATAAAAACAGACACGCACCCATATACATCACTCGGATCGGATCGGATGGGCATGGTGAGTGTGCACTCGTGTACATAATGTCGAGCAAAACCAATCGCTGATGTGAAACGTCTCGAATGCGTTGGCGTTTTGTCAACACTCTTGGGCGGGGGAGGTACTATACCGTCCCATATACCATGCCCCACGAACATGGGAGCCTCAGGCAGGGGCTGCTGCAGAAATCACTTTGATGAGCATCGGCATTGACATGTCGTTGAAATTATTACCCCGACTGTCAGTTGGCATCCACATTTATTCACTCGGCGGCGCATTTCGAGTGGTCTTTTATAATTGGCACTCGGACAGGAGTTGGTTTGTGGGTGTTGGGCACTGGCGGGTGGTGGGTGGCGAGTGGTTTGTGTGCTGCCAAGATGCGACACCAATTCGAAATCCAAATCCCCATCAGCCGAGCACCGGGTTGAAAATCAATATTTATACGTCCTGGCTCACGCCCTGTGATCCGCTGTCCCCTGCCATTCCCCCGGCCAATCATGATGAGTTAATGCCGCCAACAGTCAGCCATTAGACGGGCCAGTGGACACTCCAATCCCCACGAAGCCCCCTTTCGCCCATTTACACAGCGTGTCCCCCTGTCATTTCGAATGTCTGATGATGTCACACGGAAAACTATGGGATTTACTTTACTTTCCATTAAAAAAATATTTCTGTGACGTTTTATATTGTATTTTTATTTTCACAATATAATTTGTATGTTGATTTTGAGTTACATGTTTAAATAAATTTACTTTCATACATACTACTCTGATTTTTAAACGCACAGAAAATTATCCAAAGATATTCAAGGATATTACCTTTATTTATAATGCAAAATCTTTTAATACTATGAATAATCTAATACTGTGAAATAATTAAAAATCGAATTGTGAAACATAATATTATCTGTGATGCTATGGTATAAAAATATTATTTTTTTTTTTAAACCTGCAAAATAAAACTCAATTTATTATTTTTAAGATCTTTTGGGATTTAAAGAGCCCCCAAATATCATACTAATTAGAATACAAAATAAGTGTGAAAAATGTATTTAGTAAGATTTTTGGTTGACCATTGTGAGAAAATATTTTTTTAACACTTATATATAGATTATATTATATTTCTCGCAGTGTCCTTGTTACTGTCCACGGAGATTTGCATTGGTTATTAGCTCAGCTGCTCATCGGGACCTTCCATCTGCGTGCGTGCCCCTGTGTGCGTTGTCTGCGGTTTCGATTTTGTTGACAATTTGTAGCGTAATTAATTGAACCAAAATTAATAAAAACAACAACAAACCGAGGGGCAGACACACGATGACGACAGCGAGCTTTTGTTGTGTGCTGTTTGGTGTTGCTGTGGTTATTGGAAAGGGGATTACAATTGGCAGCGACGAGAGATACATAATGTTAAATGACTTAAATGCTTGAATGACGGGGGCCAAAATCACGTTCCTCGCAGGCAGTATAGCCACCATTACCATCACCCTCCATACGACCACCATCGCTCACGATTAGCCACGATCTGTGGATCGCTGGGCTCACATTGCTGTGACTTTTCTGCAGTCTCACTTTTCGCCTCCTTGTGTGATTTGTTAGGCTTTGTCAGGGGCCGGACATGGCCATTATTCTTCACACACGATTGGCTTTCGGTGCTTCAGTGGCGAGCGCTTTTCATGGCTAATAAGCGTTGATTGATACGAGCGGGCTAAACTACTTCGCCGAAAGTGATCCATGTTTATGTCAATGGGCGTTTAAATCACAGATCTGCAGTTATTTTCCCAAGGAAAAATATACAATAATAAATAATTTCAACCTCATTTTAATATTAGCAGCAGATTTTTATACAGTCTAGTAAACAGTATTTAAAAAACCCTTTATGAATGAACCTTTGTTTTTAAATTTCCATTGATGACATGGCTCAACTAATTAAATCCGAATCCGAAACATTAACAAACAAAAAACACACTTAAATCATCAATTAAATTTATGTATGCAAATGGTTTCGCATTAATGGCCCATTGTCAACCCCCTGAAAGTTTTACAAAGTAACTTTACTATGCCATTCATAAACTCGCCAACTGATTCATATGCCCCGCACCCACGCGACCCTCACCTATGCAAATTAGAAATATCAAAGTGCTCACAAAAATTAATTATCACTAAAAATGAGATGGTTGTATACGAAAAAAAGACAACAACTTAATCGCTTGGCATTTCCGCTCGTCCAATTCCACTCAAAATAGCCAGCTTCCACTTCCCAAAAGCCGAAAAAAGGTAAAAATCCAACGAAAAAGAACCCGTGCAGGTGGTTATGACCATGAGGGAGCGTGGGCCGGCCAAGTCGAGTGTATTTCCGCTTGAAAGCGGCAATAATGATATTTGTAATAATAAATTTACGTGAAATATAAAACAAAATCAACGTTGACTCAAGCCGCCGCCCACTCGGAGACACCAACGCTTTTCGAGGCAGCAGACAAAGTTAACAACCGGCAAGGTGGCCACAAAAAAAATGGAAAGAGAAAAATCCAGCCAGAAACGCGGCTCAGAAGCTTGGCCCAGAGCCTCACAATTAGCCAGTTGAGAGAGTTATCTCTGCTTTCTCACCGCTTTCCCAAGCGGCGGCCTTAAATGGTGGCAGACACGTCTCACAGACCTCCTAAGCGGGATCTCCGGCTCATGGCTATGGTCCCGGGATCGGTCTTATAGACTGGGCACCGCGCTCGCTCTGCGACCATATTGGGGCAAATGCGATTTCCGAAGCTGGCAATTAAAAGCCAGAGCCAAAGTGGTAACTCAGAACATTTGCATAAGCAATTGGGCGACATGGCAGGTGAAGAGGGATTATTCACACTCAGATGGGATTATGAATAATATTCGAATAAATATAGATTTATGGGTATTGCTAGGAGCAGCCATAAATTGAACTAGATCAATTTAAAAGTGGTTATATGTAGAGTTAAGGTAAAGTATAATTATAATACTTTGTAATAGATATTATTTAAAAAAATATAAAAAAAATTTAATAAAAAACTACGAGAAATTATAGAAGGAAATATATTTTAAAATGTGTTTACTAAGGTGACAGTAAAATAAAAGAGTAGTAAGAATAGTAAATAAACAAATTATATATATATTTTAAATTCCCTTTTTTTCGAAAATGGTTCAAAAATTTGTTTCTTCTTTCTTTTTATTATGTAATTTTTAAGACCCCCCTGCTACACCCATGTGTTTTGATCATAAAACCAACATTCAAATGTGACGTTTGTTTTTTAATTATGGCTCGCTTATTCATGTTCTTGTCTTGGGATTCGTCGTCATCCAGCAGATTAAGTTGTCAGCAAAGCAAAAAAAAATCACAACACCATTGGCCAATTTGTATGTGTTTTTGGCTACGCTAAGTTAATGAAAATTGTTCCTTCATATATAATTTTGAGCTCACTTCGCACGCAAATCAAATTAATGTTGCATGCGTTACTTTTTCGCTCTGTGGAAATCCGTGTGTCGACCTTGGGCCGTGAAAAATGTATGCTTTGTGGACAAGAAAAAAGCTAAAGATTGTATAATCAAATTTAACTGTTGTCATCATGATTTATTTACTTAAGAACAAAACACGACAAACGATGACGGACTCGCCGTCAGACAGAAGCACAAAGATAAATTAATCGCCAGTCAGTCGGGGAGTCGATCGGTCTATTGCCCGGAGTCATTTGTTCACAAGTGCTCACTCATATGAGTATATCGGGGCAACTGGGGATCCGGAGCCCGGGCATGTCGTCATGGCAGCCACAATGAGAAACAACTTGTTTCGCCTGCAGGAGCAAAGCCATTTTGCAATTATTGGCCCGTTGTCAGTTAATTATAATTATTTGTGGGGCAACAAAATGCGGGGTGCAAAAAACTATTCAAAAAATGACTATAAACAGCACAACAAATGTATTGTGACTTTGAAATCAGCTTAGCAATTCGAAATTAGAATCGCTGTGAAACAACTTGAGGAGTGCACACACCCAATCCATCAACTGAAACTGATCGAAGCGAATCAGAATAAATCATATGATCAAAATATTATTAATCAAAGCGAACTCACTCTCTGTACCTAATTTTATTTTTATTTATGAGGCTAGCAATCCTAAGAAAATAACTTGCTTTGTTACCCCTTGTAACGAAATCAAGCCTTGAACTTTATTTTGGTATAATAATTCTTATAAGTATCAACAGCAAGTATCTCTTGTGGTATGTAAGCAACAATTGCGTTTTAAAAAGGAATATTTAGCGTTAAAAAAAGGACACTGATAAAAGTGTAAAATAACAAAACATTACTCACACATTACAATTTTTCTGGACCTAAGATAAATATGTTTTTATGGCTGTTATGTACAGAGATAGACAAGTCTTTTTAAAATAAACATAAAAAAAATGTTAAATAAAGAAAAATGAAACAAATAAATTAATATAATGAAGACCCAAGAACTTATTCTAACATCCATTTCCAAATGAGCACATTTCCTTGAACTTTTATTCGACAAGCGTCATAATTCGCCACCAAATCCAAAGTTAATCCAAATGAATATCAAGATTGAGCTTCGTTTATGGTCTGGCATCAAGAGTTCAACCTTAAAAATGGAGATCCGACAGTCGAGCAGCCAAGCTAGGTAGCCCCTGATACCATCTCAATCAAAGACGAATAAACATTTTTCTCAACTATTTTCAAGTGAGCTCGAAAGCGCCGTCTGACTTGTACAAATGAATGTCAAACGCTGCTGCAGCAGCAAATAAAATTAGCAATAAATTTAAATAAATAACTGCCTGGCGATATTAGATCATACGAAATCTCAGGGGGGCTGTTCGAAGCGGCACTCAAAGCACTCGAAACGAAACCGAAAAGCCAAACGAATTGGAAATCACTCAAGAGAGTGAAGATGCAGGCCCACTGAGATGGCGTACTATGAGATACAATACGATCCGATGCGATGCGGTGCGAGGCGGCCAACGCAAAAGGCACCCACACACCATAGGGTGAATACTTGGGCTTGGGGAAAGAGAGAACGGGTTTCTCTTCAATGATATTGTGCTGTGTGTTGGCGTTGGCGAGCGCCAGTGGGTTTCTCGGTCGGTTTGGCTGGTCGTCGCTCGGTGAAACGAGACTTGGCTGCCTGCTGCCTTTTAATGCGGCATTTCATTCATTGATCGTTCCAATAGCGCGCCGCACGCTCAGCGCAGCGGACAAGTGAGCCAAGAGCCCGACTTCGACTGCCGCCCACTTGGAGCCGCAGAAAAACCTGGCTAACGGAGTCAAAGCCAACTGAGGAGCAGTCAGCTGATTGGGCCGCCAACCCATCCCATTCCGATGCTGATGCTGATGCCGCTGCCGCTGCCGATTCCGATTCCATTCCAAGCACGCTGACGATCCGCGAGATATATATCTTTTCAGTGCACAGCCGACGAGCGCAGCAGGCGGACGCAGCGCAGCATTTTCTCCGTTCTCCGTGTATTTTCGTATGCCAACTCGGGACATTGGATATACAGATACAAAAAAAAAAAAACAGACTCCGAGATACAAAGATATAATAATATACCCACACACCGTGCCGCGCGACGCGTACTCATAGATATTTTTAGCCACCGGCCTCACGCATACCGCCGCATCCATTCGTCCCGTCGCACTGACACACGCGGCTTGCACGTTTTCCACGGAAAATCCACTCTTCGAGGCTTTTCCTGCACCAGCACACCAGCCAACAAAAAGCAAGCAAAGTTCTTATCAATAATTAAATCGCCCAAAGCCGAATCAAAATCAATTCAAGCCCCAACAACAAACTAGTTCTTGACTTGTCGAGGAAATAAAACTGAAAACAAACCTCTTTTTTGTTGTGTTAATATGCCAAATATATGCATGAGCTAATAACTTTAACTTGGATAAAAAGCAAACAGAAAATACCAAGAAGAGATCGCATATCAGAATTAGTTAGGTGACTAATTAGTCGATGCGCTGTCGGAATTTCAATTTGCATACTTTTGCGCCACTTTAATGAACCAAAAATTAAAATAAAAGCATCAACAAATCTTAATCAGAGTGCGCAACTAAACGGAAAGCAACAGCCGCATATTGTTGGATTTATGAAATCAAAAAGGTAAATATGCCACCTCCATTTATCACACATAAATATAGAGATATAGAGCCAGAGATGTAGGAGAATTCCTCGATCTCCGGTTGCCGCCCCAATAAAAATAGACAAAAGGCGTTCCTTGGGCCAATCACTTCGGTGGGCGGCAAGATGGGGCAGGGCGGCTTTTTGAGAAACTTCTGAAACATTTATTTGTCCAAGGTGTCGAAAGCCCAGATGTGTGGCAGAGGCAGGGAGAGTGTTTTCGAGATGTTCAGCAGGGAAAACGGTGACGACGGCAGGTTGTCAACTGATTTTCAAAGGTTACCGAAGGGAGCAACAACTCGGCTTCGTTTGTTTGCGGCTAAAATGAAGGGGAAACAGTTTAATTAATGTGTAAACAGAAGCTGTGAATTCATTGCCAATGAGTGGAGTAAAGTGTCCTCACTCACTTTTACTCGAAGATGTGCTAATCAACGACACCATGTATTTATTTATTTTAATTTCTGGTGTTCAAAGTGGCTTGTTTATTTTTGCATTGTCAAGAAATTATTTTTGTTTTTGTTTTAAAATATTTGTATATATATTTCATCATCACAAGTTGTTTAAAACTATATTCTGATAAAACATAACAAAAATACAAGAGCGTCAAGAAATTATCAACAATGGAATTGACTCATGTACATTTTAAATCATTTTCAGCATGCTATAAAAACAAAATGTTTTTTGTAATTTATTTAAAAAAAATCTCTCTTATGAACGCCAAGGGAAAATTCCAGACATGATTTAATTACTTAATCAAGTCAATTTTAATGATCTTAGTTTTAATCCCATGGAGGAATACATCAAAAATTAAATTTAGATTGTGGACTCATGAATAAATCTTCCGCGTGTTTATATATCTTGCCTACCTCATTGTTTTCTGTCCCCCTGACCCAAATCCCATCCAGTATGTGGGAACACTCCGCCGGCAGGGCGACAAAAACAGTAATAATGGCAGGAAAAAATCGAGAAAAATAAAAATTAGCCATAAGGCAAATGCCAGAGACCTGTCAAAAAATCAGGCAAATCAAAAGCCGATGGGTAATACAAAACCACACAGAAAGCTATCAAAATATAACTCAAACGTGGGCACTCGCGTATCTTATAGATTTTACCCACACAGCGATAAAGGGAGACGGAGAATGTAAACACGGCCGCAGCACACATACGCAGTGTGTGCCAATTTTAATAAACAAACTCAACGTAAATGGAAAATCAAACAAAATTATTTGGCCAAAGCAAAGGCAACAAATCAACGGCATAGGAAAAAAAAACGAGAAAAACGCAACATACAAAGGAAAACATCAAAAAAATTAAAAGACGGCAAAAGGAAAAAAGAGAAGATACAAATAACAAATAAGAACTTGCCGCAGGCTGGCTAAAAATAATAGCTGCCAACGGTAGCACACACGAGACAGAAAGATACAAAAAAAGATACAAGTTGCAACTAGCAACTGCCAAAAGCACGAGACAACAACAATAACAACAACAGCGGCAAAAATAAGCACAACAACAAAGGCCGTAAAAGCAACAAAGTCGAACGCAAATGAAAGATTTTGACGCTTTCCACAAAAAGCAAATTAAGAATCACAAATCGAAAAAGATAAAAAACATACAGGGCGCTACGAAAATAAGAAAACAAAAATAGTGGAGGAGAATTCAAGTTGCATACAATAAAAACTAATTTTAGAGCTGTGGCAGAAACAACAACACGAACCGAATCAAACTCATGCCAGGCGCAGAGACAATCTGAATCAGCCAGAGATTATATGGCGGATCGACCCAGAAGGTAGATGGAAAAGTATAGGACACTATAAAAATATATTTAATGGGGCTTAAAGAAGAAAATATAAATGATCTTGAGGAAAGCCAGTTAGAAAAACGCATCTAAAAATTTAGAAAATAAAAAAGATTTTATTATAGATAGATTATCAAAATATCTATAAGGGTCTCCCAGCGGTATTAATATTTTTTTTTTAATTTTACTTTAAATCAACCAAGGAATAACATTACAAAATTGTTTAAACGAAGAATGCCTTTCTAAGAAATACTATTCTGCACCGTTGGGATATGTTCCTCAACAATAATCAAGTAATATTTTTTATACATTTTTACCTCTTAATTTTTATTTAACTGAATGAGAACTAAATTCGAACTAAGTCACCTACCCTCGCTCTATCAGTGCCTCATGTGGTTCAGTTCAGTATTTTTTGTGCCCAAGCAGCAGACGCTTCATTTTCCATTTAACCGCACCCGACTGCCCGAATCCTTGAATTCTACAATGGCCCTGCCCCCTTTTCGGCCCCCCTAAAACCCAGGGGCGCGCAGACAAGCGTGCAGAAAAAGTTCTAAATATAATGGCTACACCTAAAAATGCAGCGACTGCAACCGAGCCAAAAGTGAAGGGCAGACTGGAGGGGGATCGCTCGCCGGTAGTTTCAAGTGCACTCCGGCTAGGCCTGGCTAACTTCCCCTGCCATCTGCCCCCTCCCCGATTCCCCACTCCACTCCAGCCGATTTTCCCAAAAAAGAAAATATATCTGTGAAACGGTCCGACCCACCCACACGCCCCTGCCCCGCCCCTCGACCCCTTCACGGCTCGTCGCACGCACGGCTCGCCTTTTGTCTACCTCGTTGTTGGTGAAAGAGAAGGGAGCGGGGAAAGGGATGCACTGGGAAAAACAGTTGTCGGTTAGAATTAGAAAGACCTTTAAAAAGTAAAGATGTATACCTCCAGAATTGATTGTACAAATATTTTGTTTAGCTCTCAAAATGAACTTAAAATTATCGTAAGAAGAGCTTGTACTAAATGTATAATAATAAAAAAAATATTAAATTAATGAATGATGAGTGAAGTGTTTCAACAAATAACGCCCATACTATTAAAACAAATAAATTTAATGACCACACATTATTATAGTCACCCAAATATTATTTTTTTTAGAACTCAGAGCTAGCTTAAAAATAATTCTTATTTCCAAATTGTGTTAAACAAATTTTATTACTCCCTGATTTCAGTATTTTAACGTTAAAAGCCCTCCTTTTTCACTATTTTTCTATCTATCATTTTATTTAGCCGAAATATTTTATATATTTCCCTGAATTTCCCTCTGTGCAGGAATGAAGCGGATGGTTTTTGTTCAAGAGGTAGAGGAACTGTTCCATGTTTGTTGTCTGTGCATTTCAATTGGGCGCTTTCTGCATTGTGCCGGCGTGTAATTGAAAACTTAAGCAGAAGCACCCTCCTCTCGGCTCTTTATCCACGAAAAACGCGCAACAAATTTTCCAATCAACAGAGACCGAAAACAGGGCCTAAACACCCCCTCATTGCCCGGCTTTCCCGACTTTTCCGACTTGCTTCCTTCCTGCATATCCTGTATCCCTCCGGCTACGCCCACGAAAATCGGGAGGCCGCTTGTTGCTGTTTGTTCAACAAACGTTTATTAGCCGCGAATACTTTTAATCGCATGCAATTTGTTGATTGTGGCCAGTCGCTGCACTTTCCTCGCTTTTCCACCCATCGAAACCCCACTTTGAGCGCACGGAACTAGGTAATTTTCACGTCGTTTTGCGTCGGAGGGCGGGAAAACGGGGAAAATGCTGAAAAAGGGGGAGTGAGCAGGTGAGCACAACGGTTGCCGCCCCTCTGCGAAGGCGGAGCACAAATTTTTCTGTGTTGTGCGCTTAATTGCAGCTTGTTTGTTGCATGTCGCAAACTTTAACGATGCCCTTACAACTCAAGAGGGTACATTCCATAAACCTAGGCGGGATTGTCGAGGAATGCTTTCTGATCTGGAAAATGCCTTATAAAACACAGATATAAATGGGGTTGAATATAGATTTTCTCTTCAATTATCTTGTGAATTTAAAAGGCGTACAAAAGAAATATTTTTAAATTGATTGTGGGTAAGGAACATTGTAAAATATGTAGTGTTAAGGGTATAGAGTCTATGCTATAGATCTTTTAAAAATATAATTAATATATATTTTATTATATAAAGCATTCAAAATTATTAAAAAAATACAAAACCAATTATAAACATTTTAATTTAATCAAAAATGATGTAAAATACACCTTAAGAGTACTTGAACAAACATTTTTTTAGGCTTACAAAAAATATTTAATGGATTACAGATTCCCACTCAGCATTGCCTAAGAAGTTTTCGAAAATCACTTAAAAGTTTTCGAAAGGGCATGTGCTCGGTGGGCGCTCTTCGCAACTGGAAAACTTCTGTCTGCAGGGTCTTTAAGCATTTCTTGGGATTGCGTGGTAAAAATTAATTATGGCTCAAATCAGAGGCGAAACGCCGCAGAAAATGCCGGCACGAAGCGAGAAACCTGGCCACGTGTTGAAAGTTGTGGCAGCGAAAGGTGATTTGAATGGACTTAGCCGGATTTAGGATTTCGCGATGATCTCGAGGAATTTGTTCTCTCTGTTGTTTTTCCTATTTTCCGCCAGCCAGACAAAACAAACATTAACGGTAATCGAAGAAGAAAAGTAAGCACTGGCAACGGCCTAAGTGGAAACACCTCGCCGGCCGTTTAGGCCAGGCCAAGAGTGAGCTCTGGGAATGGTCAGAGCTATGCAACAAGTGGCGAGCGGGCCAGCAGGCCGGCAATCCGGCTGGCTGGCTAGCTGGCTATCTGGCAATCCAAGCCGGATCGGGCAAGGTGGCCAGAATCGTCTATGGCCAGGCCAATTTTGGACAATCTGCACTAAATTGTCCATTTAAGTGGGGCCGAGCGAACTGACTGCAATCAATCTGCTCGCATTTACACCTCTGCGTTCAGACGCTCGAAATGGCCTGCGATTTATGAGGCCAAGGCACAATTGCAAGGGCGTTAGCATCGATGCAGAAACATTTCAATCTCCGTCTATTTCTGTGTGTGTTTGGGAGGTGGAAACGACGCCGCTGCGTTGGCCTCATGTTACATTTGCCATTTTCATGTAACTTAATTCTTGCATTAAAATGCATTCATTAACTGTTGCTTTGTTGGGCTGGCTGTGCTTTTGCATTTCCAAACCGCCAGACAGCCACCGCGAAAAGTATCTCTTGTTGGCGGGGGAAACGCGAGTGGGAAATATTTTCGTATAGCTGACCTACCGCAAACAAAGGAAAATAATAAACATTTTATTCGCCACAGGAACGCAAAACTTTCCCAATATGAAATGGAGTAGATTGCGCCCTTGGCAGTGATGGCGAGTGCTAAACTTGTCAGTTTTCCTCACCGAGTTTTAAATTCCCTTGAAATACCATTTTAAGTTGGTCTCTAAACAGTTTTAGAGTTAAAGAGTTTACACTATGTGCCTTCGAATTTAATTTTGTCACCATATTTCTAACGAAAATAAACTGATCATTGTTTCTTTTTAATCTTTTTATGAGTAACAACAAATAGTAAAATATGACTTTTAGTTTATGATTAGCGCCAAATCTATTCCAGGAACCCTAAATGGGATAAGAAACCCCTAAAACAACTGCTCTCAAGCATAGATTATGTGGTTTCACTTTTAATTTGAACTTAAAAGAATAAACATGTTGTGCATTTTGTAAGTTGAGAATTAAATTGTAATTGCTTAAAATTTATAATTTATAAATTAAAAGTGAGGCTAAGGTAAATCTAAGCATTAATATTTCTTAGACATTATGTAGTTATAATGAAATAGAGCCCTATTAAAAAAAACTCGATTTTCTTTTACGTAGGCGTCTGGTTTTTTTTACCCACAATTTGTGTGGTTTATACAATTCCGTATTTAGCTTTGATCTTTCTGAATAAATGGTGGTTTGTATATTTCAAATAAGAATTTTAATGAGGTCTTAAAACATTTTTATTAGCTTTCCTGTTTAAGAATTTATTGCATTTAACGGAATTTTTATTTACTTTCGAAGCTATAGCGGAATTTTTTTTGTAAACAGAACGTTTGTAAAACAAATATTTATTTTTCCTTTTTTATTGAACTTTAAAATATATTTGATAACAGGAAATATATAAAATGTTTTGGGATTTCAATAACATGAAAGTATCTTTCTGAGTAATACCGAATATCACCACCAACCATCATTTGTTTACCTTTACATTACTCACAAGCTGAGGGGAACACTAAACTAATATGGACTTATAGAACAACTTGACTAAACCATTTTTAGGATCCCCGAGAGCCAGCTCACAGAAGTGAGTCGGATTCGAGTGGGCACATGACTCAGATACAGATCGCGAAGATACTAGGAATTTCGAGGATTGCGCAATGCAATGAGCAATGAGAATTTCATTTGGCAGACCAATTTGTTCTTGCCCCGCTGCTAAATTGTATTTATGAGTTTTTTGGTTTGCTGCGCTTCGTTTCGATTCGGTTTTTCGGCTTCAGTGGGTTTTATGACGGAAGCACTACTCAAGAATCGACTTCAGTTCATTGAAGCCCATTCAAGAGCCGTTTACGGAAGTTTTTGGCGGGGTGGGTCTGGGTCCGAAAAAAAAAGAGCCGTCTCGCTTGATTGCACAGACCCCATATGCTCCGCGATGTCTTTTACAATACAAAAAGCGAAAAGCATTATGGTACAAAATTGTTAATTGCCCCGGCAATGGAATGGGATGGGTTCTGGAAAAGCCAAAAAGAAAACCCTCGACTAAAGTCTGCCTCTGCACTCCACTTTCAGATGAAGTCCAACACGTACGAGCTGCACAACTACGCCGATCTGAACGACATGGACATGTCGGAGGAGCCCAAGGACTCCCGCAAGAGGAAGGCAGCCAGTGGATCCCGAGGCGAAAAGTATTCCCTGCGACAGAAGCGGCAGAAGAGGAGCCCCGCCGATGAGGGACCAGCCAGCCTACCCGACTTTCACCTGGAGCTGGATCACATAGCGGAGCCCTCGAGTAAATCCCGGAAAAATGCATCCACCAAGTCCAAGACGAAAGCACCGCCTTTGAGCAAGTACCGGCGGAAAACTGCAAATGCCAGGGAACGAACTAGGATGAGGGAGATCAACACGGCCTTCGAGACCCTGAGACACTGTGTTCCCCAGGCAATAACCGGCGAGGATGCGGCCAACACCAACGAGAAGCTGACCAAGATCACCACCCTGCGACTGGCCATGAAGTACATCACAATGCTGAGTGATTCCCTTAGGGATCCCAGCTACGAATCTGAGTTTATAGGAGAGTGTTTGGAGGAGAGTGCCAATAGGGAGGAGCGAGTGGATTATGACATAAATGAGGAGGCTGAGGTGGAGCTGGAGTTACCTGTTCCTGTGGCTAAGAAACCAGCCAAGGCCAAGGGAAGTGGCAAGAAGGGTTCCACGGCCAGCAAAAGACAGAGCCAAAAGCAGGCCAAGACGGTGCCCCAGGCTCAGGCTCCACCTTTGGTTAGTTCCGGGGAATCCTGCTACGCCACCTCCTCCATAGGATCGCCCGCCTCCTCCGCCTACGCCTCCCTCTCGTCCTCCCTATCCTCATCCAATAGCCAGAGCAGCAGTCCAGGCTTGGAGGTGGACAGTTTGGTGGGTCTGCACGAGATCAGTGCCCTGGACTCCCTGCTCCTGGAGGCCTCCGATGGGGATTCGCTGTCCTGCTTGAGCCCCGGCTATGGTAGCCTGCTCACTGGGAGCGGGGAATCCCTGTTACCCAGTTGTCGAGGGGACCTGCCCATGTCGTGCCTGGAGAAATCCGATGTGGAGCTCAGTCTGCGCTTACTAGATCACAAATCCATGGACTCCTTCGACTTTGCCAGCGATCAGCAGCCCTCGTCCTGTATTGCCGCGTTCTCCTCGCTGGATGGTTATCCCTACAATTTACTAGACACCGATTTGACGGACATGTTTCTCGCGTGACGCGTATTTGTTAGTAACCCCACACTGAACTACTCTCTTCCTAAGCTTAACCCTCGTTTTAAGTTAGAGTGCAAGTTTTAACCCGACTTTCACACTTAGCCATTAGCCATTTGCGATGCGCCCGAGTGGCGGAATTCATTGTGTCATAGCGAGCAGCTCCGAGGATACCCACTTACAGCCACATCCTGCGAAGCGGAGGGCTGCTCACCGCCACATCCACATGATAACTCAACTCAACTAGTGATCTAAGCATTTCTTTGTGACGCATTTCTCGTTATCGTGTAAATAAAGCACCCAGTGTTGTTTCATGAATCAAGAAACCTATTTTGTATTGGAATGGGTATCCTTTTTTCCTAACTCCTGGAACCAACAATATATCTGCCTAAAAGTATGCTGTGAGGAAAAGAAATTAAGGAACTCTTGCATACTTTTAGACACCTATTTGAGAATTCAAATATCTTATTCAAAAGCAGTAGTCTTTCAGAAAGTAGTTCCTTAGGTATATTTCTAGAAAAATAATATTCACTGATATTAGAGGTCTAAAAACCCACACCGCAATGGCCTCCGACAAGACATTCATCCCTGAGGAGGACTTCCCGGAGGTGTACAAGGTGTGCAAGCTGTTCGTACCGAGCGACGACGACCTCGAGAAGATGAGGAACCTGATGGACCGTGAGATCCACATGGGACTGAGTCGCGATCAGCACGATCGTTCCACGGTGCCTTGTCACATGAGCTATGTGCAGGACTTGCCGACGGGCAGGGAGCGCGGTCAGTTCCTGGCCCTCGAGATGATGCCCACCAACTGCAGGATAATGCTGGTGAAGTTCAGCAGCGAAAAGGACATCTATACCAGTTCCAAGTGCGTGATAATGCCGCACACTGTGGCGGCGGGAAAGGGAGCCGAGGTCTTCAACTTCCTGGCCACCACTATTGCCAATTTTGTGAAGGAAAAGAAGGTGGAGAAGGACAACCTACCCCTAGGCATAGCCTTTGCCTTTACCCTCAACAAACTGGCCTTGGACGTGGGTATCCTTGTTTCGTGGACCAAGGAGTTCGGGGCCCAGGGCGTCATCGGCAAGGATGTGGTGCAGCTCCTCCGCGAAGCCCTGGCCAAGTTCCCCGATATATCAGTCGAAGTCATGGGTATTATCAATGTGGGCGCGGGCTCCCTTTTGGCCCTGTGCTGGGCCCAACCGGACACCAGGATTGGCTTGATAATGGGCAGTATCGCCAACTCGTGCTATGTGGAGAGGGTCGAAAGGTGCGAGATGTACGATGGCGAGGAGGATCGCAAACTAATGATCATCAATTCGGACTGGGCCCATTTCGGGGATAATGGAACGTTGGACTTCTTGCGCAACGAATTCGATCGGCAATTGGACAATGAGTCCATAAATCCTGGTCAGCGGACCTACGAGAAGTTCAGTGGGGCCCTTTGCATGGGGGAACTGGTTCGCATTATAGTACTTCGCCTGATGAAGGCGGGCGCCATATTCGCAGAGGACAGACGTGATTATATAGGCATTCAGTGGAAGCTGGACATGGTATCGCTGATCGAGATAGTCTCGGATCCGCCGGGGGTCTATACCAAGGCCCAGGAGGTGATGGACAAGTTCCGGATCCGCCACTGCAAGGATCGGGATCTGGCTGCCCTGAAGTACATCTGCGATGCGGTCACCAACCGAGCTGCCATGTTTGTGGCCAGCGGAGTGTCCTGCCTCATAAACCGCATGAACCTGCCACAAATCTCGATCGCCGTGGATGGCGGCATCTATCGCCTCCATCCCACCTTTGCCACGATCCTGAACAAGTACACCCGCATGCTGACCAATCCCAGGAACCGCTTCGAGTTCGTCATCACCCAGGACAGCTGTGGCGTGGGAGCGGCCATCATGGCCGGAATGGCTCATGCCACCAAGTACAAAACGGACTCCAAGTTGTTTAACATGGATTACTAGAAATAAATTGCTTTTAAATGCGAAATTTCTTGGCTTTTTTAATATGTCCAACAAATTAATATCAAATGCTCTTACTTATTTAAGAAGAAACGTTCTTGAAAAAGGGGCAAGTAGATTTTTTGTAATAAAATTAATTTTTTTAAACCAAAAATACTATATATTGATTAACATATAATAAATCCCGAAAATATCAAGAACGTTACTTCTTAGAATAAGAGAAATCAGAAGTGTTCTTTGTTATGGAAAGATTATATAAATTAAATTTGTATATATTTCGCATTATTTATGTTTTGTTTAAAAAAATTAGTTGGCTCTACATTATCCGTTGTGCTTATTCGGCACTCTAGTCAAAATTGTTTTTCAAAATTTTTGCGTTGGAAGTGGGCCGTTTCTGGCAGTCGTGGGAGGACAATGCCGAGCCTTGTTAACATGGAGGTGGAGCTGGCGGTCAAGGGCTTCCTGATCGACCAGGAGAAGATGGTCGAGGTGGTGGAGCGCATGACCAAGGAGCTGAAGATGGGCCTGGCCAAGGACACGCATCCGCGGGCGGTGATCAAGTGCTTCGTTACCTATGTGCAGGATCTGCCCACGGGCAAGGAGCGGGGCAAGTACTTGGCCTTGGATCTGGGTGGCACCAATTTCCGGGTGCTCCTGGTGACGCTCTTGAGCCAAACGGACATACACATCACGTCGAAGAGCTATGAATTCCCCAGCACCCTGATGACGGGCACGGGCAAGGCCCTATTCGACTTTCTGGCCGAGTGTCTGGCCGAGTTCTGCAAGGAGAACGCTGTGGAGAACGACAACCTGCCGCTGGGCTTCACCTTCTCGTTTCCCCTCCAACAGCAAGGCCTCTCGAAGGGCATCCTGGTGGCCTGGACCAAGGGATTCAACTGCGAGGGCGTGGTGGGCAAGAATGTGGTGGGTATTGCGCTTTTGGAGAAAGTATTTTCCCATTAAATGACCTTTTCTCTAGGTACAACTTCTCCAGGAGGCCATCGAGCGAAGGGGTGATATAAGGATCAACACGGTGGCGGTACTGAATGACACCGTGGGCACCCTCATGTCCTGCGCCTTCAACCATCCCAACTGCCGAATAGGTTTGATTGTGGGAACCGGCAGCAATGCCTGCTATGTGGAGAAGACAGTCAACGCGGAGTGCTTCGAGGGATATCAGACCAGTCCCAAGCCGTCCATGGTCATCAACTGCGAGTGGGGCGCCTTCGGGGACAATGGTGTGCTGGAGTTCGTGCGCACTACCTATGACAAGGTGGTTGACAAGGTTACGCCCAATCCCGGCAAGCAGACCTTCGAGAAGTGCATCTCGGGCATGTACATGGGTGAACTGGTGCGCCTGGTCGTGGTGGAAATGATTGGCAGGGGCGCGATGTTCGTGGGAGATAGTTCCCAACGGATCCAGCAGCGGTGGAGCTTCAAGAGCTCATACATCTCGGATATCGAAAGCGATGGGCCTGGGGAGTATCGTTCCTGCAACAAGGTCCTCCACGAGCTGGGCATCATCGGTAGCCAGGAGGCGGACAAGGAGGCCCTGCGGTTCATCTGCGAGGCGGTCTCCTCGAGATCGGCCAAGCTGTGCGCCTGCGGGCTGGTCACCATCATCAACAAGATGAACATCAACGAGGTGGTCATCGGCATCGACGGCAGTGTGTACCGCTACCACCCCAAGTACCACGACATGCTGCAGTTCCACATGCGCAAGCTCCTCAAGCCGGGCGTCAAGTTCGAGCTGGTTGTCTCGGAGGACGGATCCGGCAGGGGGGCTGCCTTGGTGGCCGCCACGGCTGTCCAGAGCAAGCCGAAAATGTAAATTTGCGATTTATGCAGTTTTTAGAACCTCAGTTATATTGAAAATTCAAGTTTTTGTTTAAGAACAAATAATTTAACAAAGTTTCTGGTATTTAAAATACAATAATTGGAAGTTACTACAAAACGAGGGAGAAAATTTCAACAATTGTTTTTAATTTATTATCAACACTTCTTACTATGGGTAATTAATAAGTGTATACTTTAAATGTTCACATTCTCCCACTTAGAAAAGTCTATTCGAATCTGGCGCCAACTTCCGATGTCCTTCTTCCGGCGATCTGGCAGCGCCGTCTATTAGTCAGACCTATCGATAACAATTGATTACTATCGGTTTTATTAATTCCCTTCTTTAAACTTACTAATTTATTTACTTTACAATAGTAAACATCATTTAAAAGTATATAATAAAAATAATTTAAAAATTGTAAATACTTATTTTTTAATGCATATCTGCTGCTGCTAAAAATGGTTAGAGCTGTTTAATTAAACAGTACAGTTTTTAATGTACAACTAAACTTTATATTCTTAATTAAAAAAATTTAAAAAAATTGAGAAGTAATAATAACTATACTTAACATTATAATAAAATAATACTATTTTTGTTGCTGTTGCAGATGCAGTGTGAACAGTCTGGTATGACAGTGTTGCCAGACTGATTAGAAAATTTATTTTTAAGAGGCAGCCGAGAAAAGGGTGATTTGCCCATCTGGTAGCACTGTCTGATTTGCAAACATTTATCTTTCAACCAATTTAAGGGAATTTCAGGCAATTAGAGGACTCCTGCGAGCTCTTTGAGGCCAACTGCGCTAACTTCACGTTAAGATAATCAGGTACGTTACCAAGATGGCCTTGCCTTGCATGCCAGTCCGGTGCAAGCCCCATATTTGGGGCTGCTGGAAAAGGCAAGGCCAGCTGTCCATTTGGGATTGGATTGGGACACCTACTCCAATCCCAAGATGATCGCCCTGAACCAAATGCATCGGGCGCTGCAGAGCGAGGCCATTGACGCCCTCGTCCGCCTTTTCAGCGACAAGATGTCCCAGGGCGGCGGCGCTACTCCAGCGGGCGGCAATCCCACCGCGCTCCAGACAACCCAGGGGGGCGTGGTCTTCAGCAAGGTCTTCATCCAAAGGGACTACAGCGAGGGCACCTCCGTGAAGTTCCACACCCGACTGCCCACAGAACTGGAGGGCATGGTGAGTGTGCCATCGGTATCTCCAGGAACTCCAATTAAGCTGTGTCCTCGTTCCCTTGCAGATCGAAAGACACGTCTTCGAGGCCACCATCAACAGGCTAAACGAGTTCTACGCCGAGGCGGAGGAGGGGTCCTGCGGCACCTACTGCGAAGGGTGCATTGGCTGCATCACCGCCTACTTGATCTACATGTGCTCCGAAACGCACTACGAAAAGGTGCGTCATTCGGGTGGAGATTACCAAGTACTGGGGTCAGAATAATGGCAATGGAGATACAGGGGAACTTCCACTGCTAGTGATTTCACCACATTTTGCTTGCCACTACTTCCCCCTATTAACGTTTCACCACCTCCCACAGACCCTTCGCAAGATATCCAAATTTGTGGCTTCCCAAAACGAACGCATTTACAACGCCAAGGGCCTGCAGCTGATCGATCCGACCTATCGGGGCCTCCGCGTCATAGAGATTACAATATTCGATCGCCCGGGGCGAACGTGACTTCCGCTTTCCCATTCAGCCAACGAGTTTTTCATGTGAGATCAACCATCAGCCACAGTCGCATCAACAGGAGGGTTAAGGAAGAGAGTCCGTTTCAGCAATTACTAAGCAAAAGTCAGCGCCATTGAGTGTGTTTCCAAAAAATATATAAAAATCAATACAAAGCTGTGGGATCAGCTAAAGCTTTATAACCTATAACCATATGTGTGAGTAGCTCTGTTAGACCCTATGAATTCCAACCACTAATAGTATGATACCTTGCAGCTTGGCAGAGCAGCGGCCGGAGCGTTTTTGGGGCATGCGACTTAGTCACGGGTGTGCTGGGAGACAGCCTCCGCTGCAGCCACATACGATATGCTAGATTAGACGTTAATGATTAGCCAAGGCAGTGTGCGGCCAGTTAGTTAGTATTTATGCATTAGCAGGCATAGTCATGTAAGTGAAAAGCTACCGAAACTGCATTTTGAGCCGAAGCAAGCATCAACATATACACACATTCGCATATGTTACCATTGTTCTACCTATCAGCCCGAAAGGCCAGCGAGAATTGATTGTTTTGTAATTGAGAAGGAGCAGAAGAAATTGTATACATCTTGTTTGTAGTGGTTACTAACAATTCGATTGTCTAAAGTTTTAATTTTAATGGCATACCACATCTATTACATAAATACAAAGTTCAAGCTTAATCAGACAATGCATACGCATAACGTTTTCTATACAAAACTCTTACCGATTTCAAACAGCGCCAAATGAACTTACACATAGACAAGTGGAGAATTGTTCGATTTTAAATATAGATCAGCAACATTGATTAAAATAGTTAAATATCTTATAAGCAAAAATATATATTGCCGTCATTTAAACAAGCCTACAACTGTTTCTCTGCGGAGGGTAAACATCAAATGGAAAGCAAACATTCTAAAAAAGCGTGTGTACTTTGCAAAATTTGTTTTGTTTTTGCAGATTTTCATTGTGTTCCGCTATTTGTCTTTCATCTCTGCTTGTTTTGTGATGTCTGGGCTAGGGAATTCGGGGATATATAAAGGCCCCACAGGTCTTCGGAATACAGTCACTATTGTTTCAAAGCACAACAATGAAGCTAGCCACCTATCTCGTGGCCCTGGTCCTGTTCGCCGGATTCTTCCTGCTCCAGCCTTCCTCGGCGCAGACGAACTCCACGACCACCACCAATAGCACCACTACCACGGATGCCAATTCCACCACGACCACTGTCACGCCCAAAACTGTTCACAGAAAGTATTTCAGAATCACTGGCTTAAAATACAAACTCATTCGCCATATCATAAACAAGAAGAAGTCCGGCTAAAATAGACGCTGGTTTACGAAGGTTTTGGCTATGAAAAATAAATATTTCTGAAGAACAAACCCTTTTTTAAATAATGAGATTATTGGAAACTGTGAGGGGCTCTTCTCCTTGTCGTGGATATCATAAAAACCTAAAAAAGAAGCTCTGCTCAGCCTTTGCCGCCACACGTACAGCGTAAAGCAGCAACACTAGACCAAGAATTTCGTAGATAAGATAGTATTGTACTTAAAACCTAATTCCAAATTTCAGATTACTTTGATTAGTTAGTTAATTTAGCGGGCTGACCAATTTTAATAAACTATAAAATATTTTAACACCTTTAAATTACATATAACTAAGAAGTCTTTGAGCATTATGGTATCGTATTGGAGCTTGGAAACCTTCCAAGGAGGTTTATTTTCGCCACAAGCCTGATAATATACAACACTTCTTAGATTTGCTATTTGTATATTTCTCTATATATTTTTTAAAGCAACAAAATTCATACGGTCTTTGCTCTCTATTAGACTACACCAGCTCTTCTCTGCGGATTTTCATCTTCTTCGACGCACCAACATAAATAAAAGGTAACTCTAAATGATAGGTTCTTGTCCAGGTTCCGTGGTTGCAATGGTGCGGACTTCCGATTCCGTCAACAAATCCGTTTTAAGGCCCGATTTACTTGCCCGCATCGTTCATGTTCTTGGGCAGACTGAGCAGCGAGTTGATGAGCTCCGAGTTGCGCTTCCGGATGGGCACGGCTGGGCCCAGGGAGTTCTCCAGGATCAGGGGATAGCGGCAGAGCGTGGCCACCTGGCCGGGACTGAACTGGCCCACGCTGTTGAGCCAGTCGAGCAGGTCCCGGTTGTACTCCTTGCGCACATAGCGCTCCTCATCCGGCAAGGCCATGGCTCCAGCGCATCCCCATCGGGCGGAGATGGCCAGGAGCACGAGGATGACCACTGCGAAGTTGTAGCGAGCCATTTGCCTGAGGAGCTGCTGCTGAAGAAAGAGCTGGAACAGGAACAGAGCACGGGACACCTGCAGCCTGAGGATTGCGAATGATTATTGGCTGGGACATCCTCGACTTATATAGGGACCCGGGACTAGGTAAGCCCCAGCGGGAGACCGCGCAACCACGCAACCCAAAGCGTCAGTATCGGTGTCAGCTGCAGGACCAATACATGTCATCCGCAGTCCTCGATGGTCCTTCGAGTCGGGCAAATACGGAGTCGAGTTGGAACCACGCAAATATTTGATTATGCAGTGTTTTATGTGCCAACATGCAGCCACGCAGGAACCAAATCCCGTTCGGGTCCAGCCGTATTTGCTAGGGAAGGGAGCTGATTGGCGACACTATATGGCACTCAGAAAAAGGGGGTCTCAGTGGGGAAATTTAACATAAATAATAAAAATAAAAAAAATCAATAAAGATACTTATAGAGAATTTAACAACAAAAGCATAGAGATATCCGCCTTTAAAATTGGGATCCAATTACCCAAGGTATTGCTTCTGGAAAGTGCAGTTTTGGGGTCCCGTACTGAACCCATGGGGATCACGGAAAAATAGAACATGAAAATGGGTTAAAATTTTGACCCTCGTTAAAAAGAAAGATTTAAATGCAGAATAATAGAAAATTCAACCACAAATTCATAGAGACTTCAACCTTCGAAATCGGAATCCAATTACCGAAGTTATGGATTTTGGGAGTACAGTTTTGGGGTCCCGTACTGAAACCCATTGGAATTACGGAAAAATCGAACATGAAAATGGGTTAAAATTTTGACCCTCTTACAAAGGAAAGATTTGAATGTAGAATAATGAAAAATTCAACCACAAATTCATAGAGACATCAACTTTCGAACTCGGAATCCAATTACCGAAGTTATGGATTTTGGGAGTACAGTTTTGGGGTCTCCAACTAAAACCCATTGGAATTACGGAAAAATAGAACATGAAAATGGGTGAAAATTTTGACCCTCTTACAAAGGAAAGATTTGAATGTAGAATAATGAAAAATTCAACCACAAATTCATAGAGACTTCAACCTTCGAAATCGGAATCCAATTACCGAAGTTATGGATTTTGGGAGTACAGTTTTGGGGTCTCCCACTAAAACGCATTGGAATTACGAAAAAATCGAACATGAAAATGGGTTAAAATGTTGACCCTCTTACAAAGGAAAGATTTGAATGTAGAATAATGAAAAATTCAACCACAAATTCATAGAGACATCAACTTTCGAACTCGGAATCCAATTACCGAAGTTATGGATTTTGGGAGTACAGTTTTGGGGTCTCCAACTAAAACCCATTGGAATTACGGAAAAATAGAACATGAAAATGGGTGAAAATTTTGACCCTCTTTAAAAAGAAATATTTTAATGCAGAAAAATAGAGAATTCAACCACAAGTTCATAGAGACATCAACCTTCGAAATCGGAATTCAATTACCCAAGTTATGGATTTTTGAAGTGCAGTTTTGGATTCCCGTACGGAATCCATTGGCATTACGGATTAATCAAACATGAAAATGGGTTAAAATTTTGACCCTCTTTAAAACGAAATATTTTAATGCAGAAAAATAGAGAATTCAACCACAAATTCAAAGATATATCAACCTTTGAAATCGGAATCCAATTGCCCAAGTTATGGATTTTGGGAGTGCAGTTTTGGGTTCCCGTACTGAAACCCATTGGAATTACGGAAAAATCAAACATGAAAATGGGTTAAAATTTTGACCCTCTTTAAAAAGAAATATTTTAATGCAGAAAAATAGAGAATTCAACCACAAGTTCATAGAGACATCAACTTTCAAAATCGGAATCCAATTACCGAAGTTATGGATTTTGGGAGTGCAGTTTTGGGGTCTCCAACTAAAACCCATTGGAATTACGGAAAAATCGAACATGAAAATGGGTTAAAATTTTGACCTTCTTTAAAAGGAAAGATTTGAATGTAGAATAATAGAAAATTCAGCCACAAGTTCAAAGAGATATCAACCTTTGAAATCGGAATCCAATTACCCAAGTTATGGATTTTGGAAGTGTAGTTTTGGGGTCTCCAACTAAAACCCATTGGAATTACGGAAAAATCGAACATGAAAATGGGTTAAAATTTTGACCTTCTTTAAAAGGAAAGATTTGAATGTAGAATAATAGAAAATTCAGCCACAAGTTCAAAGAGATATCAACCTTTGAAATCGGAATCCAATTGCCCAAGTTATGGATTTTGGGAGTGCAGTTTTGGGTTCCCGTACTGAAACCCATTGGAATTATGGAAAAATCGAACATGAAAATGGGTTAAAATTTTGACCCTCTTTAAAAAGAAATATTTTAATGCAGAAAAATAGAGAATTTAACCACAAATTTATAGAGACATCAACCTTAGAAATCTGGATCCGATTACCCAAATAAGGGTAATCGATTTAAGTACGATAAAATACAAAAAATCGAAGAATTGTTTTTTTATTATTAATTAATTTTCTTATCAATAAATCTTAAGCTTCCTATTTTGCTCTCAGTGTAAGGCATGATTAATTTCAGAACGAGGGTCGTAAAATACAAGCTCTTGTTTAATATCTTATTTAATAGCTAGCGGATGTTGGCCCAATCTAAGAAATTCCAGCTTGCTCTTTTGTTTGATCACCAAACTGTGCAAATATGGCCAAAAATTTTGCGCAGACGTAATTGGCGAGCATAATGCTTATATTTGCCCAGCAAATCTACCAATTGTCTTGGCCACATATAAAACTGCCTGTCGGTGATATGGTGTTCAACAGAGCAACAGCATCACACAGCACAACATGAAGGCGGGTCAACTGGCACTGGGATTCCTGGCGATTTGCCTTTGCATTTGGCTGACCAACGGAGCCTCATCGCCCACGTCCACGGAGTCCTCGACGACCACCACCACCACCACCGCAGCATCCACCACCACGACCACGACCGACGCCACCACCACCACAACCACTTCGTCCTCCTCGAAGAGCCATCGCAAGCGATTCACCATCTCGAATCTCAAGTACTCCATAAAGCGGAAGATGCGGGTCAACAAGAACTCCACCTCCACTTCCAGCAGCAGGAGCAAGAAGAGCAAGAGCAGGAGCAAAAGGAAGAACCGATCGGCAAGACGCGTCAATGCCCGGAGAATCAACAGGTTCCTCAGGCGCCGCAACCAGGGATAGGTTTATAAACCAAGGCACATCACCGAAAGCAATAAAATACATATTTTAAAGAACTTAAAAGTGGAGCTTAAATATTTTAAATACTATAAGAGGTAACCAGTGAGGTATGGGAGTACTAGTTGAAAGGATTTGAAGTGCTGTTTGTGTAAACAAACCAGAGCACATCACTACCTATGGGGGTTCCCCCCTTTTTAAAGGAAATAACCTAAAGATTTATATATATAATATAATAAGATTTAAGATTTATATTTATATTATATAATATATTATATGTTTAACTTATGAACATATTATTAATCCATAACAATCAATAAATCTAGGCCATCAAATTAAACCTTTTCTTACAAATCTGTAGAAATTAATTAGATACAGGGGTTTCTTAGTTTATTATTTTTAAATTAAAATGTTAAATTAAAGTTATATCTTAAAGTTATCACACTTTCATTATAACAACCGGATGCCATTTTTTAAAATTTATTTTAGCCCTAACTCAACTAATTTCTAAACACCTAACTAACATTTAGCCTTAAACCCAGCCCATTATTAAAAATGTCTTTGTTGAAATCAACAGGTGGCCCGTCTAGCATGGCTTGCGCATTTAGGCCACAACCAGCGGCCCTCCTTCACCGAGCCCTGTCAATGACTTCACGTGCGGCGAAAGCATTGACCCAACTTTGGCCCACATGAGCGTAAACATCGGCTATATCTGCGCGGGTGGTTTTACGATGACTATAACTTTCCTTGCAGCTACATTACCGCGATTTTGATGGCCAAGGCTGGGCGTCGTTGTTTGCACTGCATTTGTGACCGCCCAGAGCCAGACCCGAAATCCGGTGGGTAGAACCAGTACTCCCCGCTTATCGTCCGCCGACGTCCACCGTCTGAGGTCCTAAAAGTCAGCTGAGGCATTTAACGCTCGTGTGATTTCTAGGTACACATGAGGATAACACGCACGGGTTCGATTTCGTTTGGGATGTCATTACCAGGAGCGTTTTAGAGGGAGGATAAAGAGAAATAACTGAAATACTGATTAAATTCTAAAAAACTTGATCTTATCGTTACTATAGGTTTAGTAAAGATATATCTTCAAAGTATAATAAATATCATCAAGCCAAAAATCGCAACTTTTCATTAATTTTTTTTATTATTTTTTTGTTGTAATATATTTTAAAATATTATTTTTATATAATGCGTTGGTTCTGATACTCAATTTTCTTAAATAAAGCACTACTTCTTACTCGGTTTTAGGAAAAACTGATGAAAACAGTATATATATTATTTTCCAGGCCCTCCGTTTCGTCCCTGGCCACGAAGATGATTCGTCCTGAACGCACACACAGGACCACGGACATCGGGACAGGGTCCGCGGCCATTCACCAATTACGCGCCATTCGCCGCGGTGTCCTTAATTTCTTAAAAAGCGTTTAAACATCTAATGAAAGCATTTCGCGGCCCCGCGATTTCAGCTGTCGGCGGTCTCAGTTGCGTTTGCCTTTTCGCCGTGTGCGGTTCGGCTTGGTTTTCGGTCCTCGATAGTGAACTGCAGGCCATCGCAGGATTATGTCATTGCAGCCATGGCCAAGATAATCTCCACGATCAAGGCCATCCTCACGAGGATCATCTTCAGTGCGCACAGCCTGCTGGCCATTTGGCAGGTGGTGGCCCTCAAGAGTGATATCATCTACTGGGCTCTATGTGGACCCCTCCTGCTGCTGCTGCTCGAGGGCATCTTCACCATCATGATCAAGAAGACGCAGGAGTGGCGCTGGTAAGGATCGGAGATGAGGGTTATTCCGAACTATGATCTGGTTTATCTCAGTAACCAGAAAGTAAACAACAGTCCGCCGACGCTGACGTCATGCCGCGGGCTTTGATTTTCAATTAAAAGTGAAATCATGTGTTTAATGTGTGGCTAACCTTACCACCCACTCTAAGGAAAACCACCAACTTCGGGGCCACACCCCCACACTCAGAAAAAAAATCCTACAAAGAGATAAAAGCACAGGCAAAACAACTTTGGAGTGTTTAATAAAAAATAGTTTAACCAAAAAGGGTAGTATATATTCAAAGGATACTAAAATAATCACAGGAATGTGGTAAAACTAAATATATTTTGCAAATTATAAATTTAATGAAATTTATTAAGAACAAAAACATAGAGCTTTAAAAATAGTCCTCCTTTAAATTGGGTTTAAAAAAACGGAAATTTAAGTCCAAGATTTAAGGAAAGAAATCTATTCTAGGTAGCTTTTAATTGTAGGTGTAAGATGTCCACCCCAGGCTTTGTAGACTAAAAACTTTAATGGAATTTCTTGTGGAGCGGGTGGGTTTGGATGGCTGAATGGAGCAGGAGTGGTCTTGCGACTCTTGTTTACCTTTCGTCGCATCACTCAGACTTGTTGTTTGTTTTGGCTGTTCGGTGGTGCCACCTCATTTGAGTCCCTTTGCCCCGCAGGTTCTGCCCCTCGGTGTTCCTCTACCTGAGCAGCATTGTGCCGGCTATTTGGCTCCTGGAACTGGACAAGGTGGCCAAGCGAGTGGCCAACATGACTTCCACCAACTCGACGGTGTACAACCCGAGCAACTTCACCATTCCCGGAGTGGGAAACACCACTGGGTTCGGGCTTAGTGCCAACAGCAGTGTGCCACCGGTGGCCACGCTGCTGGGACAGGCCGGGGTCACCCTCTCGGTGACCCCGGACACTTGGACCACCCTCATCGAGCAGTTCCTCATGCTCATCCTCATCGTGGGTCGCTGGCTGCTGCCCAAGGGAGATCTCACCAGGGATCAGCTGAGCCAGCTGCTGCTGGTCTACATTGGCACGGCGGCGGATATCATCGAGTTCTTCGACTCCTACAAGGATGACTCTATAGCCAGGATTGGCTTTTTGGTTTTCCTCACCCTGGGCATTTGGTCCTGGAGCCTCATGCAGTTTACCATTGTGTTGTCCGCCACAAGGGGAAGAAGACCTAGGGGCAGTGGATCCCATCACAAGGAAGAGTGAGTGAAATACAAAGTCTATATGTTTTATTTATACTATATTGGTTAAATATATAGAAAATAGACTCTTTTTGGATCCCTTATATTACATACATTTTATTATTATCCAGACATACAGACTGTTGCCAAAACTGCTGCTGCGGCATAGACGTTTGGGGCATTGTCCTCAATGTGATCCTGCAGGATGCCCCGTTCCTCACCTTTCGCTTGCTGATTATCTTCCAGTACAAAATCATTAACTACATGAATGTCTTCTTCACCTGTGGGTTTATTGCACATTTTTAAGGTTTTCCTCTTAATAATTTTTCCATATTTAGGCAAAAACTCCTTGGTTATCATCCTCCAACTATATCGCCTCTATGTGGTGAACGCCGAGTTCTGGAAGAATCGTCGGGAGAGTCGGATGGCCAAGGCTCGTCAGTTCCAATCTCGACGGAAAGTTCAGGACGCAGATCAGAATAGCATTTACATGATATCCAATGAACGGGGCGGTGATGTCAAAAAGAAGATCAGAAAGTGAGTATTAAAATGTTAGGAAGAATTACTTTAAAATAATTAAAAAATTTATTGGAAAACCTCAACAAAATATGATCAATAAAAATTATAAACACTTGTATTTTAAAATTATAACAAGAAATTATAATACTTTTAGGGCCAAGGACAAGGAATATGTGGAGCAGGAGGCGGTGTACAGCAAAAAGAAGAGGGACAAAAAGGACAAGTGGGTTTAGGATAAATTATATTCTTTACCATACGCTTTTTATGAATAACCCACTGCTTCTAGGAAAAAGAGGAAGCGCAAGGATACTGGTTACTCCACAGCCAGTTCGCAGAACCTGTACTCCACCAAGGCGAGTGGCACGGATAAGGAATCCCGCCGCAAGGACAAGAAGGCCAAGAAGTCGAAGCGCACCTGCAGCAGCTCCCCCAGCGATTGCGACTTGGCCAAGAAGCAGAAGCGCGGCAAGAACGGGGACAAAAACGATAAGAAGTAGGTAATACTCAGGGACTTCACAAGTTATCCCTTCACTAATTCTCGGATTCCTCCCTAGGAAGTCCCGAAAAATTGAAGCAGTTGTTGAGGAGTCGAGCAGCTCGAGCAGCAGCAGCTCCGACTCCAGTAACTCCACTCTGCCAAGCTACGAGGTTATCGACGAGAAGAAGGCCAGGCGGAGGAAGCACCGCGGCAGTAGCAGCGACACCACTTCCGGGGACAGCAGCTCCTCCAGCTCCTCGTCTTCCAGCTCGGACTCGTCGTGAAGCAGGCACTTTTTTGGAACCAACGCCAGACGTTGGGGAATCTGTTTTTTGGTCGTCACTTGGGCACGTTTTTAGTGACTGGGCCACGCTGCTCGGGAAGAGCAGATCTTTTGTAAGACCCTTATGAGCAGGTCGAAACCATTTTTCATCAACACATCGAGCTTTAGTCCTGAAAGTATCAGAAGCTTACAATAATATGCTGGTTTATTGGGTGATATGATAAACAATAATGAGGAAACTAAGATATAAAAAGTGGGTTCTTTCAAAAGTAATACAATAGAAAACCTCTTTGAATATTATCATCAACTTTCATTTACATTCACAACATGGCATCATATATTATCTGGTAAATCCGTGTTTTTTCCAGAACAATGTCCTTCGCACAAATATAAATCGAATTATAAGAGTATACCTATAACTAAAAATCTAAAACTCTTTTCGGACTAGTAAGATATTGTAAAAAACTCTTAAATATTTAATCAGATGATTGTAAACAAAAAGCTGGCTTCCAAATAAGTTCGCCTTGGCTATTTTCATGGATAGAGCTCGATGTATCTTGATATATTTGTATAAACTAAGCTATGATACATTTGAATGGATAATAAAAGTGCGGGCTGCTGGGCGATGAGTTGGCAGCCCCGCCTGCGGTACAATGGAGCTCTTTGGGGCTCTCTTTTTAGAGGGTGCTGTGGGGTCTCTCGGCTCTCGTCGCTTAGCTCTCTTAGCCCCCCGAAAAGCTTAGCAACGCGAACAGCTGCTAAACTTTTGTTGACACACAGATAGCTGTGATATTTCATGGGTGTTTTCGCGGGGGCGGGAGTGCTGTGGGGGCATTCTGTACTGTCTGTTGGAGAGCTCTCGTGAGCGTGTGTTTTTGTAATAGCACAATAGTTGCTGCCGAGCGCCGAAACGCTGCGGACGCGTTTTCGCTTCACAGTTTTTTGCTCGGGTTCGTAACGCCTTTTGGAAAAAAAATCGCGTACCGCCGAGAGCTTTGTTGTTGTCGAGTGTGTAAGTTAAAGAGTGTATGTGAACGAGCGTGCTTGGTGGGACACACACCACATACACACTTTGGCATATATAAACGTACGATAAATGCCTACTAAGTTCTTCGAAAGAACTCTTGAGCAAGTCGTCAAGTGCTGTCTTCCTGGGCCCCAAACCACCCCCTCTCTATATAGGATATACGAACCAAGAAACAAAAACTCCTTTAACTATTAACAAGCCGCTTAGATATCGAACGATTCTAATGGAGCAGGTGTGAATTGTGTTTTTTGCTCGGCGATTAACTCAATTAGTACTTGTTACTAGGCTGACAAATTCATCGCAGATGCACTGCGAGTTCCCCCGACAAATTGGCTCATCACCCGAACTATATATGGCATAAAAGACATATATATAGGGGGGTGGACTGCACTGGAGTGGAGATTCACGAACTCAAAACACGTTCGCGGCCTTAAAGTTCGGAACTTATGGCTCCCTTGGTTTCGTTTTCATTTCATTACTTCTTCGGAGGCATTGCTGCCTGGTGAAGGTGAAGGTTTCCAGTCCTCGAGTTTTAGCTCCCACGCCCCCTAGGCCCCCCAGCACCCTTTCAGCCCCACCCAGCACGTGTTGTTTTGTTTTCGCCCAGCGTTGTTTTGCGTTTTAGCCATCCGAACCACCCGTGCAATACCACAGCAGCTTTTGGCCGAGAGTAATCCCGCTCTTCGAGGGGTTTCTTTGAGAAAACACTGCAGCACTGCGCTCTCACTTTGCCGGTTTTCAGCGGAGAGTCCGAGTGTGAGCGATTGTGGAAAAGCCAGCGGCGCGAGAGCTCTCTTACAGAGAGAAAAACTCATTTGCATAGTACTTTTATTGGTATTTTCCTACAATCGATGAAGATGTATCTTTTAACTTTCAAGGAGTTGAGATTTTTTTCTTTGTGAAAGGACAGATACAACTGGAATACATATATTTTAAAACCCTACCTAACAAGGTAATCTTATGCTACTACTGTGTGATAGTTTCCAAGCGTTCATCAATATGTGCATACATTTGTTTATTTCTTGCGGCTGAATTCGCACTTCCTTATCGCATATGTATATTATTTTAAACCAAATGCTGTAAGCATTATTCCTGAGAATAATACCGTTTGAAGCCGTTCTTGTTTCCAAAGATATATTGTAGATAGTGTTCTGTTCTGTTTCTGGATTTTTTCAGTGTGTAAATTCATGATTTCAAATCTATTTCTACGCATCTATTTCTGTCACACCTGTCTGGCACTTTCCTTACACAATTAATAACAAGATTAACAGTTTGTTTTATTTTCTCAGGCTTATTATAAATCATCAAATACCCAGTTGCCATGCCACAAAAAGAACCAGTTTGAATACGAAAATCGCTGGCATGCAGGGGGCATTTTCCAGATATTTTTCCCCCGTGTAATAATTTACATTTATGTTTGTGTTGGGCGACCAAAGTCCACAGCTGGCCGGCGACAGTTGCCAGGGCTCAATCAAAACAATCCAATGCAGGATAGTAATTAATCTGCAGGCCATTCGGGAAAACATGATAATTAGCCAAGAGAATGGCCTGTCAAAGGCCGCAAATCAAGCTAATAACCACCCACTCAAGGTTATTGAGGTCAGGGTTCCCCGTTGTACCTTCGGCGGTACAGTTCCTCATCGCCATAGTTCATAGTCACAAGCCTCACCTCACAGAACCTTTTAGTATGGCCTGATCCGAGCTCTGCAGATACAGATACAGATACAGAAAGAGCCGCAGCTATACATAATCTAAATGAATTGCCACTGGCTTTGCATAACTCGTTTTCGAGCTGGTTGCCAGACGGCTTGTTTGGAAATTATACAAATGTGTTTCCAAAAAGTGAAAATGATTGCTGCTGCTGGGGGGGGCAGCCTTTGTTTGGCCGGGCGGGAAATGATTGTCGTTTCAATTGTTTACCGAAACAAGTTGACACTCTGATTAGTTGTTACAGACGAAGCGCTGGATAATGAAAGTGGCTGATAAGCAATATCAATTTGTTATTCGAGTCTTTCAGCTCTATAGCGAACGAATCTGTATTCTCTGCTATTGCTCATATATTATGGAGAAGACAAAAGGATAAACTGGTCATGATTTCCCCTTGTGTTCTGACCCAGTTAAGAAGCGGCCTTCCGCAGTTCAGTGCTTATCTGTCACTGACCTGTTAATGGGCTTCATAATGAACGAAATAATTATCGCTGAATGCTGCTGTTTCCTTGCTGCCGAGATAGATATTTTTTAAAGACTGACAGCTGTTCTTGCGCTAGTTTATTGAGCTTTTGAAGTTCGACGTTTTATTACCCAGCTATGACAAATAGAAAGGCCTATCTTATCGCTGTGGATAATACCGTACTTGAACCTGAAAATTGCTTTCTTGATTAGGTCATAAAATTAATTGGGTAGGCTCATTTCATGGGTGAAAGGCGGCTATCCATATTTAAATATATGTACCAAAGTGAAACCTTATATAACGAGTATGGCCTAATCAGAGGTATTATATGTGGCTTTGTTTGGTGATGTTTGTTCCAGTTTATTGCACACTTTGCACAGTAGTGGAGGAGGCAAACAGGTGAAATTACTGGACCATTCGAGCATGCAATCTCCGTCACCGAATTCGCCAGTTCACGTGGCTGCAACATGCGACAAATTAATTAGCATGCCGAACGCCTTGCGTGCCATGTTGGGCCCTCTGCCCGCCCACCAACATTGGAAGCCCATTCCCCCTCCCCCGGGCCAGTGCCAGCCAAACCCCACCCGGTTATTATGCATAATAACAGCCAATTTCCAGCTGACAAATGGGCACACATTTAGCAGCTTGTTGGCCAGCAATTGTGCATCACAGATTGCATTGGATTCGGTGAACACAGCCATGCGATAATGAAAATTGCCCTTTTCCCCTGGCTTCCATTTGTTGACCACTGTCCACTGGCACTGCATTGGGTTTCGATACAGAGCAGCAGACAAAAGCAGAGGCATTTGCGACTGCAGTTGGTACACCGAGACGATAAAAGCTGCTGGCCAAAGTCCACGCGGCGAATGAGTAACCCGCGCGGCAGCCAGAGTTCGCATTAAGCATACGCCCCGTTGGTGGAACCGCTGGTCGAGAGAAGCGCTGCTCGGCGCACAAGCATGACGACCACCTCTCGCGATCTCAGTGAGCTGTACTGCACTTGCATTTGCAATTCTTGTCGCTTGCCATTAGATAAGACGCCAGCGGCGTAGACCTTGTGGGACAATGTGAAATGCGACTCAAAAAGTTTACCATGAATATGTTTACCATAAAGTAGTTTTGTGTTAAGGCTGTTTTAAGAATTTGCAAAGGAATACAAAAAATTTAGTAGGTGTCATTTTTACAATTAAATTGTTGATTTTTAAGTGTCACCAAGTTTCACCAAAAATGGTCCAGGAAAAATTACAGTATTTTGGGCGAAACAATAAAAATAATGGGCCAAGAATGGAATGTCATACCTTGCTGAGCTTGTGGCAAAATTTAAAATCAAGTGGCATTCATAACTTAAAAATTTTATTTTTGACCAGTTTTCGCAAAAAAAAAGCGATGCTACCCCTTGTACAAAAATTGCAAATTTGAAAAAATTTTTAGTTTTAAGAATCAAACAAAAAATAACTGATTATGTACACCACTTCTCAGCAGTCCATAACATTTGCTTTTGGATTTTGTACCATTTTTTGACAAGTTACAGCGAAAAACGATTAAGCAAAACATCGAATATTCGCAAAAAACTGAAATCCCTGTTTTGGGGCCAAAAAATATCAGTATTTTGGGCGAAACAATAAAAGTAATGGGCCAAAATTCGAATGTCATACCTTGCTGAACTCGTAACAAAATTCTCAATCAAGTGGCATACTCACATCAAAAGTTTTATTTTTGAACAATTTTTCGAAAAAAAGACAAGACTACCCCTTGTAAGAATGTCAAAATTTGAAAAAAAATTTATTTTTAAAAATCAGTTAGAAAATGACTGCGTTCAATTGTCTAGCTTGTTGGCTGTCCACAACAGCGCGTCTTTTCGGCTTAGGACGAATTTTGGGCCAAGTTACACCGAGAAAGCTCAAAGAAAAGTATCGGTTTTTCGTCAAAAAACGGAGGCGTTAATTTACCACCCAATAAAATTTTAATTCTATGGTGGGCTTTAATGTTTCCTCATGAATGATTATTCTATAAAAGAGACAGCCATCGGCTCGCAAATGAATTTAAAAATAGTGTTAATAATTAATATAATATCTTAATATCTATGAAAGTAATTAAAGCCGGTGTGATATTACCGGATAAAAAGTGCATTTAAAATGCATTTAACCCATTTATTTAGTATTATCACAGAAACCATCCATGTAGAGTGCATTAAAAGGGCATTAAACATAATCATTTATTTTTATCAGCTCCGAAAGATCTTTTTTTGCGTGCACGGCCACTGAACACCTACCTCACGTCCCCATTTGATAGTTCGCCTGCCCGGCTCGCATGACAATAGCGCGCACTTGCCTTAGTCTATCTGGGCATTAGCATTTATAGGCACCATAAAGCATACTAAGTGCTGTCCGTCAGAAGAGTTCGCAACCCCGTCAATTGGATGCGGGAAGGTAAATAAATTCGCATAAGATAGGAGCGCTCAATTAATTTAGGGAAATTTCCATAAAATCAATTGGGTTAGCTAATCCATAAGGCGATGCCTATCGGCGGGTCCCTTGGCATTTAGATAGGACCAGCACTTCGCTGCTCTCCAATTAGTTAGGGGAACGCAAATAACTCTGCCAGACAATCGACTTCGTCGCACTTAATGAAACAATGAACGATAAGGAACGCTGTGATGTGTGCCAAATGAATTGAACTCTCCGCTGTCTCTTCAATTTGTCGAAAGGCAGGCAATTGCCGCCTCGGGCACTTCAGGCAAAGTATTTGCCTCGATTCGCCACCACGGCGAGTGGCCAGTGCTTTAGGGGCGGGTCTGTGCATAGGGTATAACCGCTGAAACCAGGCCTCGCCAATGCGGATCGTCAAGGTGCCGTTCCAGTCGGTCTGAGATTTCCACGGCGAGCGGTTTGCATTTCTCCGGTTTTCGGTTCTACAATCTTGAAATCTTGTAAGTCGAGTGGGTGTGCGGTCGCATTGTTCCAGTACCAGCCCATAGCTGTCACTCTAACTTGTTGAATTCCATAATACACATCTCGCCAAGTTGACGAACAGGCAACCACCGTGTTTTGTGGCCTGTGCATATATGCAGCATATTGCGGCATTTTCACGCTATAAATAGCCGCAAGCAAAAAGCGATGGGAATGTTTTCCCCCCAGAGAACAGGCTTCTTTATACGGCGACCCTCAACTTGAACCTTTCGCTGGCTTTTCGTAACCCGAGGGCCTTTTCCATTTCCACGGAGCGCACGTCACTGTCATTATGCGGCAGTAGAAGGTATATATCTGCCATCTAATTGGATTGCAGCGGCAGAGGAGCGTTCCTTATAAATACCCTTGGAAGGCAGTAACATTTCGTAAGCTAAGCTCAGTTGGAAAACAATTTACCCCTAAAGTAGGAAGTTTGTTCCGCCTTAAAGGGTGACTTTCTAAATTTAGATTATAAATTTACCAAAAATTATAGTTCTCAAACCTGCTTATTTCTTACCGATAAGGGTATTTTCATTCCCCAGGTATTTTTTTCATATTATGTAATGTTATTTGCCTAGGTAGCAACTCCCATATGTATATTTATTTCTTTCTTTATTTTCGCTGTTTAGTTCAGTGAAATCGCAGTAATATTTTCTTTTAATGTCATATTTTCGCTCTCCGTTGATTTTTCCTACGAAAGGCTTAGTTTTTTGCCATCAAACCGCGTTTGCCCTTCGTGCAGTTGCTATTATTACACCACGTCCACGTGTCGTATAAGTTATTTACTGCAGAGAGTGATTGCTTATTTTTAGCCCCTTTTTCCTTGAGGGGAATGCAAACAGAGAGCAGGAAGCCGAGGGAGAAAACTGCACTTGACCGAATCGTTTTTAGCCCACTGACCACCATTGACATTGATGCATTGCAGCCAGTGTTCTTGTATTCCCTGGCCCTTGATTAACAGAGGCTTCTGCGATTTCTACAAACTTGCAGATAGACCTGCCAGCAACATGTTGTGTGCGATTTAGTTGGCCCTCAGCCAGTCCTTCGAAAGCAGCAGCAGGAAACCACGAGAGCCGGAAGTTGGGAAATGTTTGCCAGCGCCTCCGAGCCAGCCCAAGAATCGTTTGCCCGCAATGGCAATCCCGCCCAGGAACTCGCAGATGCCGCTGAAATCAAGAACCTGAAGAACAATAACCAAAGCGAGAACAGAAGCCCCAGTCTCGGAGGAGGAGAAGGAGGTGGCTCACCGCTTCAAGAAATCGATGAGCATTACGTCTGCGACATTGCCATGATGCGAATCGGCGGGGAGGAGGGTCTCCCGGTGACACACAAAGCTCCGGTGCACGAGGATGATTCACCATCATCGCAGGCCCACAATGACAGTACAAACAATGAGAACGACGTGGAGATCGACCGCCAGGAGGAGGAGCAGGCGGTCAGCGATCTGGTGCGATCGAGCAGTGCCGGTGCCCTCATGGAGGCGTAAGTAGAGATATATATCTTATAAGTATCAATAAATAATCCCTACAAACTTCTCCCTAGGGACAGCAAAAATGGCGGCAGCATGCGAGTGGTCTTTGGCATCCTGGTGCGACTGGTTCTTCCACTGGCCAACGGCGTGGCCAGGGGCATCAAGGGCATCCGAGATGTCCGGGTGCTGCGGGTTCTGCAGAACCTGGCCTCCAGCCGTCAGGCCCTCACCAACCTGGTGGCCTTTGCCGCCAACACTATATCACTGAATCTGTCATCGGTTCAGGGTGAGTCTTTTAAGATATTTATAGAAAATGTGTGCCAAAGTTCGGTGGACTAGGTACAAGATCACTAGATATGAGGCCTTGATAGCCTTTTTAAAATATTTTCATCTGCTGGAAGATATTTCTACTACATATTATAAAATAAAAACCTGAAATATATGTTATTAACAGGGTATTTTTTTCGATGAAAATATTTAACAAATTTATAATCAGAACCCCTTTTTTCCTCCCCAGTTTCCAACCGCATGGGACCTCTGCTGAAGCTCCTGAAAATGCGCAAATCGCAGGACGGCCTTGAGAGTCTTCCCGACACCCTGTCGGCCCCCTCCACGCCCTGCACCCCCTGTCCAACCACCAACCCGATGCAGGGTCCGCCCTTCTACACCGTGCGCCCGGAGGCGCCCAGCTGCTGCACCATCAACATCCTGGCCGAACCACCACCGGGTCAACCGATCCGAGCAGACATTGTTTTGATCCATGGTCTTCATGGATCCCTGGTGAACACCTGGAAGCAGGGACTCTGGCAGAACGACCGCCAGCCGGTGGAGTTCGAGAGGCCACCTCGTCCACCAGTGCGTCCGCCGAAGAGACCCCGTCACTCCCGCAGTGCGGCCATTCATCCGGCTCCGCGGGAGAAGAGGGCCAAGTTTGCTTCCCTGAACAGGTGTCTGGACACCCCAGATGATTCCCCAGTGCGCCAGAGGACTCGCCTGCAGAGGTCCATGGCAATGAGGCCGGAGAACTTCCAGTACAATGCTTCCGATAGCGATGACAGCGAGTAGGTTTATAGGATAGAATTATTTTATAAAATATTTTTAAAACATTTTCGCTTCCCTAGTTATGCCTATGTTTGTGGGGAACCGGACGACATCCAGATCTGCGAGGGAATCGAGTACAGTTTTCCCACTTTTCGGCTGAGGATGCAGGACAATAGCAGACTGCTGCAGGCTGAACTGGAGTCCATGCTGCAGGCCAATGATGGCAATGAGGAGGAGGCAAGCGCTGGGAAGGATAGCCGCCCACGTCCCACATCCCCGGCCACGCCCAGGAAGTCTCCCCGGAAGAGCAAGCCCTCGCCCAATGATCCCAACTACTCCAAGTGTTGGCCCGGCGATTGGCTGCCTCTGGATTGCCCTGGAGTCCGGGTTATAGCCCTCAATTATACAACCGACCAGTACCTGTGGAGGCCTCTATGGAAGAGCAAGGAGCCGCGCTCCAGCTTGATCCAACGCTCCCGGGAAATGGCCGAGCTGCTCATCCAGCACCGCGTGGGCCATGGTCATCCTATTATTTATGTGGGCCACTCCAAGGGTGGGCTCTTCATCAAGCAACTCATGGTGGATGCCTGGGAAAGTGGTCGTCCTGCGATGACCCCTCTCTGGAGATCCGCCCGGGGATGCTTCTTCTACTCGGTTCCCCATCGGGGATCCCACTTGGCCAGCATCAAGGCGCCATTGCTATCCAGATCGGTGGAGCTACTTGAGATTGAGAAAAGTGAGTGTAAATAGGTAATCTTATCGGCTATAATAATGTGATTATATTTTCCATAGATAACAAGTACCTGCTGGACCTGCATAGGAGATTCGCGGGACTTTATCACCTGGGTCACCTAAAGATCGAGGTGTTTAGCTTTGTGGAGACCGCCTTGACGCTCATGTCAGTGCTCTATCTACGCATTGTGGGAGTGGACTCAGCTGGTTGGTATACCTTATTGCCTACCTCTATAAGGATTATCAGATTCTTATCCTAATCAAAAAAAATTTTACCGAATAAAGGCATAATAATAAAAAAAAAGATTGATATTTTAGCTATATTATGATATTAGCTATATTCAAACTATACATTTCTAATAATCTCCATATCTCCCATCTATAGATCCCGGAATTGGCGACGTCTGCGGCATTCGTCTCGACCATCGAGAGATCTGCAAACCCCGTGGACGGGATTGCATTCTGTACAAAGAGCTGGTGAAAATGATTGAGAAGGTGTGCTGAGCGTTCGTCTGAAGGGTAGGACCTGATCTGTTTGGAACCGAAATGTGAATAGAACCGACAACTCTGAGGTGTCATGATAATTACGCGTACCTAAATACGATGCCCCAGCCCAACTGGGGCGTGCTTAAAGTTAGAGCATCGCTTGTCGATTGAATAGTGCATAGCATAGTGGTTTTCATAAACTCCAATTCGCCTATCCATAGCTCAAGTTAGTTGTACATGCATTATGTGTTGCCTCTAGTTTAAGCCTCAAGAGCGAGCAGTTGAAAATGCTTAGGCCATCGGGCGTCAGTGATAATTTTGCAATTTTTGTGATCGATTGTGATCATGTTCTTAGCACTTTGTTGTGATGATCCCCCAAACACCCGTGAATACGTTATTGATATTGTACCATAGGAATACCTTTTATATTTAGAGTTCGCTAGTACCATAGATTTCGTTATCTGAACACCGAAACCCACACCGCTGTAAAATGTTACCAACGAAGACAAAATTTGTGCATACATTATTTCCAGAAAATATTCAATCGATGTTTTATACTTAGCTACTAAGAATTGAATTACTACAATTAATAAAAAATTATATTTTACAAATGGAAATGCTTGAAAGGGGTTCACGGGGTGGGGCAAACCTGGTAAAGTCCAATATAAATCTAGAAATCAAACACTTTTCCGCATGTTTTCCATCATAACTTATTTTTTAGTATATTTTTCCAATAGTTAGGGTTGCCTTCATTTCTCCTCTGCCATATCTTGTGTATTCTCTAAACAAACACAGAGCTTTCTTACATTTTAGACTCTTTTCGCCATGCCAATTTTGTTCGTTCTTTTTGGCCTGGTTCGTTGCCAGCTGCCAGCTTAATTTGCTTCGAAATCTTTAACACGAATCCTTGGCAGCTTGGTAGCTTCAAATAATCAATTTCGCCTGCATGTACAATGCATATAAATTGCATAAAAAATACATTAGTTTTCATTTCGTTTGGGGATAGTTGAAGTATGCCGCTCTGATTCTAGAAACGAGGAAACCAAGCCTAAATATGTTTACAAAATTTAGTTGTTCGCCACTCTACTAATGAGGTATACAAACTGTGGACTTAAATGCAAATTAAAAGTACAAACATAAGAATACACCTAGGCATAGTTAATTTTAGTAGAGAGTTGTGCTTTTAGGAGCAGCAGTTTCGCCAAAGTTAAGAACATAATAATTATTTGCTTACAATTTTAGTGGACTCTTAGTTATTGAGTGGTTTCCGTTGGCCAAAAACCGTTGCAAAAGTCGCAAAACGCGTTTCCATCTTCCGTCCTCCTGACTTCCTGTCTTCCTAATATTTAATTTCATTATCTCTTTATTGTTTTTGCTTAAATAATTTAAACATTTATCACATCCACTTACACGGCGATCACAATCGCAGCTATTTTACTTAATTTCTCGTCTGGTTTTCTCATCCTTTCCTTTCCGAACACGTACATTCATATGGATTCTTACGCCTAATTATATAACTTTAGTACATAAATTTTCCTTTCGCCTTTTGCTGCATATAATAGTTTTAGTTAATTTGTTGGTTTCTTAATTTTCGTAACGTTTAAAATTGATTTTCCTCCTATTTTTGTGTTTTTTTCTTAGGAATTTTGAGTTGTTCTCTCGGAATATATGTTTTTCGTGTATTTAAATGCGATTCGTAGGCTAAAGTTCATTTTGTGGCTTTTGTGTGCTTTTGCTTGCATTTCGCACACACTTGCTTTGTAAATTGTAAAATTACTTCGGCTATAACTCGGCAGTGCAAAGTCTGCGGCTTGATTCAGCTTGAACACAAATCAGATTGTTTATTCACGGATGGTATGGTTATGGTGTGGTATGCGTTATATGGAGTATGGTCTAAGTTGGGATGGAAATTCGCAACTAACTGGGAAAGTCGATGTGGGTAGCTGCTACTTTGAACGTCGCTTCTGCTTGAGTGGAAAGGTACTATTGTTTTTAGTGTCGGTTTTGTTCTGCCTCAGGGATCTTAAAGGTTACCTTTTGCTATTTAATTATTTGTTGGTATTGCACTTAGACTCTAAATACGTATACAGTTACAGTTACAGTTGTCAAACACATTTCTCGTTCACATTGAGTACATATTGTATATATATATTTTCGTATTTGTTTTTACTCGTTTTAAAACGTATCTTGGTGTTACATGTGTGTGTGTGTGTGGTGTATCTGTGACTTGTATACGCCTGTGGAATGTATCTTCTATAGATAGGTATTTTTTGCTGGTTGGGGGCATACGTGGGTGCTTCTGTCTCTGAATCTCGTAACAATTTTCGCATCTCGTTTCACACTGAACAACAATTCACAAAATACATCTGCATACTCGACAAATACTCGTTGTGTTTTGTGGGCCACTACTTCAACTTTCCCTATTCCTATCAAAAATAAAACGTATGGGTGGAAAGGAGCAGAGGACTTTCGTTTGGCGCAGCTTTGTGTCGAGGTACGGTTGCTGAATTTAATATATAGTATGTTACAATACGATGGATTCTGTGGCTTATTATAGAGTTATGTAATACGTGTGCACAAATTGGAATTGCTATTTGTTTCCGGGGGGGTGGAGTGTGGAGTGTGAGAGCGAGAGCACAAAAACAAGAATGCAAAATGAATATAATCAGGTACATTTGATATATCGGTTGTGTAAACAAAACAAAATGCAGCAGTAAATATGCGGAAATTAAACATTAAACATTTCGTTTAAAAAAGGACTACAAATATAAATAAAATAAAATTACAAATATTATTGAATAGATTACGTTTTAAATCGGAATCGATGTGAACACTTGTGACTATTGTGGTTTCATGGTTGGGTTTTCATTTTTTGGGTTGATTGGATGGTTGAGTGTGGGCTATTGCAGTGTTTGTGGTTTTTTGGCTGTTCTGTTTGCGTATATATATTTATGCTATGTGAGTGTAATTGAATTTTTTGCGGCCACTACGAAACAATTGTTAAACGTAGTAATTATCAGCGACAAATATTGTAATGCATACTTGCGGGCTGCGCGGTCTATTGCTATGTATGTTTGTTCGTAGTTCTGTGTGTGTTTGCCATCGAAAGCAAAAATAAATTATGTTTATATTTAAGAGAAGTTACGAGTAAAAATTAGCCTCAATTAACGGAAAGAAAAACAAACAAAACCTATAAACAAATACAAAAGTACGGCGTTAAAATCGCGACGAAAACTATAGCATACAACTTAGCGTACATGTTTTGTATACGTGTGTGTGAGTGTGTCTGTGTGTGTATAAATATCAGCTTAATTAATCATTTCTCCCATAGTTCCATAGTTTCAGTTACTAAATATTTACATTTATAAAATGTACTCTTTATAAATGCTAAAGATCTCCGCCATATCTCATATCTCATATACTTTTGGAATGTTTCGAGCTGCGAATGTGGTTCATCCTTTCTGCTTGCTTCTATGTGGTAGCTTCGTTAAAATACTGCTTGCTTCACCCATTGGGGTCCACCTGGGCCCGTCGATGGACCACCGTGGTCGCCGCTGGCCAGGACTGCTTCTGCTTGACCCCCGGCGAATGGCTGACGTTAACGGACGCCGGTCCGTTGGCAGGAACTTTGGATGCATTGTGGCTGAACGAGATCGGATTGCCGTTGCCTCGCGGCTGGCGCTCCTTGGCAGTGGCTGGCTTCTGGCCAGTCTTGCTGCCATTGTTATTGTTGGACTTGACCACCTCGGCGGGCAGTTTGAAACCATTGGTGAGACACACGGCCGCGTACTCCCGCTCCGATGTGGGCGTCAGGGTGGCCGCCGCCTCCTCCTCGGCCAGCAGGCAAATCCCGTCGTTGGAATTCGAGTGGCGCACAAAGTTGGTGTGAAACTGTTTTTTACTGCTGCCATTGCTGCTGCTGCTGGCACTGCTGCTGCTCAGGCTGCCACTCCGCCGGCTGGAGGAGCCACCACCACCTCCGCCGCCTGCCACGCCCAATCCCGGCATGGTGGAGACCAACGGCAGCGAGTTGGGCGGCACAATCACCTCCAGCTCGGAGCCACCGGCCACCGCATTGGGCGGCGTGTGCCTGTAGGGTATGTAGAATGCCTTGGCCTCCTGCAACATGGCATCCTGCACGGTCTTCCGCTCGGGGGAGACTCCTCCTCCTGCGCCGCACAGGGGCAACTGTGAGAGATTGTGCACTCCGGCTATGCCCAAATCCCCCTGAGCTGCTGCCCCTGCTCCTCCACCATCGTGATCCGATCGCCTGGTCACCTGGACACTGCCATTGCCATTGGCCAGATGAACCACCGCCACGGCTGCGGAACTCGTCTGGTACTCCAGCGTGTGCTCCGGCAGCAATTCGATGTGGTAACGCGAACGCGGGATGAGGGTCTGCATCTCGTGGCAATCCTGCTGCAGAGTGCCGCCACTCAGGCCGCCGGCACTGTCGCCGGGCATGCCGGAGGCACTGCTCAGATTACCGAAATTGATGTCCGTGGGTGTGGTCAGGTGGGTGGGCCCTTGGGCACGGGCCTTGAAGTTGCGCTGCTGGACAATTATAAACAGCGCGAAGAGGAAAACGCAGGCGATGGACAGCAAAGAGCCGATGGCAATGCCACTGTAAACCTCCGAATGCGACGATTCCCTGTCCTCCTCCAGCCAGGTGTGATTGTTGTTTATCATGTCAAAGTAGATGGGAGCTCCAGCTCCAGTATCGCCCACCACGCGAACCGCCACATGGATCTTGGCCGTCTCCGAGACATTGGGAAACTTTAAACAAATATATAAATTAAGATAAGCCCACAGTTGTACTTTAATATTAGTTACCTTGTATGAACAGGCTGTGCAATCCCTAACAACAGCTTCATGGGTGACATTATCCAAGGACCACCGGATATCATAATGATGTACACGACCATTGGAAACTTCCGGTGGCCCCCACACCAGTTTTAAGCCATTCTGTTTGATTAGCCGCGAATTGCTGACGGTGCCAGGGGCTACAAAATATAATTTTTATGTTTTGAAATCTGTTTTAAATGTAATTTTTTTAAGTGTCTAAAAATATGCAACGTTATATTTTAAACTTAGAAGTACAGTAAAGAATAATATTTTTTTCACTGCATGCTTTTAGGCACATTAACAAGTAATTTCAAAATCTTCGTGATATACTTACGATCCTGTTCGGTTTTGACATCTATCTCGCCATAGAAAATGCGAGTTTTGCAGTTGTAGAAATGCAGATTGTAGTTAACATCTGCCCTGAGCCCCGTGACAAACAACATGGAGTTGGAAATGTTGCGCTCCTGACACTCTGGCTGCTGGCTGGGAAAATTCATTTGCTTCTGTATCACCGTGTGGCACTCCACCACACAGGTCTCATTCAGGCTGTCCAGAAACTTAAAGGTCAGGGCGCGAGATTCTATGGTGATCAGACGAAAGGGCATGTTCGACTGCTCCGAGGTGCCATTCTCAATCTGAAATAGAAAAGGAATACAAAGCGTATTACAGACCTCGTACAAAAACAATCCTAGAGAGATGAAAACATAATCCCCTACAGTACAGTCTACTCACAATCTTCCACTGAACATAGCGAAAGTCCTGACCCAGGAACTCATTCTCGCTGGTGATGATCAGCACTCGCATCTTGATGCGCGTGAAATGCTGCAGCAGCATACCCGTCACATTGGCGTCCACTACCAGGCTGAAAATGTCCTCCTCCAGCTCCAGAGTCATGTCATCCACCACGTTGTCTTCGTGCTCGACGTTCCTTAGCACAGTGGCAGCCGCAGATTGATTTAGCGGTTGGATTATCTTCAGATGGCGACGAACTTCGTCTGCTTTCTCCTCGGGACTGCCATCCTTGGACAATGTGCCATAAAGGGAACCATTTAGTAATTGCGCCGGATGGGGATGGGTGTGATTGATGGAGAACTGCAGGATGAAGTACTTCTTGTTGTCCAATTTGCCCTGGGACCACTTGACGAAGGTGTCGTTGCCCACGGCGATGGGTCGCAGCATTACTGAGAGAGAGAAATATTGTCATTTGGGAACTTAATATTGAACGGGAAAGCCACCGAAACCTCTTGATTTAAAAATTTTTCATTGCACACTTTTACGCACTTCCAGATTTTTTACAGCGTACTTTTCAGGCGTTTCTGTATATATTACATTATACTTTTAGGGACATTTAAAGGGTTTTTAAATCTCCAGAGATTCCTTTTGTTTAAAGAGATTTCGGCAGCACACAAAATCATTTAATTTTACTCACATCCCTGAGTGCAGCAGATAACCGGCGTACTCCTCAACGAACTAAGTATCATCTGCTGGGGCACCAAGGTTCCTGTTCTCACCTCCGTGGTGGGAAACAAAACCCGAGTGATGAGAGCAAAGGGCTCGTAAACCGGCAGATTGGTGGATATCACCACGTACGAGGTCTGATTCAGCTTCATAGGGCCAAACGAGTTCCAGCTGTGCGGATTGCTCTTCACGATATAGACCACGAACATCGAGGTCAGGCTGCGGCTATCAAATGTAATGTTGATCGTGTGGAAACTATGGGGATAGCAACGGATGTTCTGCAAGGGGTTGATCTCCTCCAGCTGCCGGTTGAAACGCAGTTCGCCCGTTGCCGAATCCTGGCCAGCCACATTCCTGGCCACGCACTGGTAGATGCCCTCCTCCTTGGAGTCGAAAGAGTGGACATGCAACTCATTGCCGCTAATGTAGCGCGTAAAGGAGCTGTTCAGCTGGACTCCGTTGTGGTACCAGGTGATACTCGGCTCCGGATGACCCTCGGCGCGGCAGGTTAGGGTCCTCGCGAGGCCAATGTACACCACCTCGACGGGCAGGCGATTCACTATCCTCGGCGGCGTGGTCACAATCACCTGGAATGTTTGCGTTTCCAGCAGCGTGACGCAACTGTAGCGACCCTCGTGCTGCGACACGCTGGCGTTCGTGATGGAGTAGGCCACACTGTTGTTGCTCAGGCTGATCACCTTGTTGTTGGCCGAGTGCAGGTACCAATCGATGGCCACAAAGTCCGCCACCGCGTGGCACTGCAGCAACACGGATCCTCCGGAGGGCACGAAAACCGTTTCGTTCTGAAACGCCGGCAGTAGTTGGGCCTGCGAAACGGCCGTCTCCGGGATTCCAGCCTCGTTTTTGGGATAGTACGGGCCGTCCTTGGGTTCCACTCGCAACTGCCACACGAACTGGCGGTGCGCCTTGCTGGCAAAAGTGTTCTGGGCCACGCATCTGCAACACAAGGGAATGGATAGTAGATGGATAATGGATAATGCTCGGTGGTCTCGCGCGATAATTGACATGGACAATGGCCACAATTACAGCCGCCAGTGGGCCGCCGCTAAGTGTTAATTAATGCATTGTTTAAGGGCACGCCGGCGGTGGTGGTGCGAGTGGTGCGTGAATGTGGCAAGTGCCACATGTAGTGCCTCTCCTCATGGAGGGCCGCAAGAGGTGTTGATTTTGCCACAGCAAAGGTGGCGAAGGTGGAGCGCTGCGGCGGCAGCAGCCAAATGGAAAATTGCCTTCGGTCTTAATTTAGTTAAACTGGGCAGATCGCAGGCGTAGTTATGCGGAGTTAGGGAACCATATATCAAGGTAATTGTGCGAGTGTGTAAAGGTGCCTACTTAGCTATTATCTTTAACCGCATCTTGAACAAAAAACTTCACCTCTTTTATGTTTATATACCAGTAACCAGACTTAAAGGGCATTATTAACTATAAATGGTTTATACTAATTTAGATGAAATCAACAATGTAGTTATGGCAAAGCCAATGAAATGTAAGTGGAATTTTTTGTTGCATGACTTTTTTAGTAGATGAAGCATTAAATTATTGCTCAATTTATAAATATTTGTTCTGAACCATTTTCTTTTATTTACTCACTTGTATTTGCCAGCCTGTTCGAGGCGCAAATCCCGCAAAATCAAAGTACCATTGGACAGGATTAGAGCACTAAAAAATTTTAAATAATTTATATTTTTATAAGCAAAATTAGTAAGAAAGAAATCCAATAGTGGGTCAATCCATCCAGCTGGCGAGCTCTCCAAGTATGTAGAACTGTCCCACAAGTCTGGGCCCGCTGCTCGATGCTTCAACACTGATCTTTACTCGCCTGTTGTCATTGGTCAGGGAATCGTTGCCGAAATACCAGCTAAACCGGGCAGGAGGCACACTCAGGAAGGGACAACTTAGCACTAGGGGCTTGTTTTCTACGGCACTGATGTTGGCCGTCTGCTGTTGGCCCGGAAAAAGACGCTTGAGTACTGAAAAATGCATATAAATATATTTTTATATTTTTTTAAATTTATAATAATGGTTTCCTTGCATGGTGCATGTATTTTACAGAAAAATAAAAATGCAAAACTTAATAAATACTTTGAAAATGTTTATGAAATATTCCAAGTTAAAGATATATCCTATTTTTTTTTAATATCCTTATATTGGTAACAGCAACCCACCTGGGTAAGTGACTGTGATCCTGTCGGATATCACCCCCGACTCATCCCACTCGATCTTGCAGTAGTACTCGCCGCTGGCCTTCTCATTCGTGGGCAGGCGCAGCGTGCCATTATCATAGATGAAGAAGTCGTTCTTGCGGAAGGACACCTGCTCGACGACCACGTCATTCCGATACCAACTGCAGTAGATGGGCAGGGATTCTGCGTTAGAAGGAATAAGTATTATCAATAATTTTAGAGCTCCCTAGATGCGATGGAAAGTACTCACCCTGATCGTAGTTGTAGGGCGAAAGGATGGGTATGCATGGCAAATAGTAGGGGGAGTGGGGCCTGCTGATGGTCAGCCTTGTGATGGCGTGCCTCTGGATCTGCAGATAGGGCTGGAGTGCGGATGAGTTCTTCGGCTGGGCGACGGCGGCGGCAACTGCAAGGAGGAGCAAAAACAATTGATTAAGAATCTGTGCTTGGCGCGACGCTGCTAAATTATCGGTTCCAATAATCCTCCGCCCATTGGCCAGAGAATAGACAAAAGGCGGACAACAAAGCGGGCTGAAAAAACCGGGCCACGAAAAAAACTAAGAATGTTATTTATATTCTAGCTTAATCTATTGGCTGTTATAAATTTCACGCTTTTCACTTAACACCGCCCCCAGTCCGCCCGACCGCCCACAACTGCATCGAGGTTTTTACTGCAATGGCCATAAATACCCAGGGCACACAGAAAAAATCTGAGAAATAGAAACTGCCAAACAACGGAGCCGTGCTGGGCTCAGGGTTTGCAGTGCACTTCGATGAAAATCAGTGATATAAATCAAAAAGTTAGGATAAAAACCTTAAAGATAGTATTTGTATTTCAAGAAGAATTTGCTGAATATAAGGTCGGGTTATAAAAAAACCGCAACTAAAAAATCGATCTATGTTTTAAACAAATTAAAAATCATGTTTTAGAGATATAAGCATTTTTTCGGACCAAACATTTAAAGGAAACAATCGTATTTTTGGGAAACTCAAGGTACTTTTTACCTTTTTTTATTCGAAATAAAATATGTCCTTATTTTTGTATATCACATTACAAATCTAAATAAAATATCTTTCCTAGAATGCAGGTTTATAAAACACATAGTCAAAATATATTATAATTTAGGGATTAAAGATAATAATATTGTCGTTTAAATATTTTGTAGAGTGAGAAATCAAGCTATTTTTTCAAGTGTGCTTTTGGACAGTGGTTCTGAATCTGATTCTGGGTAAGTCCCTGGCTCCGGTTCTCGGTCTGGTATGGTGGCTATGGGTATGGGTCTGAGTGTGGGTATGGCTGGGGTCCGAGTCCGAGCTGGAGTCTCCGCTACGTGCTGCAGGCGTGTCCAGGCAGACTTGGCGTGTTAATTAATTCTTCTGCTGCTGTTCTGCTGTTGACGCGACCATGGCGACGTCGTCGTTTTTCCCCTGCACTCGGGGCACTGGGCGAACGGTGCGTATACGTGATATTAAGCAGTTGAAACAATTACATGGCCAGCGGGCAGAGGCGGTGGGGATTTGCATACGACTTTGTCGAAAGTCGTCCGTCAGGCATCACATTATCTATTAGCAGAACGAGCAGTCGGAGCTCTTCCAGGGAAGTGGAAATGATAATGGCCAGTGCCAGGTTGAGAGTAGTGCTTGCCGGGTGAAAAATGGCCAAATGCGGCAGTGGAACTGCCCCCACCTAACAAATGTCGGCACATTAGTCAAATGCGTTGAAATTTATGCTAAAAATGCAATCAACTTGCGTTCCGCTCGACGGACGTCCTCAGGCCCCCCCAGGAACCCCCTGCTAAAATAGGAAAAAATAAAACCCCAACCACAACCATGCAGCTCCAATCAGCCTGCCACCCAAGTGGCCAAGTGCACTCGGTTGTTGCCAAATGCTGAATGTGCTGACTGCTCGTTAGTCAGTCACAAATTGTGGCAAGTCGGTCGGTTCTTTTTGCCTCTCCCTAGCTGCGCTCGGAAACTGAATATTTGTTTCGGTTTTGATAAATGGACTCCTATAAATTAGATAATTGCTGAACATGCTGCGAGGGATGTATCTTAAAGCTCGGGCTGCGGACTCGCCTCTGTGGCATTCCCCCCCGCCCCTTACGTTGCATGTTTGTACGCAATGTGTTGCAATTTTTATTGCAGTAATTACACGCAATGCCCCGGCGGCAATTTGACGCATGGAAATGCCTTCGACGGCCACGTCAGCAGTGGAGCTACTGCGTCCCGCTAAGTGCGGCATATTTACAAGCCCACAGCGCACTCAAAGGGCGAGGGGCAGCAGCAGGATCGGACCAGGGGTAACCGCGGGGGCACTGAGAAAAAATAGGATATAAAAAAAATTACAACAAAACAATGTCTTCAACCTACGCTACAAAATGTGCATATTAAAAATTTTGATTTCTCGAAAACAGAATAGATACATTTCAAAACTAAAAAAGATACTAAGATAATAATATAAAACACCAAATGGTTAGAATTATCATGTCCTAAGAGCATTTAATTCTATAAAAGGATTCTAAAGGATTTTTAAGTTTTATGTACATTACAGGAACTATACTATAGTATATATAGTCTTTTTCAAGTAGATTTCACTGTACGTTGATTCTTAGTTTCGAGTGCAAAGCTTTTCATATAAAGCGGAAAAGTGGTAAGACCCTTAAAGTAATATAAAACTTATATGACACATTTTAAACAAATTTCTCCCAGTGCACTTGCAGTAGCAGTTGCATGTGCAACCAGGGCGTAATTGTTATAGCGTAATTGTTTCAATGGCGGGGCGTTTAATTGCGCTTTGCCAACTACTCCGCCGCTAACGACGCTCGGTTTTCGAGAGTCAAAGTTCAGCGATTTTTTGTCATCCAGTTGTGCACACCTTGCCGTGCTGCAATTTGCCATTTGTCATCGCCCGTTTGGGGGGTTGAAAGGTCGGAGCTGGCTGGCTGGATACTTGGCGGATGGCCTGGGGCACATGTCAGCAGCAGCATTACCCTGGAAAACCTCCTGCTCGTGTGCTCCGCAGTCGTTAGCGAAATCGTTAAACTTGCAGATTAATTGCTTCGCCGCTCAACGAGGAGTCAATGCTCGCATGGAGCCATCCATTTAATGCGCCTGACATTCACTTCCAATTGAAACTATTCCACAGCTTTCTAAAAACCCCTCGGCTAGGGGCTATCAATGGTGTTAGATCGCTTCTAGACTTCTGGAGACCATCGTCATCATCATGGTCAGCATGGCTGGCCATAACTCAACGCAGCTGCAAACAAGATCGGCAATCTCGGTGATTGAACTGTCATGACATTCAGCTTTCGTCCAGACAACACGTTATCTATCCCTCCGCAGATCCCCTTCTCCGATTTCCCCCGGCAACCATGTAACCCTATATAATTTCAGCTCATTTGTATTAAAATCTGTCGTAGTCAAAGCAATGCATAAGTCTTCCCAGTCAACTCAGCGCCGAGGAATGCTTCCCAGAATCGTGCTTGAATGCTGTTTGACAAGTATATATACGTGTGGTATATACTCCCATCTGCACTTACTAAGTTGTAGCAAGTTGCAAGTCAATAGTGTGGGGGGCAGATTGCAGCAGAGATGGGTTCTGAGCTCGGGGGTTCCTAGGGAGCACGGGGAGGAGGCGGCGGCGGGCAACTGGGCGCTGCTGCACAAATTTGCATAGTTGAACGCACGTCGCCGCACAGTGGGAGTATCGGCGATAAAGCTTGGTAAAATTCTATGTACGATAGAAGGTCTCTTCAAACGATATATTTATAGGTGAGGATTCAAGCTCATCAAATTCTTTTTTTTCTGATCAAAAAAATTATAATTTTATAAAACTGTGAGTTGGGATTAATTTGCAGTTGTTTTAGTTTTTATTTAAATATCTTTTTTTAAGGTTTTTCATTTCATTTGAAATTTTCTTTTAAGCTCAATTATAGATTGAATTTTATACAAGTCCAAAATAAAAGGGACAACCCAAAGATATTTTGAAAATTTGTTCTTTAAGCAAGAAGAATATTTTTGAAATTTTCTAATGATTTCAGGAATGTATTCTCATGAAAATCACTAAGAGAATTGCAAGAAAAACCTCTAAACCTTTAGTAAAAAAATTCAATTAGGACACAGTCACCAATTCCCAATTATAATTGCTGATAAACTTCTGAAACTATTTAATTTAAACGAGCTAAGTCTCCCACCGTGCCCCATCCGCTGCGGCGCATTCCAGGCAGCAACTGTTGCTGCCGCCGCTGCAGCCGATGATGAATGCAACTGCAACTGCAATTGCTGCTGCAGCAGCGGCACATAAATTGCCGGCTGCTGCGCCGAGCTTATCAAAACGGCAACATCTTGTGCATAGATAAGCCGGCCTGCCTGGCAGAGGCCTCGGCCTCGGCCTCCTCGGCATCGGCCTCCAACTATATGGCATCCAGCTAACGGGCCTGGGCCCCCATGGAATTTCGCAAATTCAAATTGCCAGGCATCCTTTAATGCCCCTACTGCTGGCACAGCTGCAACTGCAGCGCTGGCACACTTTTACCGCTCCAAATCCAAAGGCAGCGGCAACATTTTATGCAAAATGCAACGCGCACGAGATAATTTATCGCCTAATGACGTGCTGTTCTAAGGTTGCCCGCGTTGTTGTAGAATGCAATAATAAAATGTGCCTGCAGCAGGAGGATGCGGAGTGTAAAAAAACGTCATTCTAAAAAGAAAGAAAATTAAAAATGAAATTTAAATGCCGCACGAGCGAGCAGAATCAGCTGAGAGACTGTGGAACGGGTTGCCAACTATCTGGGCACCGGGAGATCCCTACCCCTCACTGTAATGGCTTAGCACAGAGAAAAAAAATTACTAAATAAATATATTGAAACCTAATGAAACTCTAGACATTTTCATTTAAAAAACCTCCTTATCTTATTATAAAGTAATAAGGCAGAATATTGTTCAATTACTTTGATTTTATAAAAAAGATACAAAATTCAACTAACGTTTTAAACAGAATATCAAGAATTTCAAGTGTATAAATTTATGTAATCACATAATTAGTATTGTTAAATAATTTAATTTCTTACAGTAAAATTGTGAAAGAAAAAATATTATTAAAAATTTGGTGAAACTATTTTTTGAACAACTTTTGAATTCCCCTCAACCTAAATTAGCTTCCAAGATGTAGGTTATGAGGCTAGTACTATTTTACCTAGCGGTTTTTCCTGGTCACAAATATATTTTAATATTTTTCCCAATACCCATTTCAATTACCGTCAGTTTCAGTTAGTTTCCGAGATTTTTCGTGAATTCTTTTCTGTGTCTGGAGAGCGCTCCTTGGGCTCCGTTCCGCCGTCGCTTGGGGGGCGCTCAACGAGAATTTATGAATGTGCAAATGCATACGACAATTTCGCGCATAAATGTAAGCTCCTGCCATGCCAGTAGGGTGAAAGTAGGGGGATGGGGGCTGGGAAAGAAAGGGGGTCCCAGGGGCCGGGGGACACCCACCACAAGTCTGCGGAAAGATGGGCAAAGCCGGGAGATCGGATGGCAGTCGAAGATGCGTGTGCACATTCCATCGCATTCCGCTGCGGCATGTGGGAAGTTCTATGGTTGCACAGAAAGTATCTTGTAGCTCGTGTTGCTGCCGCTGCACCAGCAACTTGAATCGCATCTATTGATTGCACACAGTTCATTGGCGCGACTCGGGGAAAAGGATTGGAAAACGGGGCAGGCGGAGGAGTCTGACTGCCAGAATGCCTGAATACCCCAGCTTATTTGGGTTAGCAGTTCAAATAGTTTTACGTGCTGTTTTGATCAAATTTCCAAATGCCAACCGGAGAGAATTTATTGAAAAGTGCCGCAGGCAAGGCGGGGAGGGCGGAGAAAGTTGCAACTGCAACTGCAACTGCTATAATTTCTCCATTCGGTGCAGCATTGTTTGCCTTTTGCCTAAGCTGCATATGGCTGCTCAATTGAATGTCTGTGGTTCGGTGTAATTGAGTGGTTGAAAATACCCGAAATGGCAACTAGTTAAGTTAAATGTGCCTTTGCCACACGCCACATGCACATACATAACTAACCGCCCACTTCCCAGCACTGAGATACTTATAAGGCATCCGAAATACATGGGGCCATTCGAACTTCGAAGCACTTTAGACAATGGCGGGAATTTACTTGGCAAAAGTCAAAGATAAATTGCTTTTTAACCTACAAGCTCCGCTCTTGGTTAGCTGGTCCTGCTCTCTATGTTTGTTTGCCACATGCCATGTCCTTTCCCCAACTTTATAACCATTTCCCCCCAAGGAGCCCCGCACCCCTTTATCACTGCCACACAAAGCATTCAATTGACATATTTGGTTAACTTTTGGCGCTCTGGAAAATTCGCATTCAGTAGTTGGAATAAATTTTCTTTGGCAATTTGCATTGCACGCACAGGGAAGAAAACATGGGGTCAAAGTTTGAGATAGCACTGGAAAAACAAGCCAAGATTGAATATTTTTATTAATTTTATTATATTAGAGAAAGAAGGGCAAGCTGTAAGACATTTCTAGGCTATTTAAGCATTTTTATTAAGAACATTTATGATCTCAAAGGTGAGAAGTTTTTAGAAACAATCAGCTTACGAAAAAAGATAATTTAGTCATGTAAGTAAAAGTATTTCTTAATACATTTAAACATTTATTATTATATTACTATTTCTAAATTTTTTGCCAATTAAATCTTAAGGAATTTAATGAAAACGAAGATGAAATATTTAATTATGAAAAGCCCCAAATAGTATGAATTTTTCTTAGTGCCAAGCGTAGAAGGATGCCTTGGCCCGGAATGAAAGTGGAATGGAATTTTATCTAAATGTTGTTCGGGGCGTGTTGGCAGACCCACCATTGTGAAAGTTGTGTTTGTGCAAAGTCGGGAGACTATCGCCCCCGATATAAACGAGTCAAGAACAATAGGAAGCGGCTTTGTTCGAATCTACTTCGAGTCGGGGCAAATATGTTAGCCCAAAAGTTTTGCCGGGGATTATTAAAGGATTATGGGGGATTCGAATGGAAATTTCGTGCATGGCCAATGGTGAATGGGAATTTAATGGAAATGCCAAACGAGTTTCGATTAAAATCCCGACTATCTGCTGCTGGCAATTCAATTGCGGGGCCCCAGCTGCCTTTCTTCTCCGTAAACACAGCCTAATTGGCCACTTCGCAACTAGCCAGAACACACATCAATTGCTGCCCGACTCGATGTTTCGATATACGAGCGGGTAAATAGTAAATACCTTCCTGGTTCTGGTTCTGTATCTGCATCTGTATCTGGCTGCCAAGGAGCGACTGAGCCGGCCAATTGGCCAACTTGCCGACTCAATGGCTGTCACAACAGCGGATAACCAAAATACAATATGCTGCTGCCCATAAGCGAACTCATTTCCGCTGGAATTTGGCACCAACTTTTGCAGCGCTGTGCATTGCAGTGCAGTGCCGCAGTGCAAACACTTCCCCCTCAATAAATCATATTGTAAAATTTCCGTTCAATATTTTTCGCCGGCAACGTAAACAAACAACGAGCAGTGGCAACAACAAATTGAAACAGAAAAAGGAGGGGGGAGTAGTGGTTTGCGAAAGGAAAAGAGTGGCTGCACAGAGAAAAAAATATATATGTAATAACACAAAAATGATGATTGGAATTTAAAACATAGGGGAAAGCAGATTTATTCATTTCTGAAGTCATAAAGATTCAGAAAAAAATTCAAGAGATTTAGTTTGTCATCAGATGATCAGAGCATACTATATGAAGATTTTTAACTTATTCTAGCAGTAAAATAATTTCTAGATATTATATCTTATCAATACTACTACTACTTCAACCTTTAAATATATAAAAAGTATTATTTTAAAAGCCCTACAAAAAGTTCATGAAAAATTGTGATGATAACTAATGATTCTTGTTCAATTCAAGAACATTCTGCTCTTTATGTATAGCCGGAATAATTTCTTCTTGAAATTTAACAAATTGACAGAAATATTGATTATATTTGCAGATAATTTCCTCGAAATTAACTTTATTTCCCCCGTGTAAAAGAAGTTACCCGTGCAAGTGTTGTTTGGCCACATTGTATGCTAAATGGCGAAATGTGGAATGTAAAATGTGGAATGTGCGTTTGCCCATCGCCGCAGCGGATGAAAGGAGGATGCTGATGATGATGGGCATGAGTTGCACTCCCTTCCTTGACTCCGCCCTCCCAGCTCGCTGGCATTTTTAAATGGGTTAAACGTAAACCATTTACCAATGACTCAATACAGCTTCCTGGAAAACCGACGAACCCATACCCACATGCATTAAAACCAAATAAATAAATAAGCTGCCGATGTGCCCTGTGTTGCTGAAAAACTCTGCCAGAAGAGAAAGAAACCTAAAAATAAGGAGGAGCCCGCAGTGGCCACGGAGGACGGTGGATGAAGGATGGCTGGTCAATAGTCAATGACCAAATAGCAGAAAATAACAATGTTGCCAATGGCCAGCGAACCGGACAACAGCAACAAAAACGTCAATAAAATAATAAAAACAAGCAAGCGGAGACCACAAAACCATGGTCAGGCCAAGCCAAGCCAAGAAAAGCGAGGAAAAAGGAGGAAATTATAAAAATGTTTCAGTTCAAGCGGGTAAATAATACAGCTCTCGTGCACTCTTGCAGGAAACATTGAGAAAAATTGATACTTGAACGCAGCAATTGGGTATGTTATAGCTGGTTATTTGGGACAATAAAATCGAATTTGGCTTGAGTGCTATGAAAAAGCATTTTGCTTTCTACACATTAACTTTAGCTGATTAAAATCAGGGCTGTTGTGGACTTTCAAAGGCCACAATTTGAGAGGTTTTCATGCTTTATTAGACTCTTGAAAGTAGATTTTACGGATTAGATTAAGTGCACTTTTACAAGAAAGTTTTGCTTGAACAGTAGAAAATACCTGTATATTTTTAAATATATTTAATTAAATAATATTTATAATATAATAGTGTTTGTTTCGAGTGGGTTTCCTCTGCATCTCTTAGGAATGGTCCAAAAATGACTTGTATATTTTTTATTGTGTAAAAAGTACTAAGATTTCAGGCGGATCGAGTGGCAGGGGCAGAAGGAGCCCACTTTTTTCGGTGGCCAACGGAAGCCGAGGGAACTTTCGTAAGCTACGCAGCAAAGTGCAACCACAAGCCGCAGTCAGCAATTTCAGTCATGGGTGGGCGTGGCATCCCAGGGCGTGGGCGGTGGCAGGCTACAATGTGTGTTGATGCAACGGGTGTGCGGCTGTGTGTGTGTATTATTGCGGTCTGTGTCCGGCGAGCGGCAACCTTCCACCAAATACCAACTACCATCAAGCCATCCACCGGCACACATCCACATCCACATGGACTTCCACAATCACAAGCTCATCAACGTCGTCGTTCGCTCGTCATCCTCATCGTCATTCTCGTGATTGCAAGTGACACGTACAGCAGAGGTCAAGATAATAGCGCCGCAAATGAGAGGTGATACATTTTTTATTAAGAGATCTACTAGAAAAAGGTTTTTACTGGACAGTAAGGTTTTTAAAAAATTGAGCCCATAAAGTCAAAATGAAGATACTTTTTGAGGTAGCTCTTCAAAAAATATTACAATCTTCAGGTAAATTGAATTGTTATATCTGAAATATTAGTTTATTGTATTTCATTTTCAGATGTATTTTAGAGTTCGTCATCATCCGAGTCGGTTTTTCTGTTAACTGTTAAGATGTTATGCCTATTATAATGTTTTCAGTGAGTTAGGATGGGAATTTTAAATATTTTCCCTTTAACCAAATATCACTGCTTGACCTACTAAACTGTTTCTAAGCTAGCCTGCACCCACATTTCCAAAAGTCCTTGAGTCCATTTTAGTTTTATTATCCTGACCGCAGTTGTTGGCCAGTACATGTGTGTGCTTTTACTATGATTTCTTTCGTGCCGCCATTACCGCCCATCGTGGAATGCTGTCCCACATCCCATAGAGAGTGCCATGCAGCACGGAGTCGCGTTTCCACCCACTGCCACTACCACTCCCTCCTCCTGCCGCCTTTCACCTCGCTGACGCTACCAAAGCTCACCCGCTCCCGATTATTATGCATCATTTAACAGGAAACATTGTTGCAGTCAATGCCTAGAGGGTTCCAGGGTTATAGAGCGGGGTTTTCGGGGCTTTCGGGGCTTTCGGGGCCTTTCTACCGCTGATGGTTCGAGGAGGCAACGTCACGAACATTGCTGGCGACGAACGTGCCACAAAATGTTTTACCGAATGCGAATTGCAAGAAAAATTATTGTTATTATGAGTTGCTAATTGAATGGAGTTGATGCGGTGGCCACCCGAGGCAGAAATGGTTGGGGGCGTGGTGACGAGCTGGGCCCACTAAGTTGGCCTACACAGTGGTTTAGTTTTAGATTTATTAGGGAGCTATTCACATTTATACATAATTAAATAACGTACTGTCTCTAATGTTTCAAAATTCAATAACATACATTTTGTTTTTACTTGGCTGGCATTCTTTCGCATTCCCATAGACCTTGAGAAGCAAAACAAAATATAATTTGATACTCAAGTTATGTAATCCGTCTGCCAACTGATAGTGTTGTTTACTTCATAAAATTACTTGTTTGTCTGGTAATTGGATAAGAAGCTTACCAGGCTTTTTTATAAAAAGCATACAAATTCCATTGAAAACAAAAACGAAATTTAAAAATACAATGTATGTTGCAGACACTTTAAAGCACAAAAATTAGAGGCCCTTAAATTTCGTTGAACAATTTGCCATCGCTTATCCCCATGTCAACTTCGTCGCTAAAATCATTTTGAAATATTCATTGGCAGTCGGAAACAAAAGTAAACTGTCAAATATTGACAGCTGTGCATTCGCATATCAGGGGAATCAATACAATAAACACAAGCCAACCCTTGTCAGCGTGTTGACAAGCCCAGTCGAATTTCGCTCAGTGCATGCCAAACTAACTGTGCAAAGTAAATAAACGTAGAATGCTGAAAAAAATCCAAAAATTTGCATTTCTTTACTGCTGCAGCAGGGCCATTATGGTGTGTGTAATCACCGTGTGTGAGTGGCCACTTGCCCCGGGCTCTCCACTCGCTTCTCCATCGCTATCCCCCTTGGACTCCCCCCTTATATCCCCCCAAATGCACCCCCCTTTAGCCCTGACTCAACGCTGTCAATGTCAAAGTCATACATACATGATTCCCAACATGCCAAAGCCAAAAGCGAACATCAACGGCAACACAGCAACGGCAACATGCAACTTGCAGCCAAGGAGCAGAGAATGGAGGAGCTGGAGCTGGAGCTGGAGCTGGAGGCCACGTCCCAGAGCTCGGAACCCAGAGCCCAGTGCCCGGTATCCACAGCATCCACAGTCGCTGAAATTCCATGCGCATAATTTATTTAAAGATTCTCTCAATATTGGACAAACATCGTCTGCAGGTGAAATCTATTTGCATTTATCGTTGAGCCGGAAAATTGCAAAACTAAACTGCAAACTGTAAACTGGCAGTTTGGCATCCTCGCACATACAAACGGCAAACACAGCGACGTACTAGCAGCGACCTACCAACAGCCAAGGAGCCAGAGGAAGCTGGGAAAATTCGTGATTTCCCTCGAAAATGCGTTTAATGTGACGCTGTTGCGTGCAGCGGACAGGCACTCGATTTGAAAATAAAATCGTATGAAACCGGAGCTGTTTATGCCCCCATCCCCATCCCCATCCCCATCCCATCCCCATCCCATCCTCATCCCAGCCCATCCAGAGCCCATCCCTCGCCCTGGGAAACCAGGATCGATTCGCCAAATTAGCGGCAACATGACTTTCTGTGTTGTAAATAAATTTTCCACCACAAGAAGCAGAACACGCGCAGCGGAAATTAAAAAGGAGCAGACTGGCAGACAGAAAAAGGTGGGGATCGCATAGGAAGCTGGCCAGGAGCACCGATGGAGGGATAAGCCCGATGAGATAATGAAACATTCGATTCTTAATTACCCGTGGCTGGTAATTAATTTACTTAACGCATTGGTTTGCCTGCCATAGAGTACAATTAAATTGTTTCGAGAACACTTTAAAGTGGAAGAAACACTTCAAATATATACAATTAAATACAAATTATTTATTTAAATTTAAAATAAATTATAGTACCAAAAAAGTGAAACGAAAATTGAAACATTCTTTGATGAAAGATAAATCATTTTTATTTATATATATTATATAAATATAAATTAATAATTCAATAAATAAGTAATGCCCAGTTTAATCTGTACTCCAGCAACATCGTGTCATAATCGTTAATGTACTGAAAAAGATATAGGGCATAACATTTACAACACCTCAAAGCCTAAAGCCTATACTAATGTTGGCATAAAATATGTGTTTTTAAGATGTACAGGCTTATCTTAATTAAAATCGATGGTTTTAATCAAACTCGTGGCAAAGCCCTGGCGCAGAGTGCCTATTAGTATCCCCCTCGGAGCTCGCGGTTGCCGCAAAGTGTTGCAGTCAACACGTTTAATGGTTCTGCATTAACTTAAAGAGGCATTAGTGCGTAAGTATGCTGTAATCTACAGCGAGAAGAGGGGAGAATTGCCTGCCAGCTGGTCTTCGGGGGACTTCTGGCCTTTGACGACCAGAGTGGCCAACAAGTCAACCGGACACTGGACGCGCTCGTTGTACTTGTTAATTGCAGCGGAAGCACTCAATTAAAAGCGCGTGAAACGACTGCGCCACCTGCGTGTGCATGTGGGCAGAGAGGGACGGGTAGATTTGGTTACGAAAGAGACGGGGAGATATTTGCGGGAAGGAGACGGGACGTAGGGCGAGCACTGACTGACTGACTGACGGGGACCGCTGCAAATTAGGGCCACAGGAAACAAACAAATGCGGCGTAATCAAAAAGCGGTAAATGGCTGACACTGTAAATAGTTTATAGGCAAATGCATAAGCTTGCAAATTGCCAGCAAACAAATCCAGACAGACCAGATGGCCATCCCAGACGGAAAAACTAAAACCCATCAACCATCTAGGAAAAAGCGGCAGTGCAATAATGCAACTGTTTGTCAATGTTTGCCGAGACTAATTAGATGGCAGCCAGCTGAGCGTTCGACTGATGAAAGATGCACGAGGGGACCTTAATTGGATGTTTGATGGATAGCAACATATGCCAAATGGATACGGAGTCGGATAAATCCAGTCGAACATGAAGCATTTGGCAACTTGTTAGCCAAATTTCACTTGTCAATTTCCAATTTCGGCACGCGGTCGGTGTCTTCTCCTCGTGCCTTAAATTCTGGCAGCATCGATTAATCTTAATCTGAGTTGGTATCTAGTTGCTTGTAATGAAGCATATCTCATGATTCCCCTGGTAAATGACAGTTACGGGGCTGCGAGCGCATCATCGATCATCCGGCGAGCTCATCTATCAATGGACATGACCTGCCTGCCCGCTGACTGTCAAATTAATACACCAGGATGCAGAATCACCTTTTTGCATTTCAGTAATGCGCTACGATGGGGGGTACTACAATAGGGGAGAGATCAAGGTATTTAAAAGATTTTTGAACAATATCGAGTATTTATGGGATTATTTTTTGTGGTTTTCTATACTTTTAATGGAATTCTAAGGTATAGTATTCATATTTTAATATCTTGTAAACATTTTAGGAATTACTACATATACCACATATTTCTATTACATTGTTGAGCTGTGCTGGGAATAAATATTTTCCCCTTTTGCTTTAAACATATTTAAAGCCCACAAATCTATTTATCTAACCCTTTGAATTCACAGAATCCCAGGAAAATCCTTAGTGTGCCAAATATTAAAGCCCAGCGGATTGCGCTTGGTCTGCATTTATTTCGCTTAAATTCATGTATTTTTTTCACCCGCCTTTCATAGCCCCAGATGATTTTGCTATTATTCTCACCGCATCTGTTCGCTGTGAAACTCCGGCCACAATGTCGCTGGCAGAGAACAGCCGCAAAGTGCCGACTGGACAGTGTCGTGGGGCAAGTTGCAAGTTGCAACTGTTTGTTGTTGCGGCTGTCGTGACATCATAAGGCAAAATGTCAGCAGTTTTATTATCAGAGGCACACACGCATAACTTGTCTCTTCTGCAGGCCGGAGAACTGGGCACCAAGATCGGAGGAAGTACGAGCTGCGGCTCATCAGCGCCTGCCTTCAGCTGTTGGTGCAGTGGCAGCTCTTGTTGGGGCATTCGCACAGTGTGTCGCATAAATAATGCAGTTCATTATGTCATTTAGCGGCACGTTGCGTGAGCTGTGAAACGCACAGCCAAGATGCCGCTGCAACATCAGGGCACTCAGCAAAATAATCACGAAAATAGCACAGCGAATACTATACTGATAAAAAACCACTAACCATTTGAAACCTCTTAAAAAGTTCCTAAAAGTATGCAGTAAAGTATGCATGTTCGTTTTAGTCAGAAATACCCATCCTAAATTACCTAACTTATTAGCATCCCGATTTAATTCTTAAAACAAACTGGAATAACCTTTTAAAGATATAGTCACTCAAATAAAGCTTTTCGTTTTCTTAATTACAAGTTGTAATTTACAATTTTTCTCCCTCTGCATCAGTGGATCACATGCCTTTTGCTCTCATTGTTGCTGCACACGCCAAGTGCGGAAATGAAGTTGTCAATGAGCCACTTCCACAATTTATGACCGCTGCGATGCTGCGCCAACCACCGCCTGCCAAGATCTTAATTATGACTTGAGTAATGTGGAATAAACGATAAAGCGTGCTCACGCAAATACACTGCAGAAAGCTAGGCCGCAAGAACAAAACTTGAAAATGAGCTAAAATCCGACCCTCTCTTAGAAGAATGATTTTAATGTAGAATATTGGAGAATTTCTACATAAACTCATAGAAGTATCCCACATCTAAATCGGGAAACATTTGCCAAAGTTATGATATTTTGAAGTGCATTTCTGGGAAATACGGCAAAATCAAACATGAAAATGGGTTCAAATTTTGACCATTGATAAGAAGAAAGATTTCAATGCGTTATTATAGAGAATTCAGCCACAAATTCAAAGAGATATCAACCTTTGAAATCGGAATCCAATTACCCAAGTTATGGATTTTGGGAGTGCAGTTTCGGGGTCTCGTACTGAAACCCATTGGAATTACGGAAAAATCGAAAATAAAAATGGGTTAAAATTTTGACCCTCTTTAAAACGAAATATTTTAATGCACAAAAATAGAGAATTCAACCACAAGTTCATAGAGACATCAACTTTCGAAATCGGAATCCAATTACCGAAGTTATGGATTTTGGGAGTGCAGTTTCGGGGTCTCGTACTGAAACCCATTGGAATTACGGAAAAATCGAAAATAAAAATGGGTTAAAATTTTGACCCTCTTTAAAACGAAAGATTTGAATGCAGAATAATAGAGAATTCAACCACAAATCCATAGAGACATCAACTTTCGAAATCGGAATCCAATTGCCCAAGTTATGGATTTTGGAAGTTTAGTTTTGGGGTCCCGTACTGAAACCCATTGGAATTACGGAAAAATCGAACATGAAAATGGGTCAAAATTTTGACCCTCTTTAAAAAGAAATATTTTAATGCAGAAAAATAGAGAATTCAACCACAAGTTCATAGAGACATCAACTTTCGAAATCGGAATCCAATTACCCAAGTTATGGATTTTGGAAGTTTAGTTTTGGGGTCCCGTACTGAAACCCATTGGAATTACGGAAAAATCGAACATGAAAATGGGTCAAAATTTTGACCCTCTTTAAAAAGAAATATTTTAATGCAGAAAAATAGAGAATTCAACCACAAATTCAAAGAGATATCAACCTTTGAAATCGGAATACAATTACCCAAGTTATAGATTTTCGGAGTGCAGTTTCGGGGTCTCGTACTGAAACCCATTGGAATTACGGAAAAATCGAACATGAAAATGGGTTAAAATTTTGACCCTCTTTAAAACGAAAGATTTGAATGCAGAATAATAGAGAATTCAACCACAAATCCATAGAGACATCAACTTTCGAAATCGGAATCCAATTGCCCAAGTTATGGATTTTGGAAGTTTAGTTTTGGGGTCCCGTACTGAAACCCATTGGAATTACGGAAAAATCGAACATGAAAATGGGTCAAAATTTTGACCCTCTTTAAAAAGAAATATTTTAATGCAGAAAAATAGAGAATTCAACCACAAATTCAAAGAGATATCAACCTTTGAAATCGGAATACAATTACCCAAGTTATAGATTTTCGGAGTGCAGTTTCGGGGTCTCGTACTGAAACCCATTGGAATTACGGAAAAATCGAACACGAAAATGGGTTTAAAGTCTTACCCTCGCTAAAAAAATTATTTTAAAGTAGGTCATTAGAGAAAACCAGCAGAAGTGTCCCACATCTAAATCGGATAACATTTGCCAAAGTTTTGGACTCCATTCTGAGAGCCTTAAGAAAAATCGAACATAAAATTGTGAAAAAATCTGACCGCCGCTCAGAAGAATAATATGAATGCAGAAACTTAGAGAATTTCTCCACATAGAGGTATGCCACTCATTAATTAAGATCGAAGAACTGGAGTTGAACTTGTTTTTGGTCCCATTCCGAAAGCCATTAAAAAAGGGAATTAGCAAAGTTTTTCCCCAAGTTTAGTGCTAGTTTCCCAGTTAACAGCTAGCCAAGTCGGCCAATCGACTTCATAAATCAAGCAGAAGCAAACCTCCTGGACTGCGGCTATGGTTATGGAATTGGAATTGAAATGGGAATCGGTATGGTAATGGACTCGGCCTGGGGTTGTAAGGTTTTGAGAAATGCGAATAAACGCCGGCGACGCGCTCGTAAAAACGTCAAATAAAATGTGGCAGCCATTTTTGTGCATTTGCCAAATTTGCAAAATTTAATTGTGGCGTAAAAAATGTGCAAATTTATGATGATTTTATGGCGCTCTTTCGGCCAACTTTGGCAACTGACCAGCACGAAAGCGGGCCTAAAGCGTTTTTATATTTTCTAGAGCAACTTGTCGGGAATAACATTTATTTATACTTATGTGCCGGCAGTTTGTTTGTTTGCTTGTTGGTCGCTCGCCTCAAATCCAATGATTGAGCCGCGGTCTTGGGAAATAGAGTGCGCCGTCTGGAGTTCGAACAAAGCCGGGGCATTAAGGAAAATCTTCATCAGACTTATTTTATTGAGTGTGGAAATTTCATTGTAGCAAATCAATTAATAGTGGAGCGGTGGAGAGAAGGGGGAGCCATCGCCCTCTGAGGAACCTGCAGTCAGAAGGGACAAGGATGATTGTTGCTATTTGGCGCTGTGTTCTGGCTGTCGGCAATCAGCAGTAATCAACCGTAAGTGGATGGGGTTGTGTTGCTCCTCGGGGCGGGCAGTGGGTGATCCGGATGGAGGGCCCCGTAATCCGGCTGGAGAGCCGGAGGACCGGACCCCAATACGGTGTCAGATGACGCTGCCAGCCGTGCCAGACATTACGTCGCACGTCTGAGTGCGCAGGCAACGGCAATAACAGCGGGCCAGTCGGAGTAACCCCATGTCGAAAACCGGGATACCCTAAAGATCACAAAAATCGAACGGAAATATGTTCCATAATCCGAGTTTTGAGTTATAGATATCATAATATGATTATTTCCAATCTTTTAAAAATGATTACTTGTAAGTAAATTGAACGTTTCTTTAAAAATATTTATGGAACTATTAAAAGTAATTAAAACTATCTTTAGGTTCTTAACGTTCACTTAATAATGATATCCTTTGAATTTCATTTGTATTTTGTTTAATCTAACTAATAAATCAAAGAGTATGGTTGGCTCTTTAACTAGCCAACAAAATTCAGACCTGGGTAAGTTTAAAAACAATTTTTTAAATTAAATTAACCTTACGGGGAATATGTAAATGTATCTTAAATAATTGCAATTGCTTTAATTGACAAAATTGATCAGGTTTAGTTTGAAATCATCACCGAAATCGCAATTTACATTGCCTCCTTTTAATTCCATTCCCCGAAATTAAATTTTTATATTTTCCTTAAAGAAAGGCTACCCCCAGCGCGATTATAAACTACCCCCTGCGAGGGTATGGAAACCATGATGACGCCAACACGATGGCAACATGGGGAGGGCCATCGACCGTCTGAAGGGCAGAGGGGCTTAATCGATTATGCGATTTAATTGAACTAAAAACGCTTAATAAGCAATAAAAGCTCACACAAGCACAAACCGAAGTGCAGGGGAAAACAAATTAAAAGTAACACTTAAATTTACACCACGTAGACGTTGGCTAATGAAAGAAGCCGGCAAGGCGGCTAAAATCGCTTCTAGCCACCCCACTCCGCCAGTTTCCAATTTCCCGCTGCCCCTTTAAGGGAAAACGTATATAATAAAATTTTATTTCCTTTGAAATGAAATTTTGTGAGGCGTTGAAAAGCACTTTCAGCTGGGTGGCTGGCGATTTTGGGGCCCAACTATGCACTGGAGAGAGCGGTTGACGGAGGTCAAAGTTTAAATGCTGTTAAACACATTCATTTATCAAATTTTATTTTATTAATTCGCCTCTTAAGTGGGCGGCGGGGGTGTCCCGGCTTTGTGAGTATGGCGATTATTTTCGGGCAGGGCTGCGCCTTCCCCCACTTTTTTGTGGGCGAATGCTGATGCGAGCACCGATTCGGCGAAGAAAGAGCCCCAGTGGCAGGCTACAGCATCAGCATTCACCATTCGCCATTCAGCGTCAGTGGTCTTAAAAGATTATAAACGATTCCTGGAAAAATGGCAGAGTGATTATTCCATGTTGCCATGGCAGCTAAGCCAGGGACCAAAGCTCTGCTGAGCCAACTGAAATTCCGGAATGCGAAACGAGAGGCAAATGATTCATTAGCAGCAAATATATTTGTCTTCCTAATTTCAATGGGATTAAACTGCTCCAAGGATATACATATGCCATATTTTATGTTCCGTGGTGCACAAACGAACACATTGCTGTTGAAATATTTGATTTAAAATATTTCAATTATTATACTAAATATTTGCACGGCTAATCATGGCCGCAGGCCAGTTGGCACACACACAATTTCGTAAGAATTCTAACTTAATTATGGTCGAAATTGTTTGTTCATCATTTGGCCAGCCAAAGGCAGTAAACAAATCGCTTCTGTGTAAGTACGCATGAGTCTTCTTTAAGTTCAACGAACGCAGTGCGTGTGCGAGGATTTGCAGGCAGAATGTGCGTAGTCACTGTGCACTTGTGCGATATGAATGGGTGTGCAATGCACTGGGAAAAATTGTTTATCTGGATAAAATACATTTTCATTTATTACTAAGATACCAAATTATCAGATATTTTTATAAATATTTTTACTCCTAAATGACCTCTTAAATATCCATATTTTAAAAAACATTTTAAAAAACAATTTTCAACGCCATATAAGTGTTTTATTTGTCTTTAAAAATTCTTTTCACTCTTTAATATTTATAAAAGGTTTTATATTTTCTTTTTTTTTATAAACAGCCGCAATAGAGTTGTGAAAATAAATCAAATAACCCTAATTAACCACAAACAAAGGCCCCAAATCAAGTTTTATTAGAGTAAAAAACGGTGTTTGCCTAATTATAAATTTTAGCACTGCGATAATAAAATCTGTCACTTATACAGCAATATTTACTGACCGCCACCCCATTAATATTAATTAGCAGCTTTCATATTTTGATTTATAAAATCGACAAAGAGATAACAGAGACGATTGTTTGCCAAACAAATACATTTTTTACTAGTGTGCCAGCGAGTGAGTCAGTTTGGCTGGAGAGTGCTTTAAATTTAGACAAACATCCAACAAACAGGCACACACACAGACACGGCAAACAAGCCTTTACAGTTGTTAGGTGGTGTTTGTATTTGTGTCTGCCTAAGTAGCATAGGCAGCGCTCACACACACTCGCTCTGCCGGCGAGCACAACGCGGCGTATGCGTAATGTGCAATTTGTTCTACAGCTGTTGGCAAATTGCAGCTCGCAGCTCTCAACTCGCAGCTTGCACACACTAAAAACCAATTTTATGACAGCCAACATATTGCCTGGTTTTGCTGGGAAATTCGATAGTCAACAAAACAAACAAGTGCAGCGCAGGGGCAAATACAAAAAAAAACACGAAAAAAATGGGAGGAAAATCAAACAAACTTTTCGCGTTTAATAGCATTCATTAACCGCCTGCCCAAATAGAGCCGGTAATTGGAGTTGCTGCGCCGGCACACACAAAAGAAAAAGAGGCAAAAGCCGCGTGCATAAACAAATTAAAATTAAATATTATCGGACAGCAGGTCGCCGACAAAATTGCATCCGTGCGCCAGCCATGTTTCACATTACTGCCGCCCCCTCCGCCGTCCACAGCGAATAATGCAATAATACAAATAATTCAATAATAATTATAATGAAAGGGCTCTGGCTCCGGGACGCGAGGCTCCTGGCAGCCCTTGGTTCGAGGAGCTCAATATACACACATAATTGAACACGCGCCAGTATCGGTGGCGGACCAACTCAATTCCCCCAACTCCACCCGGAGAAACCGGGCCCACACACACGGACTCGCCCACAGATACAGATTATTAAATTCCCATGTAAAAAAGCAGAAATCAATAAAACTGACTCTATATCTAGTGATGAGTGCTGAAACGAAGCCCCGCAACGGTGAGTGGATAAGGAGCAATTAAAAATTCTTTAATTCGATTTGCCATCGAGTTACATGAAGAGAAATGCCCGGACGCCACACACGTTGCACAATGCAGCTGGCATATGGTTGGGATTTACGTAATTTAAATGCATATTGGATTACCCAGGTGTGGTTAGGAATTTAGGCCTTACTTTAACACTAATTGGACTACAAATTATTTGTAAAAAATAAAAATTGGATTCCAATTTGTTGCTCTGTTAGAGGTTCTTTTTTGTCGTAACGCATGGCGATGGTTAAAAATATAGGAACAATAAATATAAACACCTTTGATTGACGTTTTTTAATATTTTGAGAATAACATGTGGTGCTTTGCCAGCTAAAATATAATTTGTAATATTTTAAAACTAATATTTAAAACTTACTAACAAATTGTATTAGAATTCCCCCTTACAATCTTCTTAAACCAATGAAATACAAGCAAGAATTCGGTAATTCGCATCAAAACAAGCGCAAAAATGGATTTATTCTTCTCCTCACAGCGATCCCTTTGGGCAGGAAATATTTGGGAAATTCCATATCGCATCCTATCTGAGATAAACCGAAAAACCAGGTCCCCGATCCGCCGGCCAAGACTCCCAGTCGCCCGTGGATGTGCTCCGAGCGGAAATGGCGTGCAAAGTGAATCGGAAGCGGAACGTTTAGGGAAATGTTTAGGTTCAAATGCAAGCACATTCCATTCGTATTGCATTCCCACTGCCTGTCTGTGTGTGTGTGCAGGGTCTGTCCTTTCCACCTATCTGCGGCATATGGGAGAAGCCTTCACACATGCCGGACTCCAGTCCGGAGCCCCGTTTTCCGGCCGGGATCGGGTGCTGGGCACTCGGCCCTCCCCTGTCGGGGTGTGCGTGGCAGTTGAATAACCTCTGACGTCGGCGGTGCCATCGTCTGTATCTCTGGGATCCACACACTCACCTACGAAGCGCACGCACTCCCGCCCACACTGCGAGATTATTATGACGCTCAGTCAGCCATTACGGTTGGCTCGGGCTACTTCATTACGCTGCGTGTTTGCACTCACACATACAGCGCCCGTAGACCGAGCACTCACGGCTGCGGGGGCGTTACCAGTAAGTCAGTTAATATAGCAGCTAGTTGGCTGCCAGCTTGGCCAGCGGAGAGGAGGGCCGGAGACAGAAAAAAAAAAAAACAAGGACGGAGTGGCAACAACATCAACATATCCACAGCCCGACAAATAGAACCCGACCAACATAAGCGCCATTCAAGCTTTTTAGTTCACTTCAGTGAAGCAGCAACGGCAATGAGGACGACAAGAACATCAACAGCAGAAATTGGGTGGCCTGTGGGATGGGCTGGCAGGGGCTTCCGAAAAGGGGGTCCGAGGCGGGGGTCCAAGAGGAGGGTCCAAAACGGGGCCCTAAACGGGTGTTTTCGGGCAGCCGGAGGAAAAGGAGTAAAATTAACACGTGGTTAGGGGTTTACGCTCTCTGCCCGATCTGACGGGCTGAGCTGGCTCAGCTTTTGTATATATCTCATTATGGCCTTAATGTGGCACTCGCTCTGTCCAAGTGCACAAGGAGAAAAAGAGTTTGAGTCGGGAAAACCCCTAGAAAATCCATGTTTAGTTATTTGCAAGACTTGGCAATAATGTCGTCAAATAAATACAAGAAATTTAAGCTTCTGTAATACTTGGCAATCAGTTTAGGAATGCCGAAATGACTTTAAGTCAATAAAATGTCAGCCTCTAAAAGAAGAAAAAGATATATTAAAAGTGAAGCAAATAAATCAAAGAATTCAGTCTCGAACCTAAGCACAAATGAATCATAAATAAACGTAATAAAAAGTATTTCATTTATTGATTGCCATTTAATTTAGGGTCAAAGGCATTCAAGCAAATAAATTTAAGATTTTTCTCTCAGGAATTTGGCAGCCAAGAATTCCAAAATAATTCAGTTTTTCCCCAGTGTACGTGTGTGTGGCTTTGGGTGGAGACACATGTATGCATGTCCCTGTGTGCGGTATTTACGCATTTTCCCTGTCGCCCTGCCCCTTTGCCAGCCCATTTTCCCGACTTGTGTCACACCGTTGAGGCTAATGAAAAGCGGAAATGAAACTTTTGTATTAAACAAGCTCCCTTCTCCAACTTTCTCCTGGCTACCAGTGTGTGTGTAGGCGTGTTTGTTGTTTGTTTGCGTGTCTGCCCCTCATATCCCCCCGTAAACCACCAAGCCTTTCACCACGCACTGTTTATAGTATAAAAACATCGCAGATTGCGTATACGCAGCGTGCGCCACCAAATTGCCTCAGCCGAGACGCCCCGCCAGCCTGGCCTGTTTTTCCGCTTTTCTTTTATTTTTTCCTCCTTTCAAGCCGCCTGTCTCATAATGCGCTCGGATTAAATGAAGTCCTATTAAAATAAAGTAATTTCTTTCGCGGCTTACAAAAACAAGGTCCACCTACGCAGTCCTTTCTACTCGCAAAATGAGAATTTCCCTCGTAAAAAATAAAACAAAACTAAAACTGACAACAAAAGCGATAGCATTGCCTGTTAAATGTGTAAAATACGCTTAGTCTTTTGTTACAAAAAAAAAAACGGGAAAAACCTACACAAATGGGAAAAATTTCTGGGGTTTTCCGGGCAAGAGTAAACTGCGTGTTAATGGCCAGGGAGACAGAACGGCCAACGAAGAGAATGGCTGGCTGGATGCTCCAAACAAAAGGAAAAGCACGAAATATGCTGGAGTGAAAAGAAAAGCGAAATGGAAAATTTTATGCAAATAACATTTCATTTAGTTGGCCGGGGTATTTGCTTAAAAATGTGCAGAGCGAGCAAATATTATACGAAAAACTAAATAAAAATTAATTGAATTAAGCGATGGCAGCAAAAACAGGAAACTTTTGTTCAACGCAGACAGCGAAAAAATAGAAGACGGCAACAGCAGGAGTTCTGCGGAGAATTTTCATATTTTGTTTGCTCCCCCGCTTTTGTTTAATGAAATCCCAGCATAAACTGCACGGATTGTAAAGTTTTATAAGATTTAAAAGTTGTAAATGTAAATTTGATTCGGATCATGCCAGTGCGATATGCACTCCAAGTCTGTTGTTCTGTGCAGAGCAGAAAAACCCTTTCAACAATGGGTTAATGTGGAGAGCTACTACCATTTTTTTTTTTCGGCAAGTAGAGATTTAAATGCAAATGAGTTCAAGTTCTGAACGGGGAAAACTTTACTTGTTGCCTTTGTAATTTTTGCCTAGGCAAAGTTTTCGCCAGCCATGTAAAAATACTTTGGCACAACACAATTTTAATAATTATTTTGTGCCTGCATCCCTAATTCAATTTCTGATTAATTTAAGAAACTTTAACTCGATTCGGAAGAGGCAAAACAAAAATCAAAACAGAAGCAGGAGCAGCAAAAGTTAGCTTGATCTAAAACTTTTTGCACCGCAAACTTCATAAAATAAAACAAATTATGGCGACGTCATTGCTATCTCAACAGCTTGTTTGGACCCCTTCTGGGGAGCCCCGCTTGGTCGAGAGGAGGGCAAATGACGCCATCTTGACAGAGCCAACAACAATGAGCGGGCCCTGAGACACGATATGGGTACACCACGAATGCAAAAGTCGTCTGCATATATGGTTAGACGCACTGCCAGACAAATGCGCGTCAAGTTGACTGCATGTCTCGGGGCAAGTCATTCACATTCGTCATCGCCTCGCCAGACTCCGTCAGCGCCAGGCCGCCAGAGCCCGTTGCCCGTTGCCAGCTTCCAGTTGCCGGTTGCCAAGGTGCTAACCAACCAGCAACAGCAACAGCAACATCAGCACGGCAGCAACACCCACACAGGACTTCCAAGGCACACACATGTGGGGCTCTCTCAACTGGAGTCGTTCACCGGCACAGTTTGGGGCCCAGCCAACGCGTTCAGTAGCAGCAGGTGCACTGAGAAAAATAGCTATAAAATTTGTCATTCTTAAAAAAAAAAAAACAGCTCTAATGTAAATACATTCACCAGTTCTTATAAATATATAGTATGACCACACTTTTAATGTTTAAATATTATACCTCACATAAAATATAGGTTTCCCAAAGCATTATACCTCTTTCTTAAATTTAAAAAGTCTTTGTATTATTTTTAAAATCCTTCGTTTTGGTCGTTTATATATTTCTGGATTCGTAAAACATATACGTTTGGCCACACTGTTCTTGGTATATTTTCTGGTATTTTTTCTTTAAGAGATAAACGATGTCTACTAGGCTCATTTTAAAGAAAAAAATATTTTTGGAAAATAGCTTTTAAAAGTCATAGATTTTTTCTCAGTACCGCTTCATCATCAGTCGCAGTTGCCATTGCAGTTATTAATCTAACGCAATGCACACACGGCTGTGAGGAGCCGCCCACGCCCCACTGGCATCGCTCGGCAAGCCACTAGGGTTATGAGCGTGACTGTATGTTAGCCGCTCCATTAGTAACGCGCGTATTTTGGTAGCTGCGGCTCATGTTCGCCCCAATGAGTGTTTGCCCAAATGGGTCTTTGGCCAATAAATCGAGGTGCCCCCGAAGAAAAACTAACTATGGGCGTGCTTAAATTGCCGTTTAAGCATTTTTTATGAGCGTCATTTATCAAAGTTAGGTTTAATAATTTTGCAGAGCGAAAGAGACAGGGCGCCAGGCAGTGACACACAAAAAGAGAACGAACATAAAGTATTGCAATTTAATTTGCATAAATTGAGCAGGCAAACAGCCACCCACAAAAAATACCGGAAAAATACCAGCAAGGCTTAAATAATTTCCAAGCTTACTTCTAACACTGCAGGCGACAACAACAACAGCAGCAGGAAAAAAGCCAGGAACAAGGACGACGACAACAAAAAGGGTTTTCGGGCAATTTTGTGCCTTTGCTCATTTTGCCGGCATTAAATTTTTGCATAGCGTAGAAAGCACATAATTTGAAGCATTATGCTAAAATATGCGTTCACTCCCATCCGAAAAGGAACATTTTGATGGGGGAGAAGGGTTGGAGGTCTTAGGATGGGAGCCAGAAAGCATTTTGCAAGAATTTCCTTACCCATCCCAAAAGTTTTTTCTGTGAACAATTTCATTATTAAAAAATTTTGTTGGTTATGTCGAGTGCAGAGCACTGATAAGCAGCAAAAAGGATGTTGGATGCTCCATCCAACTAAAAACTCCCGGCAAAAGACAGACACAGAGAGTAAATTAGAAATTTGTGCTCTGGAAACGACTTGCAAGCGGAAAAGAAAACCCATTTAAATCACAAACACGCTGCAAGATGGAATATTATCATATTTATGATTATTACAAGGCCCTGGCTTAGAGCTACTTTTGCCCCAAACACACACACAATTCCAACTCATCTGCATAATTTCTAAGCAGCTTAAAAGAAGAGATTTGTGGCAGTCAGGCCGAGATGGATGTTCGGTTCAGAGTTGCCCTTAAATACGGATAATAGAGTCGCGCGTAAGTGCTGCAGTTCAGGACTCCGCCGTATCGGCTTAATTTATCGAAGCAACACAACCCGAAAATCCCCACTCGAAGGCGCTCCCTAGGACCACTGACCATTGTAAGTCAGTGTAAGTACGGGGGCACATAAGTGCGTTTGCATGCATATTAGTTCCTGGCCATATCTTTCCGTCCTTGGTCATCATCAACAGCATCTCGACAGCATCTTAATTAGGAGTCCGTTCGGGGTAAGTCCGCAATCTGCATAACAAGCGTTTGCTTGGCTTGGCCTGTCTTAGTTTTAGTTTTGCTCGCCTCGGTCCTGGCAAATACGTATGCTCTAATTGGCCTTCGGCTCCGGGCCATGATCCCCAGCCAGGTGGCGTACGGTGCGATTGTCAGTTGGGAAACGCTGACAGAAAATTAGGTGCTTTCCCTAACATTCTGCCATAAGTAATAAAATGAACAATGTCAAGGATGTACCCAGAATACTACCATAACTCATTAAATATTTTATTATATCAAAAATAATTTTGAGAATTACCATTTCCTAACCAAATTAATTTCTAAATTATATAGATGAATTTAAAACACAATTTGGAAAATATATAATATCCTTGAATGCTTTTGCTCTAACATGGTAATAACAAACGGCAGTAAACAAATTAAGCTAAACCATATCTTCGATTTTTTAATAGAAAATAATACGATGACCCACATTCCCGACTTTATTTTGATAGTTGGAAAAATCTTTTTCCCTAAAATGGTATTAGTTTTGTGGATGGAATTTGTTGTGGCATTTTCTCAGTGCTGCAATTACGATAGCTTGGCTTTTTTGCTAGCCAGATATATGCCAGAGCCCGGGCCCTTGTGAACCTGATTTCCAAGTAAATTTACCGGCTGATGATGATTTCTGGCAACTGTGGTGCAGGTGTTTTAACCCCTCGATAACCCCTTGATGAGAAACTTTGCCAAAGGCAAATAGTGCTCATGTGTGCCAAGCCGTTTCAGCTGTTTGTTGTGTGCACTAAAAACTGAATTGAACTGCAAATGCTTCGAGTTGGGATTGGGTTTTTGGGTTCGGGCTGCATTGCAGTCCGTTGGCCGGGTTCCTGGGGTTCAGGGGTTACTTTTTCAACGGAATCCGAGTATCCCCTTCGAATTTGTTATGCGGTAGACGACTCTCCTCGATTTGGGCACACACTCACACATGGCAACAAAAGTTCAATAGCCTCGGCAACACACTGGCACACACTCGCACACACACACCCCGAGTCATGAGGACATCAAAATGCAAGCGTTAACCGAAACCTATCCTAATATGTTTGAGCTTGATGCGTTTCCATGATGTTACCTGACTCCCGGGTCTCTGGCCTACCCTCACAATCTCATTCCCATTCTCACATCCTTGCATCCGCACATCCTGACAGGCATAATAATGACATACACACGCACACACACTCGCCTTTGGCACGCACACAGATACGAATGTCAGCTAAAGTTTATTGCATTGCGACATTTGAGCTTCAACACTCAATGTCTGAGGTCTGCCGCCTCCGTCGCCGCCGCTGCCACGGCCTCTGCTGCGGTCGCCGCTTCAGGATTCCAGGTCCTGCGAAATCGGAGGGTTGCAAAATTCCCACTGCGTCAGCGGGCAAATAACAATGGTCCTTATGTATTATATAACAGGCGGGGTGTACATAGGCCATGCACCGAAAAAAACAAGTTCTTAAATAAAAGGATAAAATCAAAAATGGTCCATTCAAAGACTATGAAATCAACCAAGATTCGCTTAAAAACGATTGAATCAAAAATGATTCAGTCAAAAGATATAGATATTTAAGTTTTATTTAGTTCTATCTTTCCAAGTACTATACCTATTTCAATTCGTTGTTCTAATACATAAATAACCTCATCTGATTTTGAAATACAATACTTTTTAAAAGAGTTTTGAATTTTTATTTTAATTTTATCATATCCTTAACATTTAATGCTCACTTATATAATACAAAAATTATTGGATTTAATTGAAATCAAGGTCAAAATATCTTTTAGCTTAAGGTTATTTATTTCCTCAACTCCCAATACCATCCCCTTACTTTTAAGTACCTCAAATCATATTAATATATTTACATTTCAGGGGGAGCCCAAGACCCCTGCATAAATCAATGATTTCATCGCTGAGCCCTTAAGCCCCCCGTTTCCCTCAGTGCTTGCCACGTACGCACGGGTGTGTGTATCGAGTGTATTGGTGCGTACCTCTGGAATCCTTATGAATCCTTTTGCATACACACACACACATTTTTTGTGCCCGCTGCGTTGTTTAACTTAATAAACAAGCCCGTCGCCGTCAGACAGACAGACAGAGCGAATGTGGCAATCTAAAGCCGAACCATCTGTCATAGATACTGTCAGTTAATATTGATTTTTTCCTTCTTTTATTTTTTGCACTCTTGTTCCTGCCGAGGACGACCACCGGCAGCGATAATGTAGCCGATTGTTGCCAACAATGGAGACGGCATTCCGTCTGCCCGTGCCTCATCCTTGCTCGCATTTGTTTTCCTACCTGACTATTTGCATTCAACTTGTAAATAATACAAAATGCAAATACGAATGCATTGACTGCCTGCCAGACGACAAGTCAAGCCGGGCCAAACGAAACGAAATGAAAACAAGCCAAACCAAACCAAAGTCGAGGCAAACCGAACCACTTTTGACGCATTAACGTCACTTTAGTTACACTCACTCGGCAGAGCACACATACGTATGGAGGGGCACCGCCGAAGGACCCAAGCGGCGTATACGTAATGTGAGGCAGCACTTCCATCCGCAGCTCCATTTCAAGGCAAACAATAGCTAATAGTGCTACAAACTTACACCCACAGTGCCCACACTCGCGCACTCACATTGCCATTGTCAATATTTGCCACGAATGCTACTCCACTTTTGCTTCGGTGGCAGCGGCAGCGGCTGGGGCAACTCCAGCTAACTATGGCCATAGACGAAGGCAACAACAACATCTAGCCAACCAGCCAGCGCGCAACATGTCGAACAACATATTGAACAAATGCATTTCAATAAGCCAACATCGGCGGCGGCAGCAACAGCAACAACAGCGACCAGAGACGTTGCCGTCATCGGCAAAAACCGCCAACCGCAAACAACAACGGCAGCAATAGCAACAGCCCAGCATCAGAATCTGGGTGGGGCAGGTACTTGCACTGAGAGAAACCAATTTGCCAAGCAGTGAATAGTTCATTTTCGATAAAAATTAGTTGTATTAGTACAGTAGTCGCTACTAAAGCCTTTTAAACGCGATTTAAGTATTCAGAGCTTTTCAAAAAGCTAAAATTTAAGAATTGCCAGCTCGAAATCCTCAAGAATTCGCGTTTGCACTTGAATAACGCCTTTTTTTTGCTAAACCATGAAATAGTTTTTGTGACTACATAAGAAATCGCATTTTTTGTTGGTTACCTCTTTGAATAAAGCTTGAAGAGGGTTAAACTGTATATCGCTAACTTACGATCCTGAAGAATTCGCGCATTTTCAGACTTGGCACAAAATGGCGTGTAAAGGTGCTGCAAAGCCTTTATAAAATTTATGATTTGTTTTTTTTTTAATTCAGATTAAAGCCGATTGTACGCCCAATTGATAGTCCTGGGGAATTCGCGCTTTCAAGAATGGATGATCCTGAAGAATTTGCGCTCTCAAGAATTCGCGATTTTCTATTGCTTCGTAGGTAATGGTAAATTGGTGTTTTTTTAGACTACTAACCTACTCTTTTTCTAAAGAATTAGTATTTTTATTTCTCTCCCTGTAGGTAAGCATTTGACAAGGGCTGGGAGCCAGGAGGCAGGAGTCGGGAGGCCGGGTTCCTCGGGCGACCAAGGAGCTGAATCGGAGGCTGAGGCCAAAGCCAGGGCTTCCACTTCCACTTGCGTGCGCTCTGCACGCTTCAGCTTCAATTGTTTGCATTAAAATTGCACTTCAACTTCGACAACTGCAACAACACTGCCGGCAAGCAGCGGCAGCAGCAGCAAACAGCTACAAACGGAAAGAAAAACCACAACAGAAACAAAGCTGTCGCTGGTGGCAGCTGATGGAACCACAAAACCCGACCGTAGCTAAAATAGCATGGCAAAAATCGTTTTTGATAAAATGGAAAGGAGCGAGCGAAATGAGCAGAACGGGCAATGGCAGTGGCAGTGGCAGTGGCACTGGCACTGGCAAAGGCAAAAGATTGCGGTTTGCTGTGGCAGCTTTTAAGTAAATATGCAAATAAAAATAGCAGCAGCAAGATGAGAAGTGGCATCCAGAGCAGAGCAAAAGCAACAGTCGCAGTCGCAGTGACATGATGGGCCAACGATACCGGAGCCGAGGCACAAACTATGAGCAAGCTATCAAAAAGTTGCCTGCGGAGGAAAACGGGAAATTTCACTTAGCCGGATCAGAATATTTAGAGTGAGGGGAGGGTGGAAAAAAAGACATCCATCCGAAACATATAGAGCTGTGACAGCCAGGCGCTATCAATGACAAATGTCAATCATATTTTGAAAAGCAATTCAGACAAGCTTTGCATTTTATTCAGCTGTCAGAGGGGAGCAGAAGAAAAGCGAGTGGAAAATCTTGAAGCTCCGGCTCCATCACAAAGCCCATCGTTTTCCATTGTCAAAACGAATTTAAACATCAAGTTTCCAGGCAAACACACACATATCGTTGCTGCCGCTGCTGAAAACATTTTGATTATAGGAGTTGCATCGCTCAAGTGTCATTTATTTTGCTCAAACTTTCAGCTCTGGCCAACTATTGACATTTGATGTCCTTTCTGCTTTCTCCTTGCTCCACCTCCCCCTCAACTTCAGCTGCAACTGCAAGTGGAGGCGGAAGGAAGCATCTCGCACAAAAGCCAAGGAAGTCAATGTATATACAATTTTTAAGCGCTTCATAGAGCTTGATACGGGGCGAAAAACTTTTTGGCCATGGTAACTTCCCTTTTCCGGCGTCAAACTCCTGATATCCCCAAGAACCGTCTGGACCGCATTTTCCGCTCTCTCGTCCTGCAGTCCCGGCGTCCTGTCGTCCTGCGTCCTGTCAGTGTCACAAAAACCCAAACCCGAGCCCCAAAACGGAGCGAAACTTTGCTAACTGCTTGGAAATTATGAAAAGTTTCGCTTCCAATTTCTTTTGAGGATGCGATGGAACTGTGTTAATGTTTTTGCATTCATGTCCGCTGCAATGTAATCCAATCAAACTTCATTATTATAATGCTGTCAACTGAAGCGCACGCAAAATCTCCGGCGCACTGGTGAAGGGAAGTCGCCGGCGGTGGGGGTGGGGAAAGCAGGAAAAATAGACAGATAGACAGACAATGGAGGCAAATACAGGCGAGAGGAGTTGTACTAACTTTAAGGAAATATTACGTTACAGTTTACAGAGGAAGAAAAATTGATCAAGGCACAAAAAATAGTGGCTGCAAATCAAAGAAATCATTTTTAGCCTTGGTATAATTTGATATATATTTTCATACCACATTTTAAGGACCCTTTTCTAGACCTTAGCGGTTAAGCTGCAAAATATTCAATCAATTTTAAGGACTTATAGTTTAGTTTATGATGTAGATAAGCAAATAATCCTACATATTTTGAGCTTAATGGAAACCTATCAATATAATCTGTTACTATAAAATTCGTTTTGATAAACAGATGTTAAAATATCTTGAAAATAGCTGAATAATATTTTTTTAACCACCTTAAAAACGAAAGTTGAAGTAATGCAACACTTTCAGAGGCAATTGAGCGAGTGCTGCCAAGCACAAATGTCTGACAGGCTTTTTTCTCAGTATGCAAATAGAATTTCAGTTGCAGTTCTTGAAGTCCGACGCCGGGGAGGAAAACTGGTATAAGTGGCCAGGGCTGAGGGCTCGGAGCACAGCAGATATCAAGGCAGCAGGCAGAGCAGGCAAAGCAACAACAATGCCAGCAGGCTGAAGTGCCGGCAAGCAAAATGCCATAAAAGACTTTAAACAAAAGCAAAATGAATGACACGCTGAGGATGTTGTGACGATGACGATATGACGATGTCTCGACCATGGCCTACGACAACGTGATTTTTAGTAAGTTTCGCTGTGCCTACGTCTGCATGTGGTCGCTGTTCTTGTGTATCTGCATGGAGACGGCTGTGTGTGCCGGTGGTCGTGTGTCAATTTAATGTCTGCTGCCCCGACGTCATCGTCATCCGCATCATCATCGCCTCAACCATCGCCATCAAAGCCGACAGAACCCATCTCCTCCTCCCCCCGGCAACTTGCAACTCCATTATGTGTCCTAGCAAGCGTTTCCCTCTCCCTTTCCCAGCGTTAGCCTTTTCTCCTGCTGATCTACGTCGCTTTCAAGCATGACGTCAAATTGTATACAGCCGCGGTGCAGCGCAATTTCGAGCAAAAATACTTAACAAATAACCCAAGAAACGCAGAAAAAAATCAAAGGAAAATGGGTATCAAGTGCGGGGTTACGACACTGGGGTACCCAGTATTTGGGATCTCGAAATAATTATATTAGGAATTAGGTTTTTAAAATCTGCACAAATATAATGCATTTCAAATAATGGTTTTTCTTATTCTATTCCTATTTTCCATCTTTCAAATTTTAAGGTCTTCGAACTATCCTTCCTTATGATGAGCAGGTTGTATCACAATATATGCACTTTTATAATTAGTAGATTATTAGTTAAGAGATGTATTACATTGTTTCATTTAATTTTTGTTTGTAAAGATAGGTTAAAATACCAAATAAAAAATAAAAAATTTTAAATGCCCATAGTTTTTATACATTTTTAGATATTTATGCCTCTATACCATTTTAATGTTTCTGATAGTATCATAATTTAGAAAAATGTTGATTAAAATTTGTATTTTAAGGGCTTATGATTTCTTTATTAGATATTTAACTATCTGATTATATTAACATCATATTTTTATACATTTCTGTAAAAACAATACTTAGAAATGATCATTATAGAATAAGTTATGGGCTAAGAACATTTTTAAAGTCCGGACCCTTGATGTGGCTACCCTACAGGGTTGTCGCCCTACGAGTACAGCTCTCTGAAGGAGGGGTATAAAGAGCTGAGAGCAACTCTGGCTTATATGCACTGCACGAGTGTGTGCGTGCTGGTGCGTCTGTGTGGGTGTGTGGGCGGTCTTGTATTGACAGAGTGAGCAGCGTTTTACAATAGCCGCCATTACGGAGTGGCAGGGAGTGGGAGAGGGAGGGCCACAGGGCCAGAGGGAGACGGAGAGAGAGCGCTGACAAAGCGTCTTCCACAGAGGAGCGTTTGCTTTTTGGCAGTTCTTTATTATGGCTTCCGACTCCTTGGAAGGCCAGCAGGCAGCAGGGGCCTTCGGGGGGAAACGGTTATTTGATTGCCTTATCGAGTTTTATGGCTTTATTGAGTTGGGCCCCGGGGGCGTGGCAGGGGGCCGGCTGGGGGCGCCACTGTAAGCGAAACTAATGTAGTTGCTGCTCTTCAGCTCCTCCACAAAGCAATCAAAAGGGAATCGAACTTGAAGTATTATAGACTTGAAGTTGTCTTATTCGCCCCCCACAAAAAAGAGCACAATCGACCATCGAAAAAGTCCACAGAAAGGCTTAATGTAGTAGGCCTGGAGTTTTGATTCTATTTCAGCTTTTTTACCCTTCTATCGTAAAGGAGCTGCGTAAAAAGCCCTTTCAAGTTAATCTATTTGAAGTGTTTATTTGTCTTCCATTTTTCAAAAAACGTCTATCCTTAAATCATTCTTTAAAACCTCTAGGATTCCTTGGTTAACATAAATATTTCAAGATTTTTGGTTCAAAAGTAAGGCTTATTAACCAATTTGTGCTGTCCTTTGTAAGTTTTAAGGACTTACGCAAGACCTCTCTTAAATATTTAAGTCATTACTAGTTTGCGTAAGAACCTCTTTCGGATAAGACAGTTTTGTCCGTTCCCCTAGGGAAAAGAGGACCTTCATTTATTTATCCTGACCATAAAATGGAGGCTCATTTGTTAAAAACGCATTTTTATTGCCCTAAAATTGGGGCATTTATTTCGAGTTCATAGTGCTCAGTAATCTCCTTGATATCGCCTTTATTTGGCCCTGCATATTTTTGGTAATTTTTCTCTTTTTCTGGTTCCTTTGTGTTTTTGGGTCGAATAGGGATTGCTTGGTCATGTCTTTTGGTTTGGGGTTCATTTTAAAAGGGTTTCGGCGTTGGCTGCCACGCTTAATGAAGCAACCCTTAAAGTTTGGCACGTCTTCGCGCAGCCAGCAATGAAAATGAAATTTTTACGTAGAACGAAGTGCAATGAACTTCGCTCGAAAAAAACGAATTCAGTTTGTTTAGCATCAATTTCTTTGTTTGTTTGTATTTATTTCTTGTTTCGCATCACGCTCAGAACGATGATGAAATTGCGAAAATAAATCGCCCATCCATTTGTTCTAAATATACATTTCGGGGAGTAGGGGTGAAACCGTGAAATATTTTGTATAAAATATATTTTTTAGCGCTTCATAAGAAAGGATTGCTCCATAAACTTAGAAAATTGACTCTAAAGTATCTCCTGCTTGATTTTCTTATAAAAGCACTATTCTCACGCACCTAAAAGGCCTGCAAAAATCACGGGAATCACGCTGGCATCTCCGGCATGGACCTTTTAATGACTCAGGCAGCAGGCGCCGCTGCTCATTTGCATAAGCACGGCTCAGAATTGCCAAAAAGAAAACATATTTCTTGCGTAATCAGCATCAATGCGACTCCTTCCGGCCTCTGGCCAAGCCAAGGCGAACCGAAAACGCACCGAACCTGTTTCTAATGGTGGGAACTTTCATTAACCAACTGCATGGCGACGACAAACACCGAAAAAAATGCAAACAAAAAACATAAAAATGAGGCGGAGAAAAAATAGCTGGCAAACTGAAACCGGCCGGCAAATGGCGCTGCAAATTTGTTTATGCAAACGAGCCGCGGGTCGGGGAAGTTGGCACTTGGAACTGAGAACCGAGAACTGAAAACTGGGAACTCAGGACTGAAAACCGAACGCTGCAAACTGAAAACTGCGGACCGGACGCCGGCAATTTGACCGAGTTAAAATATGCGCCGCTGACGTTTATGTTAATTTTTTCCACTATACAAGAGTCAGTTCAAAAAATAAACAAAAACCGGCGTAAGGAAAAGCGGCAAATAAAAATGTAACCATAAAATGCTGTATGAAAAGAGGCATACACCATCAAAGTATGGATAATGCATGTCACGTTGCCTCCGCGGCGGCAGCTGCAAACCCGCCAAAAAGCTAAACAAATTTGAGCCTCGTTGCTGGCCCCCTTTTAATTGCAGTCGCTGGAATAGCTTAATATTGTCGAAAATTCATTGAGACAGGGCCGCGGGCCGACTGGTGCTACCGATGACCCCGCGATACAGGGCTCCTCGACATTCCCTTAGCATTTACTCATTAACATTATCTACCCTCCGGGATCTGCCAAGTTTCCAGTTTGTCTGCCTCGCTGCAAACCCGCCGTGTGTGTCCGTATCCGCATGTGCTGAATTTATTTCATTAAAATCAAATTAACTTGTGATAAATGTTGCGAAATATATCATAAGAGATAGGAGCGAGTGTGCAGCGAACAATGCTGCCTGCCGAATATGCCCGGCCAACCCCCACACTCGGAGAAATATTAGCCATTAAGATAGGGATCTTCGATCGAGGCATTATAATTACTATACTGATTAAGCAATGCTTTATAATTACATCTGTTGTAGTTATTTAAGGTATACACTTCATAGTTTGCTTAACGATTCTGTATAGAAGGACAAGACATATTTTAGAATTGGCATATTAAAATGTTAGGATAGTACTTCCTCTAGTCCTTTAAGGTAAAGGGTTAGGATTATTTTGAAGTTAAGATTAGAAAATATAATAGTAAAAGATTGATTAATATTAAGAAGTTAAGATGGGGAGAAGAAGGAGGTAAGTTTCATTCTTATACCCTAGTATATCATGTTTTTGAGGTGATTAAAAATACAAGTACTCAAAAAAATATAAAAGTCAATAAGAGCATATCCAATCTTCCTAATTTATACCACATTTACAGAACCAAAAACAGCATTATCCCTTACTTCAGAAAGTACATATATTTTAAAGAATGTCCCTGAGTAACAGCTAATTTTCTGCGAGTGCAGCAAACAATGAACCTTCTATTTGATATTTATCTGCATTTAATTTTACTTTTATCCCCCTCCACACACTCGGAACATAACGTGCGCCGAAAAGCAAAGTAGGGGTAGCTGAAAGCTGGCATAAAGGCAGGAGGCAGCTTGGCCTGGCCATCGTGGCCAGAGGAATAAAACGCCATATCTGATTATGTAGAGCACATAAAGCGACGGCCGCAGGGGTAGGGGGATCGGAAATGGGGAGGTCGAGGCAGCTGGGCGGAAAAAAGGTGGCCAAATGTGCGGAGCAGAGAGCAGAGCTGGCATGGGCCATAGGAGATGCCTGGCATATTAGCGGAGACATAATGGACTAGAGATAAAGTAATGGCCGGTGCACTGGTCAGCACCGTCACTATTGCCATTACCAGGAGCACTTGCCCAGTGGGCCGGGCTCTAGATGGCCAGTTGGCCAGTTGGCCCGGCCAGGCAACTTGGCCAGAGATAACCAGCCAGGGTCAGTGAAATGTGAACTCTGCTTTATGGCAGCCAGAGTCGCAGGAGGATGTCACTGTCCGTCCGCAATATCAATGACTTTGACAAGACCAGGCAAAGCATAATCAAGGATTGTCTGATGAAACGATGTGGCACTTTCTTGGGAGTTTGAACACTCAGAGAAATGTTAGGCTAAAGTTTAAAAACAAACCATTGCTATACTGATATTACCTATCTTCCGCAATTCGTTGTTATCCTCTACAATAAGTTGATGGCTTAACGCATTAATATTACCTGGAAAGATACAAAATAAATATATATTTAATATATTAAAAATATAATGAGCTAATAATTATGGTAATATTTCTATTCCGAAATTTAAGGGATTAAAATCAAATAAAATTTATTTTCAATTTCTCTATTCTTAATATTTTTATAAATATTATAACACATGGTTGTGCCTGACCTTTAATATTTGAATTTCTTCCTTTATCCTCTATTGAAAGAAATAAAAAGTAAACTTTCCAAAAACTCTTTTTCTCTCTAATGTCGAACTTACTCTGCCACTGTTTTATGAAGTGCACCCGCTTTTGGGAAACCTTTCAAACTTAATTGCCACATTATGTGGCAGTGTTCCAAGTTGATGCGTTCAACTTGGCATATTTCAATTGTTAATCCAGCAATTGTGTGTGCCAGAGCCATCAACACTCCAAACATGTCAAGTGGCGAACGGAGCTGGCGAAACTTTGCCGGCCAAGAAATCCCACAAAGTTTTTGCCCCCGTCGAATGGCTAAAGTTTTCCTGCCCAAAGCCAGGAGCCCGATGCGAGTTTAGTTCAGTTTCAGTTTCAGTTCATCATCCTGTCACAGCCCGAGCAGCAAAATGTAATTGAAATGATTTATACAGTTCTTTTCTGTTTCTGTTGCAGTTTCAGCTTCCAGTGGCAGCCACTGTTTCTGTGTCAGTTTCTGATTGTGATTCCGATTCCGATTCCGAGTCAGGAGACCGAGTTGAGCCATCACGCATACGTCCTGCTGCCCCTCATCGGATGAATATTTCACAATCGACTGTGACACCATCGCCTGTGCGAGCCGAGTGCGCCGAGTGCATTTCCCCTCCTGAGTGGCCCGCTTAAAATGCAATTGGCAAATTACGGGCATGCCGGCAACTTGGCATTCAGCACGCGCTCGCACTTTATCATATCAATTTCAATTTGACTCGCATTAAGCAGGAAACCCCACACACAGGCGGCCACTGAGGCTGAAACACCGAAACACTACAGGACTGTCTGTACAAACAAGCCGAAATAGCTTAAAACGCAGAAGTATAATTACAATTTAGGCAACACTCAGCACGGTGCATGAAAATGCGAGCCAAGGGCCCGGAATTTCCTGCCTCCTGCAGAGGCAAGGGTGAGCCAGAAAAAAAAAAACAGGACACGAAAAGAAACCCTAACCAGAGTAAATAGGGGAACCAGGAACATGAAAAGGAGCTGCGACTGGCAGACCCTTCAAAGGCTCGCAACGACAGGCCCAGAAGACATGGCGTGAAGTGAAACTGCCAGCCGCGACAGCTGAGCCCCAGATCCAGATCCCAGTGCCCAGATCCCAGTATCTGAGAGACCAGATACCAGAGACCCGATCCCAAGCCCGGGCTCAGTCCCAGTTCCGTGTGCCACGAGCTCAACTTGAATTATGTGCGCCCCGTCTGCCAATGTCTCTATGAGGGTGTGCGTGGGCACTGCGAGAAATAACTGCCTTGGAAAGACGTTCTTTTTCATAGCTGTTAACTAACTACAACTAAGACCTGGCCACCAAACTAGGCTGGATAAAATTCACATAGAAGTTAAACTCCTTTAAAAAATACTGCAACTTAAATAAAGACTTTAAAAATAGAACAGTAAAATTATAACTTTCAAGTCAAAACTTTACATTTTCAAAACTAAAAGTTCTTTGAGCTTAACTAATTCATTTTGTTGAACTAAATTTAAGATATTTTTAAAAATGTTAATGCATCAAAATAGTATGCAAGCGTTAAGGAACAATTAAAGTATTTTGCTTTCTTTTAAAGTCTGGTCTCACTATAATGGATTTTGACAATGTAACTTTCAAGTGAACAGCTTTATAAGAGCATACATTTTTATAATAATTATTCGAGTGTTTATGCTTTAAGACGTTATATAATTAAGATATATTTTAAGCTTTTAAAAAAATCATATTTATTTTGTTTAATTTAAGTATTTTGCATTTTATTTCCATTTTCGGATACAAATTTCTCCTCAATATTCCTCGCTAACATCTCTTAAAGTTCCCCAAAAGTTACCATAACTTTTCTTCCAGTGTATTCGTGCTGCGAGATGAATGGGCTGAAGGAAGTGGCGTTGAGTACTGGCATAAGGAAGCATAAGCTGAGCCAACCGAGCGGGACCCGAGCCAGTTTATGCAAAGGCGGGTAACCAGCCATTCCACAGGGGAGGCTGCCTGCTCCCTGGTCCTGGTCCTGGTACTCGTACTCGTACTCCTCCCCTGGTGCTCCTACCGCCCGACATCCCCCCTTTGTGCGCTCCTTTGCTATCATTGTGGAAGGAAACGCTGCTCGCGCTAATGATGACGATGATGTACTGCAGGACGTGTTGGTTTTTGCTCTTTGCTCAGCTTCAGTTCGGCTCAAAACAAATTAAAATCAACCAGGAAAACCAGGAAGACGGGCTCCAGTAAATTCAGTCTAGTGCCGAGGACAGGATACCTCACCGCCGAGCGGGCTGCTTTACATGATAATTTCATGTTTTTACGTAATTATGCTAATGGATGGATTTGCCTGGCGCCCCGAACTTTGCGACTTTGTAAAACTGTAAAATTATATCAAAGTGTTAATTATGTTGGCGCAGCTAAGGCCAAGCTAAGGCAAGCCGTTGGCCATTTAATTCACTGCCAGTACCAGATGCCCCCTATAAATCCATCCGCATCCGTCTATATAGATATATATTCTTGACTACCTGGCTGGCGCACATGTGAGCGCATAAATTTCGTGCGCCGCATGTCAGTGAGGAGCAAAAAAACAAATGCCTTTATGATTTGTCGCAAATTACTTTAGAAAAGTTCGGCGCACCGGGGCTCACGTTCGACAAACAACAATAAATCATGGGCTATATGGGGCCAAATGTTTGAGAGCCCCACATATGTACGAAAAAGTTTCGCATTTACCGCCACCTGTAACAGAATTTAATTAAGAAATTGAATCTGCAGAACGGCGAATGTAAATCGAATGCCTCATTAGGCAACAAAGTGTCTTGATTCCATATGCTGCTCATTTTTTCTTTTTGGGTTAGTGGTTACATGCATGTGATTGATTAATTGGCAGAGCATCAGCGCAAGACATTTAAGCTCCACACGTGCTGCAGAACGCCAATCTGCGGGATCCCAAGACTAAATTCCTCTAGACTTTTCCATATTCCGCTTTCAGCTCAGCTTTGTTTGTTTAATTTTTTGCGAATTTAACATGGCCTCAGGCTGTTTTCAATGTCCAAAGAGATCAATATAATGGTCCATAATTATGTATAATGAAAAGGGGCATTGGGAATTTGAAGAGCTTTTTATGGCAGTTAATAAACATAGAGCCAGGCACAGCTGCTACGTTCCAAAACCAGTTGTTGGAGAACAGAACCAATTATTTTCACACTTAAATGTGGCTTTCGTGTGATTTATGATGGATCGAATCAAACAACAAAGAAGACATTTGGCTTTTAAAGATGTAAACAACCTCTTAATTAATCCCTAGGAATGCATTTTTGAGACACGCTTTAATGGTAATCTTCTTATGTTTTTTGGGGTCTAGGTCTAGCACACTGAGAAAAAGGGAAAAGGTTGATGGGTTGGATTAATATTTTGATACATTTGTTGTACAGCCCAGCATTATACAAATATTTGCTCTACAGAGTGTAGAATACTCAATAGAAAAGATAAAATGGGAAGAAAAAAGTGAAAGAACTTTATAAATATTTTTTAAAAATATTTAAAAAGGCTTTCAATACTCCTAATGCTTTTTAAAATATTAAACAAAGGGTGTATACTTATTTTCTAGTTAGCCACAAACTTTCTTCTTTGTAAAAAGGGTTTCTTTTTGATTTTAGGTAGGTTGTCAACCGTAGCTTGCATTTTTTCCTAGTGCAGCTATGCAAACACAAAATCAAATCAGTCTTTCAGTTGTATCCGCACTCAACCTGAAGGAGAGACACGCTCAACCTGTTTGCCTCATAACTCATCTGGAGAGCTCTCTTCACGGGGGAAATATAAATTTTCCGCTACGAAATCCTGCCCTGAAGAGCCTCCAGCTCACCTGTGCTTCACGGCGCTGCTCTGTGCTGTTCATCCGGGCCATCAGAACTGAACAAATAGCCTTGTCATTTATTTGCCCGGCCACGTTGCTAGGACACATATTGAATGGAGGAGCGCTGGAGCACTGGCTGGTGTGTCCCGGTGTCCTCTATCAAGTGTGTCTAGTTCCTATAACAGCCAAAGTGAGTGGGCACAGCGATCTAATCTCTGGCCAGCGATGACACGCGCTGCCCTCGACCGACGTTGCGTATACGCAGTGTGTGTCGCAAATGAAACGTTGCTAAGTGGGTTTCGTTATTAGATGACCGCAAATTCTATTAGTTGGCCCGGAGCGAAATTAATTAGGCTCGCAAATCAACAAGTGTGTGTTTTGTTTGTGTCCTGTCGTGTCGCGGCGTGAAAGCTGTGATTTTGACTTTTCCCATCTTGAATGAAATATTCAATGTCGTAGTTGCCAATTTTGTGAGCTGGATAAAGCCGGCACAGAAATAAAAACCAATTAATTAAGGCCAAATACAATGTTAACACAATGAGTTCAAGCGTGGCACAGGCCACAGAGGCAGAGCCAACAGAATCATTGCATAATGGCTGTCTGCGTAATTTACGTTGCGTATACGCACTGTGTGACAGTACAGGGGAAAAAATACCAGGATCACTAGGTTATTGCAAGTATAACCCTCAAAATAATCAACAAAATATTATCATCAGGCATTTGTTTGATACCTCAGCGTATAGCGAAGAACTTCGATCTCTCATCATTTATCGGACAACAAAGTAAAATAAAAAATATTTAAAAAATACTAGATACAATACAATATTTTTTTATTTTTTTTAGTATTTTTGTTTTTTCCAGTGCCTCTGACTTTAGCTCCAGGTTCCAGCTCCACTTATTATGTAAGCGGGCATTAAACTACTTGCATAAATCACTCGCCTGGCAACGGACACAGCCTTGGGGCCCTGGCGGTGATTAATTATTGGAAAAACTGCTACAAAGGACTCGAGAGTCTGCATCCGAAATCTCTTCCTGCTCGCCCCATTCATATCGCCTGCCATCGCCGCTCGTCGATATGTATATGAAACAAATATGGAATGTTTTTCATTTCTCGCATAATTCAATTGATGTTGGCATTTCCATTTAAAAGCAAGAATAATAACAAAAAATGAGGAAAACTGAAAATAAAATTGAATCATATACGCACTTCCCGCCTCAGCACAAAGCAGCGCACATCACCGCATCATTACACTGGGAGAAATATATGCTAATTTACTAATTAAAAATGCTGATTATGGTTTTGCAGCTTATATATTTTGCAATCAATACAGCATTATTAGAGAAAGGATTTTATAGGTGAAAATATGTATAAAATCAAAGTCATGAAATCATATCTAAGGATTAGAAGTGGCCCCAAAGGGTTTATAAATTACTATAAATTATTTTGTTGAATACTTGTTGAAATTGTAAGCTTTTGTTAAATACTATCTTAAACATCTTTTAAAATTCTGCATAGTAATGACCAATATTTTAGATATTTTCCTCTGTGCTTATCACAGTGCTTACAGGCCCCAGGGCTCGGCTGTGTTGTTGTCAGTCCTCCCCGAGGGCAATATGACAATTAGTTACCAAAGCAACAACAGAAATACCTACAAATGACAGCGGAATACACAGGAGAGCAGGCGGCCCGGCATTTCTATGGGTCGGGCGCTGAATATGGCGGGGGGTTCGGGATTTGGAGGATCCTGAATGGAGGACACACACCGCACAACATGGCCGCATGGCAGCCATTTTGATGGCACCAGGAGGACACTCAATGGCGGCCCGGAGTTCGAGAAAAGTGAAAAGTCCCTGCGATACATTTAGTTGATTTTTCACAGGGAGCCAGAGCCAGTGCCGGAGCAACTGGCAACCATTTAATTAGAAAATACGTATACGCCGCTTGGTACGTGCCACGAAACACGTGTCTGCCTCTTCCACGTTGCCACGACAGCACGGAATCCCTGTCACTAATTCATCAATTTTTCCCATTTTCCTCCGTTTATTATTTTTCCCGTTTTTAGAAATTCAGTTCTAATGATTTCTGCAACGCCCGCATGGGCTCTTAAATTCTGGCTTTAAGCTGCGCCTCGAGTCTCTGGGCTCGCTGCATAATTAAGATAAGTTGCGCGGTGCTCGAAAGTAATTAGTTGAGATATTTATTACAATTACCTGTCAGCGAGAACGAGTGCACTTGGAAATGCGTGTAAATGAACTTTTGCCAAGTCAAGTCGTGCACTTGGCTCAAACTATGTTAATTCGTGTGATAGTTTGTCGCGGCTCCAAATGTCAAACGGCACAGTGGGGCCTGGCAGTTGAGGGCCTGATGAATTGCCGCGACCAAGAAGAACTTTAAGTAACTTGTTATGAGAAACCCCTGAGCGCCTAGCCAAACGTCCTCATTAAATATATATCGCTTCGCAGAGTTGGAGGAACCCCCGAAAAAATACATTTCGTGGCCGTAACTTCTCTCTATTTTTTTTGGGCCATTAAACGTGCTGGCCAAAGGGCAAAGAAAAACCCCACACTAATTCGTGGAGAAGCATTAAAAAATATTTCCATGGACTTTGTACGCTGGCCAAGCTTTCTGGTATCACAGCCATTCTTGGGCAATTAAGCTCACTGTGCCAGATTATTAGACAAGATCCAGCTAAGCGGCTTAGCTATAATGTTAATTAAAACTTTATCTTCGTCGCCCTGAGTCCCCCGACACCACCGACACCCCGGGCTCCCCCACTCTTTGCGAAACTAATTTGCAAACAAAGTTAATCACGTTCCTCGCATTGATATCCAATATAAGCCGCAATGAATTCCAAATGCTCGTGCATATCGCATATTTATGCAAATGAGCCCAGCGAGTGAGCTAATTGAGTATTAATTAAATAGCAGTGGAGTGCCTAAGCCCTCGTAATACATGCTACACCGAGTGGGATTACGCTTTGTCAAGAATCAATAGCCGGCAAATGGAATCAAATCAATTATGCCGGCATTTGCGATTGCTCAACTCTGATGAGGCTCGACAATCTTCGAGCTATTCGATGCCAAACTATTGTGCAGATTGTGCCGGGACGCCTTATAAGCCAGCCAGCAATTTGCATAAACAATTAATCATGCAAAGCGCGAAACGTGCGCAAAATTCGAAAGGAACAACAGACTAAATTTAGTTGTGCCTCAGACTCGCAAGGAAGGATAGGCACACGGATCCAGGGAGCCCATCTCAGCAGAGGGACCAAGGAGGAACTGTAGCACACGAGCTTGTCTGAAATTCATAGAAATTGCACCGCATATGATTCAATTTCGCCTTTCAGCCAGGCAACTTCCACTGAGCCTGCTCACAAAACTGGCAGAAGGCAGCCGGCAGCAGCGCCAATAAACGTGGCCCAAAAGAATGCAGTCCGAAAACCAGTTTAGCGTACAGCCTGTGGACTTCTCGATCTCCAGCGTGCAGCGAGCACTCTACACCGAAAAAATACAAGGAAAAACAAACAAGAAGGCCACCGATATATAAAACCAGGGAAGCGGTAGCATCCCTAAACACACAGGAAATAAATCATTACTTTGAATGGGGATTTGAGTTCTAAAATAGAAAATCTTAAGAAAATTGCAGGCTATTTTTAGGAATTTATGGAATTAACTAGAAGAAAAGGGTTCAATTTTAGTTACAAAATTGAGATGTATTTAAAACGTAAGATACATTTAAAAATGTATCTTACGTTTTATATATATCTCAATTTGCCTTTAAAGTTTCAGAATATAAAGATTTATCTATATTTTATTTTAAGATAAACCATAAATTATCTATTTTATAAGTCTTTACAAAGCCAAGTACTATCAATAGAGTGTCATACCAACTGGATTACCTATTCAGAAGCCACGAATATAATATCTTATTTTAAATGAATAATGGAGTAATCCAATTCGCAGTTTATTTGTCACAAATTAAAGCTTCGTCCCTATAATAACCCACCAAATTGATCACCATTTAGGGGCCATTTTTCATTGTGTACCCCTAGCTACAACAACAAGTGAACCAAATTCTTTTTAACGAGCTTGCACGAACATTTGATCCCCAGACCCAGAGCAGCAGGTAAGTGGGGTTTTGCCAAAAAGCACACCTAAAAAAGAAGAAAAAAATTGAAAACCAAAAAGAAAAGTGGACAAAAAACCAAAAAAGCGAAAAGAACCAACCGAAAAAGCCATGGCCAAGCCAAGAAGTGTTAAACCCGAGCCAAGTTTTTGCTTGGCCTGTCCGTGTCCGTGTTCATATCTCGTGTCAATTTGCAAGCTGACTTCTTTTTTATTTATTCCCTCGCCCTGCTCTCCATTTATTTAATGCTTTTTTAGTTGAGTTTTGGTTTTCGTCTGTACTTTTTGTTATTCGGCGCAACTTAATTGCAAGCGGGCACACCCTTTTGCACACACCTCGACTCGAGCTTCTTGTCTCCAGGTTTTTTCTGCGTTTTTTTCGTATTTTTTCGGTTCTTTTCGTGGATCCTCCACGCTTGGCTAGGTTTCTAAAAAATGCCTGAGACACATGCAACGCCGCTAGATGGACGATAATGGCCATGGCTAAATATAATTATATATTTATGAAATTAAGCAAATTATGCTAAATGCATTCTATTATTTAGTTAGCCGCACCATCGCCGAGCCATTTGCTGTCGGCCACTTCAATCCGAATCCATTCATGGGATTTGGGTTTTCGGTCCTCGGGAGTGGGTAGTTCTCGGATCTCTGGGTTGGGGAGTATACTACTTTGTATGGGCCTGGAGCCGGGACAAAGATTCCGCCGAGACTGGCGGCAGACTGACGGACACTTTGGGTTCGGCTCTGGCCTCTAGTGTTGATTGGTAAGCGTGGAATACAAATTAATAAATTATACACCAGGCTCTTTACTTTTTGCCTTATGTTCTTGGACTTTCTTTGCCAGTTTTTGTAATTTATGCTTACAATGTTGCGGATTTCTTTTGGCAAAAAGTCATTTATTCTCAGGAGGTGAGAGACACGCAAATAATATTTTTGAGCTTTTCATTGAATTACTATTAATATTTTCCTATATAGAATCAGATTTTATTTAAAATTTCTCACCATCAAATCCTCGCAAATTAACTCTTTAGCTTCTTCACTGAACAAGCATCATTATCTACACTAATTATGTGTCAGCTCGAATGTTCAGATTTATGAGACTGTTTGAGGTTTCAAATCAAATTAATCACCATCTGGATTTTTGCACGCAAAACATTAAATTATAGTGCAATGCTTTAATCGAATAATGTGGAAAATTCCATTTTCCAGTTCATTGGGGCTCAATTTATTATGCATATAATTAAATTTATAAATTGTACGGTTCATTTCTGAAAATTGAAAATAACGTTACACGTTCTGCATATTTAGCTTTCACATTTTTTGTAACACACGTGTACATATGCTCAAATTCAATTTGACACGGGCATCTCTGGAACTGACAAAATAAAAAAGGAAATCAATAAGCTGCAAAAATTGCCATTTAATGTGAGTAATCAAGTTTGAATAACCAAACATTTATTTTTGCCATTCGTCGCTATTATCACAATTTATGGTCTAAATTTAGCCAGCCGCCCACACTAAAAAACTTTACAGATTTGGTAAAGAAATAAAAAAGAAATCGAGAAAGAAATATGCGAACAGAACATTCCGCAGACATAGACATGAAATTGAAAGCTAAAAAATTTGTATCTTTCATTTCGTTGGGGGATGTTCTTTTTTATCGCCATCACCCAAAATGGGACACTCCATTTTCGTCAATTGATTCGCCTGTCTGGCTCTTTCAAATACGCATTAATTTCATTTATTGCAATCATCATTGTTGTTCCTGTTGTTGTCATGGCGAGAAAAGCCAACGCAAACACGAAACTTAGACGGAGAAATTTCCTAGGTGGGATGGGACGAGCTGCCCGCTGACCAGCGGGAAAATCAGGAGGGGATCGGGGGCATTCCTGGGCACTGATTGTGTTGATTACGCTGACCCACTTCGCCTGCCAAGGCTCCTGCTCTTTCTTTCCTGGCGGAACTCGTGTGTACGAGGCTCCACCACCCCCTTTCGGTGCCTAGTCAAATTCAATGAACTCGAAACTTGCTGATAATACTCGCAATAATAACAATAATAGTAGTAATAATGTTGTTTTCAAATGACAGCACAGACACGGGGGAAAAATAATAAAGGAAAATAAAAACGAGCGGGGGCGGTGGGAATGGCGTTGTCACTCAAACTTGAACAAGAGTAGATAAATGGCATTGGCCGACCAGTCCTCCTACTTCTCAGTCCTCCGGCTATTCCTGACACCTAGATCTAAATATTACACAACGAAAAAAGAGGGATTTTCCACCATTTTTATTTTTACTTGAGTTTTTCCGGGTTTTTTAATACCAATTTTACAGAACTTGTTAACTTTACTTGTAAGGTTGATATGTGTAAAATCGATGTTATTGTCGATACCTTATCGATAAAAATGTAAATAATCGATGTTTCTATGTTTTTTAAGAACAAATAATATTTAAACCCGTCAGAGCACACAAAAATATGACATAGTTCGATACTTCACTCCATTGATTAGAATAAAATCCCTTGTTTTGTTATCGTCGATAACTTATCGATATAAATATAATAAAATCATGGATTCGGTTTACGCGTTGCCTTTAATCAACTAATAAAATTTAAAAAAAAAGCAATGCTTTGACTTGGGTAACACAACTCCTTATTTAAAGATTGTTTTTTTGTGTTCGAAATTCTTTATGTCAAAATCCCTTTTTAAGCTCGAAATTGCAAATGACAAACTTCTGTAAAATGTTCTATATTAATTTCTGTGCACTTATAATGTTTTCATAGCCCTAGGCATTCAGTTCACCCCACAACAATAACAAACTTCTTGAAAGTCGCGTTTATTTTTAATGGGCGAAGCATACACATAGATGGGGAGCCCGAAACATACTCAACACTCTGCCACAAATTGTTTTGTTTTCTTGGCCACACAGAGTGACTAGGCAGAAAAATAAAAGTTGGGACACCTCCAGCTTCACCTCCCCCAGATCAACTATGAAATCTGCTTTAATGCTCCAACTGGCCGAGCACATTTCGCTCGAAATGCCGGCACATACTAGTCAGTGCTGGGGGGTGTTCGGAGGTATTCCGGGGATTTTCGGGGGGCACTTGCCTATCGACATGATCGGACACAAAGTTCTTTGCCATTGGCGATTTTTTGTTTTATTCTTGCTTCCTTTGTGCTTTCTGTGTATTATTGTTGTTGGAGTTGCAACAACGCGGCAAAAGCGTCAATTACCGCTTCTGTTCACCTGTGCCTCCCCTTTGTCGCCACTATTTTTTCTCCCTGTTGTTTGTCAATAATATGCGTCATTCTAATACAAAAAAAACGAGAAAAAACAAATAACACGCAGAAAAAAGAAGGCTGGAAAAAAACTCGGCTTACACGTGGTACTACTTTTAATGGATTTTATTTGTACTTGCCACTGTCGGCCGAAGTTGCCCCCGAGGGGGCGTGGCGGGGCCGGTTCAAGTTGTAAGTGCTATTTCCATTGTTGTTCGCAAAGTGTTGCCGTGCTCTGTGTTCTGTGTTGTCGGTGGTGCTGTGCGTAAAGCAGTCAAACGGACAATGACAAACAATATTGTTCGAGAGCGGGGGATATGTAGGTATTCCAGCTCCGATTCCGGCGGAGGAACGAACCACTCAAATTGGTTGGATATATGGTGAGGAATGGCCCAACAGTTGGGCTGGTGGAGCGTGCGAGGGGCTTATAAATCTAGTCATGAATCGAACGAGTGATAGGCTAACAAACATGGTTTTAGTTTATTAGGATATTGTATAAGAGGTTCTATATGATTTAATATTCTAATATATCCAAAACAAACAATTTATCACAGCATACCATATAAAATGGAATTAGAAATGCAAGCCCCAGAGGTTTTACTTTAAATTCTCGATAAGAAAATGTTTTATCGCATCCCACAATGCCAGATTCTTCCAAGGTTGTAAAAGATCTTTATTCCTATTATGCATTTAAAAAAAATCTTTCCTTACCAAATATATAAAAAAAAACAGCTCAGAATTATATATTTCTTTAAAATTTTGTACATAAGTCAGAACCTGCCTTGCCAATAAAAAGTTCCATAAAGAAATCTTTAATTTTCCGTAGCTTTTTCTGCCTTTCATTCAGTACTTTTACCAATTCCGAGCAGCATCTGCGCCACACGTCGCTTTTGGCCGTAAACATGTGGACCTCTCGTTTATAAACACTAAACATATCTAATTGCCAAGGTATTAATACGACATTAAGGCTCTCCTGCCATTCGGGTCGCACACGCCTGCTAGTTGGCCATGGGAGAAAAATAAAGTGGGGGAAAAATAAAATCACTACGTCATCTAGGCCACGTTTGACAATGTTTTAGCTTCGGACCCAGTTTAGTTTTAAGGCGCGTTTCGGTGCGCCATTAAAGCCCCTCATTTTCCACCGTTTACGGCCCCGGCCCACACGCCCACTTTTCCGCAGAAACTTCAAGGCACGCCCGCCCCCGAATGGGAAATGGGGAAAAGTTTTCTAATGCGGCGCCACGGCTACGCAAATTCATGCCAACTAACTTCTAATAATAATTTTAATTGCCAAACGGCAAACGGCAGCACTCTGGCCATTATGGCGAAGTGGGGGCCTTTTTTTATGTTTTAATATATTTTTCCCCCCTCGCACTCCGTATTTTATATAAACATTTCGAAGAAGTTGACGCATGGCACATGTTGCAAGCAGGGGGCCTGGGGGGAAACATAAAATTTGAAATATCATGCTGACTAAGGGGGATATTTTCCACAATTTTTTCCATTTTATTCCAATTTCATATTTCTCTTTTAACTTTCTGTGAAATTCGCAGTCTCGAGCAGCCTTAATATGCTTATGTGCCAGCTGAGCGGAAAAGTACCAAGAGCAAAAATGCGTGCGTTCCCCCATTTGAAGTCAAGTTTACCCCATGACTTGTCACCTGTAATGAATGAAATTCAATGACATTTCTTGTTTTCCTATTAATAAACCACCTTTAAGTCGTCCGCCTGTCTGGGGTGGCGGAAAACCGTTTTCTAAACAACTTAATTTGTACGTTGTCAACATGATGAAGTACATAGTATGGTAGTAAACAAAAACTTTTGTCATCAGCGTCTAGACGACTTTATTAAGAAACACTTGGACTTGACCATATTTCTTAGTTTGTCATTTGGAAGGTAAAAACGTGTACACGCAATCCAGGTTGATGTGAAAATAATACGAATGTAAACAAGCTGAATAAATAGGAAAGCACGAACAGGGCTCTCAGCAAGATAGGGCTTTTAATTTGAAGTAACTCAACCTTATGGTTATTTTTAAAGAAGTTAAATATTTGGTCTGTTGCTGGGAGAATTGTACATCGGTAGAGCTATTCAAAGAATATTTTTTTATATCTTTATTTAAGGTGCTCCTGAAACACTGCCCATTTCATCACGCATTTCACACCTTTTGAGCTGCATTTTCCGCTTCATTAGTATGCCAGTAAAACGGAGGAACTCCAACTTTCTAATTGAACTAATAGAACTCGTTATATTTTTTATACGCGCCATCGCACGCGCCAGAAGATAAGAGTCCTGGCAAGTCCGGAGGGGGATGATTTCCGTATAATTGTCAGCGGAGGAAGGAAAAAGGGGATTTTCGCTCGACCCTCCTTGCCATTAGGAGATTATGAAATTTATAAAATATTTTCCCAAAGATTTTTCTCGCCACGAAAAGGCAAAAAATCGTTGCTCTCCTGCCAAGTGCTAACTGCCGTCGGGGGAAAGGTCCGCGATGTACTTAACTGATTTCCGAGAATTTTCACACAAACACAGCTGCACGGGAGGGTGTCCCTGTGTGTTCGTGTGGAGCAATCGGTTTAAAGCTGTCAGGGCAGCGGCAAGGATTTTCAATGAGGCCATAAACCGGAAACTGCTGCGAGTAATGCGACGCAGGATCCTCCCGGCAGGAGCATCGTCGTGTGGCCATTGCCAATGCTTTAATCAGAGCGAATGCCCTCCAAGAACACACACTTGGGTACATCGCAAGAAAGATAGTTGGTTAGAAAGATAACATCCACAGAGCAGAGTGCTGCGACAAGTTATAAAACCCATAAGATGGGAATTTGCACTACGGTATGAAAGCATGCCATGATAGCCTGAAAAGTTGGCAAGGGAAGTATAGCCTAGGATATGGTTATAGGATTGTGAGTTAATTATAAAGTTTGCTATTATATCTACCACTCTTATGCAATTTTATTAATATTTTTCCTTCTTTCCCCCTGTAACTGGCACACCTGTGCTGTTCTTCCTTATGAAAGACCCCTAGAAACTTTTCCACTTTCACATATCACGTAGGGGAGAAGTTTTTGTGAGCTTCAACTTTACCAACGCAAGGCATCTACTTATACTCGAACTTTTTTCAAAACCAATAAAAACTGAATAACTTAAAGGAAGAAATAAAATTCTAACTTTTTTTTACGATAACTCATGGCTATGTGGTTATTATTAAATGTTTGCAGAGATCAAACAAATTTTAAAAGAAATCAGTTAGTTAGTAGACCCTAAACGCCCTGTTATCATATGTTTTCTACGTTTAAAACCTAGTTTAAGTTTGACAAGAAATCTGGAAAATGTCTCATTACATTTGAAACTAAAAATTGGTTGTTTTACAAAGTTTTTGGGATAGTGTAGGGCCTTGTAGCTTGTTTTGGTGTCGCTTTTTGGGCTTAAAAGGCGGAGTTGGAGTGGAAGTCAGCTAGTTTCGGTCCCCGGGACCCTCCATCCCCGATTCCCCCCTTTGCGCCGAGTGTAAGCCGGCGCCTGGAGCATTTCAGGCTCATCGTCGTCGTAGTCATCCGCATCCTCATCCCCCAATCCTCCTGCTGGGTCGTAGTGGGGCACTCATCCAGTCAAGAGCGGGGAAAACGGCTTGCATTTGTGGTCTGGATGAGCCGATTTTCTGTTTTCTATTGCGGCCCCGGCAAAACGTTGACTCCTCAAGTTGTTATTTCAACTGTTTTTCCAGAAGCCCCGCCCCTCCCCCCCGTTTTCCCCGCCGAGGGTGTTGTTATTGCCATTTGTTGTAACGCTGCTTGAGATGTCAAATAGCTGAGCGGTCTTGCAGCAGCAGCAACAACAGCGAGAGCAGGAAGCACTTGAAAATTGAAATCAACCATTGGGGCGCCACTTTCGCAGTCGCAGTCGCCGTCGCCGTCGACGCCAGCGGAGACGCCAACGCAGCAAAAAACAAGAATAAAAAACAATAACATCTCAGCGCTGAACAAAGGTCCTCGCCTTGCTATTTGCATATGAATATGGAGCACTTGGAGGCAGCTTTTGGGTTGTTGCTTCCACAGGCTTCCACAGACTTCCACCTCCACTTCCAGCAAGAATAACATCAGCTGTACAACAACCACAAACGATTTGCTGTTTGGCATATGAATAAACCAGCAACAACAACACGCAGCCGCAAGGAAAACTTATTGCTGATGCTGTTGGTATACCCTTCTCCGGGGAAGGGTAGCTATCTTTGAGGGAGAAAGTAGCTTTTCCTTAGCATTAAGTTGGTTAAGGTTTATTTTCGGATTTTTAAGTTAAGGCATATTGCTGATATGATTTTAAAAATATTTAACATTTAAGGAACTCAGGATTCATTGTGGTCATTAAGGATATTTATAAAAGTAATATATGTAATCTGGTGTATCTATGTTATGTATCTAGGTTTAAACGACAATAGGAAATATTGATTTGATAGTAACTCTATTTTTTATCATAGGTATTTGTAGTTATTTCTATTAAATTTCATTTTAAAACCTTACTTAGGATCATTTAGCTCTTTAAATCTTTGAAATAAATATTATGCCTAAAATTGGTTTAGCAATTTTTCTTAATTTTCAAATTTTAAGTTTCACCACACTTTTAATTTAGATATTATAAAGTATGGAGACATTGGATTCCCAGAACTTTTATTTAATCTGTAAGGATCTTTCTACAGTTCCTAACAGTTCTGTTAACTAATTATTATGACAAATTATTACTATTATTACTAACAAATTATATGATTATATCTTGTAGATTCAACCATAACTAGCAATTTGAAATCCTTTTTACCCAGATAGAAAGCGTGTGTAGTGTTCGTTTTTGGTATGGAACCCCTGCCACCTCGTCTCGGTTGTTGATGCTTGGGATGTTGTGGGTTGCCCCATAGCTTATGGTTTGCCTGCAGTGTATTGCCGGCGGCAACAATAACGCTCAACGCTTGTTGCCTTTGTAGTTGTTGCTGCTGGCACTGGCGGCGGTGGGCGCTAGATGGCGCCACACGCCAGCGAAAATTGAATAAGAGGCTCGAGTTGAAGGCAATTGCCAAAGTAGGCAGGCAGGCGGAAGGCAGGAAGCCATCCCAATAGCAAGCACACACACTGGAAACTAAAGGAAGAGACTCCCACACACATTCCGGGTTTACACGGAGCCCTCTTTCGAGTTATTTCAGGAAAATAGGTTAAGAGTCCACTTATAACCCGAAACTAGCTATAGGCACCTATAACTATCCTAAAAATAATACAAAAAATATTAAAAAAAAAAACAATTTTTTGGCTCCTAATAATAATGCCCCATATCATTTGATAAACCCCTGTTACTATTAATTGTTTATTATTTTTTGGAGAACCACATATGATCCTTAAAATACTACAGTTTGCAGGTCTTCCTTTAGGATTAAATACATTATAAGATGATCAAGAAACCCTTCTTATAGCACATGCCTGCTCTAGTTGTCCCCTGCTGCTGTGCAAATGGAAAACTTTATGGAATCGTCCTGCATAAACGGGGTAACACCCACCCACACACCCACACCCGACACGTAACAAGGAAAAGTTATGTAGTGTTCTGCGCCATGTTCCTTCGGATACCTTCCTCCGCTGCTTTTCCTTTCCTCTTTTTCTTTTTTTTGTATTTTCCCCCGTTTTTGCTTGTTTTGGGTTACTTTGAATTTAATGGAAAATTTATTGACGACATGCCGCTTAGTCGTTTGACTTGGACTTTTGCCTTTGCCTGCGAGGCAGAGCCTCCCACCCAGAATTTCGCCATTTCCTGGCCCCCATCCCAGCTGCTCCGTCATGTGTGCAAAGTTTTCGCATTCGGTTTGCTTGGGCCGGGTTTCATGAACTTGCCCATGCCCTGCTCTCCGACTGATTCTTCCGAGCAATTGGGGATAAATAGTTGATGATTGTGTGTGGTCGGGGGCTGGGCGTTCCTGGGAGGCTGGCCAGGAGGCGGGGGAAGCTTCGGAAAAATCAGGCGGTACTGATGAATGAGGGATGACCGCTTGATGTGTCTCGGATTGATTGATTGCCCCCTGCAATCCAATATGTTGCAGGACGGCATTTGAATCGATTCATGCGGGTGGCTCGGGAATTACAGTAATAGCTCGCCATTTGCAAGGATATGGCCGGGCCTGAGGCGTTTCCTCGAAACCACTTGACAATTTTCCTCAATATTAACTCGCTAAGGGATGTCCTTTGTTCTATCTCACAATGATTAGTCAATGCGCATTTAATTTATATCTTTTTTTGCATTAAATATATGTTCTAAAAGTTATAAATTGATTTTAGAACTCATTTGCAATCAAGGATCATTTTTATGCACTCAGTTTCCTTTAAAATTGAAAAGTTATTCATTTTTTGAAGGACATTTCTGTGTAACAGCGGTGCACTTAAATGATTAAAGCTATATTATGGCTTTGAAATAAATAATCTCTTATGTTAACATAAATTTCCAGCGAGGGAATCGAAGCCTAAAATATACATGTATCGCTAAGAGCATTGACAAATTTTGGTATTGCAAAATAAATCAAACACCACTTTACATAAATGAAAGTTCCCTGTAAAGAAAACAGCCTATGTTGTGACCAGCACACATGACTTGGCCAACATCAAAAGGAAAACTTGAAAGTTTTTATTTGAATTTGCGGCTCTGTGAAATGGTTACATCAAGAACGTGGGAACGCTGCAGATGACTGGCGAGTGGGGGTGGCACCAAATGGGCCCAGAGAACCCACAGGTGAGGTCGGAATTGTCAGCTAATTGGCCGGCTAGAACAGAAGAGATCCCTAGCATAAGACAGACAAGCCGTCAACGTCAGGCCTTCGACTTGTTCACTTACAATAAATTAGAATTAGAGCCCCTCTTAGCCGAATCAACGACGCAATAGCCTCGCAATGGCCGGAGTACATGCAAGGGGACTATCCGGGAATCCTTGGGGTGCAGAGGCCCCCCCGAAAAGCAACCCCCGAAATAAAACATTCACCAGGGCGGCGGCAAGGGGTGGTTATCCCGGCCTGACGCCACAATCCTCAGCGGAATCGTGCCGCGGAAGAGCGAAAAACTTTTCTCGCGTGTTTTACCAACTTTAATATTTCATGTTGCTGATTTTCTTTATGGGATTTGGCCGTGGAAATCCCGGGGACAAACACCCGGGAACCCGAACACCCAGGGCACCCACACACCTCCGCCCCGACCAGTCTCAACCCCTTGAAACTCAACAAGTTTTTTTTCCTCTGCATGCGCTCCGCTGAGACTCTTGAAAAGACCCTTCGAGTGGAATGCGGACACGCCTGCCATGTTACGCCATTAGTTTATGATTATTGCCCGAAGTTTTGTGGGTCCCCAGCGGAGTTGCGACTGGCACTTTGGATCAGTGTTGTCAGCTATTTGGAACCAAGTTTAGGCAAGGCAAATTGCACTTAGGGTATGTAGCAAAACCATTCTAAATTCGGCTTGAGATATGCTTTCTGTCAGGTAATTGAGATTAGCTATTCACAAAATTCAGCGCTATTGAAAAAGGATTATTGGGCATGTTCCGAGGGTTGGAAATATTGTTTAAATACTTTAAATGGCAAGAAATTGATTTAGAATAATATTAAAACATTTGTAATTTTATCCTCCAAATCCTCCTTAATGCCCTCAGTAGCAAAACTAATAGTATTCCCATTACATTGTACCTAAAACGCAAGGAATCCCCTGAATAGCTAACAACCCTGAGGCCTAAAAGTACTCCGTTTAGGCCAGAACAACAGCCAAATTGGCAGCACTATGGGAAGTGTGGAAGGCGGCTACACAACTCACCTGTTGTCGACTCCTTGGTTAGTGTCAGTCGTCCATTGTGGTCGGTTAGCAGCAGCAGGAGCAGGATCTCAATCAGTCGAATCACGAAGAGGCGTCGATTGTAAAACAAACACATTGCAATCCCACGTCTGTTGTCACCGCTCTTTCCGGCTGGGGCTCCCCTTGCTCGTTGGGCCCAACCGCGATTGTAATTATTGTATTATATCTTTCTGTGCGACGCGATTATCGGAACGTTAACGAACTCTTCACGCTGCCAGTCAATTCGATTAGCAAGAGCATTTTCCCTCCATTGCTCCTCTCACTGCGATGTTCGGCTTCGGAAATGGACGGAAATCGGGGGAGAAATCAAATCACCGAGTTTTATTCACTAATCTAATGCACACACCCCCGCAAACAGTCGTGTGTGTACGCAAAAGTATGCTAATATATTTCGGGCACACGCATAAATATTTTACGCGAGCAACAGTGCGTATACTCAATTTGTTTAATAGTCCGCACAAACGGGCCGCCAATGTCATTTGTTTGTCAGCGCCCAAATCGGGAAATTGATGAGGTGGCAGGAGCAGCAGGGCCTGGTTCTGGGTCGATCAGTGCCCCAGGGATGTTAAAAAATGCGAAAGAGAATCATATTTTAGCTGCCCTTTTCTCGTGCAATTTTCCCATCAAATTAGATCTAACTGCGCAGGGAGAAGTTCAAGATTGAAGTTGTTTTTAATATTCCCTGATTTGCTTTACTACACTTTTGAAGCCATAAAGTTTTGGGGAACTCTTTTCGAAAGCCAACCGAAGTTCCTGTTGTTTTGCAAACTTCAATCATTTGCGTTCATGATTTCTCTAAGCCTCATTTTATGGGCCAACCTAGGTTGAACTGAGTTTTTAGGAGACTTTTAGACTCTTAGAAATAACAATATTATGAAACCTTTTCTATTCCGAAAGGCAATGAAAAGTCAGTCATATCAGTCAAGTTTATGGTTTTCCCTATCTCACTATATAGAAATAGGAGGATATATTTAAAATCTTTTTATAAAGAAATGATCTAATGTTTTTTTAGATATGCCATTGCCCTAACAAGCACATTTTCTTTAAAAGAAACCTTTAAAAAAATCGAAGGAAAGAAAGCAGCCCTTTATCCTAAAGCCTCAGCCTTTTTTTCTCCCTTTATTTCACTTCCTCCATCATCATCCTTTTATCGGCCTTAAATTTGTACCGGCTTTTTGTGTGTGCTTGGGTTTAAGCCTCGATAAATTCGCAGATTCTTCGGCTCAGATTCTTCAGCTGCCATTACGCACGCATCACCATAATAATGGTAGTGGTAATAGTCATAATAATGACGATGAGGCCGGTGATGATGCCACATAAAAGGCGGCGGGGCCCATTTCAATTTCAATTCCGCAAAAGGCGCGCGTATCTCCAAGATACATTTCTATCTCGAGTGCGCAAAAATCGCGCGGCAAGCCGAAGCTCGCCGAAAAAGTCGCATAAATGAATGCTAAAATATATTCCGGCGTCGCTGGCATTACTATTGTATTGTTTTTGTTGCTGCCTTTGCTATTTCAACTGCCAAAGGTTTTGCAAAAAGCAAAGCAAATCGCAGACAAACTTTTGTACGTATGACAATTGAAAAAAAACCCAATAAATCAGAGGAAAAATGCAAAAAGTGCTTGTGCGAATTTGAGCTTGGCTTTTTGTTTTGAGCACACGCAAAGATGAAAAATGTATATTTGTGTGTAGGAATTCTACGGATATGGTATTATAATAAGTTTATTTTGTCATTTTTTTATAATCAATAGTATTTGTGAGTATATTTTGGTACTAAAATGTATTTGTTGACAGGAAATCACACTGTATTATAGTTTTTCTCTGTTCATTTGCTTACAATAGCGACATAAACTGCTGCTTTGTTTACAACTCTTTGGAACATCCCTATATAATTTCAATTTTGGTAAGATAAAACCGAAAACTGGGAGATAGGCAAAAAGCCGGCTGAGCCAGGGAAATCACATTGGGGTAGTTGTTGTTATATAAAACCAACTGTATGCGAATTTTTGCACAGCGACGCACACACAGATACTCGAGCCCGCACACAGATACGCGGGCACGCACACAGGCCCAGAAGCAGGCGCTCAGGAAAGCAGAGAGCGAAGGAAGGACGAGTGGGGGGGGGGGGGGTGAACAAACGAATTTCAGCAACGACGCAAATTTCGATTTCCTCGAAATTTCTACCTTCTATTATGCTCGCTCCGCTGCCGGCTGCTGCTTCTTGCTGGGGCATCATATACATTTTGTTTGCAAAAAGGGAAAAATAAAAGGCAGGGCAAAAAACACACAGCGGCAAGAAGAAGCAACAGCAGCTTTTTTGTTGTTTTCTGCTAAGCTTTTTCTCCGCCGCCGCTTTGCTCCTTGCTTTTGCTCCTCCGCCTGCTTTTGCTTTTTCGGGTTTTGCTTTTGTCTGATTCTGCTTTTGGCGGAGTTTGCTCTTTGCTGATTTTGCTTCTGGCTGATTTTGCTTCTGGCTGATTTTGCTTCTGGCTGATTTTGCTTTTGGCTGATTTTGCTTTTGTCTGCTTTTGCTTTTTGGCTGATTTTGCTTTCTGCGGGCACAGCACAGCTTTTGTTTGGAACGGCCCTGCTAGCACGCTACCTGTACCTTCGGCTCTTCGCCACTACGCACATCCTTTTCGAGCCGCTTTGTTTGCTTGCAACTTCGCAACTTTCAACTGCGCCAGCCACTTTCTGCTTTTTCGGCAGTTTGCTTTTATTATGTCACAATTCGTTCGTCAGCCAGGACCAGGCACCAGCGAAGTCTTGTGCATTGATACAGCCAGTGAATCACACATTTTCGCTTTCATTAGCCCCCCGCTCGCGCCTTCTCGCTCTGGCCGGCCGCACCGGCTCCTGTTGCCTCCTCCCTCTTTTATTATGATTCCTGCTTCTTCTGCCGCTACCTTTGTTGTCTTCTTTGCATTTCCGCTTTGGGCTGCTGCTTCGCTCGCACTCACGCACCCAAACACCCGCAAACACACACGCGGTTGTTGTTGTTCCAGCTTGTTTAACGTTTGCTTGCCGCACACAGCACACACACAGCGGCGCGCAGAAGTCGCGAATCCACAAGCGCCGGCGAAAATTACTCGAGAAATGCGGCCGCAATTGCACGAGCGACGCAGCAAACACGTCCAAACAATGTATCCGCCATCGGGGAACTGCGAGCGCCGAGCTTTGCCGCCGCACTTATGAATGGAGCAGCGGCTGCCGGTTCGACACATCGCTGCCACTCACGGCGCGCCGAGCCCGAAAGTTCCCCATCCCCAGGGGCACGCCGCCAGCTGCCAGATCGACGCAATTACTTGGGCGCTCCCTTCGAAGGAACCCTGTGTGTAGTATCATAAGTAAATATATAAAAATAGTATGTTATTGGAACTTAGAGTCCCTAGTATTATAGAGATTTTCTGGCAGAGTTCGTATGTTCTGAAAGCAATCGCTTTGCTTTTTTCTTGCAATTATAGCACTTAATTTTTTCACAAGAATTCAAAGTTTTAGAAAGCGTTTATCTCCTTTAATTACTTTGTATTTTTATTATTCTATTCTAACTATTCAGAAGTGGAGTAAATTCAATTTTTGGTCCACCCAAAAGCTCTCCGTACTAACGGCTTTGAGAGAGGGCGAGAGACTCGAAAGCAGCTTTGGCTTCACTTGTGGAACGGAACGGACTGAAACAACATCCATTACGATAGTATTTACCTTATCGATAACACCGTCCTAACCTCCTCATCTCCAGAATTGACTTGAGCGCGCTTTTTAAAGAAAAATGGAACGATGGAATATTTTAGTCCTAAAAGTAAGCACAAAGTATTTATTTAAGTATTTAAGTAAGCTGAAAGATGTTTGAAATTCGGGTGTGACCGTACCCCTGCGGAGAAATATACCCCAAGGGAAGGCTGCGCATGCGCATGGAAAATACCACTAAACGCAAAAATGAGCGTAAAATACTGCCCATCGCTCGACCAACACCTACGCGGTATTTCCAATTTAGCTACTTCCCCCTGTATAATATGTAGTTTAAAACTGAATAAATAACCATATATTTTGGTTTTTAATATTTTTATTACTTTTTTTACATCTGAATAAAGGCGCCAACTACACAAAACCTTTAGAATTGGGCCACACTGCCGCTTTCATAGCGAATATTGTTAGGATTCTTAATTCTACTAATAAAGAAAGAGATACGTCTTAAGATTTAAAGTTACTTATCTCATAAAGAAAAAATAGGAATAGCTTCAGTTCAAATATCGATAGGTTTCAGACAACAGAGGAATGTTAGCTAACATTTGCTATCGGAGTGACCGTTTGTGTATCCAAAAAAAATCTAGAAATGGCGTCTGGCGCCGAGGTATGTTGGATCCACGACGCCGCGGCCACACCGTCCAAGTTGTTGTTGTTGCGCGGCCGAGGAAAAACGGAAAAATTGGAAACGCGGATGAAAGCAACGGTGGTTTTCGCCCGATGCTCGTGATTTTCGACCGCTTTTGAGTGAAGAGAAAAACCCGCCTGTTTCAGTGCGTGCGAGTGTGTGTGTGTGCGCGCGCGTGTACGTGTTCGTTTTCCAGACGCGCCCCGCGATTTCTGTGCTGCCGAGTGGCCCCTGTAACTACAGTAAATACTCGCGCGGACAACGCGCTAAAGCGTGCGAAAAACGCAGGGAAATCGCCCTCTCTCTCTCTCTCTCTATCTCCTTCCTCTTTGCTGATTTTTCGCCGCCTCAGACTAGCATTTTGTTGTTGCGCAGCCTGCGTGTGTGTGTGTGTGTATGTCCTGCGTACGCCCGCGTGTGTGTGTGTGCGCGTTTGTGTGAATTCCAAAACATACGCCGCTGCACAGTGGGCCCAAGGAACGACGTAAAGTAATGCCAACTCGAGTTCCCACTTCGAGGGCCGGCTTTCGGGCTTTCCTCCTCTGTTTGGGTGTGTCGCCCTAATGTCAATTTTCCGCTCGAGTTTTCCCCCAGTTCCAGGGGAAGCAACAAATGCGCTGCGCTTCTTTGTTGACCAAACTACGTGATGCAATGCGTTTTATGGCATTCCAACCAAGTGCCAATTAGAATTGATTATTATTCATTACCTCGCTTATTACGCACACAGCCGCCCGCCTGCGTGTGTGTGCAAGCGGCTCTCTCTCGCTCCCGCTCCCACTCCCTCTCCCTCTCTCCCAAACAAACTCCAGCAACAACAAAGTGGCAAGGCCAGGCAACAAAAAGTAGCTCCCATCCTTACGTTTTCCGTAACGCAACGCAATGCCCGACGTAGCGGGCCAAATAAACACAAATAAATTGTTTAGTTTAATTGCAGTGCAAAATGTGGGCGAAACGTGTGCGATAAATCAAGGCCCGGCGGAGAGAAAAAAAGTGTAACTAGCCAGGTTGAGAGACAACCGACGATCAAAGCGAGCGCTAAGCCACATATATCGCGAAGATATAGCACAGACCACCCCCTATTTTCCCCACCCCATCAGACAAAAAACCGGCAAGACGACGTCCAAGAAGAAGCAGACGCAGCCGACGCGGCCGAAGACGAGCAGCATGTTCAAGTGCATTCCCATCTTCAAGGGCTGCAACCGGCAGGTGGAGTTCGTGGACAAGCGCCACTGCTCGCTGCCGCAGGTGCCCGAGGAGATCCTGCGCTACTCCCGGACGCTCGAGGAGCTCTTCCTGGACGCCAACCACATCCGGGACCTGCCCAAGGTGAGTGAGGAGCAGGGCGAAAGACCGGGGAAAAGTGTCTCAGGGGTATTTTGGGGGACTTTCGGGAGGAGAATGGGGAAATCCTTGAGTGGTACTCACCTATGAGTTGGTTCCAGTATTTCGGTTTTCAATTTTAGATTTATATCATATAGTATAGTATATCATATAGTATTGAGTGGTACTCACCTATGAGTTGGGTCCAGTATATCGGTTTTTAATTTTAGATTTATATCATATAGTATTCACCGTGTTTTAAGGAATACGCGGACCTGGAAAAAGTATCTCAGGAGTATTTTGGGTGACTTTCGGGAGGAAAATGCGGAAATCCTTGAGTGGTACTCACCTAAGAGTTAGTTACAGAATTTCTTTTATATCATTTTACCTTTATATCATATAGTATTCAGCGTGTTTTAAAGAATATTCGGGAATTCTTGAGTGGTACTCACCTATGAGTTGGTTTCAAATTAAGGTTTTCGATTTTACATTTATATCATATAGTATTCAGCGTGTTTTAAGGAACACGGGGAAATCCTTGAGTGGTACTCACCTATGAGTTGGTTCCAAATTAAGGTTTTCGATTTTAGATTTATATCATATAGTATTCACCGTGTTTTAAGGAATATGCGAGAATACTTGAGTGGTACTCACCTAAGAGTTAGTTACAGAACTTCATTTATATCATTTTACCTTTATATCATATAGTATTCAGCGTGTTTTAAGGAACACGGGGAAATCCTTGAGTGGTACTCACCTAAGAGTTAGTTTCAGAATTTCGGTTTTCAATTTTACATTTATATCATAAAGTATTCTCCCTGTTTTAGTCGCTCCGAAAGAAAATACCCTTCCTTTAATGTTTTATATTCTCTATATGGAGTTACTATTATAATAGGAGTAAGAATATCACCCAAAGCAGTAAGAATGTTAAAAGCTGATTAAAAAAATGTATAAAGTTAAATACTGGGAACCTCTTATATATATAGTTACCTATAGTAATGATAGTAATATTTCTAAAATTTTATAAATTAAAATACTTCGAACCTGATATATTATATATATAAAGTTACTTTAATAATAGTAACATTCATGCTTCTTCGGCAAGTGCTAGTTTCCTATATTCTTAGCTTATTCCTAAATTCAAATTTCACTTTCCTCCTACCATTTCCCATAGTACAAAAGCAACTCCCACTTATTATAATTATTTATTACTTAACGCAAAGTGCGGGAGAATTCGGGCCAGGGAAGGCCGACTGAATCTCAACTTTGGGCCGCTGGGTGGTGCAAACCCGCAAATGTCATAGTTCAAAGTGCGTGGGATATTGAATAAATTCCGCCGAGTCAGGTTTGGCTCCGGGAGAGCCACCCACATGAACTAGTGGGTGGTAAATGAAAATTAAATATTAATAGATGCAGTGCCTGTATTAAAACATGGAGATGCGGAGTGGGCTTTGGCAGGAAAGCCACAGGTAAAAGCAGAATATTTATGCTCCTTTTGTTTGCCGGATTGTGAGTGGCTTTGACTGGAATCTAAATGAATTTCCAACAGTATAAAGAGGAAAATAATAAAATATTTAGCAAAATATTTATGTTTATATATCACTGTATAGATACGAAAAGAGAGATGATACTGCACTTATAAAAAATATTTAATAGACGGCTGGCCACTCCGATGGGGATTGTTTGATCTGCTGGAAGCCTCTGTTTTTTATCTGCTTAACAACTTGGACGACGGCCTTGTCTGGCTCGTCCCTAAGCTCAAGGGGTTGATGGCTGGGCACGTAGTTCGCCTTTTGCATCCCCGGGTGCGTTGACCCCGCCCAGGGCCGTTCCCCGCCTGCTTTCCACCAGCTCCCTTGGTCAGCTATCTGCTGGAGCATCGCGGCATTTACCATTTAACCAAGACAACAATTACCGCAGAGAAGAAGCCCCCCCCTTCCGAGGTGGCGGAAGTCTTTAATTAATGCGGGAAATGGGGGGCAAGGAGTGCCCAGGCGAGTGGCTCTTCTTTGACAGCCCGGTGCAGTCATAGTGGGGAATGGCTGCATAATTGAATCTGCAATTACGCAATGGCGGTGATCAAAGCCCTCCGCCGCGGCAGAGGCATTCTAATTAGTGGCCAAGTGCCCTGATAATGGCCACACAAACGGGGTGTGGTCCCCGGCTCGGTTCCCCACTGCCAAATAATTCTTTCTGCTGGCCGGTGAATAATTCTGTCGCGCTTGTTTATTTGGTCTTCCCCCACGCCCGCGGTCTTCCGCCTCGATTGCAGCTGTTGGGTAAACAAGTAAACAAGGCAGTCGGACATAAACATTAGGACCATATCTGTAGCTGTATCTGTAGCTGTATCTGTAAGTGTATCTGTATCTATGGCCATTGCTCGTTGACATAGCAACAAGTTGTGGGCGCGGGAAGGGCGGCAGATACATCTCTGGTTGCAATTCATTTGCGGTCAGCCCTCGAGAGTCTGCCCAGAGTTTGGCCGGAGTTTTCCTATGCAGCTTAGTTAGTTTTCCCCCAGGTTCTCATCGGGCTTCCTTACCGCTCAGCCGCACTCACTAATGAACTTCCAATGCAAATTCAGCTCCAGACCGCTCTACCCTCCATGCGCCGAGGCAGCCACATGTTGCAACCGCAGCAGCAGCAGCAGCAGCAGCAGCAGCAACTACATGTTGCTGCCGGGCAGGAACGGCAACATCGCATCTACAGCCACTACAGTGCTCTAGTCAAGTCTCCCATATAATGATGATGTTCTGCCGCCGAGTTCGTTTGAATGGCGAACCGAATGACAGCGGCGGATGTGATTGTTGCTTCAGTTTAGCTTCTGCTGATGGAATCGCCCGACTCGGCTCAACCCTTTTTGTGGACGGGATTGTTGAGAGCGGTACACAATTTCCGCGTTGTCATAGCATCGACGAGTGGGGAGGGTACACCGCAAGAAAGGCGTACCAAATTCGGATTGAATGGCTAAAAAATCATTGAAACTGGGCGGCTAGAGACTCAAATAACACCATATTACGAATGCCTACATTTTATTTAAAAACCTTTTCCCGATTTTCTGACTATTTTACCATAGTTATTTTTTACTATAAGTACAAAAAATATAAATATATGTTCTTTACAGAATTTATATTTATTTAAAGGTAATGCTTTTTTATTTATTCATTTTTTGTTTTTTTAATGACACTTTTTTTGGTGTTATATTAATTTCTAAAAGCTTTTTTGAAGTGCACTAGAAGACTGTCTTCCTCAATTGAATCGTTGTTAACTCGGCGACAATCTGCCTCAATCTGCGGCCGTTCGTTGGCTTTCATCAGATGGAGTTGGCTGGCAATTGAATGGGAAAATGCTATTTTAAATTTAGCATTTTCCGCAATCATTTAATGGGCTTCTGCCCCTCCGCCGCCTTTCCCCCCCGTATAATTGGTAATTTGCATGATGCAACTGCTCGATTTGGGGCCCCTCGTCGCTGAGTTACTGTGTGCGGCAGAACCTACCCCAAGGAAGCGCCGTGGCCACAACTCAGAGCGAGAAACTGGCTTCTTCAGGCTAATACTAACCAGCCGAGAACCCACACCCGAGCCCACTCTGCTGCTGGCCCCATTCATTTGGGCCAATTAGTCACGCTCGGAGATAAGATACCGGGTAATCACCTTATCGCCTGGCATTGCCCCAATGGGCCTGGGGTTCAACCTGCTTGGGAGACCACCTACACCTCCCCCTTCCGGTTCGCTTTTCTGGCTTTCGCAACCTGAAGCGGAGCAGGTGCCTTTTCTTTTCGTTTTTTGTATTTTGTTTTGGAGGGCAGGCGACCGGGGCTCTTGTGAAAACTTAACCGGCAGTATGGCTATTGAACACACAAAGAAAAAAAACACTGAGCCAAGCGGCAATGACATCATTTGGTAGTAATCGCGCGTACCTGACACAGCGAACTCGACAACAGCCACGAAAACTGCCAACAGCCAGCCAGAATCTAAAATGGCCGACCGCTTTTAGTGAGTTTGGCTAAGTGAATGCTACCACTACCCACCGCATTACTTGGCTTCAACACCTGCTGGTTACCCCCAAAAAATGTACAAAAAAAGATACCAAAACTTTGATTTGCCAAATTTTGGGTTGTTAATTAAGCTTGGGAGATTTTATGGCATTTATTTATTTATGGATTTGTTGAAATTTTTTCAAAAAGATATTTTTTTAAGTTAAAATAGAAATTGAAAGTTACAAAAAAAAATAACGTTTAAAAATTACTACTAAATATAGTGTTTTTTTGGGTTCTTACCCTATCTTATATTTGAAAGACCACCGCGAAACCGCAATTTCCTGATTCTAAATATTTATTTTCTAATTAAATATCGGTGCTAGATTCAAGAAAAACAATGGTTTGCCCCATCCCTAGTTAGTTCCAAATGTCGATAGTTTCAAAAAGTTGTGTGAAAGTAGGCTTTGACTTCACCGTTTTCCTACTTGCCTATGCCGAGAACTGTTCATGCTCAGTCTAACTCAAGCCTCGGAACAGCGCAGTACAATTATTTTTTTTTTTTGTGTTTAAGGTAAAACATTTTCTAGAAAATTTTTTTCATATATTTTTTTTGTTTAACTTTTTACCTAAACATATTTTCGGTACCAAAATTTCTAATTGACGCGTTACTAGTTAATAGATCCGTTTACGCCAACGAAGTTGGACGGGGACTATCAAAGGAGTGACTCTTTGCTGTTCGAAGGCATCGTTCGCAATTCGGAAGAATCTATAGACGAAGAACTCGGGCAGCCACCATCTAATGAGTCGTTCTTCTCTCGGCCGTCTGAAGGACACTGTTCGCAATCCTCAAGAATCTCCATGGACGCAGAAAGTGCTTTTTTCATTTGCCGGATGGGGTGACTACCCTATTTTTCGCAATTCAGACGTAAAGGCTTTTCCACCGGTTCATCGAAGAAAATAATGCGGAAGAATCTATGGACGAAGAAGAATTCTTCTCAAGAATCCGTCTGGCTCAACGAAGTCGGGCAGCAACCATCCAAAGGGTGACTCTTCTCTCTGCTGCTCGGCGGAAGTCCTGTTTCACTACTCGCAATCTGGTAGAGTTCCACTGCCATCTTCCTAGAATCTTCTCAAGAATCCTTTTGGCTCAATTCGCAATTCCGTCCAATCTGCATTGACGACGAAGCCCCCTGTCACTGCGTGAACAAAGTCTGTAGCCGGAACCACAACATCCTGGCACTGTTGGTTCTTCGGCACTAACCCGGCGAATATGCGAGTCGGACGAATCACCACAGAAGGTGTAATCAATCATGGGATGGTCTCTGCCGGCTTCGTAGATCCAGTGGATGAGGGCTATTCCAGAGGGAAAGGTCGTCTTCCGCTGGCTCTGCAAAGCCGGACAAGGACTGTCCAAGGATTGAATACTCCGTCAGCGGGGATTCTTAAGCTTGGCCGGTTCCCCAACAAGCCGAGGGATCCTCAACCATCGGAGAAGATGCAAAAACTGGACCCAGGTCTTCCTTTACCATTGGAAACACCGGCACTACTTCGGCGAACTGGTCTGGAATTAGAAAGCCTCCCGTTACTAGATGAAGCAACTACAAAATACACCACCCCGGCGATTATGAAATTCGGACGAATCCCCACAGAAGGTGTAATCAGTCATGGGATGGTCTCTGCCGGCTTCGTAGAGCCAGCGGATGATGGCTATTCCAGAGGGAAAGGTCGTCTTCCACTGGCTCTGCAAAGCCGGACAAGGACTGTCCAATGATTGAATACTCCGTCAGTGGGGATTCTTAAGATTGGCCGGTTCCCCAGCAAGTCGAGGGGTCCTCAACCATCGGAGCAGATGCAAAAACTGGACCCAGGACTTCCTTTACCATTGGAAACACCGGCACTACTTCGGCGATCTGGTCTGGAATTAAAAGGCCTCCCGTTACTAGATGAAGCAACTACAAAATAAACCACCCCGGCGATTATGAAATTCGGACGAATCCCCACAGAAGGTGTAATCAGTCATGGGATGGTCTCTGCCGGCTTCGTAGAGCCAGCGGATGATGGCTATTCCAGAGGGAAAGGTCGTCTTCCACTGGCTCTGCAAAGCCGGACAAGGACTGTCCAATGATTGAATACTCCGTCAGTGGGGATTCTTAAGATTGGCCGGTTCCCCAGCAAGTCGAGGGGTCCTCAACCATCGGAGCAGATGCAAAAACTGGACCCAGGTCTTCCTTTACCATTGGAAAAACAGGCACTACTTCGGCGAACTGGTCTGGAATTAGAAAGCCTCCAGTTACTAGATGAAGCAACTTCAAAATAAACCACCCCGGCGATTATGAAATTCGGACGAATCTCTACAGAAGGTGTAATCAGTCATGGGATGGTCTCTGCCGGCTTCGTAAAGCCAGCGGATGATGGCTATTCCAGAGGGAAAGGTCGTCTTCCACTGGCTCTGCAAAGCCGGACAAGGGCTGTCCAATGATTGAATACTCCGTCAGTGGGGATTCTTAACATTGGCCGGTTCCACAAGAAGACGAGGAATCTTGGAACTCCGAAGAGGGGTCCTCAACCATCGGAGCAGATGCAAAAACTGGACCCAGGTCTTCCTTTACCATTGGTAACGCCGGCACTACTTCGGCGAACTGGTCTGAATTTAGAAGGCCTCCCGTTACTAGATGAAGCAACTACAAAATAAACATATCTTACATTTTATCTACTCGTCGTATCTAGTCTTTTATCTTCCTGCGCTGCGTAGGAATCTCTAGAATCTGCCTGCTTAATCCCAACATTGTAGCCTTAATAGCTTTCCAGATCACAGCGTCAATTTCTGATGCAGTAGCAAACCTATCAACAGTTTCTAGGCGCCTTTACAACCGCGAGACGAACTGTACTTCACTTGTGGAATTCCTCATTCGATTTGTTTTGAGTTTTTCATTTCGTTTTCGTTACACGGCGCATTCCCCATCGCTTACCACTTTTATTCTAGCCCCTACTGACGGGGCTTGTGCAAACCGGTTTGCCTATAAATAAATAAATGTTCTCCACTTAATTGTTTGTGAACGCTTGTGGCCAACTACTGGGAGCATTTTGTTCGCAGCTGTTTAAAATGTTGTTTGGCCAAAATAATGCGTTCTTAGTCGGAGATTCGGCCAAGATGCAGCCCAGATTTATGGCGTTTGATGTGCGTTGCAGTTTCTATTTATTTGCATCTAAAGAAGATACTACATTTCCGAACCAGCTGTTTGGGAAACGAGCAGCGGTTAAGTGCTTTTCCGCTGACTAGCAGTTGTATCTTTTATTTTTTATCCGGTGGCTGCATCGTCTGCAGGCGGCCATAAAGAAAGTCGTTGGCTGGCTTGTTGGCCCGTTGGCATTGGCATGACAAATGCATCGGGAGGCACACACAAACAAGCAAACAAACAAGCGCTTACTGCACTTGGGGCTGCAAATGCTGGATAGAAAAATGAAGATGTACAGATTGGAACAGGCGCCCAGATACACAAAGGCAGACGCTACTGCGATTCCGAAATCCCCGATTCCGATTCCTTCTGCGGATGCCACTGGAGAAGCTCGCCAGCTCGTGTCTTGCTTGTTCGACGATTACACATATTTGTATATTTTTCGACTCCTCTGTTGCTGTTGCAGGGGCACAGGCATCGGCAGCCATTTGTATCTACTTACAGGGAGAAAAATTGGGGGACTTAAAGAAAAGGATTTATAATTGATTTGGCACATAATCTATTGAAAGAAGTGCCCCTTTATTCTACAAAATTTAAGAAAATTGTACAATGAAAAAAAAAATTGTACAAAAATGTGAATAGAAGGCAGTGTGTATTGAACACGGGACTTCGCCTTCTTATCCTAGTCTATTGCTCCAAACTTACTTGAGGTGCCAAAGATACAGGGTTTTTTTTAAATTATAACAAAATGTTAACCTTAGATTGTCAAAGCCTTGGTTTTCAAAATAAAATACCTTAAAATGTTTTCTATCAGATTTTTTTTTATTAATTATTTTTTTCGTTGTTGTTTTAACTCCAGTGAGTTCCAGGCTGAGTTACTCTCTAAAATTGTGGATCTCCTTAAACGATCTTTTTTCTCTGTGTACTTGTATCTCCACTGCGGCGTGAAATACTAAACGTAGTCGCAGTCTTCAGTTCCAGCTCTGCACATAATTGCCGCTGTCCGCCTGTCTGCACTGTCTGTTCTCCGCTTTTCTGTGTTGTTGGCTGTTCTAGCTCAGCTGGTTTCGGCGGCTGTAGATGCGTCCGTTGAGATACATATCCGTGCCGAAAAATGTATCTAGAACCCGTTTTCGCGGCGATTGCGCTGCGTTTTCTGGGCGCCTAGTCATTTGCAACATGCACACACCACTCGCCAACTGCGACTATATGTTTTATATGGCTAGCTGGCCATATGTCTGTACGTGCGTACATCCCCCTGGCTTCGAGAACTGTGTGTGAGTGGGCCAGATACATTTGGCTTTTCAGATTACACTTGCAGATACACTGGGGCACATTAAAAAATTGCTGGCGGGCAGCGAAGCGCACATTTCCATAAAGCCCCGTCGGAACGACGTGCTCAGAGGTCATGGTTCAGTGCAGTTGCACTGGATTCGCTGTGGATACTGGACGCTGGAATCCGGAAAATGGAATCCAGTTCTATTAGGATGGCTTTTAGGCAGCGCGCAAATTGGTTTTGCCGGCCAGGCTTTTAACAATGCCAAATTGAATTGTTTTCTATACCATGGTCTCTGTGCGCGGAGATAAAGTGCCCGTTGGCCGTTGGCCGATGGCCGGGCCAGAAATCGAATTATGCACATGATGTGGATGCAGCTCAAACAGCCAGCAACTTGTCTGCGTTGTCTGTGATGCAACCTCGAACTGTTGTTGGCCTGGCCCGAAGCGAGCAGCAGCCACTGCCACTTGCTGAGCGCCTGCTCCGACTAGATACAATAGTAAAAGTGTGCTTCCGAGTGAGTGGCTCTGCCGCATACCTATATATCTAGCAGGCAAACTGGTAGTTGGTAGTCGGTACTCTGCACTCCGCACTCGTACTCATGGCTATATATGCCGGCCGGCAGACCGACCGGCCGGTAATTTATGGCCAAGATACATACAACAAGCCCGAGTTGCAGCGTGGGCTTTTGTTGCTCGGCTGGGTGGCAAATGAACAGGCGGCAGGGGGAGGGGCCGGCACTTGGCGAAAAGTTTACAATTCGCATTCATTTTTATTGTCGTCATGCCTTGTCCTCGTTTTTGTCTCTCGGCCATTCCATTCTGTTGCCCCTTTTTGTGGGCCATTTTCATATGCAAGTTACGTTTCAGCCTGCCTGCCCGCTGCCTGTCTTCCTGAATTTTTCCTACATTTTTTTTGTCGCTGACAGTTGCAACTTTTTGACGCATGATTTGTTGAAAGGCTTTTCGCTTTTCGCTTTTTCCCCGCATAAATAGCAAACGGAATCTGGCCATTGTAGGTGGCCAAAAGCAATGCAGCTGACACTGATGGAGCCTAAGCCGCTTTGTCTTTCAAATAAAAGCCCCTTGTTCTGGGTCTTTGTTGCACTGGCCAGTGGTTTTTCTGACATTGAGGTTTCCTTCAAGCTAGAGGTGCATACTTTAAGTATAATTATAATTCTTCTTCTATAACTGTGAAAATGTAGGGTCTTTATAAATAGACTGTGATAAAAGCGAGCCCTATTAAATCACCACACAACCTTATCAATGTGCTTTTAATAAAGCTTATTTACCTTTCAATAAAAATTGAATAGTATGAAATTTTAATAGTGTTATTCAAGGGGATTGTTGATTGTTTTTTTTTTAAAGGTTATTGCCATATTTATTTCTTTTTCCACATATATTATTTATGAATATTAAAATATCATGTTTGTGTAAATCATTCCGCTGGATATCAAATGGTATTTATGGTCTGCCGTTCCCAAAAAAAAATTCCTTTCGATTTGTATGACCATAAATGCCCACAAGCCAGTGTGTCTTGGCCGAGGTGCGGAATTCGCTTGTTCAGTGCCCCAAAAAACTGGGTCAACAACTCCCAGGCACTTGGCCACTTCTATTGTCATGTGGGGCAAACAAAGAAAATAACAAAAAAATGCCGAAAAAATAGAAAGAATTTAATAAACTTTACGGCCACAACTACGAATTATTTTCATTATTCTGCGGCTCTGGTGGCGACTGCTCTTTTGGGTTCTTTTGGGTTCGCCCCGAGTTAAGAACCCCGTGTTCCAAACAACAATGGCCGATAAAAATCGCGCTGGCAGAGCAACAAAAGCAGCGGCTGTTAACCTTGAGGTCTATGACTCAGCAAAGTCAGTGGGGGGCGCAACTTTCTTTCCCCCACCACCCCAAAAAAAGAGAGATGAGTAGGTACTACTCCACATTGCAGGAAGGTCAGGGTACGGGTCTGTTTGGCATTCGGTATTCCCTTCACTTTGGAAAGTCCGGAGTGGAGTGCCAACATAATTTACTTCGAAATTCGGAATCGAAGTCGTGATTTTCATAAATGAATTGTTGGCGACATGTCGATCTGTCTGGCTGGCAGGGAAAGCTGCGGCTGGCGAGGATTCTAATGGTAAAGTGACTGTTTGGACGGGTCACGGCACTAACAAATGACAACCCCTCGAGGATTTATGACCACGAAAACGAACCAACTGAGCTGCAATCCCTGGCTTTGTCTTCCGAGCAGTCGTGCTGAGGTCTAAATCTTGTGTTTTCCCTCTTTCGTGCTTGCAGAATTTCTTCAGATTGCATCGCCTGAGAAAGCTGGGACTGAGTGACAATGAAATTGGCCGCCTGCCGCCGGATATACAAAACTTTGAAAATCTCGTCGAGCTAGATGTTTCACGCAATGGTAAGTCTTTTGAGAATAAATATAATAATACCCATAAACATGCAACAAGTGCCCATGATGCTCTAAGTGACATTGATGGACTATGGCTCTCGCTTTTTTTCGGTTAAACATTAAGATGGACAGTGATTGCATGATTGAATGACGGCATGAGGGGGGCTGCGATATACATAAATCCATCGAGTGCCACACGAAATGCAACACAATATGATAATTGCATCTGTGGCATTGATTGGCCTGGTTTTGTGCGGATAAATACCACATCTGCGGTGGCAATTGATGAGCCTGCAACTGAATCAGTATATCAAATGATGCATTCAGCTTTCTCCCACGTTGTGGGCAGGAATATCAACCTAATTAGCGAAAATGCAGAGCTGTCAACCTACGTGGTTGCTAATTGCATTTGTTGCGCACAATTTCAAATGTAATATAATATTAAAGCGCATTTTAAACTATAATCCCCTGGTTAATACAAATTCCACTAATTCTTCTGAATAAAATATTATAAAATCACTGGAAAAGCAGATAAAACAAACAAAACATTTAAAATTAACTAGATTTAAAAACCTATTAAATCATATTTAATGACTGCTCACTAAGTCTAAAAGTATTCCCAAACTTTGCTCATCCAATACCTTCCCTAGTCATCCAATCACTTCCCTCGACAGCATTGTTCTGGTTTTCCATTAAAAGCGCTCTTCCTGCTCTTTTATCTTGTTAAATTGCTCTGTATTACGGACTTTCAACGACTTTAAACTCAATTTAAGTGCAAACAATTGCATTGTCTTATCTCTGCTGGCGCATGCAACATCCGTATTGCCGCTGCTCTTTTCATGTTCCCTACAAGTTGCTCCTCAAACAAAGAAGATGCAGCTGGGTTTTAATAACTTTTCCCCAGCGAAACTTCTGTACGGCCCGTGTAGATACGCACAACCACCGACTCAATCAGCGGCATACCAAAGGCCCCCGCATATATGCATTTTCCGCTCAAGCGAGCATAAATCCGTAAACAGAAACCCGTAATTGGAGTCAAGTGCAGCTCTCAGGCCAAGCCGCTCGCACATATCATAATAATGGAAACAAAATATATGCATATACAGAAAATAACTTGGATAAGTAAATCAACTGCAGGGGAAGTTGAGGCTTTAAAACCCGAACCCCTGTACTTGACAATCTCCATGGCAACTATACAACTCGCCTGCTTTCGAATACCGATTCGCTCATTCATTCACAGCCCCTGAAATTATATTATCGACAATGACGTCGATGTGATGGCGCTTCCCATTTCCGACCAAAGGTTTCGGTTTCACTTGGTCGCAAAACGAAAATCAGCAACTCTGCGAGGCTATCGCATTAATACACTGGGGAAAATGGATTGAAAATGATGTTTTATATTTAATATACTTTCGAAAAAATATTGAACCTTTGAAAAATATTTTGAAATGATTAACTAAGGCCCAAATATATTTATTTTATAGTAACATATGTAGGTGCCTAATCATGGTTAAATTTATAAAATAAAATGAATTGAGTTGTACGCCTATAAACCTTAGGTTCTCAAATTTTAGATAAAATGTTAAGGAATAAAAATACAACCTTAAATCCTTCCTTTTTTTTTAATTAAAGAAAATACATTCAATGGTAATAAATTGTTTTCAAAAATCATTTAGATATTTTTCACAGAAGAAAGCCTGGCTAAGGTTCCTCCAAATCATGTACTTTATACCAATTCGCAAGCACTAGCAAAAGGTGTCTCAACATCTATTTAAATTTCAAGTTATTGTGATTACCCAGTGTGTTTGCAGTTGCATAAACCTCTGTATGGGTTATGCATTTGCCTTCTGTTCATTTCAACCAGGTTGACTGCACTCATTACCTGAATTTTCGCTGATTTCAATATGACTTTGGCAGGTCGTGTTTGGTTTACTACTCGTACTATACGGCTTGTTGTTTGGCTGATTATGCAGTTTAGTGCCGGCAGTTTGCCGCTCATACACATGACCCACAAATGACCAGGGAACCTACAGCTCGTGGCCAAGTGAATGGGTCCGAGGTGGTGCTCGGTTTTCAGTCTGCCATTTGCTGTTGAAATCTGAGCTGGATTTTCCTGGCTCTCTGGGTGAAAGGCCGCCCACGTTAGCCCCGGCCGAGATTATCCGCCTGGCAGGAATCGGTGATTAATGGTCGTTAAAGAGCGATAAGTCGATCAGCGAAATATTAAAAGATCTCCTAAGAGTGCCTGATGTGCTTTCTATTTGCCAAAGAGCCTGTGTGCTTTATGTGTGGGTGGCACTAGCTTCTCTCCTCCGGGGAAAGCCTTTCACATTCAATTCCTGCAGTGCTCAAGTGCACACTTTATTGAGCCCGCTGGGCGCAAAACCATATTGTACATATGTATAAAGCACAGGTGCTGTAAAAGTTCGCAAACCTTTCTATGTAATTTCCCAAACACATTTTCTTATTGCCGACCGCAGGAAAATTGTAATTCTCAGGTGTGTGTGGGAGTTGCAGTTTTTTATTTACTTATTTTTCGACACTTTTATGCTGGCTCAAATTAGCCAGCTCAATTTGGTATTCGCCTGCAGTTCGCCTTGCCACAACAATGGACGTTCATGCCGCAAGTTTTGCAAGTGCAACAAAAACTACAACGGCTGCAACAACACTCTCGACCGACTGCACTTGACAATTGAATTTTGTACGCGACACGATGCTCGGTGCCCTCTCGCCACCCGCGCCTGTTTTCCTGCACTTTGTATGCACTGCGAGCGGCGGCTATAATAACAATTCTAATAAAAACACAAATTCCCCTGGCTCTAGCGGATGGCTGTGGGTGTACGAAGTGTTTGCGCTGTGGGTGCGTTTATATGTGGGCACAGCGGAGGTCAAGGCAATAGCAGCAGGCGAGAAGGCAATAAAGCGGGTTGATCTGTATCTCACTTCATTAACAACAATGTTACATTTCAGACACATGGTATAAGGTTCTATTAATTCTATTCTGTCTTGCAGATCTTAGAAATCCAAGGAATAACGATATATTATAGTTATCGATAATATCGATACATTTGTTATTTCATATTTTCTGATAAGGTTGGAACCTTATCATAAATATTTTTATTCCTTTTTTTTCTGTGTTTATATATTTTACATATTTCCTACCAAAAACATATAATATTTGGACATAAATTTGTTTTGTTAGTTCATACAAATTTATCGATAACTAAAATCGAAAACAATAGATTAGCCATGTCCTTTCAAGTTTATCTACTTAATAAGGCCAAAAATGTGATTTACCTGGCACGTATTAGCAATTGGAGATTACCCTAATCACTTTAATCGATTGCCTTCAAGTTAAAGACGTAATGCTATAAACTTGGCCCCTGCTGTGCCTTCAAGTACAGGTGGCATTGTTAGTCGTCGCTAGTTTAGCACGTAAATCATTATGACAAGTTGACCCGCTTGCAAAACGTAAGCCAAAAGGGCTCGGTCGACGTCGCTGCTGGCTGAAACACTTTTTTTACTTTTCACAAACTGCTAATTGTTTGTTTATTTGTCTATTGCGTTTTCTATTTCCCCACTATATATATCTGCCATATATTTTCGCATTTCGCCTGCACTGCAGTTTTGCCGCTTGTAGAGGCTGCTTTCGTGCCGTGTTTTGTTTATTAAATAACACAAATTTATGTTTTTGCAAAGACGCTGCCGTTGCCAAGCCGAGTTTATTTGTGCGATTGCGTTATTTTTTTGGTTAGCAGCAAAAATAAACAATGGAATTGTGAGAATTTGTCGCTGGGCTCTAGTTTTGGGAATGGAATGCCAACCTGATTGGATTTCAGTGTGACGAGGCGTAAAGATTGTACAATCGGAAAAATGGAGGGAGAGACAATGCTTGAATATTAGTTGTGCACTTTCCAGATTTATCCAGCTGCAATTTCACTCCAATATTTGTTTTCTACTTAGTTATTAGAGTGGAAAGGCAAACCCATGCCCGCTTTTAATCAGCTTCTGTTGTCAACTTTGGCATCTCAAAGTACTACATTTCGCCCAAAGCTGATTGAAAACTATTGGAGAAAAGTCCGAGTGCCGAGGGCCTCCAACTCGAACTCAATTAAGTGCTGTTTGAAAGCCATGCCCTTAGGCCCCGTATGACACTTGTTTCCCCTTTCTTTCCCTTTTCTGTGACAAAATGTATGTCATCTTTCCCGCTGATGTTGTTTTCTCCGCTGCATGTTGCAACTGAGGCGTCAACTGGGTCAAAGTTAAAGTGCGCGCAAATAAAAAAGAAACCAAAAAAGATACAAAATAAAAAACAAATCGCGGCGCCTCCGTTCGAGTGGCGTGCTCATTTTGTTGTTCTTGGAGAACGTCGGAGCTTGGGTCCCCAGGTCCCAAGCGCAGTCACTTTCGCACACAGTGCGGGCATGGGTGCAAGTAGGAGAAAAATAAGCCGGAGACGACCCTCGACAAGGCATCAAAAGAACTTGGTGCACTCGGAAAAATGACGTTCCAATATTAAAAGAAATAAAAAAAAGAATGTTATTTAATCAGATCATTTTTGTGTTCTCGAAGTAATAAGGAAATTCCAGTAGTACCTTTAAGATGAGAAAATTACCCTTCTCTAAATCTTACTCTTTTCAAAAAACATATTTTATGTTAAGGATTTATGTCTTGTGAAGTATAAAAGCTATTTAAATTAGTTTTTCAATGTGTAAAAAAAGGAAATATTTCAAGCTGTTGGAAAAATATACTAATAAAATAATACTAATTGTAGTTATAAATTAGGAATTTAGAGCATATTTAGTTTTTTTTAAGAACCTAGAACCAAGGCCTACTTTCTTAGTTACTTTTTTCTCACTGCAGGACGCAAGAATTAGTAATACCGAGAAGTGTTGGCCGAAGAATGAGGAATGGGGGCAGCGAGAACAAAGGCTAAAATCAGAGCTTTGTCGTGGTCTTGGACCAGCGGGCCATTAGCGTCCATGACTTTGTAGGAAGTTCTCCAAACGGCAATTGTTGGCCCAAAGTCAAAGCAAAGAACACCGAGCAGAGCTGCCAAGTGATGGGAAGATTTCAGTGTACTCTAGACAAACAAACAAATTGAAGACTGACGGACAGTCGGACCAGAGGGAATTGTATAATTAATAGCATTAAACAAAAACTAAATCAAAATGTCAGCGTCGAAAGATCAGCGCAAATTGAAAAATCATTTATTCTCACATTGGGTAATTTAATTCCGTGCTGTCGGACTTCTCCTCCGTACACACATCTCATTCCCAGGCCGATTTCTATATATATATTCCGATCTCGTCGATCTCTGGAGCCCATCGACGTCACTCGGGGGATGAGCAATTAAAAACTACTCGACCAGCAGGCAGCAAATCCGACGAGCTTGTACAAACAACAAATCAAAAGTGAATCCCCTCTACTTGGCAACAGCGATCGGCCAGCGGAATTGAGTTGGCCAAAAGAATAGAACAACAAACAGAAATGTGGCAAACAAATGGGGCAGCGCGTGTGGAAACTGTTTCGACTTTTCAGAAATGCATTTCGATGTTTGCCAAACCCATACAGCTTTTAGTGCTCGGATTAATCGGGCAATTAGTTAATGGGTAACTTGGCCAGAATGCATTAATGAAGGCCAAAACCAATAAGGCTTAACCAATGAGATTTTAATGCATTATATTTGCAGATTAATCGGGCAAGCATGTGAATATTAACAAAGGAGATTATCATGCACTTGTTGCAGGGGATTAAACTATCAATTAGTTAATTGAAATGAAAATTGCAGAGTGACGCAGGTGGGCTCTATTTTGATTAAATGCGAAGACCCGGAAAATTGATTACTTGTTTTGGGCAGAGGCAAACCCTCTTTGGCGGAGGCTCAAAATGTCAATTGCAGATGTGTTCACTGCTGGCAAGTGAATGCTTTTCGGGCCTGGCGCATCTGCGTTGGTCTTGTCGAGGCTTTTCCTAAACTTGTTGCCTGCCCAACGAGCGTGAAACAGTCATTAAATCCACCCAGCCAACGAGCCACCCACTGCAAAGGCGCCCGGGGCTCTTTGTTTGCCTGCTAATTGAAAGTGAATTAAAAGCCTTAGTCAAATACACTTCATATGCGCTCGTTAATTCGGTTTTAATGCAGCCTAAAAGCACCTGTTGCGCCCTAGTCACCGCTGTCATCATCATCATTATAGTCGCATCTTTCGTTCGCCACAATTAAGAGCCATTTACTTATCACAATCTGGCCAGCAGCAGCGCCCCTTACCCTTCCTTTCATCCCATCTCAGCCGAGCTTAGCGCGCTGCAGCTCCTGCAGCCGATGTGGCAAGCCTCCCGGGGCGCCGTCAGTGCTGCAAAATGGGATTATCCCAAGTTTAGCTTGGAATAGCCTTGAAAATGGGGGAAAAGTAGGGATGGTATTTTAGAAGTTACTATAGATGTTATTTGAAATATTTTGAGTGGTAATATTGTTATTTTCCCGCTTTATGTATTTCGGAGAGTTCTTTTAGCTCTTTTCTGCCTGTTTTTGTGTTTAGGAGAATTTTCTTTCACTTTCAATCTAACATTACTCAAAAAGATACATTATAATATAATATGAAATGTATATTTATTTGTTGTATAGTAATTTTCTTGTTCATTTGAAAGAAGCTCTTTCTTCCCTGTTATTTTGTTTTTTATTTATTTATTTATTTTTATTACTTTAATTAAATCTGTAGCTACATTCAAAGTCAGTTGATTAAAACCCTAGTGCTTATAAACATTTAATCTTTTTAGAAATGGAAACCTGGTTTCTTAACTGCTGTAGCCCCCATTTTTTATTGGTTTTAGGGCCTAATGTTTTAAAACACACGCCTTAAACTAGCCAATTGGGACTATAAAATGCCTGAGAGGGCAGCACAGGGGCATAAGCCATAGCTCCAACCTTGTTGCTGCCACTAAAGAAAACGCTCAGGTTGAACGAGCAAAATGTGGTGGCGGAAAGCCATTTTCCCTGTTGACGCTTAGGGATTTGCTCCCAACAATGGCAGCCGTAAAATTGCAGGGACGTCAGGATGGCAGGATGTCGGGATGGCAGGACGGCGGTGATGATGACAACAAGGACTTGCCCCAGCAGCGGTCCTGAAGCCTTTTCATCATTTCGGATGCGGGTGCAATAAGCGAAATGGCAACGTGCCATGGCAACTCGTAACGGCTGCCGAGTTCTGGGGATTAAAACGTAACCATCGAGCCATTGAATGGGGATTCCGCTTTTTCCCAATGATGATGCAAGGCGAATTGAAAGGCCCTGGATGGGTTTTTCCCCCCCACTTCTCCTCTTTGTTCCACTCTCCACTTGGAGCTTGTGAAATATGCATCCTCGACATCGTCTTCATTAAGTGCAGTTCGCATTGAGGAAGATGCAGTGTGATGTGACCTCGATCGCATATGCCTGTGCGACCTGCACCACCCACTTTTCCGTCTGGGTCGCCTTGATGTACTGATATACTGACAAATCATTTCGCATTTAACACAGGCGTCAGAGCAGCGTGCTCTTAAAATTCTCTTCGTTCAATGACATTGAAAAGAATTTTCATATGTGATTTTCCCCCGGACGCCCCTCGCTTTTCCCCCCCTCCAACGATGTCGTCGTTGTTTGCTGACGTTTCGCTTGGCTTGTTTTATTTTCGATGGTCCGAGTTCTTGGCTTTTATTTTTTGGCACAGTTCTTCTTCATTGATCTTGTCTGGTTGGTGAGATTTATAAGCGCTATAAAGCGGTGAAAAAGCATCGCTACCGCATTGTTCCCGCTTGTGGAGCTATTTTTGGTTAAGGCTAAAATATGATAAACAAATTAAATAAATTTCTGGGGCATTTTCCTCCGCTTCTTTGAAGGGCGCCGCGCCTTTATTGCATAATTGCACAAATTGATTACAATTCCGGGCGCTTTTATTCTTTCCTCTCTAACTGTGCACGGCACGCCCAGCATTTCCTCTAATTTCCCGTCTCCAAATGGGTTTCCAAATGTTGCAGGCCCAGCTGCCCCAGTTTTTGCCCATAGAGGGGCAAGTGCGAGTGTGTGTTAAAGGTCAACGAATTGTTTGTCACCGCCGTTCATCTAATGACCGCCAACTGTGCCGCACAGCTGAGCATCTTGTGCCGCTTTTTGTGTGTGGCTGCCATATGTTTCCAATTGGCCCAGTGTGGATGGATTTTCCCTGGCCTCTGAGTTCTGGGTGCTGGGTGCTGGGTTTTCTGGGTGGCAAAAGGAAAGGAAAGGAAAAGCGCCTTGCTGCGTCCATTTGTCTGCAACTGGCGGGATCCAATTTTGAGTGTTTTGCCTGACGGATTGACGGATGTGTGCGGCTGCGGCTGCTTTTGCGCTCTGCTGCAAAAGCTTTTAGGCCCTCTAAAGTTCAAAGAGCACGAGCAGCTGGCCAAGGATCGTGATGCAATGTGGCTTAGACAGGCGAGCTTCACTAAATCAGAATTAGGTTTAATATTGGCTATTGGGTTATCAGTATATGATAATTAAAATGTTATATCAGGAGAAGAGCTATATTAAAAGCAGAGGTTTGGTTTAAATTTTAATTTTTTTGTCTTTATTTCGTTTGTATTTTTTTAATTTTTTAATTTTTTTTTGTTATTTATTAATTTTGTCTGTTTTTATTTGTTATTTATAACTTGTTTTTATTTTTCCCCCTTTTTTACTTATTTTTTTCTTTATTTTATTATTTATTTTACTGGAATCTAAGAATCTAATCAATGCTTCTTATTGTGAAACTTTTTATGTTTTAAATTAATTTGCTAGGGTAATTAATGTTTTTAACTTACTGTACACATGCTAAAACTTAAGTACTCTCTTTAAGAAACTTAAAAATACCTAGATCACCACATTTCGCTCAGACCCATCTGGTGTTGCAAGTGGTTCAGTCTCAACTGTAGTATCTATAATTGGCCAGCACGCTCAAGGCCATGAACAAGGTCTGCTCGGCACACAATGCACCGCAATGTCAGGCTGCAGAAACATGAAAATAAATGTCGGTTTATATTTTATATAATTTTTAATTAAAGGCTGCTGCAGCAGCATCGGCAGCTCTTTCTGCGGCAGTGTGGCTGCCGATGTGGCACTGTGGCAATGCAGTTGCAAATAAATAGCTTATCGGCAAGCTGCCACAACTGGTGACATTCCCAGCGCCAAGCGGGGGTCTATGACTGGCCACATCCGGCGATTGCCAGGAGGCCACAGCCTCGGCCATTGTTTTGCCACACAACTCGAGCATGTCTTGCCTGCAGGACACACGCCCCCTGGTTTCCTGGCCTCCTGCTGCCCCAGCTGCCCCGTCATGCGGCGGGTTCGCTCCGGTCCCACGTGTCGTATTAGTTGGATTGAGTGTGGACACATGGGGCAAGTCACCCCGCGTTGACCGATGACGGTGTTTCGATGTTTTTCCGAGGGGCGGCTGAGTGGGCAAGTGTTTAAGCCACCCCCCTCATGTAACTGGGTCAATTTAAACAGTGTGTGCGGAAAAGGCTTGAGGCCATTTCCCCACCCACTCCAACTGCCACCTGTCGTTTTGCTTTCGCTGCCAGTTTTGTGGTTTTTTGTACGAGGCTCTCGTGGAAAAGCTTCTGTGGGCGTGCTGGCAAACAGCGCACATACACAAACACTCTGTTTTCCCCATTTTCCCGGGTCCTTTGCGTGCGCATTTCCGCTTTGGCAGCTCGAAATTTATTCGATCAACAAGTTTCGTTTGTCATTTTACGCTTCGTCTCGCTCTATCAGACCGGGCATACAAAACAAGTAATAATAAAAAAGCCTTGGCTGGAAGACCAGCCAAAGTTGATAGTTTTACCGAGGTTTACTCCCCAAAAACATGGTCTTTAAAACTTAAATAACCAATTGATAGACAATGACAAGGCCATATGCGGAAATCTCTGGCTCGCTGGGTCTCATGGAATATTTATAGCGGATTTATTAATATATTAACGCGGCCCTTTGGAGCAATTCATGCGTGAGCAAGTCAATCAGCCGAGCAGATAGAAATGTGTAACCCGATAACCCAGCCAACGAGCTGGGCTCATTGAAAAGCCATAACACAGCAATCAGTAAACAATATGTTTTCGCTCTTTCCACGTCCACTTCCAGATATACCCGACATTCCCGACGATATCAAGCATCTGCAGAGCCTGCAGGTGGCCGACTTCAGCTCGAATCCGATACCCAAGCTGCCCTCGGGCTTCTCCCAGCTGAAGAACCTGACCGTCCTGGGCCTCAACGACATGTCGCTCACCACATTGCCAGCGGACTTTGGCAGCCTCACCCAGCTGGAGTCGCTGGAGCTGCGCGAGAACCTGCTCAAGTACCTGCCCGAGACAATAAGCCAGCTGACGAAGCTGAAGCGTCTGGACCTGGGCGACAACGAGATCGAGGACCTGCCGCCCTACCTGGGCTATCTGCCCGGCCTGCACGAGCTCTGGCTGGACCACAACCAGCTGCAGCGCCTGCCGCCGGAGCTGGGACTGCTGACCAAGCTGACCTACCTCGACGTGTCCGAGAACCGGCTGGAGGAGCTGCCCAACGAGATCAGCGGCCTGGTCAGCCTGACCGACCTGGATCTCGCCCAGAATCTGCTCGAGGCTCTGCCCGACGGCATTGCCAAGCTGAGCAGGCTGACCATCCTGAAGCTGGACCAGAATCGATTACAGCGGCTCAACGACACGCTCGGAAAGTAAGTATTCCCTGTATTTTCTGTACTATTTAAACATTTTTAATATATATTTGGATTTACTAAATAACTCAATTTGACATCTTTACTCTACAATAAACTTATTTTTCCTATCTTAATATTTCATGTATGAATTGCTTACCATTATTGGTAACTGATAATTCATTTCATTATAATCTTTTTAAACGCAAAACCATCTCATTCGTTTTTGTAATCAATTAACCACTTACTTTTTCGTGTTCATACATACTACAATCTTATCTTATCTGGGTTATACCACAATATTTGCCAAAACCTAACAGAAATATTTGTTAATAATTAAAACAAGTTAAAAAAAAGTGCCAAAATACAAAAAATTCTTAACAAAAAAGTGTATTTTTCTATAATAATAAAATATTAAACATCATCTAACTTGTTTGCCTTTTTTGCAGCTGCGAGAACATGCAGGAACTGATACTGACCGAGAACTTCCTCTCCGAGCTGCCCGCCTCCATTGGCCAGATGACCAAGCTGAGCAACCTGAACGTGGACCGCAATGCGCTGGAGTACCTGCCGCTGGAGATTGGCCAGTGCGCCAACCTGGGCGTGCTCAGTCTGCGGGACAACAAGCTGAAGAAGCTGCCGCCGGAGCTGGGCAACTGCACGGTGCTCCATGTGCTCGACGTGAGCGGGAATCAGCTGCTGTACCTGCCCTACTCCCTGGTCAACCTGCAGCTGAAGGCCGTCTGGCTGTCGGAGAATCAGTCGCAGCCGCTGCTCACCTTCCAGCCGGACGTGGATGCGGAAACAGGGGAGCAGGTGCTGTCCTGCTACCTGCTGCCCCAGCAGGAGTACCAGCCAATCACCCCAGGTGAGTTTCCGATGAGTCAGCCGGGGCCAGCCATATAAATTCCCCAGTGCCCCCGTGGTTTAACCCAGTGGCTAAAGGTTGCTCCACATTTGGCGCTGTCTGCTCTAAATTTGGCCAAGTTATGCGGCTTTATCAGCACCTGACATAGTTTCCACAACAACCCCGTCCCTTGCCCTTCCCAACCCCTTCCCAACGCCTTCCTAACCGCTTCCCCACCACTTCCCATTCCCCGTATCGCTGTGCAATATCTTCAATCTATGCTCGCATTTCCGCGATAAGATAATAACCGCCAAGTGAGCAAACATCGCCAACAAAACGAGCCTTATCCAAGTTTTGTACGCTGTATACTACTACCTTTCTGGGCGAACAACAGAAGTATACACGAAAAACTTTGGCAAGACTTTTGAATTCAATTTAGGTGTTTCCACTCCCAGCAAGTTTTCGACTATTTTTGTGATTAAACTATCTCTAACTGTGCTTTCGGCAAGAGCACCTCTGTTTCCATAATTATTACTATATGTTCCTTACTGATTTCGATTATTTTCTTTGCATTCCGCCACGTCACGCGCTCTCCTCCCTCAAAAACCTGCACCACACTCACCCTCTTTTTTGTGTTCATCCAATCCATTCCAAAGACTATCCACCCATGACGCTTTATAGATCAAGCGAAAAATTCGATTCGACGGAATTCTTCAGTTATCAGCAGAAAGGTTTGCGTTGAGTATTACCTTCTTTGTTAGTATCAATAACATAAGCGCTATGTCTGCCTTGTACAGTTGGCGGGTCTATATGGTAGAGTTGCTCGTCTTGGAATTCTGGTTCTCGCCTGGCTTATAAGTTTAAATAAAATAAACTAATTTTTTTAATTATTGTTGGCTTCAAACTCTACTGTATTGGCTTGCATGCTTGCTTTTTTGGAATGTGGAGCTTAGTATGTACACCTAGATATAACACATAACTCATATTATATTATAGAACCCAAAAAAGAGACTAGAACCCTGATGTTCTATAGGAAAACCACACCTAAACACCTTTTCTAACCCATTCCAGTTGACATTTAACCATGTGAACTCCGTTTTCTTGGGCTCTTCGTAGATGATAGCCTCGTAGCTCCCCAACACTTTTGGTTTTTGGGAGCGCATCTTGGCCGGGCCAGAAGCCAGTCAGCATTTGTGTTGGCCTGAGTGTTTGGAATTAAAACACTAACCGGTTTTTCCCAGCACACCAGAAAAAGTGACGTCATGACAACAAGTTGTTTTTATTTTTCTCGAGCTGAGTTGGGTGTCTCGGGGACCGGGCGTTGGCTGAAAAAACATGAATATATGTTTTCTATATAGTATTCACTCAATACACTTACGGCACGCAACGTCCCTCGATGGCTGATAAAGAGTGTGTGTTCGATTTGGCTTGTTTGATTTGATTATGTTATTATTTTGTGTTTATATTCCGTTCGTTTTGACGCACCCTGCGTGTTCCCCAGCGCAGAGATCAGTGGCGATTTTTCCGTTTGGTTCCCACACCCCGACAAAAAAAACCACTTGGACCGGGGAATGGCGAATGATTGGATCTATTTTGCCCCCGAATTGAGCAGTTTAGCTGCCCGTCCCGTGGCAGCATGCCAGATCAAAGCGGTCCAGCGAACAGACGGTTTGTTTGTTGGTGCCTGCTACAGATTCCCGAGATCCATTACCATTTAATCTGCTGTGGCAGATTACTCTTCCCAGGCGTACAGGGTATTTGGGGCACTTGAGTGATGTCAACGGGTCTGACGTCATAGGAGAGGCAAGGGAGAAACTGGGGCAAGATCGGCGAGAAGTGTAATTATGTGTATGACGCTGCCGCGTTGGTTAATAATATTAATCGCCTGGCTTGTTTCGATGCGGTGAACGTGTGTGCATGCCACCAAAACTAACTGTTGATTAATGGCCTGTCACAGTGGCTACAGTGGGACCTGGCTGGGGAGAACCCTCTTCCCAGAAACCAGTTAAAAAGCCACGAAAGAGTCGTTGAACTCGGCGAAGTATTTGAAGTATGTGGATGAAAAATAAAATTAAATGGAATTCGCTTTCATGAATCAGAATAAAAGTTGGGCACACTCATTATAACACATAGATAAACTGTATATATTCTTAAAACTAAGCCTTACCATAGAAATTATCAGTTACATAATGTGTTTTAGAGCATGGAGTTTAAAAAATAGACCTGTTTTCCCAGTAATATGTGGTATAAATGTTTAAAAAAATGAGTTCTTTAGTATGGCTGATCTATTTAGAGATCTTAGCCCGTAGTGAGTACGCAAATACAGCCTAGCCTGGAGCCAAATCCGTTTATCACCCGTCTTTACTGCGACATTCACTGATTGAGCGCCTTATGATTCAACCTGTATTCGATGTTACCGATGTTGCCATTGTGGTTTCGGTTCTGTGGCGTAGTTGCTTCCCAATCGAAATGAATGCATAAGTGGGTATAGTGTAACTGTTATTTGGCTTCCAAACGGGTTTTGGCCTATTCGACGGGCGATTGCCTATAAATAGCTTATATCATCAGCACATTTGGAGAACCAACTTGTCTGGCAACTTCACCCCCCAGCCACGATCAATGGTCAATGACGGATTAAGTGCACAAGCAACGCACATAGCTCAGCCAATTTAGACGAATGTGTGAATAGTTTCAAGATCACATACCATAGTATGCCTTACGGCCATGTAAGCGGTGTGCTCAAATTATCCAATTAAAGTCATGCGACTTTGGGCACCCAGAAAAACAGAAAAACAAGAGGAAATCATTTCCTAAGCGACGCGATGAGATGGCCCCTTATTATTGTCACTGCCATTACAAGTTGTCTGCTTATTTGCATAAATCTTCATCTTGGCGCTGGCCTAACTCGGACTCCCCGCTGTTTTCAGGGGGCCTCTAAATTTATTTGTCTATGCTAAAATCGGTAACGATTGTAAGTTACGACTGCGCCGGACATTCCGAGTCCGCAATTGAGTGGATGCAGCCACTTGGGCCCTTCTACGGAGGCACTTCCTGCGTGGAAAACAGTGATTTGCATTTGTTTACTGCCCCAGCCATGCCCTGCACTTGCTGCGTAGATGGATTGATTGGTGGCCCAGTGGGTTGGGCAATCGGAATCTGAATTCTGGGAGCCCCCCCGTTCGCCCCACATGTTGCAACTTTTATGTTTTGTTTACCCCTGTTCGGGGGTGTGAAGAATTTACGGCGCACACACTCCTCATAAGCGCTTGATGGATTATTACTCTTGGTCCAGGCAGCCGACTGACCTGGCCAAAATGTGTTTATGCCTGCGATCCGAAAATAGTAGTTTTATGGGCGGTTTATTTATTGATTTGTGCAAAACCAAAAGCGTAGAGCATTAAGCGTTTTGCATATAAACCTGTTTGTATATAATAAATATCCCTGTTTGCATATATCTCATATATATTATACGCACACTGTACGTTTAACCGAAAACTACGAATGCATGGGCATGCAGTTCACTAATCTAAGACCCCCGAATCCCCCCAGCAGAATAAAACACCTCGTTGCACTGTTGATTTGTATGCTAATGGAATTCGTTTGATTCGCCCCTGAAAAATATAGCCCGTGACCTGGAATCCGACTCGGAGCCGTTCGAGGAGCGCGAGCCGTCGCGCACCGTGGTCAAGTTCTCGGAGGAGGCCAGCCAGGAGAAGGACACGCCCTTCGTGCGCCAGAACACGCCGCATCCCAAGGATCTCAAGGCCAAGGCGCAGAAGCTGAAGGTGGAGCGCAGCCGGCACGAGGAGCACGCCAACCTGGTCACGCTGCCCGAGGAGGTGAGTTCTGATCCCGATCCGAGTGCCAAGCTTCTGCTGTGCTTTCATCGGTAGAGGGGAGCTCTGAGTACTTACTATCGCAAATATACGATTGCTTTCACACGTTGTATTGCTTCTTTGGCTCAATACTAACCATAGAATTAAGGTATCTCTTAAAATAGTATAAAAGTAGAGCAGTTTTAACTGGGAATGGTATAGATATTAGTTGCCTGGGTTGAATACAAGCTTTAGTTTTTTTGTTATTTATATTCACTTATAAATATTTTTAAATTTTTTTGGTTATTCTAGTTAAAAGTATTATTTTATTCATTTTAAGTTAAAGTATAGATTTTTATTTTGTTTATTTTATATACAATATCACTCAAAAATCTCTTTCAACCAAAAACGGTTGAAATTTGCTTTGATGTACTACCCAAATTGGTTGAAAGAGTTTTTACAGCGACCTCTAGCGGCTCAATCTAAAGTAAAAGTAACTTACATATTTTACAGATACAAATAAGTAGAATTTCCGCCTTACAGTAAAGTGTAGATTGAAAATGTAAAGTAACTAAAAAATTTCCCCTTTTTTCCCCAGAACGGCACCAAGTTAGCTGAGACACCAACCGAGACCCGAACCATTGCCAACAATCACCAACAGCAGGCTCAGCCGGTGCAGCAACCCACCGTTGGTGTAAATTCCAAGCAGCCAGTGGGCGTAGTCACTCCCACCGCGACGACAGTCGCTCCACCGGCCGTACAGGGTGGCTCAGAGGGCGGCAGCACCACCGCCAACAATGTGAAAGTGGCAACTGCAGCTGTGGTCGCCGAACTACAGGCCACAGTTGGTGGAAACGATGAGGCCCAAGATGAGGACGAGCAGGAGGATGAGTTTGTAAGTTTTAGCATGGTTATCAATGTGATCTTATTCTAAATCCTGATTTATTTACTCCTTAGGAATCCGATCGCCGTGTGGGCTTTCAAGTGGAGGGCGAAGATGATGACTTCTACAAAAGACCACCGAAGTTGCACAGAAGGTGAGGACACAAGATCCTAACTTTAATATAATATAATCTAGTCTGGCCCCTTTAGGACCAAGTTTCTAGCATAAAAATCGAAGCATTTACATTGACAATACTTCATTATTTTATTCCATCCAGGGACACTCCGCACCACCTGAAGAACAAGCGCGTGCAGCATTTAACCGACAAGCAGGCCAGCGAGATCCTGGCCAATGCCCTGGCCTCCCAGGAGCGCAATGACGGCACTCCGCAGCACTCGCTGTCCGGCAAGGTGACGTCCCCCATCGAGGAGGAGGAGCAGCTGGAGGTGGAGCAGGAGCAGCAGCAGCACCCCTTCGACTCCTCGCTCTCGCCCATCCCGGCTGGCAAAGCAGAGCCTGCCACCGACTCGGGTAAATACCAAAATTGTTTCAATTAATTACATTTATATTGCTCCATCTCGGCGAACTGTCCCCCGAAATGGGCAAAGTGGGCAAAGTGCTTTGGGTGTGCATCCCGTGATGGCAAATCGATACGGCAGTGGGTGGTAATTTTCACTCATTTGCCAACCGGCTGACCTGAAAGGGCGGACACTGAAGTGGAAACCTAATTGCCTCTTTTTGGGATGCAAACTAAAACCACAAAGAGACCACCCGGGGAACCTCTTTGATTGCCCCTGCTCTCCACACGCCATCGAGTGTTTTTTGGGGTCTAGGCCTCGCCAGGCCCAAACAGTGTGTGCTTCCGATACATAATTGTATCAACAAAAAAAGGTAGAGAGTGGGAAATTAAAAGCGCGTTACTACAGGTGGCTCTTGCGAAACACACGCAACAGTTGGCCCCAAAATAGGCAAGGCACGTATGTGGCGCGCTCTCGCCTTATCAGGCAGTGATATCGGCTTGCAAAAGCTGATAAAACTGAGGTGATAGAGGGTAAAAAACAGTGCAAACCTCACTCAAAAGTGGGCTAAACAGGCGGAGAGCGATAAAAAAGTGGTGCAAATGAAACCGAAATGAGTTGGTCTCGCCTCATTATATAGGGGGTACACGTAGAGCTACCTATACCTGGGGAAAACTGAGAGTGAGCCGAGCTGGCGGAGAGCTAGGTGAGCTATGGGGAGAGCCCCAGCCTGAGGCCCCGAGTGCAATCGCCAGACTTTGCGACCGGGTCTGGCCGCCCGCTTTAGTCATTCTTCAGTTACGCTTGCGTTTTGTCAACGTCGCGAGAGACGCGCTACACTCGTCCATTTGCACTTGTTATTATACGGTTTTACTTCCATATTAACATTCAAAACAGAGAGCCACTCGCGGCCAAGAGCCCCGAGATCTTGCCCAATAACAATGGCAGCGGCGGCTTCGCACGCAGATGAACACACACCTTGACTTAGTCATAACAAAATACTTCTCGGGGGCAGAGTGTGAAATGTTTTCTTCGCCGCTGCTTACGTGTTTTTGTGCTGCTATCGATTTTTGTCTGTCATAATTCCTTTGCCGGAGAAGGAGGTGCGGTCGAGGAGGCATCGGTTCAGTCGTCTGGAAAGTTTCACACATTGCGCATCGGCGGAGGATGATGGCCCGAGGCCATAATTGAATTTCAGCTGCACTTCAGCTTCTCCGCCGAGCCAAGCGTGTGCAAGAGGAGGGCCCCCGGGCCAAGTAGCCCCTGCTATTTGCATTTGCCTTGCATATCCCCGAAAATGAGCTACTTGCAAGTAAATTTAGTCCTGTTTACCCAGCCCGAGCATTGCCTGTGATATTTGCAGAGGGCAAACATGAATGGTGTGTGCTCGGTTGCTCGGTTGTTCGGCTGTGTGCATATCCGGTTTCCCGGCATTTCCTTCGCCTTTGCACAGATTTTTCTGGTTAGATATTGCAAACGCTTCGGCAATACAATCAACATTTGCACAATTCCTTTTGACATTCCTACCAGAACCTCCATATGCATTTCTTTTCTCTCCCTCCGCTGGCTGCTGGCAAACAATAAGCTGCATTTGCTGCACATTTCCTGCAGGGTTCTTAAAGCCCGGACTGTGAGACCTTCTTTTCGAGCAGGAAAACAGCAAGGCAGCGTGGTCCGAGCTCGAGTCGACCAATAAATAAACCGTTGATAAGCTCAAGGCAATGGCATTCATTATTTATGTATTGTATCGTTGATTGCATGGGATTCTTATTGAATTTTTCCCTCAGTATGTTGCCATATACGTATCTGTACGTACATATGATTGTTTGTCGGATTTCGCAGTTTGTTTGCTCGGTGCGCCCTTTTCATCGCCGCTGTAACAAAGTATGCATTATTATTTGCTGTTCTCTTGCAGCTCTTGTGCAAACAGCAATTTAAACTATTTGCAGTTGGGCATTCTTTCTATCAATGGCCATCAAGCAAACACGATTTCGATTTCGGCCTGCCGAGTGTTTAAGTTTTGCCAGTGTACAAACAGCCCTGAACTGGGCCTTGTGCTTTTCGCAGTTGCATGCTAAGTTTATCGCTTGAAATGGTAGAATTTTCCCACCCCCGCTTTCCCATCATTCATGACAGTTTTCCCCCCCTAACGGAAAAAAATAGAGGAACAAGGAGAAACCCCCCCACATCTTGCCATTTTTCGCGCTAGAAAACAAACAAAAATGCAATAAACGCCAGTTGCAGCGGGTCAAAGAATTCCACTGCGTATTTTGCCATATTTTCACCGCCATGTTGATAGTTGATAGCATGGAAATGTGGAAAATTCGAGTAATTGCCGCCGGAGAGCAGGGGGCCAACCAGACCAAGCCAAACCGAGCGAACATTGGTTTGTCAACAAACATTGATGCGGGAATGTGTGGCGACCTGAATTGCTGGCCCCAAATTGCAATCGAAATGAAAACACGCCCGGGTTTTCATTGTCACAGGCGTTTTTCGCGCCCATGATATCATCCCCGTCGTTGTAATCAGTAGGTAAAAAGCTCAGCCTTTGATATCAGGAAATAACGCATACGACAGGTGGACCAAGGTCATTAACTGCCACTTGACTGGCTTATTTTTGGGTTGGTTCTCCTCGTTGTAATGGGTACTATGAGCTTAGACCTACGTATGTGTCCAAAAATTTCGTAATGATTCAGAGCCGCCTTATCGCCCTGTTTGTGTTTAACTACTACGGTTTCGTTTTGTTCCCCTTGTTTTGCTCTATCACTTTGGCTTAGGCATTCCAAAAGTTTCGATTAGATAGCCGTGTTCGGAGCGCACACCCCTTTCCACACACTCTCCATGGGGAAGGAGCCGAAAAACAGCGAATGCCACTCAATGCAGGCAGTTCTGATGGGGGCAGCTCTTCAGCCTGCTTTTATGGCAGCATAAAAACTTTGTTCATTAATTTTTGTCGCCACATTTTGTTGATTTCCAAAGCTTAACACGCGCAATTTGTCAGTGGCATCGCCGCTTAACCTGGCCGGCAATTAATCATTCGGCCAGCTCCCTCTATAACTTTAGAGTTTTCCACAAAAAGTGCGGGAAAATGGGGATAAAAGAGTGCAGATCACGGGGTTTCGAGTTGCTTTTTCGCCACTCGCATACTTGATCTCTTGCCATTGATAATGTGGGGGTAATTAAAATCGATTGATTCGATGCGGTCATTGGCTCAAATGCCCAGCCAGAATGGAAAGCGAAATTTGCATGAATGGGAAAAGTCGCTTTTTTGCGCTTGTCGTCATAACGAATGTGTGGCATCTTGGCCACAGCTTGTCATTCTCCATGAGGCGAAAAAAAGAGGAGACAGGCGAATGAAATATGATTTCTGCCTTTTGGCATGTGTCCATGCTGTTGGCTAATTTCCCAGGGACAGGAGGAGTTGCTGCTAGAATCATTTACATATAAATGACAAAACAAAACAAAAAGAGCATCTTCTCCAGAACTTGTCCATGCCATTGATTTGGGGCTTGGACAGAGTTCAGGACATAGCTGGAGATTTCGCCACTGATTCCGATTCATGGCCAGCGTGCAAATGCTAATGCATTCGGGAAATCATCATTTCTTATGGCCAGCTTCTCGTTTTACGTCTCCTTCGGTGTATTTAAATTTTATATGCTTATGTTTATGATGAGGTCCTTGTATCTTCAAGATGCACGCGTGATGTCATCGTAAAATGCTCAAACGCCCGCTTAAGTGGGTGCCGCAAAAAGTTCGCAGGCAATCGGTGAAATAAGTCTGATAAGGAATATGAGCAAAACAAATGACTTTATGCGATCCTTCTTGTGCAGTTCCTGGTTCTCCTGCCCGTATTAAGCCCCCCTTGGCATCCCGGGGATTGCCTACGTTCCGGCGTCCTCAGGAAAACCGGAATAAGAAAATAAACACACACACGCAGCACGTGTCATTTGTTCTCCTCCCCGGGAAAAATCTTATTTTGTTTTATGGCTTTTTCTCTGGGTTTTGTTGGACCGTTTTTCCACCCCTCCCCCGCCGGGAAAAGCATGAAAAGATGGTTTTATTCGAAACATATGCAAGAGGTCCAGATATATCCATAAAAATATCTTTTGGTTACACATTTGTCCGACAATTCAGGGCATCCAATTGAGAGCCAAGGCGATGAGTTGTTGCTGGCATTAAAAACATTTAAATGGAATGTTTTGCTGCCACAACACCTTTAGTACCCCATTGAAATGGTTGAATTATGAGGAGCAGGCAAACAAACAAGCAACTTTGGGTCGGTATTCTGTGAATACCCCACTCAACTTACCAAACTCAATAATGGCACATCGAGTGAATGACAGTGTCTGAGCTGAAATCCAGCAATATTAATGTTGACTTGACAGGCAGACAGAAGGGGCCAAAGCTGAGTGGCTCTGTCTTTTCATTTATGCCTTGATTAACATGAAAACTCGCATACAATTACAAAGTGAAATTGTCTCGAGTTGCCCCACCTCTTGGCCCGGAGGAAAATCATTTTGTTGGCCCAAGTGCCGACGGATTTATTGAGTGCAAATCAGCAATAGCGAAAATGAAAGCAATAAATGTGCTTCTGAGTAGGGAAAAGTTGCCACCTGTTCCTCCGCCTTTTCTTTTCCTTCACCTGGGGGACGTCTGAGACTTTTCTGGCAGACTGTCTGTTTATTTATTTAATAATTATACAAAGTCGTGTTCTCAGACGGGGGTGGATATCTCCCAAGGTCGTTGCTTTAATGCCTGCTTCTAGTGGGGAGGGAAAGTATGGCTTTCGCAGTGGTTCATTGACTGCTGTTTATGGCCAAGCACCAGCTGCTGTTGGCCAACTTTCGGCTCATTCAATTTGAATATCATTAGGGCACATTCTAGTTATTTGCCTAGGTGGGTAGGTGTTTAAAATTTGATTAAATCAAAGCAATAAATGTGTAATTCCGCTGGGGTTTTCCACTTCAATGCACTTGAATGGCTGCATATAGGGTGCCGTCTCCTATCTATTCCTCCGGCAGACTCAGATCGATTGCGCTTCTTGTGCAAACTTGGCTTGGCATATTAAAAAGTGCAGTCAAATAAAATAAATAGGTTGCTTCCTCTGCATGAACAGGGTGTCTGGACAAGATGCCCGAATGCTGTAGCTGCTTATATTAAAAAGTGCACTCAGATAAAAAGCAAATCAAGCCATGTTCAATGTCAAAATCAAAGTCAAAGAGGGCAACAACACCCTTCCCCGCAATGGCCAGCGTAGCAATGGGAACCTTGGCTACTCGGGAGCGGGAAGTGGTCGCAATAGTCCGGCCATGAGCAGCCTGCGCAGCTCCCTGGCCTCCTCCAACCGGAGTCCCAGTGGCTCGCTGCAGCGCAAGGGCAAGCGGGTGCGGATTGTGACCAGCTACGATCCGGTGGATCGGGACTACGAGAGGCAGAGGCAGCACTATGGTAACCTAATTAGAAACAATTCTAATAGTAGCCCCCCTTATAAACAGATATTTAATCAGTTTACTTCTTACTTTTCCAGACAACCTGGATGGCGTCACGGAGCTGCGCTTGGAGCAGTACGAAATCCACATCGAACGCACTGCAGCCGGTCTGGGCCTGAGCATTGCCGGCGGCAAGGGCTCCACGCCCTTCAAGGGCGACGACGATGGCATCTTCATATCCCGGGTCACCGAGGCGGGACCCGCCGACCTGGCCGGCCTCAAAGTGGGCGACAAGGTGATCAAGGTCAATGGCATCGTGGTGGTGGATGCGGATCACTATCAGGCTGTGCAGGTGCTAAAGGCCTGCGGTGCCGTCCTCGTTCTGGTGGTGCAGCGGGAGGTGACCCGCCTGATTGGACACCCCGTGTTCAGCGAGGATGGCAGTGTGTCGCAAATCTCGGTGGAAACGCGACCACTGGTTGCGGAGGCTCCTCCGGCTGCTTCTGTCAGCCACGAGCGCTACATCCCGGCAGCCATTGAAGTGGTGCCCCAGCAGCAGCAGCTCCAACAGCAGCTACAACAGCCCGTTCAGCAAGTGGCCCCCGCGCACAGCTATTCGGGCAATGTGTTTGCCACGCCCACGGCCCAGCCTGCCGTCGCCCCCAATGGATTGCTACAGAATGGCAGGGTGTGTAATCCTTGAAATCCCCCCAACTCCCTCGAACTATTTGTGATTGATTTCTGGTTTCGGTTTCCGATTTGTGGCTTTTGCAGGAGGCGCCGCTGAGCTACATCCAGCTGCACACGACGCTCATCCGCGATCAGATTGGCCAGGGACTGGGCTTCAGCATTGCGGGCGGCAAGGGCTCGCCGCCGTTCAAGGACGACTGCGATGGCATTTTCATATCGCGCCTCACGGAGGGCGGTCTGGCGCACCGCGATGGCAAAATTATGGTGGGCGACCGTGTGATGGCGGTGAGTGGGAGGCCCTCCGGCAGCCGGAGGTTGCCATCTCTGACCCCAGCTAATGGCATTTCCCTGTACACAGATTAACGGCAACGATATGACGGAGGCGCATCATGACGCGGCCGTCGCCTGTTTGACGGAACCGCAGCGATTTGTTCGTTTGGTGCTGCAGCGCGAGTACAGAGGTCCTCTGGAACCGCCCACGAGTCCGCGCAGTCCGGCCGTGCTCAACTCTCTGAGCCCCTCCGGATATCTGGCCAACCGACCAGGTGGGTATCCTACGCAATTGAACTTTGGTAACTACATTTTCTAGCTAGTTTTTAGGGGAAGATGGAAAGGGCAATTTAGTGGCAGTTTTACTCAGAAAAAATAATACTTACAAAGGAATATAAAAGAACTTTTTATTGACATTCATAAAGGAATACAGAAAACTGTTCAATATATAAATCTAAAAAATAAGGAAATAATTCAAAATAATTACTAGTATGGAATATCTATAGTATAAATAATATAGTAATAGTATAATATAATAGTATAATATTTCTCCATATAAACCAGGGTTCTCTAACCTCTTTGCAGCCAACTTCAGTCGCTCGGTGGGTGAAGTGGAGCAGCCCTACAAGTACAGCACCCTGGCCACGACCACGCCCACTTACACACCCACGCCCACGCCCACCGTGCCAGCTAGCATAAGCAACAATAATAACACGCTGCCCAGCAGCAAAACCAACGGATTTGCAACAGCTGCTGCGGCCTCGGCTGCCTCTCCTGCTGCCACGATAGACAGTGCCACGGGGCAGCCAGTTCCGGCTCCCCGGCGCACCAACTCGGTGCCCCTAGGCGACGGAGACCTTGGAGCGGCCTCCACCACCAGCGGCGATTCTGGCGAGGCTCAGGTAAGGCCCCATCGGATCTCAGTAGTTGGTAGTCACTAGCCTAGTCTCTCTGTTTAGCCAGTTGCACGTCATTTTAATGTTGCCCATAAGCTCGTTACGTTACTTTTTTGTTTCCTCAATCATGACCAGTCGTTAGGCTTAAGATACAAAAACCCTTCAGTGTATATTCTTGCGCTGCAGTATCTCACACTTTTTCCCAATCAGCTGCTAAGGTAGGTAACCAAATTTAAACTGCTCAAATTAACAGACTGCAGCGCAAGTTGTCCAAGCAAATTGTTGTTGATATTTGGCGTCCCAACTGAATTCGAAAGATACACAAACATGAACACACTAAATAGTCGTAAGATACCTAATATGTGCTAATCCATATCTCCGCCAGATTATCAATTACCCATAACCCTAGCTGCTAGAACTATATATTTGCTCATCTACTCGTATGTATAACGAAATTGTTTGTGTTTGTTTTGCATGTGCCCTGTGCGCCTTGTTTGTCCTCCCAGTGCTATATGCTCATATATACGATATACAGTCGAAAAATAAACCCATATCGAACGATTAGAGACTAAGTTTGCACCGATTTGTCTACCAGCTTCAAAGCACTCATCAAGAAAACTCGAAAAAATAAGAACGTAGGCAGCGTTTGCAGGATTGTATATAATTTAATGATAATCATAGTTAGGCACGTTAGCTTAGTCATAGAACCCCTCATGCAAAGTGAAACCAAAATTTACAAAACATATTTCTGTTTCTTTTTCTCCGATCAACAAATCAACCCCTCCAAAAAACAAAAAATAACAAATCAAAATCTTGCTTAAAACCGAACCATACCGAATACTTTGCTAAATCCGAAAAATCCCGAATACTGGGCAGCCCTCCTCGCTGCGCCCGCTGACCAGCGATGATTTTCAGGCGATGATTCCGGCACACTTCCTCAGCGGCGGCAGTCAGCATCAGGTGCATGTGGCCCGGCCCAACGAGGTGGGCGTGAGCGCGGTCACGGTGAATGTGAACAAGCCGCAGCCGGATCTGCCCATGTTCCCGGCGGCCCCCACCGAGCTGGGCCGCGTCACCGAGACGATCACCAAGTCCACGTTCACGGAGACCGTGATGACCCGCATCACCGACAATCAGTTGGCGGAACCCCTGATCAGTGAGGTGACTATCTCCACATCCCGCATACACTAGAGCTCAAGACTCGAGAGTCGCCGCCCCCAAGAGTTAAAGAAATCGTTGTGTAAAAGTCACAAGCAAAGATAACCCCCCCGGATCCCAACCCATCAGAAGATCTGAAAATCTGTGTACAAAAACCTATAGGGTACCTATGGAACTCGCACTTAGCACGCACCATCCCCGCACCCTACACACCAAAATTGATTAATTTAAAATTTATATTACATTGGCACACTTTGACCTATACGCCCGCGCGTCCTTTAATTTGCTGAATAAATATCTGTGCGTTTTGCAAACGATTTGATTTAACTATTGGTCAAGAGGCCCCTAGTCTTAGGTGGTTCTGCCTTGGAGGCGCCGAGTTCACATATGTTTTCATGCCCAGCATTATGCAAAACATGCACATTTACAAGAGTTGTGATTGCTCCGACTAATTGAGTAGCAGTTTCTGATTTGGAATTGGATTATGTTGGTTGTGGCCCTGGCAGCTGGAAGCGATTAATTCATTTAGTGGCAGCTTGAGGCATGATTTTCTTTTCTAAACTAAGCTAACTTTCTCTATACTAACACTGGATAAATGTAATAAAAATCCTAGTTTATGTTTCTTTTGCAAATAACTCGAGACTGTTATGGTATCTTCTTAAAGGGTTATTGGGATTTTTCCGGGTGGCTCCCACTCGAGCATTTAGTGTCCTTGTGCAGTAGCCGAATCTATTGAAGTGACGAGCAAAGCGCCTTCATTTCGAACGACAGAACGGTTTACCCACTCACTTTCCACAGAGCCACTCGAGTGCCATTGCCGACGTGATGCAAATCCCGGCAAGAAATCTCCGAAACTCTGTGCATGTGGCAAGCTTTGTCACTTGCCACTTGCGGCATAAATAAGTAAACTGCTGGAAGAGTATGCAACATGCAAACCTCCTTAAATAATAAAGTGGGGCATGCCGAAAAAAGATTCAGATACTCTAAATGACGACACTCAGTTGCGTTTATTTTGTGTGTAAATATCTCTCTGTTTGCCCTGGCAATCTGGAATTCTCCGTCCGTGTGTCCGATGGTGACTGCAAACACTCTCTCCGGGGCAATGTTAAATAAAATATTTAATTGTTTTTAATTTATTTTCCCCTAACTCCGACAGTTATTGTCGGTTGCCTTCGAAGTTCAAACTTGAAAGAATTCAATTCCATTCAATTCATTTCTTCGAGGTAATTGGCAAAAGTTAGTAGCAGTTAGCCAGGTACATGTGTTTATCTGGCATCTTGACACGAAGGAGCCTTTGTGGATATGTCTGTGCCGGTGTCAGCTGTCTCGGGATATAGTTTCTCGGCTTCCCCGGCAATGAATATAAAACAGAAATATTATGCTTTGATGTTTCAATGTGCCAGCCTCTTGTGGTCTGGAGCACCTCAACCGCAGAAGGAGCCACAAAAGCTTTTGTTTAAATCACCCACTCTCTTCTTCCTGCACGTTGTTTAATCTAAAATTAAGTTATTCATAAGAGCAGCACAAGAGTTGTTCATTATTTATTGAATGTGAATCACGCTCGGTACTCGGATTTGATATTTAATGAATGCCCCGACTTAATTGCACGACTTTGTTATTTGGTGTTTGGCTTGTCTTGGTTTTATGTCTCTCGGAAGGGGTAAAACTCCCATGTTATTTGTGTAAATTTAAATGTAAATATCACCAACAATTTTGCACCCCCATTGAAGCACTCCTCATCCATGGATCACACAATACACGGCAGACTCTGTAGGACTCTTAGCCCTAGGCCCATTGCATTGTGTTAATTTTGTGATGTGCTAACACCTGATTTTATTATTTCTGTAGGAGGTTGTGCTGCCCAAGAACCAGGGCTCCCTGGGATTCAGCATCATCGGCGGAACGGATCATTCCTGTGTGCCCTTTGGCACTCGAGAGCCCGGCATTTTCATATCGCACGTAAGTCGAGGGCATGGGTATATTAACTAACAATTACCTTCCGCAGCAGTTGGGTGAAAAGTTTTCGAATTAAAACACTCGAGTGGCCGCAACTTGCGAATGCAAATGAGCTCAGGCTGCTGCTTCTGCTGCTCCTGCTGCTGCACAATTGTTCGGAATCCAGTGGCTCGGACGATGGCTTCATAATAAGAGCAGCCAACTAAGCCAGCTGCTGGCAGCTCAAAAGTTTCAAGTTTTTTCGACCATTCATATAACAATTGCCCTTGGGGTTTCCCCGCTCTTTTATCCTCTGAATCCAACAGATTGTGCCCGGCGGGATTGCCTCCAAGTGCGGCAAGCTGCGCATGGGAGATCGCATATTGAAAGTCAACGAGGCGGATGTTTCCAAGGCCACACATCAGGATGCCGTGCTGGAGCTGCTGAAGCCAGGTGATGATATCAAGCTGACCATCCAGCACGATCCACTGCCGCCAGGATTCCAGGTGAGTCCGAGGGGCTTCTCAGGTCCTTAGAAATCCACTCTAGACTGCTTTCTGTACTGTAAATATGTATATACGCTTTGTATCTACTTCTCACTCCTCTATAATCGATTTTTGTATACTCTGCCACTGCTCACAAACAAATTCAATACGCACAGAGCATAGAAGTAGTTTATGTAAAAACAGAGGTAAGCTCCTCGTCTTGACTTTTGAGAGGGGGAAATAGAGGGAGTGTTGCAGAAAATCACAAGCGCTTTAAAATCACCCTTAAGTGTGATTTTAGGTTTCAAAAAGTATGCAATATTTGTATATTTCAGTTTAGTTTATTTCGTTTGCATACATTTAATCACCTTAAATGGCAGTTAAACCGTATTGTTGCATACTTTCATACACTAAATGGCAATTAAAAGGGATTTTCTTGAAATGAATATTTTGTTGCCTACTTTTAGACACCTTAAAATACATTTCAAAGTGATTTTAAATTCCTCGTGATTTGCTGGCACCCCGATGATTTAGCAATTAGTCAAAATGCTTTTTCCTGGTTTTATGCTTTGTTTTTCCCATTGTTATTAGCCAGCTTTTAAGCCGAATCTCTGCTAATTTCCTTCTCTCTCTGTGAATCACAGGAAGTGCTGCTCAGCAAGGCGGAGGGCGAACGTCTGGGCATGCACATCAAGGGCGGACTGAATGGGCAGCGCGGTAATCCTGCCGATCCCTCCGACGAGGGAGTCTTCGTGTCCAAAATTAACTCGGTCGGAGCGGCCAGACGGGACGGAAGGCTTAAGGTAACGTAGTGTGGCTGCCTTGGGTGAAGAGCACCTTTGTTGTCTGGGGAAAACTCGATTGAAACTTTGGCTCCACCTCCTCCTTCGCTTCCATTCCAGGTGGGCATGCGTCTGCTGGAGGTTAATGGACACTCGCTGCTGGGCGCCTCGCACCAGGATGCGGTCAATGTGCTGCGCAACGCCGGCAACGAGATTCAATTGGTCGTTTGCAAGGGCTACGACAAGTCCAATTTAATTCATTCCATTGGCCAGGCCGGCGGCATGAGCACTGGCTTCAACTCGTCTGCATCCTGCAGCGGTGGCAGTCGCCAAGGTACGTAATCGTGAGCTTAACGCCCCAGTTGAGGCTTGCTTAAATTGGGTCTTCCCCCTAGGATCTCGTGCCTCGGAAACGGGCTCGGAACTGAGCCAGAGTCAGAGCGTATCCAGTCTGGACCACGAGGAGGATGAGCGTCTGCGACAGGTGGGTTTTGGGTATCTTGAGCAGCGGAAAGGACTTTAATGGTTGCTTCGTTTCTCTGCAGGACTTTGACGTCTTCGCCTCGCAGAAGCCAGATGCCCAGCCAACTGGCCAAACGATTCTGGCCGCCGCTGCTGCCATGGTGCATGGCACCACATCGCCCACTCCCACTGCTGTGACTGCCACAACCACACCGGCTCCTTCTCCCGCTCCGGTGGCTTCCGCTGATTTAACGGCCCAGGACACGCCAGCCACGCAGACCGTGGCGCTCATTCACGCAGAACAACAGGCCCATCAACAGCAACAGCATCAGACGCAGCTGGCGCCCTTGGGTCAGGAGAAGAGCACCCAGGAGAAGGTAACTGGACGGGCCTGGCCTGGCCTTGGTCGTGAAACTTACGCCTCTTCATTGTTTCGCTTGCAAATTAGGTGCTGGAAATTGTACGCGCGGCCGACGCCTTCACCACCGTGCCGCCGAAGTCGCCGTCGGAGCACCACGAGCAGGACAAGATACAGAAGACGACGACGGTTGTCATATCGAAGCACACGCTCGACACGAATCCCAGCACCCCCACCACGCCGGCGGCACCGCTGCCCATCGCCGGATCCGCTGAGTCAGCGAACTCTGCTCCTGCTCCGGGTTCGGGGCCAGTGCTTCCTGCCGCCACCGTGCAGACACAGACGCAAACGACCTCTGAGGGCAAAGATGCCGACGAGCAGTCGCAACTACAGGTATGTGCCCACCTCAGGTTGGGATATGCACGTCTCTTGTCTTGGCTTTAATTCGTCTGTCTGTGTGTGCGTCTTTCAATACTCGTACCTGTGCGTGTACTTTTCGTTTGTTTAAAATGTATAATGCCTGTCTGTGTACGAGTTGGGATCCCAGATCCAGCCCCGCATACAGAAACAGATACAGTTACACCCATGTAACAGCTAACACGAACAGACAGTCGCCCCCGAAAACAAAAACGAAAAAACGTAAAAACTCAAAACCTCACCAATCTCTTAACTTGATTTTTGTTTCGTATTCCGCTTGTTATGTGTTTGTGTAACTTCACTAATGCCTTTGTCCTGTCACTGACATTGTGTGCGTCTCTAAGTGTGTGTGTGTGTGTGTCAAAAAATTTTAAATATATATAGAGTATAAAGAGAAAAAAGATGATAAATCCAAAAGCATCGTACCACCATCTAAACCATCTCCACAAAACCACAGAGGTCACCAAACTGTTGTGATAAATTTGGCCTGTGATGCCAGTTGAAAAACGAAGAGAAGACTGAAAAAGTAAAAGTTATATTTTCAACTGAATTCACAGGTAACAGCATGATAGCACCAGACCATTAAACCTACTGACTGTAACTAAAACCAAAATAATCATGGCAAACACTTTCATTCTCTCATGTAAACACACTGGCAGCATCGATTTCCATTCCCATTTTCCCCCAGCTCGAGTGTGTTGTTCTTTTGTTGCTGCTGTAGCTGATGTAGCTGATGTTTGCTTTAAAGCGCTTTTCCGTTGCAGTTTGAATTAAAAGTGAATAAAAAATCATTGCCTATCTTTGTGGGCCGCGTGTACCAGGGGGCGTATGAGTTATGTGTTCTGCATGCGGATTGGATGTGGGCTCCTCCGAGCTGCTCCTTTGCTCCCGGGAGATTGGATTGGAAAGGAGTGGGAGTGGAGTGGATGGCCCCACATTTATTGATATGGCAGCAGACAATTTATTATTTATTAGCATATTGGCTGCCGTTTGTTGCTCCTGGCTTTCTCAGAAGGTCCCTGTCTAAGCCAGGTTCACTGTGATCACTGTTGTTGTTGTTTAGCTACTTTCATATTATATTCATTTCAGTTTGTGTCTTTACTGTAGCCGCTGTTACCTTTGCGTAGGCGGCATTCTTTTTATTGTTTGTTGTTGGCCTTAAAGCATGCCCCCCTTGAAATTTGCATTGAAAGCTGTAACAGGGGGTAAAAAAATCAGGCTTACATATATACCAACATGTACTTACCTTATAGATGGCGCACGTATAATAAATGTGAATGTAAATAATTCAAAAACTGCAGAAAGAAAATTTCCATTAAAACGTCTCTCTTATCTTCTTCTCGTCCTTGTTCTTGTTCTTCCACTCTCATTTTCCTGAATTTTCCCCAACTCCCCCTTCAATAATGTGCGCGCTGTACGCCGCTTTTCAACGATTTGTTGTTGATTTTCCCTTTATTTATAACTTTTCCTTATTGTTTTTCTCAATCTCTTCTGTTCGCCCCTCCGCCCTCGATTTCGATCTCATTGCAGCTTACTGCTGAGCAGCGCATTGCTTAACAAGCGGATGTTTATCACCATAAGACTGAATATTTAGTTTAAACTGACAGAATACAAATGCTAGTAACCGAAAAAGTAAACGGACAGGAGGCAACGGCTTGCAACGAGTTGCAATTTATACAAGGCAAAGGAAAAGCAAAGTCTAGGATTTGAGGAGGCGTGTTCAAAGGGCCAAGAGTTACTACTTCTAGCGCTTTCCCTCCGAATTCCACCTCCCTCACCCTCGAAACTCAATCAAAATCTGAACGCTCTCAACTCTGAAAATGGTTTCAATGTCTATCTCCATCTGCAAATTGTTAAAGTGTGTCCTTATCAACACTCCAAGCATCCTCACACAGCCCACACACCCACAATTGTTGAGATAAAAGGAACTCAGTACCGAAAATGTGTAAATGTATTTATCAACGCGGAGAGCTCTCTAAAATTGCCGCCATTTTGCGGCACAAAGTACTCCACTTATACATATAGTCTTTCGATGTTTATACTATGTGAAACCGAAGCTGTTTACTACATAACACACAGATATATACTATATATTACTAAATGTGTAACAATGCGTGTGGCAACACACACAAAAGGTCCAATTATGCAACTGAATAATACTCGAGAAGAGCCCAGAAAACACTTCCGACTAACTAACAAAAACTAAGGCATCCTGTTATACCGAACCTTTTGAAAGAGCCAAGCTACACCTACTCTAGGGTTATTTTGTTAAAGTATCTATCAAACTGTTACCACAAAGTAGGAAACCGAATGGTCACACCGCATTTTCATTGATTAGGCTTGAGTTGTTTAGCCCACTTTCGTTGTTACCTAATGATAGTTAAATTTAAAGATAGCTAAATGGAATTCGAAGTGTGCATTTTTGATGTCAATAAATCTTAATGTATTTGTCGTATAAAAACCGCAAAAAATGGGTCAAACTTTTAATTGCATTTCGGTTTTTGGGTATTGGATTCTTGGAACTTTTCTAGTTTTTCGGCCAAGAAGTTTTATTCAAGAAAGTTTTCGTTTGATTTCGTTATTTTACTTTTTTTTTTTTTGTGCCATGTGACTCGTCTTTGTCTCCGTATTTCTGCTATCTATATCTGCTCTGTGTTTTCGTATCGCTGCTGTTTGCTATCGCCATCGTGTGCCGAGTTCATCAACCCAAAATCATCATCCAGCAAATTGGCCAGAAGAGTCGTCGTCGTCAACCCAGTCGCTCACCTCATCATCAAGCAGAAAATCACTGGTAATTGGCTAATGGAAGCAGGTTGCAAAGGTTGCAGAGGAGGTTGCACCCCAAAAACAAAACAAAACTAGACAACTTTTGTGTGTGTGCCGTTCTTACCACTATTACAGCATCATCAAACAAAAAATCACCCAGTGTTCCACAAAAAGAATACCTCATCACCCATAAAACACGCACCCACTCACCATTAACGCTGCACTCTGCAATTTGTGTTTGAAGCTTGTGTGCGATGACGTTGCACCCGAAAAAACACCACAAACAAAACCAAAAACCAAACTAAAACGAATCTAAACCGAACTAAATGAGCTATCCACACAATGATTTAAACTTCAATAGCAACGCGGCACCCAGACTCCGGATCGCCTGGCCCCCGGAGCACGTTACTCCTACCAGCAGATGCTGGAGTCGCAGGAGGAGAGCAGAACCCCTGCCAAGGCCAGCCCATCTAAGCCCAAGAAAGCGGAGCCCGTGTACATCATAGACGACGAGGATGACGACGATGAGGAGGAGGAAGAAGAGGAGGATGAAGACGAAGCCGAAGACCATGCTGGTTCCCAAAGGCTGGACGACATCGATGCCATCCTGGAGGAGGACGAGGAGGAGGACACGGAGAGCTCTCCGCCCTTGGAGGTGCAGTCACCTCCCTCCTATGCCGACACCGATTCCGATACCTTCGACCGGCGACGTGGTCGGTACACCAGCGATTCGGAGAGCGACTGCCGACCCTACAAACCCTCGAGATCGGGACGCAGCACCCCGGAGTACGGAGGTCATCGCAAGTCCGTGAGCTTCGATCTCAGCGGGGATGAGCGCTCCAAGTCGGACTTCGAGCGTTCCCGGTCCCGCACTCCAGATGGCTACACTAGGGCATACGATTCGGAGCAGGATACGCGAGGTTCGAGCCGGAATCGCCTGCCTCGCAAGGGCATCCTGCGGGCCACCAGTCCTTGCTCCACGCTGGACAAGGCAGTGCCCATCGTTCCCGCAGTGGCTCGCATCCGTGAGGTGGAATCCCCGCAGCTGCAGCGTGTTTCCAGGGCCACCTCGCCAGATCCCCCCGCCGGCGAACTGGACCGGGAGAATCCCTTCCGGCATCCCACACCCGAGGATGATGAGTACACAAGGATAGCCAAGGAGGTCAGCCGGTCACCGAGATCGCCACGCTCCACCCGCGAGCAGTTCTTCTTTGGCTCCTCGCGATCCAGTGAGGATCTGCTAGAGCAATCCCAGTCGCTGTCCAGCGGGCGCAGCACACCCAACACCGTGATCTCCAAGTCCACGGAGAACCTGACGGGCACTCGACCGAAGATACCTCCACCAGTGGCCCCCAAACCGCAGCTGAAGAAGGCGGATCTGGTGCGCAATGTGGCGCTGGAGACCTTCCAGAACACCGATGTGGGCCAGGGTGACTTTACGGTGTTCGAGCACGATGCCAGCACGAATACCATCCATCCGGTGGAGGCCAAGCTGCCCGTGAGGGTGACCACCAAGACGAAACCGAATCGCCCGCGGGAATCGCCACCACCGCCGCCCATTAACTTTGCCACGCTGCCAACCAAGGTGCCCAGTACGCCCACTCTGAGGGAGGTGGAGGAGTCCATCTACATGGAGGCCCTGCCGCCGGCCACGCCCTCGCAGTTCCGCCCCCACGAGTTCCTGCACGAGAACTCGCCGGACAATATCCTGGTGTCGCCGCAGGAGCACCGCGAGTATTTGCTGCGCGAGAACGAGCTGAGGAATCAGCTGAGGGCGCCCTATGAGCCAGCTCCACCGGTTCCCATTGCCGGCGGTGGATATTCGGTAACGAATCCCTTCCTAGATCCCAGTTTCGACACCGACATTGACAGCCTGCCATTGCCACCACCGCCCACTCCGCCTGCCCACCAACAACACACACGTCATTTGCATGAGCCGCCGCAGTTTCCACAGTTTCCGCCACCACTAACCGCTAACGCATCCACGTCTCCATCTTGTTCTTCCAATGCTGCTGCCGCCACTGCAACTGGTGGCGCCACTAACCGCTTGATGGACTCGCCGCAACGACAGCTGCTGGTCGCCGGGTCGCCCAACCAGATCTTCCCCACCGCCCAGATACTGCCGGTGCAGTATGCCAGTTTGCCGCAACCGCAGCAGCCCAACACGCTCACCCTCAAGCCCGCCTCCCCCGTCTCGCCCTCGGCGACCTCTGACCCCAATCCCCATGCCGCCCCCTCTCCCCTTTTTAACCGGGTTCTCCTGCCGCCCGGCGACCAGGTCGTGGCCAACAAATCCGGCTCGCCGACCCTGCTCTACCTGCAATCGCCGCAGTTATTGGTGAGTGACAGACCCCGACGGGGGCCACCGCCTCCTCCGCCCGTCACGGTGACCTCGCCCACGCCCTCGTATGCCGCCATGAAGTTCCCGAGCTTCTCGGAAATCGTGGTCAGCCCCGACTCAAATAGCAATTACCAAAACATGACCACGGCGCGCGTCGGCATCTCGAATTCCTCGCTGGCCCACAGCACCAGTTCCTTCTCTATTGGCTCCTCCAGCTCCTCGCTCCTGCTAGCCAAGGGAGGCGGGGGTGTCCCCTCCAGTTATTACGAGACAGCCGAGGAGATCTACTCCACCATCGAGGAGGAGGCCATCTACAGCAATACCTCGTTCTTTGACTCGCGGCGCAGTAGTGACACCTCGGTCTCCTGTCGAGCTTCCAAGTCGCCCACGCCTCCGCCCCTTCCGCCCAAGCGTCCGCTCAAGCCCACCAAGTTGCGTACCGCCCCCGCCCCTCCGCCGGTGGCCCAAAAGCCACATGGTCTCCGGGGCATGGCCAGCTTTAAGCTGCGCTCGCAATCGCAGCCCCAGTTGGAGGGGGCGTGGCATCATCCTGCCACTCCGAGGACGCCCACCAGGCCCACTGGCAAGGAGACAACGGTGTAGTGCCTCGATAGGGTTCCTCTGTTTGTTGAACTTTGGGTTGAAATCGATAGAAAGAATAAATCTTAACTGGTGGCCAAAGGATTTCCAAAGAAAATTCCCATTTTATTTATTTAAAAACTGCAATATTTTTATTATATTTTAAAATTAGGTATGATCAATAAAAAATAGTATTTAAAGGTCTTCCTTTGCCTTGACAAATATTTAACCATTCCCAGAATATTTTATACATTTTATACATATACACACAAGCAAATCCAGTACAAAATCTTTTTAAGTTTCTGAGCAAAAACCAAGAGTAGTTTTATTGAAAAATCGTTTTTCATATTTAAAAGTATACAAATTCCATATTTTTATTGGTTTTTAAATTGCTGAAACAATAATATACGAATTCCAATAGTATAGCACAATTTTTATTGTTTATAAATACCCTATGTTTTCAAAACATTTTTTTTAAGTTTTTTAGTATTTAAAGATTTTTAAATTCAGCTTTTTCAATACAAATTGTAGGGAAAATTGTATACCCTGAATATTTTCCTTAATCCCACCGCAATCTACGGTTCTAGATTTATTCTTGTTTAAAAATCGATCCGCCCAAGGTGGACCGCCGGGCCAACTACAAGCCCTCGCCTTCGGTTGTTGGTGGTTCGGCGATGACGATGGTTTTAATTGCTCCTAAGCTGACCGCAGAACCTTCCTGTTTCCACCCGGAACCCGCTCGTGTTTCCCCCTTCTGCCCATGTCACTGCTCATACATTTTAATTAAATTCTAACACCTTTTTGCCATCAATTAAATGGCCCAGCCCCTTGCTTTTTTCTCGCTCTCTCTATCTATCGACTGCAATTTTCAATATTTTCGTTTCACTCGCCCGCAATTTAAATTGATTGATTTGTGGGTCGTGTCTGCTGCGCCGAGCTCCCTGGTGAACTTGCAGCACACCTTTCCTGCTAATTAGATGCAACTTTTTGTTGACTTTCGAGACACCCTGGCCCCCCCGCTCTGCCCACAAAATTGCAGTTGAAATTGAGCAGCAAGCGGTTGAAGTTTAATGGGCGCCACCACCTCCTCCTGGCTGTGCGCCTCCTGTCACCTGGTTTCACCTGCCAGCCCCCTCCGTCTCGGGCCAAGTTTAATTTGACGTTGATTGAAACAGTTGGCTGCTTACGGTCGCCCACCTGCAGTTACCACGCCCACTGGGCCATTAATTTTTGCTACTACTGTTGCTGCTGCTGCCGCCGACGCCGCCCTGTTTTTTATTATTTTGCAAAACACAAAAAATAATAAATAAACATCAAATCACGAAAAACCAACGAATAAATAAGTAGTATAACGAAGAAAAACACCCGAGTCTAGAGGAAATAACAGAAAAACAGACAGAAAACACAATTTTACAATTTATAAAGTTAATTTCGCCGTAGCGCTGCTAAGTTGATTTTAATGCTAATTTATTTTATCAAGACAAAGAAGCAAGCTGAACATTTTTAATTGCATACCTTAAGGCAAATAAACATTGCGTATTATTCTTATTTGCGTTTCGTGGGCTCTTTTCATTTTGTCTTGTCCAAACACCCCGCCCCCAGAGTCGAAACGATTGTTTGAATGGGCGGCGCAATGATAGCCCTGTCTTCGGTGACCTTGACTTACTTAGGGTTTTATCTAATTGGGCCATGACTTCTGCGGGCCAGGCGGAGCAGAATGGTTAGCAACCTGACGCTTTGGCACCTGGCCCTGCACTGATTCGACTCTCGACAGGTTGTCCCTCTTTAATGGCCCCCATATCTTGTTCAGCCCGCTTTGTCTTCCAATCTTATCGCAGAGTGCTCGTAATTGCCCCGCGATAAGGTTGTTTTTTTTTTTGTGTTCTATACCCTTTCAACGCCTTATCGTTGATGTCACCCCGAGTACATATACGAAAATCTCTCACCCACTAACACTGCTCGCATGGTCTGAATAATTCAATGGCTTATTGGCTTTTAATGCGCTGGCATAGGGCTGAAATGCACACACACATCACACTGATATCACACTGGGTTAGGGTTCGGGTTCGGGTTCGGGTTCGGGTTCGGGCAAAAACACACACATTCTCAACACTTTCATGGCTCAATAAATTCCTATTAGCTGGACTGCTGAGCTGGCTCCTCGGGCAGACTGCAGACTGATGCTGATAAACCAGCTCCAGCCAGCTCCTCCATTGGCTTTAATTGAAAATCGAAAAATCCGATACGAAATTAATTTCTCTTCTAAAAATACAGCTCAGTTAAGCTCGATGGCTGGCACTCCCCCTTTGCTGCTTTCACTTTTCCCCATGCAATTGTGCCCCCACCTCCTTTCTCCGGCTTGCTTTATTTATGAGCTCTCTAGGACTGGACTGGTGTGGTCTGGTGGTCCTAGCTGGAGGTTCGAACCCTGCACGGAGAAAAAGTTGATGGAATATAATGATCATTTCTGTAAAATTCAGTATCGATATCAAGAAAGAAGGCGTCTCACGTTCGCCATCTTGCTTTTTGCTCTCTTTTTCTGTTTGGGAGAGTATTAAACATAGCTGTCTTGCTCTAACTTCGATTAATTCCTAGCGCCGTCTCCCTCTTTTCTCTCTTTTTCGTGTTGATATCATTTGACAAAGAGAGGAATTTTAAGAATGACCACTTCTCAATATAAAGTTCACATCACATTGATGGTAATATCGAATTGATTTGTAGGTGTTTTTTTTCTGTGTACTACTTTGGTATAAGGTTGCAATTTGTGCAGTTTAACGCTGGCCTTTGCCCTGCTTGCCTTTGTTTCGTCTGGGCTCTGGGTTCTAGGTCCTGGGTGCTCAGTCCTCGATCCCCTGGACCTTCCTATGCCCCGACCTCCACCATTTAATGACTTTGTCGTCGTAGTCTGCAGGCACTAACTATCCACCCAACTTGGCTTTATCTGGCTACTGTGTGTCTCATGTTGCCCAACACGAGGAATTGCATGAAAGCATAAAACCGACAGTACACACGACTTTGGGTGATAAATGGCCTGCTCCGGTTTGGCTCGGTTTGGTCCGGTTCGCTTCGCTCCCTTCTAACCCAGCCCACTCAGCTGTAATTTGCGCCCTCTCCAGCTCAATCCCAGGACCACCACCAGGCCAAACCCCACTGTAAATTATATGCCCCGAGTGCAGGACAGCCCCAAAAATGTCGGCTTGGTCACTTTATGATTGAGCCAGCCTATGGCTGATCCTGCCCAAATCCAAGCCCAAACCAAAACGCCCCTTTCTGGCGGCTGCTTTTTAATAAACTTGTGTAGTGCCATCAATTTTCTTTATGGCCATTTCGGATTTTTCAGCGCTGGCTTTGAAAATTGCAGTTTTTCCCAGTCATTTAATTGAAAATACGGCAGCGGGCTGCCAGCTCCATCTCTTTATTAATTTTTTGCCTTGGTTTTGCTGGCGTTTTAACAAATCCTTGTGCGTTGAGTTGCTAACGAAAAACATTTTGCCCATTTTGCAGTCAACACCTGGAGCTGCTGGCGAGGCCGCATCAACGCCGAGTAAAGTGCCTAAATCGGTTTCCGATAAAAAACGCTTCTTCGAGTCAGCCATGGAGGATCAACACAAGCCCACACAAAAGACAGGTGAGTTTCCCCGTCGGTTGGCGGCAAAAGTTCCGTGATTGAATGAGTGCCAGGGGGAGGGCGGTTGGCAGGCTTGAGAATGTCTCTCTGTGGACTTTGGCCCTGGTAAAACCTAGTGGTCTGGCCACTTAAATCTCACTTCTTGGCCCAACTTGTCAATCAAACCACTTATCTGCGGTTGCCAAGCCACCTCAGCGGTGGTCGTCACTTTTCGCCTGGTGGGTTCTAATTAGAAAGGAGTTCGCCCCGACGCCATTTGCATGGCAAAGTCTGGAGCTGAGGCGGAGGAGGACTAGGTGGAATCCACTTAGGCAGCTAACTGGCTAAGCTGCATCGGATCGCTATTTATTTAATTTCCCAACTTAATAGCGGGGCGATGTCCTTATCTCACACTGATTTTATATACTCTGTGTTTTTCCCCCCACTATTTTCCCCTCGGCAGACAAAGTTTTCTCATTCCTGTCAAAGGATGAAGTGGAAAAGCTGCGACAGGAGGAGGAGAGGAAAATTGCAACATTGCGCCGTGATAAGAATTCCAGATTACTGGATGCCGCCAACGACAACATTGACAAGAGGGATGCCGCCGCGGAGAAGAGGAGCCATGGCAACAGCAGCGGCGAGGATAATGATGACAGCGACCAGGGGCAGGAGCAGGAGGACTCTGTTGACAACGCCGCCCTGGGGCACTTAGCCGATGCGGAGGACATGAGGTGAGTGGCGGATGTGCAAAGCCCTCATTTTGGATTATTGGTGCTTGCATTATGCGCTTTTTATGTTACATCTGAATGCACAGACACGCCCCACACAACCAGACACCAACCATTCACCCGCCCAATCAATCAATCTATCAATCAATCACCCTTCACCCCATGCGATTATGATAACCCACCCTACACACCCTACACACTTTCACGGTGTTTGTGCATTTGCTACTTTAATCTCTAAAGCGAATTTCAATTTTTAGTTCTATTGGTCAAGTTTTTCCGCTGGCTTTTGGTTTGGTTCTGGTGCCGGTTTCTCCTACAACTTCAAAACGCTTTCAATATATGGGTTGCTCTTAAGTTAAGATGCCTTTCATACACACTCTACACTGCAAAACACCCCGCAAAACACCCTCATTCTGTTTACCACACCCATGCAGCCAGCCGACGGAGCTGCTAATCATCATTGAGACCTAGTGTGTTATTAAATAGGGATAGCGATCTATGGCTGAGAGGTCCTTAATAGTAAGTACACAGCCCGCAGAACACACACATGCATGCGATTATAAGCGAGTAAGCCCTAAGCAGTTTAAGTTTTATGTAGCACTTAAGCGTTGTATGGACTCGTAAATCGCAGCCCGACTCTCAGCCGTTAGTCTACTTAAAAAAGTAAAAAATATAAGGAAAAGTAGGCAGTGAGTAAGGGGAGTTCTGGGGAAAAATGACGGAAAAACATGTTATGGCCGTGGCGTTGGAATCTTTTTAGTACATAGACCACGCCCGGTGGGCCTCAAATCTCATGCTCATCTCGTGTATATGATAATCTAGTAGAAAAGTGTAAGTATTTCCGCTGCCGCTTTACTTACTTAATTTTTCCACCCCGGCATTGCGTATACGCAGTGTGTGCCCCTCGGGCAGGGGGCACCCTTCGCCCGTGCCCTTTAATCTTGTTGCCGGTACTCTGGTTGCTTCCGTGTGGGCGTGCACTTCACTCCAATCCAGTGGAATTCCCTGCGGCACAATGCCAGCTGTTTTTACAATTGAATAACTTCATTTGGGCATTCCGCAAATTGCGTTTTGTGCGTTTGCTCGCTCAACTGGGCGGGGCCGGCGCCTCACGGTTTCAGATTCAGATTCAGATTCAGATACGGACTTTGGTTCGGATTCGCAATGGATCGGCAAACGAGCCGCCAAGAGAGCTTCACGCAACACGTACGCATAATTCAGTTTCCGCTGGGAATCGATGATTTTATGCTAAGTATGTTGCCGCAAATGAATCTCGGCGAGCAGCTCAAAAAGGACACTCGTATAGTAATGATATTTTAATGTCCTGCTCCCCGAAACGGGCAATTATAATTAGCGCCCTTGGGAGTGGGTGGTGGCGCTGCCCACTTGACGACTGACGACTGTCGGTGGCATGCAACACGTAGCAACCACAGCGGGCCATTGTGTCAAAAGGCAGCTACTACAGGTGCCAACCGCCGGCGAGCAAACAAAAACCGAACAATAAAGGAAACTAAAAGCTTATGCCAGGTGCTCTGTGGGCGCCACCTCCCCGAAGCCACCCACATGGCAGCATTTTGCACGCGGAACACTGGCGCTTATCAGCCAACTTTCACACATATGTGCTCCGCCTGGTTGAAGGACTCGACGCGACTCGCCGTCCCCACGCGATGTTCCAGTGGCTGACTCTAACAACATTATATAATGAGCAACAACAAAGTAATTTAATACAATTTCGCCCCAAAGCTGTTGCAGGAAAACATTAAAAAGAGCACACAGCCATCAGGTTTCAGGCGAAAGGTCGCCTCGGAAATACCCTATATACGGGGGTCAAGAAACCAAAAAGTTCCAATGACCAGTTGCTTGACCCATTCTCATGAGCTAATAAACGGAAGTTAAAAGTTTTTGTCTAAAAATAGATGAACTATGCTAACCATTTCTGATCAAAGAGGGTATTAACTGGTTCGAAAAAAGTTAAGGAACTAAATAAAGAAGGTAAATCACCTGAGATTAAAACTGAATATCAAGGTTTCATTTAAAGTTGCCGTTTTAAAGGGTATTCCCTGCTTCCAGATAGTTGAAAAGCCCTGTGTAGGAGGAAAAACAAGCAGCCATGTATGACAACAGCAGATATCATATAGCCTGACAACAAGTTGGCGACATTTAAGGACTCGAGTCCGCTGTCCTTTGTGCCAGCGAGTAAAATTCGCTCTAAGAATAGAGCTATGAAAATAAACGCGAAATGTGCACAAAAGCGAGGGCTAATTTCACTCAAGCGTTTACAAGTACATTGCATTACAAAGGCGTTTGATGGAATTTCAAAGGAGGCGTCCACAGTTTACATAGGTGTTATGCCATGGCAACCTATGGTCCCATTTGTTTAGCTAACCTTTCGCAAAGATCAAGAACAGCAAGATCCCATCATTAGATATTTTCGGAATAAATACACCATGATTTCATAGTTCCCCCCGGGCGGAGAGTTCGGCGCAATTTCCCCTGCCCGGAGACTGGTTGTCAACTTGGCCAGGAAGACCTTGGCGTGGAATTGGCTGGGGCCCAGCTGTTAAAAACTTCGGGAGCGACCTCTCCACCGTTCCCACAACCCAAGCCATCACATGGAGAAAAAATAAACCGCCTGCCAGCTGGCTTTACAACTTTACATGCATAATATAATAAATTGAAATGTGTGTTATTATGTTGCCCGGGCTCTGCGGCCTTGGAATTCATAACGAGGAAAAGAAGATAAACATGTTAATAACCTTGTAATAAATTTCTAGCAAGAATTTCTACTAGTTTCGTTCTTCTTTCCTGTTCTTGAGATGTAGCCGTAGAATGTATGCCGAAAACCCCATATCAAACTAGCCGGCGAACTATTTGTATTTATATTCAAATTAAACTCGTCTAAATCTATAAAAGTTGTGGAACACAAAAGGCTCGCCAGATCCGTGTTTATGAATTTTTTTGGCGACTCGAATCCGAAAAATCCGAATTGGCTTCCGTGACGACAAAAAACGTTGTCTGTCCCCGCGAAGATTGTCGGCAAAACGCAATCGAATTCTTAGTCGTGCATTAATCGTCTAATTTATTGTCTGATAATTTATGTACTATTATTAGTGGGTCTGGCCACTATTTTCTGCTCCACTCCGCTGATGGCTGATCGCCGGACATCGCCGGAATATGTATCTATATCTAAATATATACTCCCTCGCTCTCGCTTTCAATTGGCTTGCGGTTGCTGTTGACCCTGAAATATTGGCAGCAGCCAAGACAATTGGTGGATTTTGTATCTTTCGATTTCTGAATTTTTGGTGGTCAACTGGAGATGGCGGCGCTGTTTTTGTCTCCTCTTTCGGTTTTTCGGTTTTTTGATATTAAATTTTTTACATTTAAATGTATATGTTTGCGGCCGTTTGCTTCTTGGACGCTTTTTGTGATTTTATGCAGATGAAAATATTTATGTTTTGTTGATTGCGCATAAATTAATTTATATTTTATGGCGTTGGCGCTTCGTTCGTTCCTCAAATGGATCGCTCCGCGGCGTATGCAAATGCGGGGTGCCGTTGTCTGTGTCTCCGATATAAAAGCATAATTTGACCTTAAGCTAAAAATGAGGGCGTTAATGATGTTTTTGTTTTCCTTTTCTCAGTCTATTTTATTAATTTTTTGTCCGTTTTTTGGCTGGCCAGTAGTATGCGTTTCGGTTGATTGTTTTCTTCAGATTGTTGCTTTTTTGGTCACATAAATATTAATTACAAGCCGTGGAAAAACCAAAGACAGAAGAAAATCCCCGTGGAAAGAAGGGGAATAGCAGAGAACCAAACCAAAAGACAAGGCGGTGGAAATGCTCGGACCCAAGGAAAGCATTGTGTGTTTATTATTTTACAATTAGCTCGACTCTCTGCACCTTTTTAATTGTACACCATCAAAAAAACTCTCTGTTTCTGCTTCTCCCAACCACTTTTGCAGGAATCCACTCGAAGAAATCGAAGCAGTATTTAGAAGTTAAACTAAACTAAGCTCTGACACCCTCACCACGACTTGTGCGAATGTGACACGTTTATTAACCCTAGCTTTAAGTGTAACCTATAAACCATATGTAGTACTATGTATGTAAAGTGTGTATTTCGAACGAGACTTTTTCCGAGCATAAGTTACAGCTACTGAAGCGAGGCAGTAAACCAACTAATCTGCAATATAAAGTCATTTTTATACTACGACACGAAAACTTTTTATGCCCACATACTCGTACTGAAACCCCGCAACATGTTAACCCGTAACGCTGAAATGTGAACTTTATAGAGTGACAACTACAGAGCCACGCCCCCGCACACCCCTGATATGGGATGCCAGGCCGGTGTTAATGCTGTGCCACACTCCCTTTTGCATTTTATTAGCCTAATTATTTCCCTCTTTTCAAATTGCCCAACTTTCCGAACAACAACGACACCGACTGCACTAGTCTGTCTGAGTTGGCTACACTTGAAATTTTTCAGTACACCTCCTGCACACTCACACACCTGCAGCACTTCTAGGACCTTCGCACAGATACTACGCCTGGTGTACGTACTAAACACCCCTTCACACAGATGAACTCCAGTGCCTTGTGTGTTGCTTGCATAATTTATATGCTTTTTGCATTTTTGAAAATGTTTGTTATTAAAAATAATGATTTTTAGAGCAGGACAAGAAGTCTCATTAGTTGCCATGTTCTTTTGCGTACTGTCACCTCTGGCCCCCGGGCACTTTCACCCTTTTAATTGCCGTAGATTAATGTGTGTGGATAAAGTCACGATTTCGCAGTGCGACACGCAGGTATTGTCGGGTTAGTGTCGACTTATAGCCTAGGCGATTGTAATTCCCGGATTACACTGCATTTACCGCGATTGTTATTCGATAATAATACCGAAAGAAACAAAAAACTGAACTAATTTACAGGGACTATAGGTTTTTTATTTTTAAACGTTGAAAAAGTCTAGCCTTTAAAGTTAGCCGTATTCCGAGAACCAGCTTTCAGCAAGGCAAATGTATTCCTAAAGTCTCCAGCTAGTTAAGTTTTACGATAGTCAAGCAACGGTGTTAAAATTTTCGATATATTTTATAAATATTTATATGTTAAAAGAACTGTGAACAAAGGAACCACGTAAATAAGAACTGCTAACAATGTATTAATATTACTACTGACTACGGTTATGGAATCACGAGCATTATATCATTACCATCATTATTATTACAACTATTAATCACCCACATATGTACGTATTTGTCATCGATTGTGCCATACATATTTATGTAACTCTGTTATTTTGCAAACACAAAAGAAGTACAATTTATTAAACTAGAAATAAAGGCGATTGAGTCAAACTAGCTTTATGGCAATTTATTTATTGAACTTCCAAGTTTGCATAATTGTTTATTCGTTAACCCTAACCAGCATTCGAGCCCTCTTCGGTTGTGGTTTTTGCATCATTTATGTAGAGTAACTACCTCTTTTCCCAGTGCCACTTGACTTTATTGGGGGTGTTTTTGATTATTATTCCGGCTTTCATCATTATGAGCGGCCGAGTCGAGCAATTAGCAATTGAGAGATGAAAAACAATCATTTAGAGCCATGAATGGCGGGGGATTGATGGGGCTGAAAAAGAAAGTTTCCATTGGGCATTGCATAAATCTGTCAATTGCAAAAGTTGGGCGAAATACCCGGAGACCGGCTGGGATTACTATTGCAGGAGGCGGCGGTGCGGTCGAGTGCCGGGGCAAAGTTCATTTAAAAGTCGAGAGAGGACAAATGAATGCATAAAAGGAGCCAAAGAAATGAGCAAGAAAAGAATTCCGCCGTAGAATATTATAAGTGCAATTCCCGGGGTCAGGAGATGGAGCAGGGCTACTCCACCTTAGTTGGCCTGGCCCCCTAATGCCGGCAACTGCTCGTCGGCTTCGTGGGGCATGACATTTGCGTAGGTAGCGAGAGTGTTTCAACGAAAAGTTTCGCGCTCTCTCCGTTCGCCAAGGACCCAAGGACCAAGGAGCCCGGCGGCGTTCAAATTGAAAAACATAAATCACTCAAGCAGAAGTTGTAGTAGTAGCAGCAGCAGCAGTAGTGGTAGTAGCCCCGGCTTTGTGTGAATAATTTCGTATTAAAGTTAAATTGAAAGTGTGTAGCAATTTGTTAAAGACAAAAGTCGGTTTGGCAGGCGGGCAATCCGGGTGGCACATGCATAAAAAAGCGATAGAATAGGCCACAAAGTTGAGACGGGGGAAGGGACTCCGGCCAAAATCCCATTGCAAATAGTTCTAAGGCGCTTTATTTTAAAATTAATTTTGCATACCACCCTGCTCCTGGCCTGCGCTGCACATAGTTATGTAGTGGCAGACAGCTCTTGCCAAGTTTTACGACTCCACAGACAGGATCCCCTGCTCCCCTGCTCCTCGGCACGCTAATCTCCTGCTGCCATGTTATTGCACTTGTTGGCAAAGTTTTTCAAAAAGTGATTTTGTCAGGGTTTCGCCGGCTACTGAGCTGCTCCTTTCGGGCTGGCAGCTCCACAGTATGTTTCTTGGTTTTTAATTACAACAAATTCGACTTGTTATGCCACAAAAGTTTTCAGACCCTCGCACAGATTCCAGACTCCAGTTTAGAGGGGGGCGGCACGTACACACAAGTGTGACTAAAAGAAATTAACGTCATTATGTTTTGTAACTGCTCATATCACGTGCTAACCGCATCTCACCGAAACTCCCTTTGGTTTTGACAATCAAATTATTTGATTAATTATGTATATCTATATCTGTGTACTCAACGTGTGTGTTGTTGTTTTACTTTGCACAATTCGAACACGAAAACCAACTCTCAAAAATTATGACAGAACCGCACAAGCACGTCTGGCGCAGACAATGCCACATGCCCCCAGCAAAATACCCAAGCAGCAGCAGAAGAGGAAACCCATTGAGGCGGCGACTCCTGTTGATCCGCCCAAGCCCTCGCTGCTGCCCAAGCCAAAGGTCAAGGTGGTCATTCCACCGGCACTGCAGCAGCGGCTTAAGAAACAGCAGGAGCATCAGCAGCAGCAGCAGGAGCAGCAATCCCAGGCCGAAGAGCCCTCGATTCCGGAGGAGCCACCTCATCAGCAGCCGGATTTGTCAGCCTCCTCCCCGCCCGCCGGGGGCAGTAGGATACCCATAAGAACCCTGAAGGCCGAGCGCCGCGCCCTGGCCCTGGCTGCCCGCCAATCCGGACTCAGTGTGGAGGAGTATCTGCGGCAACTGGAGGCGCAGGATGACCAAGTGACCCCCACTCCGCCCACCACACCCACAACGCCTACTACTCCAACTACGCCCACCGGCAAGAGCCGTTCCATGATTAAGTAAGTTGAAAGCGTGACGGTCAACGAGTTGACATGCGTGCAGGTCCAGATCCAGAGTCCCGAAAACCCCCGAAAAGGTTACAGGTCAAGTGGCGCCCCTAGTGGGCGGGCCAAATGCCACAGACTAGCCCCTTGAACTGTACAGTACACCCACACCCAAAATGCACCCACTCACGCGAGGCAATGCGAGGCAATCTCAATGTTTTCCGTATATGTATTATATCTGTGTATATCTCCACATCTTTGTTTCTAGTTAGCCGGTGTCTGTCCTAGTCACACCCACTTTCTTTTTCTATCTACCCTTCTGTAAATATAGTATCATATATAGTAGTTAGATTTGCTTAAGCTGGAGATTGAGTGTAGAGTTGCCCATAGTTGATAGGTTCTAAGGATAAATGCTAATCTCTTGGTTTTCATCCACTTTAGTGCTGAGAAGCGCGCCTCCTGGCGGGCAGCTCGTCTTCGATCCCTGGAACAGGGGGCCGTGGAGGCCCAGGATGTGATCAAGAACATGCGCAAGATGACCGACGATCTGATCACCCACGAGGCCAAGGCCAGCGAGGTAAGTCCTCCAGAAGGGGTTAAAACCCCACAACTAACCAGCGAACCCATAGCAAACCCGAAAAAACCATATCCATTTAACACACGTGCCCGATGAGCTGGAGGAATGGCCCGAAACTTGCCTGCAAACATAATAAAACCAAAAAAAGAGCAAAAGCTACCTGGTTTGCTTCACTAACTAACCGCCAGATATACTAATACTCGAATGTAACTAATGAACTATGAGGATGGCAGACGAAGTCGAGTTTGGAAGGAGTGTGTGTACCATGAATGCAAATCGGAAACCCCACCCGCTGATTATAATATCTGTACCCCATGCCCTGTAACTGCATCTCTCACCCACTCTATCTATCTTGTTTATTGTCTATCCCCCAACTAACCAGGCCCGGCCGAAAATAGTCTTTCCGAAAATTGCCATAAAGTCGAGCGACGGCCCAGTCATTGTGCGCGAACGCGAGAAAATACTCGATGAGAAGATTGTGCGCCGCACTGAGGAAGTGGCATGCCCCATTACGGGGCGACCTCAACTGCGCACCGTCGAGTACATTGAGAAAATCATCGAGACGGAGGTTAGAGCCAGCAAATCAAATTTCAAATTGAAACCAGCAATTACCGTATTGTACATATATCAATTGGCACCGTTTTGAGTTCCGTTCTGGGCATCACTACTGGCCTATTAGCGTACACCACCCACCTAATTGTATCGGTTCCTGTTCGTCGCCGTGTCCCCTTGTAGTCCGCATTTCCGGTTGCACATTAAGCACATTTTATGCACTCCACCAATCCACCACGCCACCCTAGAAAAAGCACATTCATTGTACAAAAGCATCTCGCGTCTTAATTATTTTATAGAGCTCATCATTTTTATGGTCTGTCAGAGCTGTCTGTCTGCTGCCTGGGTTTCCTTCCTGGGTTCTTGGGTTCCCGGGAAAGTTGAGTAAAACAAATTTTAATATCCTCGAAGCACTCAGAGTGGCCGAGGGGATTTTGTTGACATTTGCCGGGCTTACCAGGCGACCAGGTGCTTCACACCCACGAGGACTCGAAATGGCAGGCTGGCAGGCTCGCAGGATGAAGTGCAGCGCGTAAAAAGGACAATAAGCCACTTTGCCAGCCACCTACGCGAAAAGGTTTTCGCTTTCCAGTCATTGTTTGCCATTTGAGTGTCGCGGTTTTTTATTAAAGGTCGAACCCTCAAAGAGTTTCATTGTCTCTCCTCGTTTTTTAGGGTTTGTTGTTGTCACGTGTCTATAAGGCCATAACGACTCAGTCGACCGTCATTTGGGGCTTGATTCTGGATACAATTTTTAGTATGCAAACGCATTATAATGACGCTCCGCTTTTTTATGGCCCAGTCCATTAAAATTAAAGCAAAAGTTTTGGTTTGTTTGCCATGGGCATGGGCAAGGGTAGGGAGGGGCCAATTTAATGAGTTTCAAAATATATACTTATAAAAGGAATGCAAATAAAAACAAACAAACAAGGCAGGCAAACACGCAAAGCATTTTATGCTCTATTGTTATTCTGCGGGCACGTGTTTTGGCCCGGTTTTCGGGTATTTGGTATTTTGTTTTGCTGCTTTTTCAATTTGCACAACGGAAGGAAGGAAGTGCGCTATCAGAAACAGCAAGACAGAAGACCTTCTAACCGTGGGAACACTGCAACTGCAAAGTGCAAACTGCATCTCATCTCTGGGGACTGCAAGCGAAGCCCTAGCCGTATCTGATTCTGAAGCCGAATCTGTGGTTTCGCTCTGGTAATTCGAGTGCACAAAAAACTTGGGGGCTCCAGGGCAGCGCCACAAGAGAGAAGCAAACTTTGACCCCGTTGCATTGAATTCGCCGCAGGATGTCGCCGGAGCAGGCTCTGTTCTCGGATTGCCTGTCAGCTGCAGTTTAGTTTCGGCTTATCGTCGTCCTGTATAAGCCCCAGCCCAAAAAAGCCCCAATCCCCGAGGCCCCCAGGACTAGATGAAAATGCAGGCAATTTTCCTTTTCAGCCGTTTGTCAATTTGCCTCATATCACGTATACGCCTAGGCTGCCCCTGTGCGTGCTGGCTGCTCAGAATTCGCCCAGCTCGTGATCAGATCAACTGGAACTTTAGGAGTTTTGCACGTCCCTTGAAGCACCCACCACCCATAATTACTTATGTTGACTATACTAACCGTATGCCTTTGGTGTGTAGCTTTCACTATCTGTATATCACGCCTCCATTTCACCCGTCAAGCTGTTCCCCTGCCACCTGGCCGTATAAATTAGCTTTAGAGACACTCATCTGGCTCTCTGGTTGCGGTGGCTGTGCCTGCTCTGCTTTCTTGGCCTTGCTTCCATTAGTAGTTAGTGTGCTGGCAAACCGAATGCACAACGTATCCGCCTCGTCTACACTTAGGTGGAGACCTGCAAGGAGCGCATCATATCCTTGGAGCTGCAGGTGCCCGAAGCCGAGGACGAGGTCAGGCTGGATGACACCCAGCCGCCGCTGGAACTGCAGGCAGATGACTTCCAGGACGAGGAGGATGACGACCAGGAGGATGAGGAAGATGACGATGAAGAGGACTATGAGGATGATGATGATGAGGAGGAGGAGGACACCGCCTCCATAGTCACGGTGCAGGCCAACAATGAGAAGCTGTTCCTGCGCCACGACTCCGATCCCTACGGCCCCTCGTCCATTGAAAGCGTGGCATCCGGCAAGGTGCGCATCAAGCCCACGCCCCTGTCCCTGCACCAGACCCTGGCCAAGGAGACCACCATTGTGGAGGTCCTGAATCCCGTGATTGGAGGCGACGGCAGTGCCCGCACCATCCATGTGAGCGGTGGCCTGCCCTTCGACGAGGACGACGGCTTCGAGCAGGGCGCCATGGCCGTGCTTCGCAGCGAAACTTTCGTCCTGCCGGGAGGCGCCGCCGGCGGTGGCAGGTCTGAGCTGTCATTAAATGCTAAAATGAAAACCGTGCTCGAGGAGCTGCTGGAGAACGAGCGCGTCAAATTGAATTTGCAAAAGAGCCTCGAGGAGGATGAGCACGAGCGCGAGGATGAAGATGAGGATGAGGAGGATGGCAGTGCCTATGGCGACGCGCGGGACGACGAGGAGAGCGCCTACGGCGATGCCATGGACGATGTGGTTGACTTTGGTCGCCCGGCCGCTAATGACCAGGATGATGCCAAGAACGGCAATCAGCAGCTGCTCGAGGAGCTGATTAAGGATAGCAACCGCAACACAATCATTGCCAAACTGGCGGGCCAACTGTCGGACGACGATGAGGAGGACGACGACGAGGAGGAGGAGGAGAGCAGCGACTCCTCCGACGAGGATAGCGAGGATTCCGACGAGGAGGACAATGCCCAGGAGCAGCTGAATGTCACCTATGTGCAGGGCGCCCAGGTGATCGAGAATCTCAATACTTTGGCAACAGGTAGTATGCTGCAAAAGTCGCACACCTATACAACCATCAAGGAGGCCACTGAAGAGGAGGAGAAGGAGGAGGAGGCCAGGGAGGAGAGCACCAAACTGGAGGAGGCACCCACCTGCGGATCTGATACCCTGGCCCAGCTACAGGCCGAGCAACGCGCCCTGGCCGAGATCTCAAAGCAGCTGCGCAAGTCTGTGGAGGATTTGCTCAGCGCCGAAGGCGACACGGTGGTGGAGACCCAAAGGACCTACACTCTGCCCGCTCCCAGCGACAGTGCAGCCGTGGTCACCGTCACCGAGGTGGTCAAGAAGCAGAAGAAGAAGAAGGTGGGTGAGTCTGGCGAGGAGCTGTTCAACCGCCTGCTCAGTGCGGGCGAGTCGGAGCGTCAGATCTTCGACCGGCAGCAGGGCGAGACCATTACGACCACCACGACGACCACAGAGGCTGTGAGCTCCGAGGACAACGAGCCGAGCACCAGTGTGGTGACCACCACGCGGACCGTGTCCAACATTGTGACGAGCGGCATTCCCAGGCCGGAATCCGGCAGGCAGAACAACCGCAGCAGCAGCAGTGGCGGCGGCAACAACAATAACCGCAACAAGAACAAGCGGAAGGGCAAAAAGAAGTAGAGGGACGGAGGATAGAGGATTTCCGGTTAGCAGCTGGAAGGAAATGGGCCAAAGTGTTGAAGTTGCGTAAACGCCGTGTGGTGGGTATGGGTTGGCTATGAGTATATGGCATGTGATCCAAGCGAATCCTGGAGTCCCGATTACACGCACAACCCCTCGCACAGAAACACCGACCCAAAACCATCCACACACAGACAGACATATCAGCGCGTCTGAGGGCTCGCTGTCATCATTTTATATATAACAATCCGCCACTAATTGTATACATATGTAAATTATGTATGTACGATATTCGCATATGTATTGATAATTTTAATTAATTGTGCAAATAACGCGTCCCCAGCATTTACAGCAAGCCCATTTGTTACTAATCATGAGCGTGTACATGCATTTAAACAAAATATTTTCATTGCAAATTAAAAACAAATCGAATCGCGCAATGGTAGATTGCAAGAATTTATCGGTAAATTGTAAATTTAATGTTGTGCAGCAACCACAAAGAAACGACAACCCACACAAATCGCCCATCAGAATTGAATTAATATGAAAGCAGCTCGAGAGCGGGAGAAAAAAATAACAAAAATCTTATTTAATTGAATTAAATAATTTCACTTTGTTTGCATTTAACTATCATTTGCATACACAGCATCTGGTTTTTCTCCCCCCATTTTTTTTCGACCGTTTGGGCCTTGCTTATTTTCCGCAAATTAAATTTACGTTTTATGTTCTAGCACAAAAAGTAGGAGCCTTCGCAGCCGGCGGAAGTATTCGAGATGAGATCCCTTACGAACCATCTATAAACTTTAAGCATTCCCGACTGCCCGCGTTTTTGGGGCATACTCTTCTTAGTTCTTAGCCCTAAGCAAAAAGCAACCATAAACTGAATTCGAAACGAGCGAAAAAGCGAAGAGAGAAGAACAATTAAAATAACCATAACGAATAATAGTAGTTAGCAGTGAGTAAGTGCGTCCAGTTGTAATCCCTAGTTTGTAACACAAGGCATAAGCACAACTATGACAAATGTCCTATGGCGATTGCGATTTCAGTTTCCACTTTTATACAAATGTAAAAATATTTACAAGCAATTTTATGTAATACCTATATGATATCTAGTGTGTAAACTCGTCTTTTTATGAAAAAGGAAAGCGAACCGCTGAACGCAAAACGAATGAAAATAAACAAATTGTATGCATTTTTATTTAAAAAGAAACCAACAAAATGTGTGTTAATTTAATTCGCCAAGAGGGTTTTTGCTTTTTATTTCGCCATTTGAGCCCTATTGTGTGTGGGCGAGGGATTTTGCTTTATGGCATCTGAATGGGGGATTTTTCTGTCATCATTTTCGCCGAGGGCGTGTAATTACGTCAACTCGCTGTGCTGCAAATAATCCATATCTATAAACAGAACCAGTGGCTGCTATTTTTGTGCGGCTTAAAATCCAGTGAAAATACTGCGGGAATGCCTGCTTAGTCTATAAATATGCGCGTCAGGTAAGTTGCTTTGGTAGCCGGTGCACTGGAAAAAAATCCCTTGGGATTATGAGAATGGCTTTAAAAGGGGGACAGAGCGATGTCAGAGGGTCCGCAGGGGATTTAGGTGCTTTTGTCGCAGATGATGATTTTTCTGCCCTCAAAGATGATTTTTCCCGTCCCGCATTTATTTTTGATTTAAGAATAATTTCTTCTTGAAAACCAAGGCGCTCAATTTGCTCGTTTTATATTTTTCCAGAGTGTGTATAAGTATTTTTCCAGTTTTATTTGGATTTTCCTCGTAAGTATGATGTTTTTATTAATGATGTTGTATAAACTAGTTTCCCATTTTATTCGGATTTCAGAATAATTTCTTCTTAAAAAAGGGTAGTAATTGGCTTTCCCCTTTTTCAGAGTGTACATAGGTAATTGACATTTTGATGAGCAAAAAGTGGTGAAATATGGTAAAAGCCTAGAGCCTTTAAGGCCTACCTTATATTTATTCATGCGCCACACAAGTCTCCATTGAACACGGAACATCATACATACATGCTGCTCTGTGACGGAGCGGAAGGAGCTGCCACGCCGTGATGGAAGATACGGCGGAGATATGGGACTATATGGTTCTGCAACCAGGACGCGGATGTACAACAAACGCCTTCCGACGCCTCGCCCGTTGAGGCAGTCAAATGGATAGACAGCTGTCCGATGGGCGTGGCCGTGGAGGCAGTTGCTAATGTGAAAATCGTTAGAACTCGCTCAGTACGCAGAACTTTCCACCGGAATCGTTGGGGATCTCACGTTTCCCTGCTCGCTGCAGCGTGTGCATAATACGATTTGGAGTGCGCAGCATTTGAGATGGATACTTACATCGGCATGCACTTGCGTCAGCATCTTAAATATTTCATGCCCACCAATTGAATTAAGCCCCGCTGACGTAGATGTTGCATGTTGCAAGTGCATGTGCAATGTTGCTGCCGCTGCTGCTGTTGCGCCTGAAGAAGACAAATGAATCCGGCGCCCTTGACCGCCCGCCGCCTTTTTCACGCTCTCCTGGCCGAAATGCATCCATTTGCATTTGCATTTCACCGGCCAGCTTTCCAGCCTTCAAGTGCAGCTAGGCATCAGCAGCACTAATGCAGCCCCGCCGGCGGCAATGCGCATTAATCAAAATCTCATCTTCGTGGGTGGTGGCAGCCACAAACAACCAAACAACCGAAACACCCACGTTGTTGTTGAGCAACGGAAAACAAAAACAGTTTGTCATATTTTAATACACTCCAGTGGTCCGGCAATGCAGTGGCACCAGCAGCAACAGCAGCAGCAACAGCGATGTGCTGTCCTGGCCAAAAATCCAGCCAATTGTCGTCCCCTGTCACATTTAATAGGATTATGCTTGGTTAAACACAAATATCCTTGGACACACACACTCCCCGACTGGGTGCCACATAAATTTACAGCGCTTGCTGCTGGAAATTTTTCACATTACACACATAAATCCTGCAAAGATGGTCGTCGAAACCTCTTGAAAAATGTCCACTGTTTGTTTATACAGCCCTCCGCCCCGCCACATATGCTACATGCGACGAGTGTACCAGGTAAGCTCGTGTGGGCAGGTGAGTAGAAGGAGGTCCTTGCTTTTTGGTCCCAGGTCCTTGGACGCGTGCTCGGCGAGCTATTTGCCGCCGCCCGTAGCTGAGTTATCTGGCAAATAATGGAACGTGCTGTGCAGATGATGCGTTTTCATAAATTTTAAATAAGCACAGCCAGCTGGCGAGCGGGTCTGGGATTCCCTGGGCCGGGCAATCCGGAGGAGCAGCTGCCGAGCCAAGAAGACGACACTCTGTGCCGGTGCATAATATGCCGTTTTATTCGAAAGTTTAGATGCGTTTGCTTAGCGCCCAGCTCTTGAGTTGCCCGATTCATTTATCAAGCACTTTATCAGCGGCAATCGGTGGCAATGCAGGCTCCGACGGACAATAAAATATCCACAGAGGGCGATAATATAATCCTTAAGCCCCCCGAGTTGCACACAGAGAGAATACATTTTAAATCGGTCCATCGATTAAAAAGTTCGGCAATCCAAAAGCTCTTTTAGGCTTCTAATCTTACAGAACATAAATCGTTTTTAGATGCCATTGGAGTTCCTTGAACATTGTAAATGGTTTTCATATTTTATTCAAAGTTAAGCTCCTAGGGATTCTATGAATATCAATCAATGGGAAGCCTAAATCAGAACTCATTTTTCAAAAAATGTGAGTGTATTTACATCTAAATTTCAAATTTAAATAACATTTGGATAAAAGTATTTATTTTAATATTTTGCAGTACGGAGTTAAAAGTAGTTGAGGTTTGTTTAGTGTAATATTATAGATACATTTGGAAGCTTTTCTAGCTTGCCCTAGCATAAGTAGATAATAAATCAGAAGCAAAGCATGCTTAAAGTATCTGTGAGCTACTATGGTAAGCAGAACAATCTTCAACTAGAAATGTTTTTACATCTCTGGAGTAAAGTACCCAAAAAACCTTTTAGGGTTTGTGTGAGTGCAAGCGCGTTAAATACCTGAGTACACCAAATAACCCGGAGGTAACAAAAAAGGCAAGGTGGTTACATAAAACCCAGGTTGTTATGCTTTTTTGTCCGAGTGTGTCAAGTTGATCCAGCAGTGAGTTACTCTCCATGAAAGGTCCTTCGCAGGAGGGACAATGAGCGGATAGCTTGCAGATGGGCTGACGGCCTGATGGGTTGATGGGCTTTGTCTGGCCCATAAAAATGCATGGCCCGCATTGCAATTTTGATTGCGCCGCCCCTCGGCCGTTGGGAACTTGTTGTTGCTCCCTTCAGCCTGTTGCTGTTCGGAAAAGCGGGAAATGGAAAACGCTGGCCAGTGCGCAGGCGCTGGAAGGAGGGCCCAAACTGTTGCAGTTGCGAGCACGAAAACATTGCCCCTTCGAGGGCCGTTTTATCCGCAGCTGCTGCTGCCGCTGATGCCACCTTATCCAGAGGCAGCCTAAGCCCTATAATAGTTGTTTGCGTGGGGCAGGTCCCCAAAGGGACATTCGACACTCGTTTCGGGTAGCTCTTCGTCTTCGGCGCCGCCTGGAAGCCTATGCAAAGTTCGCTTTTTGTTTCTTGGCAGCCTGGAATGTGGGTATTTGTGCTGGCTTTGGCCAACTCCACTCCACCGCCCCCGTTCCGCAAAAAACCACCAAGACCCTCAGGCCCCACCATCTCCCACCCATATTTTTTTCACTTTTTGCCTGTCCTGCCCCGTTGTTCCTCTTTTTCGCACCACTGCGGCAGCGGCTGCTTTGCAATTGCAATTTTCAAGGATATGCTTGAAACAGATTTATATGGCGGGCTCAGTACGTGCGGAATTTATTAATGCCGCCCCGGAGGAGCTTTGCCTCTTCGCATTTCTTTCGCCATCATTAGCTGGAGCAACAATACCAAATGTTACGTAAGTTGAGTGAACGGGGCACATCGAAGTTCGCACATTAATAATGAGCTGTGTGCGAAATTTGAATCGTGTGTTTGTGCTGCATTTTCTATCACAAGATTTCCGACATTTGCCTCGGAGGAAGGCAAATGGAAACAGACACCGGGGTTTGTTTGTTAGCCCCACCTGCCCCGCGAATTTTGTCTCCCTCCTTACTACACGCAGCAAAAACTAAGGTCAGTTTGATATTACCATGGTAAAATGGTATTATTCGTGTTTGGGTAATGTTAAATTGATAATGACCAAAATTAGGCTTAATTTTTCATCGAAAAAAAATCAGTATTTAGGTCGAAACAACAAAAGTAATTGTCCAAAAATGGAGTGTCATACCTTGCTGAACTCGCAATAAAATTTCCAATCAATTGGCATTCCCACCTAAATTTTTTTTATTTTGACCCATTTTCTCAAAATAAGACGGTGCTACCCCTTGTAAAAAAGTGAAAATTTGAGAAAATCTAAAGTTTACAAAATCAGGGGGACAATAATTGCGATCAATTATTTACCTTGTTAGCTGTCGAAAACAGTGCGTTTTTAGGTGTCGCACATTTTTTGACCAAGTTACACCTAAAAAGGTCAAAGGAAAATACCGATTTTGCCAAAAACCTGTAGTCTAATATTCGACACAAAAAAAACAGTGTTTTTGGCGAAACAACAAAAGTAGTGGTCCAAAACTGGAATGCCATACCTTGCTGAACTCGCAATAAAATTTCCAACAAATTGGCGTTCACAGCTAAAAATTTTATATTTTGACCCATTTTCGCAAAAAAAGACGGTGTTACCCCTTGTAAAAAAAGTGAAAATTTGACAAAATTTAAAGTTTACAAAATCAGGGGGAAAATGATTGCAATCAATTATCTAGCTTGTTACCTGTTGAAAACAGTGCGTTTTTTAGGTGTCGCACATTTTTTGACCAAGTTACACCTAAAAAGGTCGAAGGAAAATATCGATTTTGCCAAACATCTAAGGTCTTAATATTCGACCAAAAAAAAAATCAGTGTTTTTGGCGAAACAACAAAAGAAGTGGTCCAAAATTGGAATGCCATACCTTGCTGAACTCGCAGTAAAATTTCCAACAAATTGACGTTCACAGCTAAAAATTTTATATTTTGACCCATTTTCACAAAAAAAAGACAGTGTTACCCCTTGTAAAAAAAGTGAAAATTTGCCAAAATTTAGAGTTTACAGAATCAGGCAGAAAACATTTGCGATCAATTATCTAGCTTGTTAGCTGTTCAAAACAGTGCGTTTTTTAGGTATTGCACATTTTTTGACCAAGTTACACCTAAAAAGGTCAAAGGAAAATACCGATTTTGCGAAAAACCTATAGTCTTTATATTCGACCCTAAAAAATCAGTATAATTCGCGAAACAAGAAAAGTAATAGTCCAAAACTGGAATGTCATACCTTGCTGAACTCGCAATAAAATTTCCAACAAATTGACGTTCACAGCTAAAAATTGTATACTTTGACCCATTTTCGCAAAAAAAGACGGTGCTAAAGAAAATGTAAAAATTTGCTGAATTTTTTAGTTTTTAGAATCAGCTGGAAAATGATTCCTTTCGATTCTCTAGCTTGTTAATTGTCCAAAACTGTGCCTTCTTTAGGTGTCGCATCATTTTTACCAAGTTACACAAGAAAAGGTCAAAGAAAAAAAGGTTTTTTGGCCAAAAATAGGATAGCACTGATTTTTATCATTTCTGATTTAATTTCTTATTCATTTTACTATCAGTGTAGGAACGAGGTGGTGTGGCAGTTGATGGGCCCGCTTTCCGGGGAATCTGAACGGCGCTCACGTACGCGCATTAACGAACTTCGGTGCTTAAAGTGCAGTCGAAAGGCAAACAGAAAGGCAGCAATAACAACGGATCCCCCAGCTCGTGGCGCCCGCAAAAGTTTATCCGTGTTTGTGCAGTTGGCAAGGGAACCCCAAACACCAGAGCCCCGTGATAATGAGGTGCTGTTCCGCGAGGAAGGTGAAGGCTAGTGACCATGGCTTAGCATAATTTATTCCCCAGAAGTTGCCGCATTCTTCGATTTCAACTGCTCGGCTATCCCTTATCCCTGAGCTATTTTACTGCTGGCTCTGCCCATTAAGTTGCCTCAATTCATTTTCCATCCAGCTCAACGGCCGTTAATTAATTTCCATACATGCCGCGCACATGGTTAAGATAGTCGCAGGAGGCATCCTTGCCATCCTGGCACTTCATCAACGACGATGCAGGCGGGGAAAAATCTGTTAAATTGGATGGTTTCAAGCGGGCAATCCCAATCTCCGGCCAGCTCCCCCACCCATTCTCAATTTGCATACATTTTGATTGTGATTATCCCGGGCCACTGATTTAAATACGGACGGATAAGGACGTGGCTGGTTGGAGGCGTCGGAGCGGCCAAAGAGGACGACGCCTCGGCTGCATGTGGCAGATGGACCGCTTCCCCAGCTCATTAATAAACACGGTGTCCTGGGCAACAGTAACAACTGCATACGCGCCGGCAAACGCAATTCCGCGGCTTGTCCACCGCCTTTCCTGACAATCCCCCCGATCCTCCGCCGCCGACGACGATGATGAGCTTGTGGTCGGTGGGACCATTTCAGGCCCATTGTTTTCCATCGGTTAATGTCCAGCCGGCTTTTAAATCGAGTGAATAAAGCCTATATGTATCGCTGGACAGATACTATGCGTACATATTTTTAAATTCCATTTTAATTAAAATAACATTAACCGAGTGTGAATCGAACACATGTACTGGCTGCCAGCGAAATGCACTTACTTTCCTGATGGGCCAGTGCAATTATTGGGCGCTTTTAAGCATTCAGTTATGCGGACTATTTAGCAACTGAGTTTAATCGACTGATTCATTACTGCTTCGGAAATAAAGTTAATGATGTGGAAGATGACGGAAGTTAAAGGTATTTATGAGGTTTTGGTATTTAAGGTTTTTATTATAACGCAATATATATGATTTTCTAGAAATAAATACAAATTATACATATATTTCTTTGAATCTTTGGAGAATAATACTACACGTTTTTAATTATCAAACATTTGTTTATAAAAAAATATATTTATGGTTCCAAAATAAAATAAAATATGGAATTATATAACCTTTTAAAAAAGTCTCCTTTAAGCAAAATATTGTGTTTTGTATTATTATTTAACTAAGTTTTTGGCCATCCCTGTATAAGTTATAGGTACTCGCTTGATTTTAGCACTGTAATATCTATTTTTGTCCTAAAAATCCCCCATTTTTCCTCTTTGTGTAGCCTAGAAAGCAGTGGGGAATGGAAATTCGCTGATTGCCATTACATCGGTAAGGCCATCCTGGCGTTCGGAGTCCTTGTGCTCAGCGCCAGAAAAATGAACCCGCGATGGAGGTCCGATAGCCCGCTGCTTTCATTCCTCGTCAGAGCAGTCAGAGTAGTCAGCTCGGCAGCTCGGCGGATTTCAGCTGAGTTTGCTGTCTGTTTCAGCCGCAGCAGAAGCTGCAACTTAGCTGCACTCAACATTAGTTTGTTATCAACGCTCGATTGCTGCGGAAAATTGAAAAATATTGTCGCTGCAGGATAAAGGACGCAGGATCCAGCGCGGAGCTGCAGCTGCTGTTTCATCATCGCCTCCTGCGGCTCCGCCAACCTCCAAGCTAATGATGGATTGCGCCGAAAGTGTCTTAAGCTCACGCGCGCGCACTCCTCAAATAAAAGTTTCCAAATGTCGCCTATGCAGGCGCAAAAAGACCATATGCTCTAAACCGAAAAACCCAGAGACCCCAAGACCTCTGCGTCCGCCCCCCATAAAAACTTTGCTTTTGATTTTGCATGAGCAGCAGCATCGTCGCCGTCGCCGTCGTTGTCTCCCTAAAACTATTTGGTTTTTAGCTGTGCGGGCTCTGTGCCGGCTGATAAAGCGCACCCATTTCTGCCTTTAAGTGCACTTTAGTTGCGGAATTTGTGCCTGGCAAAATAAATCATCTTGATCGAGTGAGCGAGCACAGCAAGTCCGCTTGAATATTAAAGCGAGTGTTTTAAAATCGAATTTAAGCGATGAATTTCCGCTGCAGCAGCTGCTGCAGACAGATAAAAGAGCCAAAGTGAAAAATCGTTCAATATTTTTGCTGGCGAAACCCTTTGGCAGAAATGCGGCAGCTTGAAAGCACTTTATGTATGCATTTTATGCATTTTATTTACCCTCCAGCGCTGGTCGAGGTAATTGAAGTTGTCAAGTATATGAATGGACGCCTGGAGATATTGGGCTGACAAAACAAGACATTCAAATTTGTTAATTAATTTTCTCGTTATGGCAGGTGAAATGTGCAACTTGTTGCGCCGGCCAATGTGGTCAATGCCAACTGTTGCAGCAGGGGCCCAAGCGACAGGAAGCAGCCGGAACGACTCTATAAATGCAGGCCCCCCTTCCCAGCGCCTCTGCCCCATAAAAGTCAAGTGCATGCCTCTCGCTGGCAGCGTTCCAAAATGGCGAAGATGGAACGGGAATGTGGCAATGGCGAACGGAAACGGAAGCGCGCAAAAAAATTACGACTGCAGAATGGCGATGGAAATGGCTGAGGGAGGGGGCTGCGGCAGGAGGCGGCAGAACCAAGAACGACTAAGTGGCAAAACATGAACAAAAACTTTGTCCGTCCTGCGGCCGCCGACAAGTTGAAACTAATGACAATTTTGTTGTAATTAGTTGCGGCTTTGCCGTAGACCAGCAAATGCGACAGCGCCAACAAATAAGTTGTCAGCGGACTTAAGTTAAGCAATTTGGCTGGCAAATCTTTTAGCTCAAATTTGTCGGAAATGAGATTCATTTGTTTCCCCTGTTTGAGGAGTGGGAATCAGGATTACGCCCCGCCCACACAAGGCCAGATATTTCAAGGGGTGTCGCACCCGGGCAGCTTGGCTTTTAATTATTTAAAATTGCAGGACTGCAGCTGCTGCTGACGTGTCCTGCGGGAGGATATGTGCCAGGTACACACACCCAGCCCACACACAGGGCACCGCAAAATATTCGCAACACCATGCGAGCTGACTTAGCACTTTTTCCGGGCGACAGTCAGGGGGGCGGCTAAAAATTGCATTTCATAAATTCTGGCAATTAGGAGCTGTCCGAAAAAGGGGCGGGTTTCACCCTTTTCGGGTATTACCAAGTTGCGCAAGGACACCCGATGCCAGAAATGCTGCAGGCAGGCATCCTGCCCCAAATGACCCACTCTGAATTGTAAATTCAATCCATAGCAAACGCATTCGGATGTGCCAGCATTTTCGCACCGTAAATACGCACATTGTAAATTTTATCGAGCGCATTGTGAGGGTGAATTGGGTGGTTGAAACAATTGAACTGCCGGGCGGTGGAAATCTTTATGTGCCGCGCAGCGTCTTTATTTTATGCACCGCAACAGCAAGGAGTGCGAATTGTGCGGGCGCAAGGCGAAGGCCCTCCTTTGAGCAGCGACTCCTGATTTCATTTATTTGCTCTGGAGCCCACAGAGGGGGCATATACATGGCCGATGTGCGACATACAGGTCCTTGGGGCGGGCCAACTGTCATCGCAAATTGATGATGTGCGGCGAGGGCCTGTGAAATATTGGCCCAAATACTGCAAACTGACATTCGAAGGGGCGAGGTCCGTCCGATTCCACTGCGGTCACTCACTCGGTGTCTAATCAACATTTAATTGTTGTTGCTCCCCCGGCATCTCTGACTTTTGTGGCCCACGCACATGTATAAAATCTATATAAATTCAAGAGTGAATACATTCCACAGTGGGTGTGGTCAACGGGGGCCGTCATTTGCATATCATAAAAATTCATGCCGTAGCTTTTTTGTTTACTTTTTAAATTGAGCAACCGCAAAGTTTTGCATTGCATTAAGAGCAGCAAGTGGCATTCATACTCTCCGGCTCCAGTGCTCGTGCCACATCCACGTATCCGTGCTCGAACCCGCACAGGGATTCGCATTCGGACTCAGATTCGTTGTGGCAGTGCACTGGGAAAATTAATGGAGAAATTCTGGCAAAGAAAAATATATTAAGATATCTGGAAAATATTGGCATAAATCTTATAAATTTCATAAAAAATGCTATTTAAAATAGTGAAAAATCTAGAACATTTTTATTAGATGCGGCTTCTGTAAAAAATATACAATATTTTAATACCTTATAACATCTTCATCGATAAAAAATATTTAAAATAAATATATTTTTTATTTATATATGTTAAATATTTATAAGCCCGAATAAAGTTGATTAAAGAAATAATTAAAAATCATAAAATTATCCGGCTTATTATATTTTCCATAACAAATGGCGTGTGTTTTTAATCCCTGCTCAGTGTTTCAGGTATAAATCCAAACGAGTTTGAATTGACAAATTTTTATTAACATCACAATGCTACTCTTTATGTTTACGACCATTGTGTATCGATCAAATATCAATATGACATTTATGCACTGCCGAGGAGGAGGCGAATTCGTGAATATTCACGAGTTCGCAGAGGCATGCAAATTTCCGTTGATGTTTTAAGATGGGGCGGCATATCGTTTTTTGCCGTGTGGCAGTTTCGCTACAATATTTTTGAGAGCACTTTGCTTCGATTTTCCGACTCCTCCGCACTGTATAGTCCTGCCCGGCGAGTCCTTTGGCCGAGGCGAGTCCTTCTGCTGCTGCTGCTGTGTCTCACAATGTGCTGGCCATGTCTGCATATAAATTACGCCGGCTTGTAGTTGTAATTTCTCTTCACGTCTCAGTTTGTCTTGTTCGGCCCGGCACGCACATAAAATACATCAATGTGTCTGTGTAACCGGAGCGGAGGAGTGGAGCAGTACAGAAGTGGGGCAGTGGAGTCGGGACATTGCGAGTCCTTCAGCTGGCAGGCCCCACTGTGCAGTCTCCACTTGCAGTTTTGATTTAGTGCCTCTTACGGCCAGCTCGTAGTTGGCTTTTTCACTTTTGCTGCGCAACTTTAAGCCACCGAGGACTTGAATTTCACGTCAGACTGAACTTAATGATACCTTTCGTGTTTTTGTTTTTCGTTTCCGCCCTTTTTTGCCTGGCAGGACACTGGACACTACACACTGCTCGCAGGACAATGACATCCACTCACCCGAGTGCCCTTTCATTGGAACGTTGAAATACTGTTTATTTACCCAATTAACGATAATTGCTTGGATCAATAAATTTATATTTGCCCAAGGAACGAACGAAAACCACACATAGACCGTTAAAGTGAAGTGAATTGTTGTCTGAATCGCAGCCCAGCAATGGCAATGTGTCATTATTTCTCCCCGAGGTGCCCGGTACTAGAGCTACTGCGACATTAATCATGTTTATGTCTGGAATGCTCTAGATGGTCGTCGCCTGTCTGCGCATTAATAAAGTCATTACCATGTGCCAATCTCGGGGAGACTTTGCTTATCGGTCCGCCGCCCCCGCGACCAGAAGAGACCCATCAAAGCCAAATGACATCCATTTTGGTACAATCACAGCTGCAATTCCTGTGATTCCGGGGAGCTGGTAATAAATTTCGCTGCGTTTATCTGGCGGTTGACAAGCGGAAGCGCCTACAAGCAGGCAACACTTTTTTAACTGCTTATTAAACTCGCGCCGCCGTTAGAGTCACGTAGAGTGGGCATGGGCTCGAATCCACTCCAACCGCTTTAAGCTTAAGTGGCAATTTTACAAAATAGCAGAGCGTAAAACAAATTTCTTTTATGTACTCGCAAATTGCTAGCCAAACTTTTCATATAAATAAATATAAAGGCGAACAAAGCGAGCGAACAGTGCGCGAACAAAATACGAAATACAGAATACAAAATACAGAATGCCATCCAGGAGGCCACACTCTCCGCTCATAACAAGTGTCAATGGTGGGGCGGACACTATAAACATAAAAACGTCTTGCCGCACAAAAATTTCTTTCAAAACTTTGCGAGGCGTGGCGAAATCGTGGGGCGTGTTCGGGAGCCTGCTCATTGTTGTTATTATTGTTGCCACCGCCGTTGTTACTGTGGTTGCACACAGAAAAACAAAATAGTTCCAAGGAATACTTTTCAAAACTGAGAAAAAGTACGCTTAAGCCTATTAGCCACTGCGAATGGTTCTAAAGAATTCGCTGGAGTTTTCAAAGCAATTAAAAGGGCACCTAAAAGTATGCTGCCAAAAAGGTGTGTTAATTTTTTGGTAGTAAATCGTTTGAAAAATTAGGCAGAAGAGATTTCAAACCACCTAGAAGCATGCTTTTAAAAATAAATCAAATAAATGGGAAGGCAAAAACTTTGGTAAAGAACACATTTTCCCTTCTTTTTTCTTTAATTTGGGTTACGATTTTTCTCTCAGTGCGGTGCTTCTGGGTCGCTTAACGGCAATTGAATGCCGGGCTAAGTGGCAATGTGTGCGAAGGCGTTTTGCTTTCGCAATTTGCAATAACCAAAGCATGGCCATAAAAATATAGTTGCCATCCCGAAAATCGACAGAGATGGTAAGAAAAAGACGAAGAGAGGGACGGCTGGAGTGGACCTAGAGCGAGATGGCAGAACAATGAGTTTTTGATTACTTTGAAATTTCTTATTTGCCTTTCAGTAAGCCTCTCGAAAAAAATTCTCGCCTCGTTACTGTGCAAATATTGATAAGCGTCAGTCACGGCCTGCTGTTGGCCAAACCGGAATCCCCAAACCCCAAGCCCAGAATCCCCTATTCGAAATCCAAAATGCGACACCTTCCCATCAGCCCGGCCATCCTGGCACTTTTATTTGTTTCGCAATCAGACTGCCAAGTGACATTCGGCGGCTTACTGCCAGCCAGATTAGGCCTAGCTGGAAACCATTTTGGGAATCCAGCAAATGGAACGAAAACAGAGTTGATTTCTGGACAAAATCCCCTGGCCTGGCCCTCGATACAGGAAGGATAATTAAATAGTTACGCTTGGTCCTGGCCAAAGAACAAGCCAACAACGCCAGCGAAATTGACAGGCGTTGGCCAAATTGGAGAATTTCTGCGTGTAATAAATTTGAAACGTGACGCGCGCGGTGGAAGCCAAAACAACTGCTACCTTTCCCGGGGCTTATTGATGGGGCACACCTATCCCTATGCCAATTCCCATCCACATCCGTGGTATGCATGTCAGCGGGTCTGATAGATCTGTCACCTGCTCACCTGCTCAGTGTTTGTCAAACATGATAACCTTGGCTTATAATTTATGAAATTTCCAATAATAAGCCTGACCAAGTTCATAAATTACGCCGGCTAAGCTGGAGGCTCTTTTAAGGATGTTTCATCGAAGCATCTAGGAGCACGTGCAACTAGTTTGCTGATTGATTAAACCACGCAACGCCGTCTTGAAGGGCCGGCGAGTGCACACAAGGCGAAGGGACGTTCCAGGAATTGTTATTAGATCGTTTGCTACTTCTTTCGAGAAGTTGGTTTTGGTGCGTAGGAAAAGCTGCTGCCGATGCTGATCTGACGTGGACGGCACACGTGCTAAAGTCACTTTTAACGGAGCAACGCGGCATCACTTAACGCGCTCGCCGGGCCTCGTAACCCCTGACCCCTGCCGTTTCCCGAGACCATGCCCATTGACTCGGACGTGACAAGTGCGGCCAATGGGCGATATCCCGGCGTGGGCCCACGACTCGCGCTCATTGTCATGTGCAGCGCATAAACAGGGCGGTTCCAGCAGGAATACCCAATATGGGCAGCTCCGTTCTTAAAGCATATCAAGTGTACGCACTCCTTGGTTCTTCGTTAAAGTCAAGCATGCCATAAAATCAAATTCCCAACGAGCTGGTGGAATTACTTGCAAAAATATTTAGCAACACGAGTGGCGAGAGCATGCTAAAAATCCAAATTATTGTCAACAGGCAAGCACTCCTCGCCCTGTGGAAACATTAGGCACTTGGCCCGAAATGTACTTAGGAAATGACAAGAAAGCATTAAGCCTTCCTGAAAATATTTGCCTCAATTAAGCCCGAGTCTCGGCATATTTCACACAACAACAGCCACTCAACGGGGTGCACCTAGTGGGTATTATGTAAATATGTTAATTCTACGCTCGACCCAAAGACAAAAGCTTCGAAATCTCCAAGACCACCGGAGCGTCGAGTTCTGGTGACGTTTTCATTAGAAATGCAAATGGGCATGGCGACATCTTCAAGTTCAAGTTGCCGATAAATTTGCGGGGAGAGGGGCCAGAGCTAGGGGGGCTTATGGAAATGGACTGGGAAAGACCAGGTCAGCCAGGTGATAGTTGGGTCAACCAGTTTTCGGACGCGGCTGGCCTCGCCTTATACCTGATTTTCCCCAGAAAGCAGATCCATTCCGTAGGTCTGCTCTAGGTCTTTCATTACGTATAAGCAGCGTTGCGCCAAATTTATGTCGAGCCAGCGAGACGCGAACTGGCGCAATATTTACGCCTATGTGTTCTTATTTTCTAATTACTATATACACATGTTTTTGCAGAGCTGGGGCCTGGTGGATCTGTAATTAGTGTTTTGCTCGCACACATATTCATATTAAAAGCCGGCACAGTCGCTGCTTAATAAATTAAACGACAATTTGCACTGGGACCATGCCGTTGGTCGTAAAGAGTAGCGTAGTATCCTGAAAACTGGGACATTAAGCCGGCATTAGGCGAAAAAGGCAGGCCTGCAATTAAAATAAAATGGAGAGCTCAAGCGGCGCACTATGCCACATGTACAGCGGGGAATTTCGTGTTTTTGGCCCACGATGCGTGCTGAGGAGGCCTCGAAAATAATTTATTGCCTACTTGCGGGCGCCAAGGATCGCACAATAAGCTGAGAATTTATTTCGCTTGCTTTTTGCTTTAGCTCTAGAGATATATCAGGATTTTTGCCTCTTGTTTTGGCCGTTTTTTGACTGCCTGGTGTCAATTTCCCGGGGCTTTTTCGGCTGATTAACAGAAATCTCTTTTATGCTCATCTTTTTAATAAATAATCTGGACCACTTAGGCGTGTGCGCGAAAAAACACCACATGTATAAATACGCAATATAATAATCAGCATCTGTCGTCGTTGCCGTTTGATTGTCAATACAAAAAGTTTTTATCGCTAACACAATTTGCTAAACAAATTGGCCAGCTCGGCGAAATTTGATTTGATTTATTCCTTTCAGCACTCTCGGCCGGGTTTTTAAAAAACATCGCTCTTTTTTAGCATAAGCTTTAGTTTAGTTTCAGTTCGGTTCGCTTTGGTTCGGGCTTTTGCGCTCGCAATAATTGATATCGGCTCTTTGCATATCAAATTTAATATATTTGCATATATCTCGATGTTTTTTCTCCTTTTTTGCAGACAGAAACGGTTTTGCGGCTAGCCAGTCAGCTTTTTTGGCCAGAACAGATTCGCCAGGTATGCGGAAACAATTTGGAAACAAAAACAACGAATCGAATCAAGAAAATAATAGAATAGAACAAAAAGCTGGGCGCTCGTAAAAGAGTTCTCAAAAGCCGGCAGCTGCAAACATTTCTGCAGAAGAAAGGCAAGAAGCAAACAAACTCGTTTAACTGGGCCTTTTGCGTGGCTGAAGCTTGTGATTTAAGGAAATTACTAATGCTCCAATTTATGGCGAGGCGACAGATTCGATTGGATTTTTGCACCTGAAAGGCACCGCCCGCTCTTGACACCCGGCCAGGTGAGGCTCGAATATTCGAGTATTCGCATAAATTAAATGCACAATTTCAAGCGCTCCCAACAATGGCAATAAAATAATATGGCTTGTCCGGAACAGAGAGGGAGATGCAAAATAATGAAAGAAATAATAAACAGTGACAGATTTTGTAAATAGATCGATTGACCCGAAAGGCCATTTGCATAAAGCGTGGCTAGAAATTCCCTCCCGGAGTTCGATTCGGTTTTTTCTTCTTCGGCCGGCTGGGCCGGATTTTATTTATTTATTGATACGCCAACGTCTTTCGAGCCGACACCGACCGCTATTATCTTCGACTCCGAGCTGGAAACTCTTCCCCGCATTTCGACCGCTTTTTATGTCGCTGCTGCGTGCATCTTTTATGTGCGTGTGGCGCCCGAGACCTTGAAACTGCGGCTGGCTTGCTTTATTATGTTTACATTTGTTTAGTTTGCATATGACATTGCCACCAGCGAGATTGACTTGGCCGAGACTGACCAATCCACGGGCCGCAACAGTTGGCAGTGGCCAAAAGGTGGGGCCCAGCCGAGACAAATTGTTTTTGACTTTGGGTTATTGCCTCGAGTGTGAATCTTGATTGGATTCTGGCCGAAGCGGGGAGTATGGACCCCATATACCACACACAGCATCATCAGATATAGAACACACAAAGTGATATCATGGCTGGGAGCCCAAGCGGATTTCCTCAGTTACTCATCGCTATAGTTAACCGTGATATCAATCAACATCTTAGTCATAACCGCGATTCGCCACCATTGATTTGCAAATCGTTTTCGGCTATCTTAAATATGGATCTTGGGTATTTCTGCGATGCTGCTCTTTAATTATGCAAATCAAATCAGTTTTCTGGCCCCCCCCTGTGCCACCAAGCTGTGCCAAAATGTTGAGAAAAAAACAATAATTTTTATGATATCAATAAACCATGATGAAAAACGTGATAATCGCTGATCAGATTAAATGGACGCCTGGCGCCAGCTGATTACCGCCGAATTCCGAGTAGCTACGGGTGCTGGTCAACAGTAAAAAACAGAGAAAAAACCGCCAAGGTCGCAACGGTTGTTAACTTTATGGCTTCTATTTTGCAAATCCGTGCTCTTGCCACAGGTTAAATGGCCGGGCGAAGAGCGTCGCACAGATGGATGGACGGAGTGGTAGATAGATGGATGGCTGTACGGATATGAATGAATGGATGCGCAAAAAAGGCTGGCGAAAATTGATTTCTATCCATTTCGGAGCCATTGTTGCGCCCAACGCCTCATATCGAATGGCCAAAACCCACACCCAAGCCCAAGCCCGAACCTGAACCCGAACCCTATAACCAAACACCAGACGTATACCATATGTATTCCAAATACCAAAGGGGGACGCAATAATCGCTGGGAATTCCCAGCTAGAAATATGCGGCTGGACTAACTAACTAAAAAGTGTAGAAAAACCGAGTCGTTTTCGAACTCGTTTCAGCTGCTCTCCGCCAAATGTTTTAGCATATAAAAAATATGAAGAAAATCATTTCATTTACCGAAAGCATGACCATTTATAGTGGCTTTTGCCAAACGAGTTTTCAGCTTTCTGGCCTGCCCATCTACTGCCTGCTCCATTGGATTACAGCGCTGATGGGTCTAGGTCTTCTGCCCGCATACATTTTGGTACTGCGAGTTCGGGGGGAATAGATTTGCATAAAGTCGACGACGAGCATTTGCAAGAATAGGGCGGCAAGATATCGATGCGCTTTGTTCACGGCGACTTGGCCATTGTTTTATCGCACCAGCGACGTCTCTTCGAAGGTGGATAGCATTTCAAGAGACAAAAGCTGCCGAAGAAGTTACCAAAAAATGCTTCAAGCCAGCAACAACAAGAGTGGTAAGTCTGCATGAACTTGAGCGCAGTCTAGTGACACCGATCGTCGCTTTTCGTATAAATATTGGACCTTTCGGTGTTGCAAACGTCAGACACAGCCGAGTGGTCGAAGTCAAAGAACTAAATACAAAATGCGTGCTTTCATTGTAAGTATAGCAAAGATCGGTGGACCATGAGGAGAGACTCCCCGGAGGATACGAACGCAAGGATTATAATGGTTGTTTGTCCGTCCACAGGTTATGTGCTTGGTGGCAGTCGCCTGCGCCGATAAGCTGGGCTACAACTACCAGCCCGTGGGCCACTCCAGCTCCGGACTGTCCTTTGCTCCAGGAAGTGGCAGCATTGGAGGAGGATCCATTGGAGGAGGATCCATTGGAGGAGGCTCCATTGGAGGTGGCTCCATTGGAGGAGGTTCCATCGGAGGCGGCTCCATTGGCAGCATTGGAGGAGGATCCATTGGCAGCATTGGAGGCGGCAGCATTGGAGGCGGTAGCATTGGAGGCTCTCTGGGAGGCGGCTCCCTGGGAGGCAGCATTGCCAGCGGAGCTGGTCTGGGCGGTCTTGGCGGTCTTGGCGGCATTGGCAGCATCGGTGGCGGTGAAGCCCTCAGCGCCCCCGTCTCCTACAACGCCCCTGCCCCCGCCGCCGAGCTGGAGAAGGAGTTCTTCACCTTCACCGCCAACGAGCAGGACTTCGATGAGCCCCAGCAGCTGGAGAAGGTCTCCTCCGCCCTGAACAAGGCCCTGCGCGTGGTCTTCATCAAGGGACCCGAGAACCGTGGCCTGGAGAACGCCGCCCTGGCCCTGGCCAAGCAGGCTGCCCAGCAGGAGACCGCCATCTACGTCCTGAACAAGCAGGCCGACATCGGAGACCTGGCCAACAAGCTGAACGCCATCCGCAGCAACAACAACAACAAGCCCGAGGTGCACTTTGTCAAGTACAGGACTCCCGAGGACGCCGCCAACGCCCAGCGCGCCATCCAGTCGCAGTACGACCAGCTGGGAGGCTCCAGCCAGGCCCACAACGGCGGTGTCGCCCCCGTCCTGAACTTCGCCTCCGCCGGCCCAGTGCGTCAGGCCGCCGCCCAGAGCCCCGACAACTCCTACCTGCCCTCTTCGGTCTTCCGTCGCGTCTAGGTCGCTCCCCTTCGTTCCTCACCGAATCGAGAAAACGCCAGCGATCTTCGACTGATTTTAAATCCTAGTTATTGTTGACTAATGCTTAAATAAATTCAGTTCTTAAATTTTAAACCACTTTACTACTTGCGTGTTTGGGCACCCATAAACTTTGGTGGCTGAGTTTAATGGGGGAAGTAAGTTGGCAAGTTCAGATTTATTCCCGCGAAATATTTTTCTTTCAAACTTTGAAAGCGAAAACAAGTTGGAGGCAAAAAAAATACTTTCTGCATTTTAATATATCAAAGCCCAAAACCATTAAGTGCATTCTAGGAATTACACTTTGAAAATTATACTAAGGAGAGGTGCGTTTTTTTCGCAATAAAATGTAATTTAGTTTATTACAGGTAAGTAACCTAGGTATGTATGTATCTTTGAAAATGAATGGTTTTGCTTTGGTTTATAAAAAATATGTAGTATACATAGTGGGGCCTTTGTGTAAGCCTTTTGATAAAGATCATGAGATAATATAAAATAGTTCGATCTTATGTTTTTTATTTTTAAGATTTAAAGTCGTTACGAAAAAAGAAAAGTACCTGAAATAGCAAAATCATAAACATCAAAAGTTAAGATAAAGATCTGAAGTCAAAACGTAGAGGATCATATCTTACAAAGAAGAATCAAACGTGTTATGGTTGGTAAGCCTATTATCAGATTAACTAATATTTTATATAATTTATTTTTAAATATATTTATATTTTGTATCACGAAATAAAACATATCTTTTACGTAACCAAACTAAATAATTTTATTCGACAACAAGGTATAACAAGGGGACTGACTAGTGACGGAGGCGGTTGAGGATGGAGGCGGGCAGGTAGTTGCTCTGGGGCACCTGTAGATGGGCGCTCTTCGCAGGAGCTGCTCCTTGGGAGGCGAAGTTGATGGCGTTGGCCACTCCGCCATTGATGGACTGGCTGGAGCCGCCCAGCTGATCGTACTGCGACTGGATGGCCTTCTGGGCATTGGCCGCATCCTCGGGAGTCCTGTACTTGACGAAGTGCACCTCGGGCTTCTTGTTGGCGCTCTGGCGCACGGCATTGAACTTCTGGGCCAGCTCGTTGATGTCGGTCTGCTTGTGGAGCACATAGATGGCCGTCTGCTGCTGGGCAGCCTGCTTGGCCAGGGCCAGAACGGCGTTCTCGTAGCCACGGTTCTCCGGCGACTTGATGAAGATCACACGGACGTTCTTCTTGATGGTGGCCAACGCCCTCTGCAGGCCCTCGCGATCCTCGAAGTCGGCATCGTTGGCATAGAAGCTATAGAACTCCTTGGTGACCCCAGCCTGGGGAGCGGCATTATAGCTCACGGGTCCCGAGAGGGCAGGACTGATGGAACCACCACCGCCTCCAATACTGGTCGCTGCCCCCTGTCCGTAATTGTATCCGGACAAACTTCCGGCACTTGCGGCCGCCACAAGGGTTAGAACAATAAGAGCTCGCATATTATAGACCTATCGCCCACAGAGTGTTCTAGAGGAATGAATAATATGGCATTCATTATCTACCTTTTATACCGCCAACGCGGCGGCGTTTAAAATTAGACTAGAAAATCTAGTCAATTGAGCCGTCCAAGTAGTCGGGCTTCGGGGTTCCTCCGCCGGCGGAGCACGGCGATCATCATCGATCTCCGCTCACCAATCGCCGCGAACTGTGAGTCGTGAATGGCCAGTGGCTATTGGCCATCGGGTTTTCGGAATGCTGTTAATCTGCTAACATAATTTCGCTCTTAACACATTTAACACATTGTTTTGAGCAAAGGGTAGCTTCAATCGCGCCGACTCTTGAGATGCGGTTCCGATTTCGAGAGTGCGAGTCCAGTCGTTTTCCGAAGCATCGTGATTCACCCATAATTGGCTTATAATTTATGCACCAAAAACAAACAGCCAGACGATTGTTTTGTTATATTTGCCTGAATATGTATACAGAACCGCTTATTTGTTAATGATTTCAACAAAAAAGTGATCGGCAGCTTAATAAAATTAATGATTAGACTTTGTTTTTATGGCTAATCAGGTTTCGATTGGGCATAAATCTTCATTGCCTTCGTATGTGGGTCTCGCACTTGAGATTCCTTTCTAATTGTACGTGACACACACTCACGGAATTTGGAAACCAGGTCACCTAACAGTGGTTGTCATCTCAGCGACCTTGGGCTGTCGTCGCCGGAGAACCAGTTCCTGACTTCGAGCCGGGAGTCGGATATTAATGCTTCCCCCGATACTGATGCCAAGTGGGTGGATCTAATCTTGTAGACAATTAATCTGGCGGCGTGCCAGTCGGGGACTGTGTCAGGCAATTAGTCCGGCGATTTGTATGGAAAGTCATTCGGCATCTCAAAATATTGGCCAAGTCTCATAAAGGAAACCTGCTTTGATCCACCTTCCTTATCTTGATGTCGTCTCTGCGATATCTCGGTATTTATAGTCTGAAGGGCACTGTTTAAGTTTAAACTAGCCGAACAAGGCGGATTTAATGCACCATTAGCTTCTATGGCCCAAGAGCAATAAAAACGCCACTCTATAAAACACTTTGTGGTATAAAGACGACCTTTGTTCGAGTTTTCGTTTTTAAATTTCAAATTTATTGGTGGAATTATGCATTAGTCAACAACGTGTAACAGGAAGATGGTGTTCTTCAGTAGGTATTTGTAGCTTAAGTATTAAAATTCCAGGGAATCCTCTCTAGATGCGCAGGCGACGGAAGACCGAGGTGGGCAGGTAGGAGTTCTCGGGGATCTGAGCCTGGGCGCGCTGGACGGGACCGGCGGAGGCGAAGTTCAGGGCGGGGGCCACGCCACCATCATGAGCCTGGGAGGATCCTCCCAGCTGGTCGTACTGCGACTGGATGGCGCGCTGGGCGTTGGCGGCGTCCTCGGGAGTCCTGTACTTGACGAAGTGCACCTCGGGCTTGTTGTTCGAGTTGCTCTTGATGGCGTTCAGCTTCTGGGCGAGATCTCCGATGTCGGCCTGCTTGTTCAGGACGTAGATGGCGGTCTCCTGCTGGGCAGCCTGCTTGGCCAGGGCCAGGGCGGCGTTCTCCAGGCCACGGTTCTCGGGTCCCTTGATGAAGACCACGCGCAGACCCTTGTTCACGGAGCTGGCAACGCGCTCGAGTTCCTGGGGCTCATCGAAGTCCTGCTCGTTGGCGGTGTAGGTGAAGAACTCCTTCTCGAGCTCGGCCTGGGGAGCGGGGGCATTGTAGGAGACGGGGGCGCTCAGAGCATCGCCACCTCCCAGACCACCAAGACCGCTCAAGCCACCGAGACCGGAGTCAAGACCACCGCCGATGGAACCACCACCGAGGGATCCGCCTCCAATAGAGCCGCCTCCGATGGAACCACCTCCGATGAGGCCACCGCCAATGCTTCCTCCTCCAATGGATCCAAGGGAACCGCCTCCAATGGAGCCTCCTCCAATGGAGCCTCCGCCAATGGAGCCTCCGCCAATGGCTCCACCTCCAATGCTGCCACTTCCTGGAGCAAAGGACAGACCCGAGCTGGAGTGACCCACCGGCTGGTAGTTGTAGCCGAGCTTATCGGCGCAGGCGACTGCCACCAGGCACATGACCTGTTAAAGATCATTTAAGTATAAATGTTATCCTTTTTTAATCCTTGGAGTCCTCGACCGCTCTACTTACGATAAAGGCGCGCATCTTGAGCTGATTTGGGCTGGTTCTTTTGCTTTTGGTGTACGATTTGCTTGTGTCTCTGGCTAGGAGCGATCTTTATTATTTATACAAATCCATCTTGGAGGCTGATAAAGACAAAAAGATACCGCCGCGGCGGCGTCAGCGATGCACGGAGATCTCTTTGAAGCCAGTGTGTTTTGCCGCCTACAAAGGTTTTTGCTTCCTCGGTTTTTTTAATGTTCGGTGTGGAATTTTTTCGTTGCGTTTGAATGGGCAGTGAGACACCGTCGCGGTGGGTTATTCAAATATTTCGAGTTTCGTCCAATATTTTACAAGAATTCATATTAAATTATAAAATTAATATGTCGCGAGCACATCGGAATGAGTTTATCATGCAGATGGGTCATAATTAGGTATTATATTAAATAAATAAATATTTTTCACAAATTCTTCGGCAAGGCTAAGAGCTCGTTTTATGTAGGACATCTGCACTTGGGTTTTCCGACCCCAGCTACAATCGTTTAGTCACCATAATCGTTTTCGACACATCTGTTTAGTTCTGATTTGTGGGCCTGATGCAAGCGCCAAATTTGGCAATCCGCCTAATGAGGTGTTTGAAACGCCGCCCCCAGGTCATTGATTCGGATTTTTGCATTTATTATTTATTTATTAGGAAACTTATTTTATAAGCGGTGAACACAATACGTTATTAGTTAACATTTTGCATCTTTTGTTTAATTAAACTTAAACTAAAAATATGCGGAAGTACTTCTACTTTTTTCGCCAAGAACTTTAACCAACTTTATATGTTAGCTAAAGGTCCTTGAAAAGAAGAAATATATTTATGTTTTGAAGAATATTAATCGTCAAGGTCATTAGGGGTCAAGTGGGCTTTCGAAATATTTAAAGGAATATTACTTCTAGGATAAACGATATATATAATATATGTTATTGTTCTTAATTTTTATACTGATATAAAAGTTTTTATTTTAAAAATGTTTTTGTTTTCAAAAACAAGTGCCAAGAAGTTTTATTTTTAATATTTAACCAATATTTATCACACATATTTTTAAATACATTTTTAATGTTCCTACAGATGAATTCCAAAGTCAATTTGAGTTCTTAAAATGCAATGCTGACGATTATTTGATTACCCAAAAATATTTCAGTAAATAATAATACAGAATAGATTGATTTTCAATTTTTATATTATTTATCAATAGGTTTCAACAATAAGTTTTAACAAGGACAGGCTACTTCTTCATCACGAAGTCGTTGGGAAGTGTTTACAAACGACGACGGAAGATGGAAGTGGGCAGGTAGGAGTTCTCGGGGATCTGGGCCTGGGCCTTCTGGACGGGACCGGCGGAGGCGAAGTTCAGGGCGGAGGCCACTCCACCGTTGTGGGCCTGGGAGGATCCTCCCAGCTGGTCGTACTGCGACTGGATGGCGCGCTGGGCGTTGGCAGCATCCTCCTGGGTCCTGTACTTGACGAAGTGCACCTCGGGCTTGTTGTTCGAGTTGCTCTTGATGGCGTTCAGCTTCTGGGCGAGATCTCCGATGTCGGCCTGCTTGTTCAGGACGTAGATGGCGGTCTCCTGCTGGGCAGCCTGCTTGGCCAGGGCCAGGGCGGCGTTCTCCAGGCCACGGTTCTCGGGTCCCTTGATGAAGACCACGCGCAGACCCTTGTTCACGGAGCTGGCAACACGCTCGAGTTCCTGAGGCTCATCGAAGTCCTGCTCGTTAGCGGTGTAGGTGAAGAACTCCTTCTCGAGCTCGGCCTGGGGAGCGGGGGCGTTGTAGGAGACGGGGGCGCTCAGAGCATCGCCACCTCCCAGACCACCAAGACCGCTCAAGCCACCGAGACCGGAGTCAAGACCACCGCCGATGGAACCACCACCGAGGGATCCGCCTCCAATAGAGCCGCCTCCGATGGAACCACCTCCGATGAGGCCACCGCCAATGCTTCCTCCTCCAATGGATCCAAGGGAACCGCCTCCAAGGGAGCCTCCGCCAATGGAGCCTCCGCCAATGGAGCCTCCGCCAATGGATCCACCTCCAATGCTGCCACTTCCTGGAGCAAATGACAGTCCGGAGCTGGAGTGGCCCACGGGCTGGTAGTTGTAGCCGAGCTTATCGGCGCAGGCGACTGCCACCAGGCACATGACCTACGGGAATCGAGGATTATCCATTAGTTCTTAGGTCCCACAAGGTCCTGGCTTAAACCACTTACGATGAAGGCGCGCATCTTGAGTTTGGTTTGCTGGTTGGTTCTCTTGGTTCGGAGCACAAATTGCTTCTGCCTTTGACCACGGCGGCGGTTAATATTTATACTAACCCAACTTCGAAACTGGCGGCGCAGCTTCTCGAAGACAAAGCGCTGAAATGCTGCTAAATGTTTTTTCCGCCTACAAAGTAGGCAGCGCTCGGCTTTTGTTCGGGCTCGCAGAGCAATTCAACTTTGCATAAATGTTATTATAAGGTAAAGCGATAAAAATAGCAAACAACATGAGCATAAAAATGCAATAACCGCTGACAAAGCCAGAAACTTAGAAGATCATCTAGATCTAAGATATTCAGAGTGGAGCCTGGCATGAATCACTTCTGAATACGAATATGAATATGCGAATCATATGAATTCCTTGTCTTAATTCTTAGTAAGAAGTATGAATCAAGTAGATGCATTGCACATTCGGAGGTGATAAAATCATTGGAAAGGAATAGGTTTTGCAAATTTTAACTTTCTAAAAATATAAAAAATTTTGATAAATTAACAAGGTATAAAGTAATAGATTCCAGATTGCACAATTAAATTTTGGCGAATTTCTGATCAGAAACGATAATTTAATAACCACTGTAATGTTCGCCCCCTTCCTGAAGAATTCGCGTTTGTATTAAAAAGACAAAGCTTTTGGTTTATATCGGTTTTCGGTTTCGTTTTTATTCAATTACACTTCTAGAACACATTTAACAACTGTCAGCTTCATTTTTGGTCCTTAACGGATGCGCAGGCGACGCAGGATGTTGGCGGGCAGGTAGGAGTTGCTGGTGGCGGCGGCAGGAGGAGAGTAGTTGTTGCCACGGCGCACGGGGGCAGCTCCCTGGGAGGCGAAGTTGATGGCGTTGGCCACACCACCGTTGAAGGACTGGCTGGATCCTCCCAGGTTGTCGTACTGCGACTGGATGGCGCGCTGGGCATTGGCCGCATCCTCGGGCGTCCTGTACTTGACGAAGTGCACCTCCGGGCGCTGGTTGGCGTTCTGGCGGGCGGCGTTGAACTTGTTGGCCAGATCTCCGATGTCGGTCTGCTTGTTCAGGACATAGATGGCGGTCCTCTGCTCGGCAGCCTGCTTGGCCAGGGCCAGGGCGGCGTTCTCCAGGCCACGGTTCTCGGGTCCCTTGATGAAGACGACGCGCAGACCCTTGTTCACGGAGCCGGCGATCTTCTGGGCGGCCAGGGGATCGTCGAACTGGCTCTCGTCGGCCTCGAAGGTGTAGTACTCCTTGTTCAGCTCGCTGGACACCGAGTAGTCCGGGCTGCTGGCCGCTCCGTCGTAGGAGTCGCCACCACCGAAACCGCTGCTGCCACCGGAGTAGCTGGGCACATTATCGGAGGCGGCTCCAGAGAATCCCGCTCCGTAGTTGTACTGGGCACAGGCGGCGCCGATCAGGCAGAAGGCGATCAGGAAACGCATGGTTAAGGTGATTGGGTTTTTGGGCTAGGTGTGCTGAACAGGCAAAGGCCAAGACTGAATCCTGAGACTGGGGCCGGCGGCTTTTATACCCACTTCGGCGTAGTTAGAACCGACTTAGAACAATAAGCGACACCATTCCCGTCGGGTTGCTCCATAACTCAACTAGTTTTTTATGCAAAGCGGTGCGCTTATGAAATGATTATGCAAAACTATCCTAACACTCTCGACCCCAGACTTTCTGCCCAATTGCAAAGGCCAAATTCCCAACCGGTTCCTGGCGCCGCCATCTATTTTTGACCGGGCTAAAACTGCCCCGGACTTCGATTGGGGGAAAATGCTGCAAAACTATTAAACCCGTTTCGAAAAAAAGTAAGAGCCCGTCCATAAATGTTCTGGCGGTCGTTAAAGCCAAGCACAATGTGATGCATTCTTGGAGTTCCGCCTACGAATCGTTAAAAACTTAATCTATGCATACTCGTATGCTGATTCCATTGATAGTTTATGATTTCTCGGCTTCTCTGTTTGTCGCCTTTTCGCCATCGCCATCGAAAGTGGGTCTAGAATTTAGTCAACTTTTTAGTTTCGGGTTCAAAGTCAAGAGGAATGTCGGAAGATCGCTTTGAACTCTGGGGAACCTGTTTAAAATGGCCTGGGAATTCCACGAAGATCCCCTATATAAGCGCCAAAAACGCCAGATTGCGTCAGTATACAAATGGTCTCCCGGTGGAGGTGTTAAAATTATAAGTATGGGATTAGGAATTGGCAGATTGAAATTTTTATATTCTTAAAAGAGGGAATATCTTTCCTTGAAACAGACATGGGTATCTTTGAAAAAGTATTTCTGATAAATTTTTAAGATCTAAGAAAGTAATAGGTACCATAGAAACTTTAAATGTTAATTCAGATGAAGCTGAAGGTTTTTCAATCTATATATCAATATTCATAGTTTTTAAGCTGACGTCAAGCATATTTTGATACTCTTTCCTGTCTGGCCATTAAGAAATAATAATATACGAATCAGTAAAATATTAAAGAGAGTTCTTTAAGGCGATAAATTTATTTTTTTGCAATGGCACATACATCTTTTTCTATACTATAGAAATTTATTTTCTCCTATAGAAATTTGTACTCTTGTTTAAAAGTAAAGAAACTTCATTTGAGATATGTAAAAAAAATCAATAGATTGCACCCATGAAATAAATCAAAGAATAATCATAATCATACATAAAATAATTGAGAATCGAATACTAAGCATTGCCAGCTTGAAATGATAACAAAATTTGCTATTCGCTTCTTAATCAAATTAATTAATTGTTAAAATAGTACTAAGAATAAAGGAGGAGATAATTAAAAATGCCATCACTTAGGATTACTTTTAAGTTTTCGATTTATTTATAGAATAAAGCAACATGATAACTAGGCAACAAATCAATTCAAACAACTGGCTTTCATCACTTAGAGACGGAAACGGCGGAAGATGTTGGCGGGCAGATAGCTGGGTCCAGGAGCGCTGGCAGCCACGCTCTCCTTGGGAGCTGGCTGGGAGGCGAAGTTCAGGGTGGAGGCCACGCCGCCGTCCTGCGACTGGGAGGATCCGCCCAGCTGGTCGTACTGACCCTGGATGGCGCGCTGGGCGTTGGCCGCATCCTCGGGGGTCCTGTACTTGACGAAGTGCACCTCGGGCTTGTTGTTGTTGTTGTTGCGGATGGAGTTCAGCTTGTTGGCCAGGTCACCGATGTCGGCCTGCTTGTTCAGGACGTAGATGGCGGTCTCCTGCTGGGCAGCCTGCTTGGCCAGAGCCAGGGCGGCGTCCTCCAGACCACGGTTCTCGGGTCCCTTGATGAAGACCACTCGGAGGGCCTTGTTGACGGCGTTGGACACCTGGTCGGAGGCAGCGGGATCGTAGAAGTCGCCCTCGTCGGCGGTGTAGGTGAAGAACTCCTTCTCCAGCTGGGCCTGGGGAGCAGCGTAGTTGGGGGCAGCCACCGACTGGGATCCCTCCAGGGAGTCGGCAATGGATGAGGGTCCAGCGGCAAAGGATGAGGGACCAGCGGCAAAGGACGAGGGACCGGCGGCAAAGGACGAGGGACCGGCGGCGAAGGATCCACTTGGTGCCGAGAAGGCAGGTGCATCACTGCTGGCCGCTCCCGAGGGCTGGAAGCTCAATCCCGAGGCGGAGTGGGCCACCGGCTGGTAGTTGTAGCCCAGCTTGTCGGCGGAGGCGATGGCCACGAGGCAGAGGACGAGGAAGGATCGCATGGTGATTGTTTGGATTGCAACGGTGATTGGTTACTGACTTATCTCGCCGATAACTCGGCTTTTATAGGTGCAAGATTCAGTTCTTCGGCTGCATTATGCGGCCATATGAATTATGAAGAGTTCGAATTTGCCTTAAAAATGCATAAATAAGAGATTAAAATGCGGTTTCTTTATATTATATATTTTTATGATTCGTCACGCTGCTGCTGAGGTTGCAAATATTTTTGGCGATTTTTCGACTCTGCGAAAAGCGGCATGCAAATGAGCAGCTAGCCAGAATTGGCCAGTCTCGGTTTAAGGGGTTCGGAGTGTCCGCTTCGGATTGCCAAGTCAGATGGCGCCAAGTAATTTATTAGGAGACCAATTATCGAATTATCTGATTCGGCGCTGACAAGGCGAGGCAGTGCAGTTGTTAATTAGCGATCGGCCTAGGCAATCAATTTGATATAGTAACCGAACAAGATGGCGGCTATATTTAGCGATGAGGCTGGAACCCAACTTCCGGCGGACGGAAGGTCGCCTCCACCCGCAACATTTGCATAAAGCAGCGAACGTTAAAAACCGAGACAAAGCCGCTGAATAAGGCAATAATAATTTGGCGAATCGTTAAAATATTTATTTTTGGCAGCAGAAAACGCGGCTAGGCGCGCCTCATTTGCATGTGAAACGGCCTGTCAAACGTTTTGTTTGCTCTCCGACCGATTTGGGCGACACTTCTCATCAGCCCCTCCAGATTTCCGATTCAGATGCCGACGCACAGCCATATCCATGGGCCAAGTAACAAGGCACCTAACCAAAATTGCCCCAAATGGGGTTTACGATGCTCCGCAGCGCTTTTTTATTGCCACATTTTTATTGATTTCAACCGATAGAGCTACATGAAAAAATACCAAATTGGCAAGGTTGGTCCACGGCGCAGAAGAATACGCGAATTATTGATTAAGGCAGCATATTGAATTTAATATGAGTTTTATGGCGCCGGCTCATACATGGCTCGCCGTACCTGCCTCTTCCTTCCGAGCCGCAGAGTTGACCTCACACGGTGCAGCAGCCGCCCGCTTGGCCTGCATATTTTACCGGCTTTTGGGGTGGTTCTGCCCGATCTGGGTGGGTTTCTAGCCATAATTAGACCGCTTTATGCAGAGCGCTTTGCATAGCCGTGGCTTTCAGCTGCATAAAAGCCAAAGAATCATCTGACACTGGCATCAAATTCCACAGCCACCTCACCCACTCAACATGCGTCAGTTCTCCGCCGTCCTTTGCCTGTGCCTCGCCGTTCTGGCCAGAGCCGACAAGCTGGGCTACAACTACCAGCCGGTGGCCCACTCCGCCTCGGGATTGAGCTTCCAGCCCTCGGGAGCGGCCAGCAGTGATGCACCTGCCTTCTCGGCACCAAGTGGATCCTTCGCCGCCGGTCCCTCGTCCTTTGCCGCTGGTCCTTCTTCCTTTGCCGCTGGACCCTCTTCCTTTGCCGCCGGTCCCTCGTCCATTGCCGACTCCCTGGAGGGATCCCAATCGGTCGCTGCCCCCAACTACGCTGCTCCCCAGGCCCAGCTGGAGAAGGAGTTCTTCACCTACACCGCCGACGAGGGCGACTTCTACGATCCCGCTGCCTCCGACCAGGTGTCCAACGCCGTCAACAAGGCCCTCCGAGTGGTCTTCATCAAGGGACCCGAGAACCGTGGTCTGGAGGACGCCGCCCTGGCTCTGGCCAAGCAGGCTGCCCAGCAGGAGACCGCCATCTACGTCCTGAACAAGCAGGCCGACATCGGTGACCTGGCCAACAAGCTGAACTCCATCCGCAACAACAACAACAACAAGCCCGAGGTGCACTTCGTCAAGTACAGGACTCCCGAGGATGCGGCCAACGCCCAGCGCGCCATCCAGGGTCAGTACGACCAGCTGGGCGGATCCTCCCAGTCGCAGGACGGCGGCGTGGCCTCCACCCTGAACTTCGCCTCCCAGCCCGCTCCCGCCCAGGCGGCCAGCAGCCCAGCGCCCGCCCAGTTCCTGCCGGAGGCCACCGCCCCCGTCTCCTCGTATGTGCCACCTGCCACTCCTGGCAGCACCTACCTGCCCGCCAACATTCTGCGCCGCCTGAGGTTCTAGGTGCTAAGTTCCTGCTAGGAATTCCTTTGTTATTGCTGAGATTTTAAGACGAAATAAATTTGTTTGTTAATGTAAATTGTCAACTTGGCTAGCGGATCTTCTGGGACTAACATTCCTAGGCTCGAAATATATTTCCGAGCTTTGGTATTCGCAAAACGGGTTCGCCGTGCTTTGAATTATGAGTCCGGGCGTCTAAGCTGTTTGTGAAAATTGCAAATGAGCGGAAACCTAAGATGTTTTCTCTGCCCCGCCGATGTTTTATGATAATCCGAATAATCTGGTGTATAACATATGGCTTATCGGCCATCTCGGCTACTTGGCTGCCCAGCAAACCCACGCACTTCGCGGCTCGGAATTAAGACGGCACTCCGAACTTGACAAATTGCATGAGGCACGGGACATCGGACATTGGACATCCGAAATCGGTTGACAATGGCTGGAGCAATTTAAAATTATTAAGCTGGGAAATTAGCCCGAAAAGCAGAGGGCCAGGGAGGCTTACTTTCAATCAGACCCCAGCCTCGATTTGCATAACAAAATGGGCGAACAAAAGAATGTGGCTACTGCATAGTCGGGCAATTTGGAGCCCCAGCCCTTTGTCGCCCTGATTTGCATAAAAATTTTGTTTGTCCGAAAGCTGCAAGTTCATCAAATTTTAATCAACGCCGCCGCCAACGCCGCAGCTTCTGGCCAAAAACCAAAAGCCAATTTCAAAAGCCGCCAAGTGGAAAAAGAAAAACAGCAACAGAAACAGAAACAGAAATGCTGAGATGCTGAGATGCTCGCACAGAAAAACTGAAAAACAGGTTAGGCCCCGCTGACAATGCGAACCTTATCGCGATCTCCAGCACGCTGACATCTGGCTGTTCTGATTGACGCCCCGGCCTCATCGAGCAGGCCGTACTATATAAATGGCCCGGCGGCTCAGCTCGACATCATTCTGACTTCCGACTTCGACTTCAGAGCTCCAACCAGAACCTCCAGCCCAGAGATGCGCGCCTTCATCGTCCTGTGCCTCGTGGCCCTCGCCTCCGCCGACAAGCTGGGCTACAACTACAAGCCAGTGGGCCACTCCTCCTCGGGACTGTCCTTCGCTCCTGGCAGCGGCTCCCTGAGCCTGGGCGGCGGTTCCGGCTCCTTGGGAGGCGGTTCCCTCAGCCTGGGTGGCGGCAGTGGCTCCCTGAGCCTGGGTGGCGGATCTGCTTCCCTTGGTGGCGGTTCCCTCAGCCTGGGAGGCGGCAGTGGCTCCTTGGGCGGCCTCGGCGGCCTCGGCGGCAGCAGCAACTTCGGCAGCCTGGACAGCGGTCTGGGCGGCGGCTCCTTCGATCTGGGATCCTCTGGACTGGGATCCTCCCTTGGATCTGGCCTGGGCTCCTCCCTGGGATCTGCTGGTTTGAGCGCCCCCGTCTCCTACAACGCCCCCGCTCCCCAGGCCGAGCTCGAGAAGGAGTTCTTCACCTACACCGCCAACGAGGAGGACTTCGATGAGCCCCAAGCCCTGGAACGCGTTGCCAGCTCCGTGAACAAGGGTCTGCGCGTGGTCTTCATCAAGGGACCCGAGAACCGTGGCCTGGAGAACGCCGCCCTGGCCCTGGCCAAGCAGGCTGCCCAGCAGGAGACCGCCATCTATGTCCTGAACAAGCAGGCCGACATCGGAGAGCTCGCCCAGAAGCTGAACGCCATCCGCAGCAACTCGAACAACAAGCCCGAGGTGCACTTCGTCAAGTACAGGACTCCCGAGGACGCCGCCAACGCCCAGCGCGCCATCCAGTCGCAGTACGACCAGCTGGGAGGCTCCTCCCAGGCCATCAACGGCGGCGTGGCCAACGCCCTGAACTTCGCCTCCGCCGGCCCAGTCCGCCAGGCCCAGGCCCAGATCCCCGAGAACTCCTACCTGCCCTCCTCGGTGCTGCGTCGCCTGCGTTTCCGCAAGTAGGATGTGCCATGTGGCTACTAGCTGCTCCCCTTGTTGACTTGTTGTGTTATCTATTGATTTGTCGAACGAACCCCTCAAATACAATTCTTTTTTTACCCTAATCGCGACTATTTCTGTCCTGGCTGTGGGAACTGGGCCAGCGATTTTTGATGGATCCACTCACTCCGCAGCCGTCGGGTGAGAAATTGCCCAGCTCGGCGTTTATTACACGCCCCGAGTGGCCATAAAAATTCCAAAGCGCTGGCGCCAAAATGGAATACAAGTGGAAATCAATAAAAATTTACATGTTTTGTGGGGGGAATGTTGGCCATCCCAGCGCCAAAACAATCGACGAAAATTTTTTATCATAATTAAAATGTTAATCTGCGTGAAGTAAAAGGTTAGACAAACTATTAGCGCCCAAATTTATGGCAACTGCAAGACGGAACCAAGACGGCATACGAAATACATAATGTATGAGTGATAACAGAGTGGCCGGATGAATGGCCAATAACAAAGAGCCAAAGTGGTCAACGACAGCTCTTTCAAGAGCACCCACTATACGGCTGATTAGCATAAGCAGCAGACTCGTCGAAGTTTGTTTAGAAAAATCATAGAAAATTATGCTTACCCGATGATTAAGCAGAAAAGACTGAAAAAACAGACTTAGCTTATGGCCAAAAGTAAGCAGATAACAGGGGCCAAACGTCGGTGACAAAAAGCGAAGGGGAATTGGCCAAACTGGAGATCGGCTGATGAGGGAGCTCGATGCTCGAAACGAGGTGCAAAATCAAAGACAAGCAATTAAAAAACCAAATGATGGTAAAACAACTAAAAGAAAAGAGTTGCAAACTGCAGTGATTTCGCATAAAAGTCGTGGGCGTCGAGGAGTTCAACATACTTGCCTTCGATCCAGCTAACCAAGCGGAGTCATCCACCTACACAAAAAAATCATCAAGATGCGCGTCCTTATTGTGAGTACACTGCATACCTAAGGATCTGCCAATCAAGGATCTCCAATAATCCATTGAATCCCTCTTAGGCCCTTTGCCTCGTTGTTGCCGTGAGTGCCAGGAGTGGCTACAACTACCAGCCTGCTGCCTCGGCTCCCATTGCCACATCCTTCGCTCCTTCCGGCGCCAGCTACGCCGCTCCTGCGGTGGCTGCTAGCCAGGATGCCCCCGCAGAGACCTATGTGCCCGCTGCTGCTCCCGAAGCTGCTCCCTCCGCCCCGGTGGCCACCAGCTACGCTGCTCCCCAGGCTGAGCTTCAGAAGGAGTTCTTCACCTACACCGCCGACGAAGGAGACTTCAACGAACCAGCTGCCTCCGAGCAGGTCTCCGGCTCCCTGAACCGGGCTCTCCGCGTGATCTTCATCAAGGGACCCGAGAACACTGGCCTGGAGAACGCCGCCGTGGCCCTGGCCAAGCAGGCTGGCCAGCAGGAGACCGCCATCTATGTCCTGAACAAGCAGGCCGACATCGGGGATCTCAGCAACAAGTTGAATGCCATCCGCAACAACAACAACAACAAGCCCGAGGTGCACTTCGTCAAGTACAGGACCAACCAGGATGCAGTGAACGCCCAGCAGGCCATCCAGTCGCAGTACGATCAGCTGGGCGGCTCCTCCACCATCCAGAACGGAGGAGTTGCTCCCGTTCTGAACTTCGCCTCCCAGCCGGCTGCCCACCAGGTGGCTGCTCCCTCGGCTCCTGGCAGCTCCTACCTGCCCGCTTCGGTCCTCCGTTTCCGCCAATAGGTTAGCTACAAACATGAGCTCAGACTGACCCATGTGACCCCCATCTGCGATTCCTACAACACCCATGTTGCCTAGTTTGTAAATCTTTCGAATTTCGAGATGTCTCCACAATAAAATATTGTTAATATAAAAGAGTTTCGTAATTTCTTCGGGGGAATCTCGCCAGTTTTGTAAAACTTTTGCTGGTAACGACATTGAACTATTTACCTTATAAGCCAGGAGGGTATCCCAATTTGGCGATCTTTGGCAAGCCACTTTGGAGGGCAAAGAAACTTATAAAACGCTTTGTCTGCTCGGGATTGTCCGACAAATATTTTTTGCTCTTCGCCGCGGTAATATCATGCTGGGAATACTGGTGAGTTAGGTCAGGAATTGAACCAGGTTTTAAGCTAATAAAATCTCTCCTAGTTTCTCGCTTTATTGGCTGGCTGCTCTGCGGAACTGGGCTACCAGTACCAGCAGAATAGTTATGGATCACCCGTGAATAGCTATGGAAATGAAGCTACTTTGCCTGAGGAAAGGTATCACAGTACTCCAGGCAAACACTACCAGGAGAATGCCGACTTCCACAAGCACTTCTATGCCTTTGAGGCCCCCTATGATTCCGCAGAAGAGGCGAACTTGGTGGAATCCAAGCTGGCATCTCTTGGGCAGAAGAACCTTCAGGTGGTGTTCATCAAGGCCCCCGAAAACAAGGCTGTGGTGGGTGCTCTTAGTGCCCTGGCCAAGCAAACTACTGAGGATAAGACGGCCATTTATGTTTTGAATAAGCAAACGGATGCCCATGAGCTGGCCAGTGAAATAAGTGCCCTGAAGAGCCAAAGGAAACACAAGCCACAGGTTCATTTTGTGAAGTACAGAACGGAGGAGGAGGCTGCCCAGGCCCAACAGTATATACAGGCTCAATACGGCGGAGGATCTGCCATTACACAGGCCTCGAAGGCTTCGTCATTGGGTTATTACCCCGAGCAGCAGCCTCAGTATGGGGAGGAATCTCAAGCTGGAGAGTATCCCGCTTCGCAAGTGGGTTACCCGCAGTCTGTCCAACAATCCACCTACCAACCCCAATCGGGTTATCTGCCGCCCTTGCCCAGTTACTCCTCCATTTCCCAGGGCTACAATGCCGCAGGCTCCTCAGCTGGAGCTTCTTCCATAGGAAACATAGATCTGCCACCTGTTCCCGAGGCGCAGCAAGATCTTTCGGATAGTTATAATAGTATTCAAGGGGAGTACCGCTCCGCCAGATCAAGACGTAATGATTTCCGAGCCAATGAGCGACACAGGCGAGGAAGTCGCATGGTTTTTCCCTCTCCAAACCCAGGAAAACGAGTGAGGCTCTAACTATTTAATTAAGACATTAAATTAGACTACCATAAGACTGCCCGAGGGGTAACTAGTTATAGCTGCAAATAAAGCTCAAGATCTATCAATGAATACGGCCACCTGTCTTATTTTTTCTTCAGCTGGAGTTGTTAATTTCGGTAAGCTGCTTATCACAGATTTTGGGCCTAGACGCTGAGGGGAACCCGCAAAAAAAGACCATCGAAATGACGTGTAAATTAACAAATCGGTAGCCATAAAACGTCGGCCGTAAAAATACCAGGTCGAGTGAAAGTAGAGCTGCGGAGGTGTAAGCCTCAGGGTTTTAAACATTGCCATAAGGTAGCCAAAACAAATGGCTTCGCCTATGACAGGCGACAACAATGGGACGCGGGGCCCCATTGGCCAGCACATATGAAAATATTTTATAACTTATTCAAATTGGGAGCTCATTTGTAAATTTTATGCGAATTAAATTCAAGTTCAAGCCGGGCACAACGGGTCAAACGCACAACCATACGACTGTTTTCGTGTGGAATTCGCCTTTTGATTGGGGGTCTGTTGAGCTCTTGCAAACCCCCGGATAAAATTTGCATTTCAAAATTGAACGACATTAACATGGATAATCGGAGCAGCACAAAACCAGAGCAAACGTTTGCAGAAATCTGTTTAAGAGATGCCTGAAAACATAAGCAAATGCAAAAAAAAAGAAATAAAATATAATCATAACGAGAGACGACGCGGCCGAGAAGTCAGCTCACTTTCGAACATCTATTTGTTTGTGTCGTATATAAGGATGGTTTTGTTGCTGGGACTGGATTATAACCGAGCAGCCCGTCGAGCGGTAAAAATGGCAAAAAATCCGGTGCCGCAGCGGAGTTTCAGAGCCGCGCACTCCTTGTTGGTAAGCTAAGCATCTTAACTGGAGGTTAATCTGAGGTTAACTGAGTGATTTTCCTGTAGTTACTTGGGTTCTTCTTTGGAGTGAGCCATGGCTTGGCAGATGTTTATCTACCAGCTGAAAATCAAGTGATACATGGAGGAAAGCTAGCCACTGAGTACTTTACCTACGACGCTCCAGAGGAGGATCAGGACCCGACTCCCTGGCAATCGGCCAGACAGTTGGCCCAGGTGCTCTCCCCGCCGCAGCAGGTGGTGTTCATCAGGACACCGGAAACGAACCTCTTTTCCCTCACCGCCAAGCAACTGGCGGTTAACAATCCACTGGACATCTTTGTGCTCCACCGGCAGACGGATGCAGATGCTCTGGCCAAGCAGCAGGCCTTGATCCAACAGCAGGCCACGGAGAAGCCCTCGGTGCACTTTGTGAAGTACAGAACTCCAGCGGATGTAACCAGGGCTCTGAGTGCTCTGAGAAGCGATTACGATAGACTGCCGGGCAATACTATCAATCATGCCATAGAAAAAGCCGATGTTGTGCAGCTAAAGCCTCAGTCAACGGAGACGCCAGTGATCTTCAAGATACGTCCCAAAGATAGTCCCGATTACGAGACTCATGAGCAGGCCACTGAATTGGAAACGGCCCAACTTCAGGCCTTATTCCGGGAGTATTTGCCACCCGGAAAAAGACGTTAGTTATCTTAAGTACTATAGGCTAGAGCCAAAGATTGCTTAAAGGTTAGGTAAATTAAGTAGGCAAATCAATTGAACTGTTCCTTTATATTTAATCAATAAATATATTCACCAGTTTGTGAAAACTTTTCATATATGGATGGTAGCTTGATTTGATTGGTTAAATCAAGTAAATTTTATTCGCAAATCCGCAATTTTAAATGGCAATAACAAAAGCGTTTCCCTGTTGGCTAAAGCAATCGATAGCAGCAGTTGAAATACAATAATTATCAATTGCCAGTGTTGATAGCGTGGCTATTTTAAAATAATTAGTTCCATTAATGCTGTTATAAAATTAATCATTAATGAAAGACATTTTTTTCGATTCCACTTGCCCAGTAATTTATAGAGCGAGCTGCTCATAATTTATGATTCATAAATAACTCAACGCAACGAAAGCGGAATTCTTGTAAACAAATTTAATTTAAATTTCAATCAAAAAACATTTAGTTGTTCTGGCGAAGAAGGTGCCTGTTTATCTATGGCCTTGCTATTATGAATAATTAATTACTCAGCCTAAGAGCATAACATTTTACTTCTGCGTTTCCCCCAGTGGCCCCCCCGCCCTCACACAATTTGTGGATTATCTTCAAAGTATCTCGTGGATAATCATTAAGGTGTTGGTAACCGACTCCGACCGCCAGGGAAGCCCAGCGAATGTTTTCTCAAGCAAATGTCGCCGGCGAGGATGTCGCTGAAAAACTTTTTAATGAGCTGCGCTGGGAGTTTGTCGCCCGCTCCCTCGGAGACCCAAGCCCTAACCCACCAGAACTGAGAATTTCACGACAGGCGGTACTTTAAGAATGTTTCAACTAAATTACGCCACTATGCCGGAGCGGGGGGAGTGCGGAACAGACAGGACACGGACGCGGACGCGGACGCGGACACGGACACTGGGGCTGACATCATTTCGCTTTGCAAATTGTTTTAGTGTCAAAGGTCAAACACACACTTACACTACACCCAGTGCCATATGACACGGCGAAGTGCAGTTGTAAAAGGGCCACGCCTCCCACACACCAGCTACACCAGTGCAAATCTGTTGAGCAAGTTTTAGTTTAAGCATTTTTGAGCAACATGAGATCCTGGGATCCTGCGGAGGACGAGCTCCGCTCGGCTCGTTAGCGGTGCCTGCCAAAAAACTTTGCCAGTCACGTCAAAGCTGCCGCTCCAACATTCCATACCCGAAAAAATCCCTCCCTTTTTATTTCGCGGTATCTCGGAACCAGGCGCTTTAATCCTGAATCCTGGCCGGAGGCAGCTCATGACTTGCTGCAATTTCGGGACAGGTGTGTCCAAGGTCCAAGTCTCGGATTCCATCCAGCAGCTGTGGCAGCTGCCAAGTTTGCGTGTTTTCCAATCTTTTCTTCGTTTTCGGGGCTCTTGGCTTGTTTGGCCTGCCATTTCCAAATTAGGCGCAGTTTTGGCGCTGCTTCGCCTGCTTTGCCTGCTTTTGTTGTTCTTGGCCCAGCCAACTTTGGTAAGAGTTTTGCTATGCAGCCGGGTCGGCTAATAGCCAGCATGAGTGGCCAAATGCCGGAGTCATCTGCATGGCTAATCCCAGGAAAAGCGGCCAAGGGGAGTCCCCAGCTCTGCGCAGATTCTCTTGAAGGTGTTATTGAAGCACTTATGCAACTTACATGAAGTTATTGGTATAACTAAAATTATTTGTATATTTTCATTACATTTATAGGCTTTTAAAAAAATACTTTGTAAACCAACACATAATAAAAATATTAAAAAATATTAAGCAATGGAATTTTACTTAAGGGATCTTGACTTTTTATCATGAGGCTATTTAAAGATAACATATAATAATGTAAGTGTTTTGATTATATCTCTGACTCGATGGTAGAACTGACTTCTTTATAAAAAATATACTCATCTTGAAAAGTTATCGCTTTCACAAAAGATGCCTTCCCCAACACAGCTTAAATAATTTCCAAGGAAAATTGTAATTAGGAATTTCTTTGTGATATAATTTTTTGGCGACCCATCGACCCACACAGCTGCTATTCCACAATTTAAATTCTTATTTCGCCTTGGCCATCAAACGACGCCGAAAAAGTTTAAATTAGTTAAAGAACTTCATTAACTGAACCGTCGAAAGAGATTGACGTTTTCGACCCCGTGCCCAGTGAAAAGCGCGAGCTTGTGGAAAATTATGAAAATTATAATTAACGGCTTAGGCTGGCTGGCGAACTGAAAACCGGAGCACCAACTGGCCGACCGCCAGATATTATCGCCAAAGCCAGTAGCCGTTTACTTTCCAAGCGTTTCAACACAGTGGCTGCCGCAGCAGCATCCATCCAGATGGGATTTTTATGGCCTGTCGCAGCCAACACAAATCAATTAGATAATGTGGCGTCCCCTCGCAATCGCAGTCCCTGATACAGGTCCCATGCATATTTATAGCCCTGGCCGAGTGCATTTAAATCAAAAGCCAAGACAAACGATCGTGGAGCGGCGATAGGCCTACAGGTCGGGGCATACGCTTGCATATTTAAACGGCGGGGCATTTTAATGACGATCGAATAGCATCGAAATCAAATCAACGGCAAGGTCGTTCCTAAACAGTGGATCTCTCTCTTAGTTAGTCGAGAAACATAGGGGCCTTTTCGTGGGAGGGGTGCATGCAGATGCCCTGTGGCCAACTATAAAAGCCGGACGGGGTTTGACATCCAGCATTAGTTCCTCCTGTCAGCTCCAATTGAACGCAGCTCCCAGTCTTCAACATGCGCGCTTTTATCGTAAGTCGCCAGGGGATTGGGTCTCATCAAGAAAATACTGAAGTCTTCTTTGCCTTATAGGTCTTCTGTCTGTTGGCCGCCAGTTGCAGCGCCGATAAGCTGGGCTACAACTACCAGCCGGTGGCCCATGCCGACGAGGGTCTGTCCTTCTTGCCCGGATCTGGTGGTCAGTTGATCGCAGAACTCCCCCAGCAGCAGCTGCTGCAGCCCGTGCAGAGCGGCGAGGCCGTGCTCTCCCAGCCCATTGAGGCGCCCCTCCTGTCGCCCATCCAAGCCCCTCAGGTGGCTCCTCAGATTGCACCCCTGGTGGAGGAGTTCCAGAAGGAGTTCTACAGCTATGCCGCCCCCGAGGAGCAGTACGACGAGGGTGCCAGCAACCAGCAGATCGCCAACTCCCTGAAGAAGAACCTGCGCGTTGTGTTCATCCGTGCTCCCGAGAACCAGGGCTTCGAGCAGGCTGCCCTCCAGCTGGCCAAGCAGTCCGCCCAGCAGGAGACCGCCATCTATGTGCTGACCAAGCAGTCCGACGTGTCAAACCTGGCCAAGCAGCTGAACGCCCTGAAGTCCAGCTCCACCAACAAGCCCGAGGTGCACTTCGTCAAGTACAGGACTCCCGAGGATGCGGCTAATGCCCAGCTGGCCATCCAGAACCAGTACAACCAGCTGCCCGGAGTGTCCCGCATCTCCAACGAGGGTCGTGCTCCAGTCTTGAACTTTGCCTCCTCCCCCGCCCAACCGGCTGCCTCGATCCCCGCCAGCTCGGCTCCAGTTGCCCCAGCTGTTGCTCCTGCCGCTGCTCCCAGCTCGGAGTACCTGCCCGCCAATGTGCTCTCCGGCCAGGATTACTTGCCACCCACTCTGCGCCGCTTCCGCGTGAAGTAAAGTGTCCCCTAGTGAAAGTCCCACGGTAACGTTTCCTAGCCAACCACATCGAAAAAGAAGATCCTTCCACTCCCATATCACGAACTAACTAGCTCTTAAGTATCCATGTAGAGGAATAAAATTTGTTTTGCTGACAAATTCCCAATGTGAACTGGAAAACTCATTTGCAGCCTAATTGCAGGATTGGGCCATTTCCACGATGCGGAACCGAACCTTTCCGTTCTGCGGGGCTCTCTTACTCGTTTTCGCCATCGAAATCCCGGCCACTGGCTGCGCATTCGTGCGTTGTCCTTTCACATAAAATCCCTGAAATAATAGCCTGGATAAAGCGGCTGGCATGTCATAAAGTCCAGCAACAAGTTGGGCCACCCACAGCGCCGCCCACTCATATTGCCGTACGGCAAGTGAAACGAAACCGCACCCGTTTTCCGCACTCATGGAATCCCCACTCTCCGAATCCCCGATCCCAGGCATATGCACAATGGTTTTATCCCATCCGCCATTTGTAATTGGAGTTATTAGAATCGAAATGAAGTGGTGGCACAATGGCCCGGTCTGGGCCTGGTTCTATGGCAAGTCCTCTCATTGTAAACCAGCCTAATATGGGTGTCTCTCAGTGATGGGAAAACTAGATGGAGGTAACGAAATGGTACACCTGCTGGTACAAAACTAGGTAAGACAAGTGATAAGGTATGTATTCTTTTCATATACCATATATATTTGAAATATTTTTGGTTCTTCTTCTTTCCCCTAGAAAATGTCCTTATTTATAACTTTTAAACGAAATTTGTCGTTTTTAGAAACAGTTTTAAACAAATAGTTTTAAAAGAAGTGTCTTAAAATTTGCTGTGAAATAATAACCTGATTTAACATATTATATTTCATACTTTTAGACCCTGTTTAACTGATTCATAAACCGTAAAGACTTCTGTGTTATTAAGTTCCCCCTATTTTAGAAGATAGAAATATCAACGTGCTGGTTAAAATCCCAAAATGTACCGAAGTATATTAGCCAAAAACCAAGGCCTTTATACAGGTACACCAACCTTCGGGCTTCCCGTCACTGGTGGTTATTATGTCGAGCCCCCGCCCTCGGGCGCTTGTGGTTTGTGTAAGTGGCAACGTCCTGTTGCAGGTGGAAGCTGCCTTTATTCCTGATCTGTGTGTCCTGCCAGCTGACGACACTCATTGACTATGATTGTGCACCCCTTTTGAGGGGTGTGAGCAGGTGTGTGCTCCTTGATGGCTTCCTGCTTCCGTGGAAGGCAAACTCATCATGCGAAACGCTAGCGCACACATGGCCCGAAACCGAACTATACTGGGGATTTGGTACGTTGTTGAGTGGAGTCCTTAAATTTCACTTAGACGTAACATAAGCCCCGATATAAACGCAACTCAACGGTGCATGTATTCATGGCCACGAGGATGTGTGTGTCTGTCTCTCAGTCCTTTGGCCCTGCAGGAATCGCACGCTTATCAGCAGTCGAGTGCAAACTGAATCCGTTGCTCGGCGTGTGCGTTTGGTACAGTGGCGAATCGCTAAAGCGTAACGACAGCGACAATATGCCAGAGATTCGAGGGGTGGCAAAGGATCCGGGGTCCTGGCAATTTGGGCCACCATAAACGCTGTTAGCTTGTCTGCCATTTGCCGTCTGACTGCGCCCAGACTGCTGCCTGTAATTAAGGTGATATGCAGCTGTCAGCCGACCGAATCGACGACGAGGATCCTGCCAAGTGCGTGTCCTGTGCGTGAGCGTGTGTGGGGCAACACCAGCACACACACACACACACATAAGTGTTTCTGTGTTAATGAGCAGCCCGCTGTGCGCACAAAATAAATTATTAAAACGACATTCACGGCACTCACAAGTGTCGCCCGAGCAAAGCTCCCTTTTGACGCCCAGAGATATCAGCATTTTTTCCACAAAGCCGAAAGGCTTTGACTTTGGCTAAAGGACGCAGGGCAGACACCCTTCAAAAAGGACCCTCAAAGGGGGGAATTATAAAGTGCAAGCATACGTATATAAATTACATTTGCGCGGGACATTTATACGACTTCACTTAAAGCATTTTACTTTTTAACATTGAGTGCTCTAAATCACTGACTCAAATAGTTGTAGCACTTACTTAGGGTGTGTAAATTCGTTAATGATAGTTCCAAGTCACAAGTTCAAGGCTTCGAAAGTAGTTAGGAACTCGCGCAGACGTATACGCCCCGTTGTCTGCTGGTAAGGCAGATGCAAAATGTAGCACACTTTTAGGGTGATGTTTTAAGGGAAGCCATTTTTAGCGGAGTAATTCGGAGATTAAAGTACTTTAACTTCATTTTCTTTAAAGAAAAATATTCAATATTCATTTAAGTTAGTTTTCTAGAAAAAATATAAATATTTCCACTTAAATGGAGTAAATAACCCCCCTTTAAATAATAAATAGTATAAAATATTTGCAATAAAATATAGAAAAAAATAAAGTAAATGTAAGCTCCTTATTTGTGTTAATAAAAATGCATTAATCAAATAATTTTATTGTTAAGCTCAGGACTCTATAGATATTGCGCATACGCCCCATTGAGCTAAAATCAGCCATGTTGCAAAAAATCGTAGCCCGCTTTTAGGCTTGTTTGTTTTAATTTAAGTGCTTCAAAACCCATTCCAGATTAAATCCACTTCTAGCTAGGGCCTCGTGGAAGAGCAAATACAAACCGCTGTTTTTATGGAAATATTCGCAAATACCTCGCCGCTTTCAATCTCGCCGGCTGACAGCTGCGGTGGCCCAGCAAACATGGCAACACTCACCGAAATTCGCAGGCAAACAATGCAATGCAACACACACAGCCAGCATTTTATTCGAAAATAATTCGCAGCGCGAAAACTTTTTAGCCATGCTGGCGGAATCGGGGCATTTGCTTTCGGTCCCACGGGTTAACCAATATTTCTTTTCAATTTCTCGCAGGGAGAAGGCTGCAAGTTTCGTTGTACAACTAAATATTTTGACATTTGTCCGCATGCAGGCAACTTTGTTTCGCCTCGGTAAGCGCAAATTGAAATGTGCTTGAGACAGTTTCAGCCGCTGCCGACGAGGAGGACTCCATTGTTTTTTGGCCCAAAGCGAGGGCAACAAAGTTGGTCGCTTGCGTTAATTTGGCCCAAAGACCATGCAGGTGGCAATGAGCGGGGGGGAGCGGAACTCAAATTTCGAGGGGAGCTGGAGTCACCACTCCCAAGTGCACTTGCAGTTGGCAGTTGTACGCCATGTTGTCGCTGTCAAAAAGTTTTACTGCGGAATAGCTGAGGATTTGTTGCAAAAAGTGTTTATCGGTGTAGCCAGAGGGTTCTGTGCTCCACGAAAATTGAGTTATTTCCCAGGCATCGAATGTATTTCCTCTGGCAGCCAACGCAAACAGCCAACTTGGCACACATGCTGCGAGCTTTGGCTCATTAACCGGCCTGCTCGACTGCCGCATATTAATTAGTCGACTTTTGGGCGCTGCCATGTATAATTAAGCAGCGAACGAGCCTCTTAACCAACCACATCCTGTCTGACTCCCTGGCCATGCCTCATTAGCAGCCCCAGTAGGGCAAAGGCAAAGGCGGCGGCAAAGCCAGGAGTAAAGACAGTATCTGAAACTGCTGCTAATTTAATATTTATACCTTAATCAAGGGAGAGAGTCGGAAAACCCTTTTGATGGCCGGCCGGAAAATCTGTTGATTCGCCGATAGCCAGATTGGTCCGGCCTAACGATGGCCCAGGCGTTAATTGCTCATTTCCATGCAATGTTGTCGTTTCCCCCTGGCCCTCCTGCAGCCTGCTGTCCTGTCTGTCTGTCTGACTGTCACACACAAATTCGGAATCGATAGCTCGCATCTGTCACCAGAACACCAAACACATCCCCTCCAGTGGCAATGTGTACAGGGCTTTGATTTCGTAATGAGGCAACCTGGCCTGCTGGCACCTTTGTGGTGTCCTGGGAGAAAGTAGTAGGGAAAGAAAGCAAAAGAGAAAGTCTGGAAAAAAGAAAATACTCGGCCATTGTGTCTTGGGCTTTGTTCGGATGAGTTTTGGGGCCATGAGCATACCCTTGACTCGCCATTTACTCCGTAGTTTATCCTTTCGTTGATTATTGCAGGCCATTTGCACCCATCTTGGCCGCCCCTGCCTTTAGTAATTTCGTTGAGACTTCTGACCTTATGTGTCCTTTGTTTGTGCTCCCTCAATTTCCCTGCACATTTAAAAGGATTAAAAGGATATTCGTCAAACGGAAAGTTTCGCAAGTTTGTTTAACGCACTTGTGGGCGAAGAGGCCGCAAAATCCTGTCTCTGGTCCCCCAAAAAAAACCCATCTTCTGGCCCGAAGCCCCCCTTTTTCCCCTTTTCTCCTGTAGCTACCACTTTGCCTTGTTTTTCTACATTTACCATTTTTTCGGGGTCCTTTGTTTGCTCGGTCTGTTTTTGAGAGGGGCGTGTGCTGCTTAACTGGTCCTTGAGTGAAACGCTTTTGGTCTTTTGTTTTCAACATTTATTTTGTAGTTCGTTCTCTTTACCACAAATATTCGTATTTCTGTATGTATATTTAATATGCTGTATATCCCTTTTTTCAGTGTAGTAGATTGGCCAAGCAGTAGGCGCCATAATTTGGGTTGAGTTGTAATCGTAATGGTTGTTCTTGTTCTTCGTTTGTTAATTTACACTTTAAACTTTACACTTAACTCGCTCCTGCTGCCGCTCAGTGTACATATAAATATTCGTGGCTTAGTATAATAATAATACACATATTCCACACATTTATAATATTTCCTTTTTTGCATTTGACTTGCATAGGTTGCAGTTTTTACAATTGTATCGCTCGCTTGGTATGTCTGTATCTATAAATAAATTGATTTACTTTACGTTTATCGAGTTCAATTTGTTCGGGTTTTCTCCGATATTCATTTATCAATAGTAGCCTCAGTAATGCTATTTATCTAGACAATTTCTTAGACCATAAAACATTTTATACAATACAAATCAGGGGAAATTCAAATGAGGCTGAATTCAATATCAAATATTTTTACGCACAAGTCCATGTGTTTGTGCATGTGATTATATTAATGTTCGGTAAACAATGGGAACAAAAAGTTAAAGCTTTTTGTGGTGTAAGTGTTTAAAACTAATAAACATGCCGTTTCTCTATAAATATATCTTTTATACACCTTTTACGGATTCGTTTTTCCTATGTCTGTTGTATACATAATTTAATATATATTTTGTTTGTATAATTTCATGTTTTTTTTCTGTTCAATACGCAATGATATGTGTGATTGGAAGATTTTGATGTGACAGAAATGATAAAGGTAGCCGCGCAGCAGATTCCCAAACAAAACGCCTCGTCTCTTGTTTGAAAATCCGACATTGTCGTAATACTTTCGACTTATCAAAATACAACATTTAAATATAATGTTTGTGTGCATATCTGTGTGTATATCATGCGCCCCCATTTCCATTATAATTCCGTTTTCCTCCAACTTGAATACGAAGGCCATTTCAATATCCATTTATGTTGGTTGGAGAGGCCTCAACAAACGATTATAATTGAAGGGCTAAACACCATATGCTAGGCATGAAAAATGTTAATTGGCTTCCGACTCTGGGGGATCCGAAAATGTTACAACATTTATGATATGTTTTGCGAATTGCTGCCACACTTAATGTACTCTTATTTGATCTATATAAATACCATCCATCATAGAGAGTTTTTACATATAGACACACACATTTATATGCTCGATAGAGGGTGCATGGCTCATGGGTTGGCCAAAGTAACTCCAGCTCCTTGGCCAATTATGCACATTCATGCTATATGCTATATATATATATGCTGAGACAACAGACGACTGAATTGTAGACAACACGCAGTTTGCATATTTATACAGACAAATAGAGAGGAGGAGAGTGTTCGACATTTATTTTCGGGGGAACTGCGGATGTGTAGGCGAGTGTGATGTCTGGGGGGTCGGGTGTTTGCACTTGTTCATAGATTGGTGGGAAACATTTACTAGTACGAGTGATTTACGAACCCATAACCACATAACTGGGAAATAGCTCCCGAAACAGTTCACTTAAATCAAATTATCTGGAACCGAACAATGGGCGAAATTAGCATATCATAATCATGTCATTACTAAAACTATATAGTCTACAGATTCGAATTAAAACAGGAATAAATTATCCACTAAATTTAAAGCATTTTCATTTGTTGTGTATAAGGTTAATAATTTGTTCTTTTGCTTTCTTTTTATTCTCTCGTTTCTTTTATTTAGTTCTTAGTGTATGCAATCAGTAAATTTGCACGCACACCTATTCGTAATGTATAATTTATAAATGTAATCAATTTGTTTTTCTGTTAATAATAGACAGCGTAGCATAGGAAGACGTCAATACCTGCATAAGACATTTTAGCCATATTTTCATACATAATATGAACTTTGTTTTCAATTATTTATACGTGATGTCACCGTTATCATAATTAAGTATATCTCGTTTATAAAAAATTGTTGTAGTTCGTTCAAGCGTTATCCGGTTGCTGTACTCCCTGGCCCAGGAAAGTTTTCGCTGGCCGGGAAACTACTTTTATGTTCTCACAATGAGGACAACCCTTGGAAAATTGTCGAAACAACTGTGGCAAGATTTCGCAATTTGCAATTTGCAGTTGTAATTGTTGCTTGGTAATTGTTAATCGTTTGCTCTGATTTCGCTTGTTCAAACTGTAGGAGAACGCAGCAGGCTTAGTTGTATTACTAAATTTATGTTTGGTTTTGCTTTTCGCCGTCGAGTAGAAGTCAAAAATAGAAGCCTAATTACACACACAATACAGACGCTCTTGTTTATATATTTTTTGTGATTTTCTTTTAGAGAGTATAGACTAGTCCACTAATTGCTTTACATATATTTACTTTGCCGGGTTGTCCGTGGTTGCTATCGTCTTGCTTTACATAGTTACATTGTTATGCTACGTGTTTAAAATGGTTCGCTAGCCATAGACACTTAAAGCGCGCTCGAAAGTAAACCTCCTAAATACACACGAAATGCATCTGCACTTAAGTACCGCTAAGCACTGCGACTAGGCCGCCAAAAAATGAAAATTCAACCGAAACAAATATTTTCCTAACTACACACTAAACGATCCATTGCAACGATAACCATTTACACACAACGAACCGAGAATTAAGGGCTCCAAATGAGAATAAATAAATAAGCGTCGTAATGTGAAGCGGAGTGGGTTACCCATTAAGATGGGGCTGCTGCTGGTGACCCTTTACCATTGTCGGGGTCACCACGCGCCGCAGATTGCGCCCTTTTCGGCGCCTTTTCCTCCGGGTTTCTGCCCTCCTTTTCCTTTGTTTTGGTTGTTTCTGGTTTCTCAAAATGTTTTCAACACTGATTGTTTCTGTAAGCTTCTTGGTTTAACTGTCTAATTATTTTACATTTAAACGTTTTATTTCCGGGGGGTTCTCTTCTCGGTTTCCGGGGGCCACGGTGCGGCACTCGTATTTGGCTTGCTGCTGCCGGCTCCCAAATTCAATTGCCCTAATCTTAGCCTACCCTCAGTTAGCCACATCCCTATCCTGTCCTCGGCTCCTGACTAGCCCAAGCGCTACAATACCGTAAAAAATATGTTTCCTTTGAGTGTTTTGTTATTCGATTTCCTCTGCTACTGCACTAAGTTCATGCGTTTTAGGTACAAGCTTCGTAGCGACTGCTTTGAAACGCCTAAAAATGTTAGCCCCAATCATTTCTGGCTATTTGGGATTGGAATTTCTCAGGGTTCTTCTCCGTGACAAGGCCAAAACGAAGGGAACTCGGTGACCTTGAGAGGGCGCAAAAACTTTGGTTTCATTTCCTTGTTGTCAGAGTTGCAGTCGCCTCTGTGGCGCCAAACTTATGTTCAATTAGCTATACAAAATTCTCCTTGGATTGGACTGTAAAAAAATGGCCGCTGGCCGACTGGACTGAAAGCATTCTTACAATTTCCCAACCGACTGCAACTTAATTACAAACATTTCGCTTTGGCATTGCGGCCACACAAAAAAAGCAGGGGAGAGTCCACCCTCGGTCATCTGCAGTTATTTACAAGTAAACTATTTAAATTGGCCGACCAGGGCGAGCACAAATGCTAAAAATGTTCTCATAGTCCATTGTCTTTGTGGGCCTTTCTTCTTTCGGGCTGCACTAATTTAGCTGCTCGATTGAGCCACATGCTTGGGAAACAGATTAAAAATGCGGTGTACAATTTACAAAAATTCCAACTTGGTTTTTTCCGATGATGCTGCTGCCTTTGCTGCCTTCGTCCTTGATGGGATGTGGGATGATGATGTGGTTGCCCTTGGCTTGGCTTTTACTGTGCCTTCTGTGCGAGTATGTCGGTGGTCTTCTCCTCTCCAGCATTCGGCCTTCTGCCTCCTGGCTCCTGCATAATGCATCCTCTAGTAGCCGAGGGGCAGCAGGACGAGCAGCAGGAGCTGCGCCAGCGACCACAGGTGCGTCACCACCTGGCCGTTGGTCCTTCGTCCTGCGGAGGTCTCGTTGCCATGTCCATTTCCATTGCCCAGCGCCGCCATCCCGATGCTCGGCGGGGCCGTCGACGTGGAGGAGGCCAACTGGCGCTCGACCTCAACTGCAAATAGCCGAAAAAGGACACACAATGATGATTGTTGGTGATTGCTGGCCGAAAAGGAACAAATCCCTACTTATTTGTCAAACAGAAAGTGCAGAAAAATTTACAAAGTCAAGGACGTCATTTGGTCTTATGATAACAAAAAAATAAACCTATTTACCTTGAAACTAAGAAAATTAAAATCATCAAAAATAAAATCAGTTAACAGCCTACCATAAATCTATAGTTTATATATATATATATTTATATGCACACATTTCTATATTCTGGTGAAAATCATATTATTAGCTCCTAAGTATGCACATAATTATATTTCACGTACATTCCACATTCCATTAATGGAAGGAATGGAGTATAATTAAAATCCCAACTGATATATTCATATTCGAGGTCAAGGATAAAGCAAGAAAATCAATTTAATGGCCAAAGTTTGTTCCATAAAATGAATAAATCAGGGCAGTGATGAGTGCCGCAAGTTATCTAGCCAAAAAAGGTTAACCGCCGAGAACGAGGCACGAAACCGCTAAAAAGGTCTCAGAATCGGGCCCAAAAAGAGTCCTGCGAAGAGGTCCTTAGTGTTGCTGAAAACTTTTCGCATAAGCAAACGGATGGCAGCCCCTCAGGGCGGCATAAGAAACAATTACAGAGTGAAGCATTCTCGGCGGCCAAGTGGCAGTGGCCCAAACAAATGACGCACTTCACGCAACATAAATAACACGCATACGCCCCTTGGTTCAAGTGACAGTTGGCAGCCACTCGGCGGCCGGCGGGCCAGGAGGTCGGAAGACAGGACCAGGACGAGGCGGCAAAGTTGGCCAACGACCATCGTGAGTCATGGGCCTGGTAATGTGTAAATTATTTCGTACAATTCGGGACGATTTACAACGGCGGCTCAACGACTTGCCAGGGACGTTAGTGTTAACAACCGGCTCGTAGGCAAACAAAGCCGGCGAATATATAAATTAACCTTTGTTTGGCCTGCTCCTCTTCGAGTTGCCAAAAGTGAGAGTGGGAGTAAATGAAAATTAAACGTAGGCAAAACGGCAAACATATGCGGCCCCCTTTTTGCGTACGTCACCCGCCGTTTGGCAAACAAACAAATCCGCAATCCAAGGACCAAAATTCTAATCTGCCAGTTTGAGACAAAGCCGAAGCACTGGCTTTTGTTTAAAATTCCTCGTCGGCTCTCGCCTCCCAAGGAGTGTCGACGGTAAATAACAATGCCCCTGCACATTATCATACTAATTTATTTTGTGAAAATTCAGCCGTGATTCCATCTTCCATTTCATAATTTCGTGGCGCGGAGGACATTTTGATGAGCTCACTGGTCGTAATTTCAGGCGGATGTGTGTGTACCGAAACAAATATTTGCTGCATAGCATTACACGGCATAAAATAAATAAAGTACGTATCCGCAGAAATATACGCACAGAATGTAGAACGCAGATTTATGCAAATCACACAAGGGCATTGGTTTGGGAAATACATGAAAAAAGGTACTACAATTTTGAAGAATAACTAGGGAATTTTGGGTTTTCAGTCGAAAAACAGATACTTTTCTTTGACCTTTTTAGGAGTAACTGGGTCAGAATTGGTCCCAAACCTAAAAGTCGCACTGCTTTGGACAGCTAATAAGATAGCTAATTGATCGCATTCGATTTCAGGCTGATTCTAAAAACAAAAAAATTTTCCAAATTTTGATATATTTGCAAGGTGCTACCTACGTAGCACCGTCTTTTTTTGCGAAAATGGGTCAAAATATAAAATTTTTAGCTGTGAACGCCAATTGGTTGGAAATTTTACTGCGAGTTCAGCAAGGTATGACATTCCAGTTTTGGACCACTACTTTTGTTGTTTCGCCAAAAATACTGATTTTTTTTGGGTCAAAATTAAGACCTTAGATGTTCGGCAAAATCGATATTTTCCTTTGACCTTTTTAGGTGTAACTTGGTCAAAAAATATCCGAAACCTAAAAACTGCACTGTTTTGGACAGCTAACAAGCTATATAATTGATCGCAATTGTTTTCTGCCTAATTCTGTAAACTTTAAATTTTGGCAAATTTTCACTTTTTTACAAGGGGTAGCACCTTCTTTTTTTGCGAAAATGGGTCAAAATATAAAATTTTTAGGTGTAAATGCCAATTGATTCGAAATTTTATTACGAGCTCAACGAGGTGTACCATTCCAAATTCTGACCACTAGTTTTAATGTTGTTGCAAGAATACTGGTGTTTGTTTTCAAAAAATTGCAACACATTTAATTTGGTACAAAATATGGATTTTTACTGGCGTTTTTTCTACGTAACTTGGTCAAAAACAATGCCATTGCAAAAAGAATAACTGTTTTGAACAACTGACGAGCTAAGCTATCGAAACCAGTCACATTTTTATATTTTTGGTCAGGGTTGTTTTTTTACGAAAATTGGTCAACAAAAAATGTTTCTAGTTATGAACGCCAATCGATTGAGAATTAAAATGCAAGCTCAACGAGGTATGACATTCCAGTTTTGGGCCTTTTTTCGCAATGTACTGCGAAAAATACTGACTTTTGGGGCGGAAAAAAATTGCCTAGTTCTCACTTCAGTGCAAAAACCTAAGAATTTTATACCCATTTACAAATTTAATTAAATTCTGAATTACTTTTATTACTCCTAAGTTATTACTATCTTCTTGACTCACCTTTCACCGAGTAGGTCTTGTAGTCGGCGTACTGCTCGCCCTGGCCCACGGTGGCGGGGATGGTGGACAGGCAGGTGATCTCCATGCGGCTGTTGCTGCCCACGTGCTCCTCGGTGAGCTCGATGTTCAGCTGGCTGATGCTGAACATGCCCTTCTCCTGCTGGGCGGCTGTCACGGCGGCGGCCGCCGCAGCCACGCCGCTTCCGCCGCCGGGATGCGAGAGGGGCCGCTGGTATCCCGCCGCCAGCTGGTTCATGGGTCCGGCGTTCGACGGAATGCCCAGCTCCTTGTTCATGTTGGGAGCCTGCGGACCGAAGCCACCGCTGTTCAGGGTGCTGCGGATGATGCCCAGGGCGTTCTCGTTTATGTGGCGCCGGTACTTGCGGTTGCTGTTCCTGCAACATAAAACGCGGGGAGTGTGAGTTTCTGGCTTTAATGTGCCGCCGCCCGGCAATTTGCACACAAATAAAATCGTAAATATTTGCATTTTATGATTGATGTGTGCCAACGTGAAAAGCAAAATAAAAACCCCGGGAAAGGAGCTTCCACATGCCGGGCACACACATGTGATTCCCATACAATGCCGCTCTTTGGTTACCAAGGGGAAGGCTATCTTCATTTTCGCCCAAAATCCAAGAACCGAAACCCCTGAGTAATTGATAACTGAATGGCCATGAGGATTGCCAAGAAGGCTCGGCTGAAATTCCACAAAAATTCAGAGATTATTGAGCCTGCCGGGTAAGAGTTTTCTGCTGATTGGCAAGGCTTTCTAATGGTTCGCCTGCATTACGGCCTGATTAGTTTGCATTATTCAACCGTATCGCACATTGTGAGTCTAATTAGCTTTTACGACTTTGCTTCATATTTGATAAGAAGCCTGAACGGCATACAAATGAGCCCGGCTCTGTGGATAAGCGGTTGTGCGGCTTTGGCCTCGGGCCTCCGGATCCCCAGTCCCCTGTAATTACTCCGGGTTTTGCTCGGGTACGGCGACATGTTGCTTTATTACAAATTCAAAATGACAGCGAAATTACCTTTGGTATTGCCAGCACACACAATAACACCCCCACACACACACCCGGCCGCAGATACTCTTGAGCAAATAATGTCGAGGCCATAAAGTTTAATGCCGGCAACCCAATTGTCAGCTGTGTTAGTTTACGGCCCACATATACTGCATTGTACTGTATCGAAATCTGTATCTGTATCTTGAAATTCCGTCTCATTTAAGCAATTATTCCATTTGCATAGCTTTCGTCCTTGTCGCCTGCTTATGCAAATGGCAAAGTAAATGCCATGGAATTTTAGCAGAATTATATTTAAATATTATTTGGCTTAAAGTGCACTGGCTGAGGCGAAGGACGGGCAGGATGCGGAGGATCCGAAGGATGCCGCAGGCCCTCGTACAGATAAAGCAAGGTGTCAGCAAAAAGTTGCTTTTCTATGGCAAGTGTTTGCCTCTCTTTCAATCTTCCCTTGAATGCTATGTGTGTGTGTTCTCCAGAAAACCCAGACTTCCTTTTCCTCCGTGCAACTAGAGCACTTGGCAACTGTAGGGAAAATGGGCAAATGTCAAGCAAATTGTGGGGCTGCAAGACAACTTCTGAATACGCTTTATGCACAGGGAACCAAAAATCTGAAAAGTAATTTTCCTTGTGGCTGTAAATTTGATTTGCAACTATCAGATGTGTAGCCTTTTTGACTGTAATGAATATCTAGAAAGTATAACCGATTTTCTGGGTTTTCGGGTTATGCTTTTCCAAAGACCCAGCAAAAACAATCGGCCAGAAGTGGCTTTCCCGGGCGAAACCTAAACAACATCGACAGCCCAGAGCATCGGTAGTAAGCCAGTTAAGCCAGCAGAGCAAACAAATGCGGGCCAAAACCCAGAGCAAATGCACAGCCACCTCATAAGCCTTCGACAGCCCCATCTCCATCTGCATCTCCTGCTACAGATCTTCCAGGATGCTGTGGACCAATGGCACGATGACAGCTGGTAGCTGAAGCTGCTGGGGCATCATCAACGGAGCTGTTGTTACTGCGAAGCTACTTCTACTACTTCCCCGGCAGTTGTCTTAATAAAATTCCTTATGCAGCGCACTTTTCGCAGGAAACACTGCCACCGGTGGCGAAAGCGAAGGACGAGGCAGGATGGCAGGGAATTTCAGGGCAAAACAGCTAGGACAACACAGGAAGCTCAAGTTCAAAACATAACAAACTTGCAGAGCAATTCAAATCAGACGGAAATGCGGGCCCCGGTGTGCCAAGTTCTAGTTCTCATCCCGATCCCCAGAATAGTGTGTGTGCAAGTTATGAAACTGCTGTCTGGCATGACACTTTAAATTCCGCCTTGCCCCTCTCGCGGGGAGCCCAAGGATTCGGTTTCGGAATATCTTTACTCCTGGCTGACATGCAAAACCTCCTTCGGGGTTCCTCTGGCCCGACCCAAGGCGATAATTTGTGAAATGCGCCTAATTAATTGATAAGTCATGTAGTTTCGCTCTGTTCCTGGGCCCTGGAATATTTATGTGTCTCTGAGCCACAAAAACCGCTGCCTAACTTCGTTTGCCAACGCAGGCGAACGAGCTGAGGGCGTCTACGCCAACGCAACAAAACCTATTAGCAATTTATGATGGACACGGCAGTCCAGGGCAGAGATGGTAATACGAGTAGTGCTGTGCCTTCGGGTTCCTAACATCCCGTCAGAAACAGTTCAAGTTCAAGTTTGTTGGTCTTACTTAAGGGTGTGCCTGGCGAAGTATCCATCAACTCTAGTGTTGATAAAAAAGGTTCAGCAGTTCCCTTATATGTATTTCAACTTTGCTGATATATGTTTCAGGGATTTCTGTACTCCATCATATTGTTCCTAATATTTTTCTCATGTTTATATGAATTTGTACAAAAAAAGAGCTTTCCTGTTTATATAGTTCGAATTTCTATACACAGTTTTGATTAAAAGTTACTCCTAAGCTTACTCACTTCATTATCCCTGCATCCCAGGAATTTGCAAACTTTATTGTTATAATCAGAAACCTTTTAGACACTTTTAATCTAGCTGTTTTTGGCTTCCCTTCCCCGAAAAAACATATAGCTCCTCCCCCTGAACAGCCGTCAACACTGGAGGGCCCAAGGCATCGGGACTTCCAATCCAAACGAGAGCATTCGGCTGGCCATCAACCCACTTAGCTGGGAACAAGCAAAGCAACTTAAGTGGGCGCCAGGGCTACGTGCAAAACCATGAATTTCTTATGCCGCCATGCACAAAAAGAGGTCTTGAGATCGGAAACCGGAACTTGGGTGAACCGCAGCTGGGCAACAACAACAAGGGGCGGCAAACAACTACAAATGGCAGAGAAACCAAACAGATTACCAGCAAAACTTTTGGCTAGGCTAACTTTGCAATGCCGAGGACGCGGCTCTTGGCCGAAATCAAATCCTGGCCCGTGGGCCAAAAACTCCAGCGATTCGTTCCACGAAAATTACACGGCGCAACGCATGCAAATTTTGTTGCCAAGTAATTGCCCGGGGCCAGCTAATTTGTATTAACTATTCAGGGGTGTAAAGTGTTTCGTCATCGGCTGCGATGCCGAGTCCATGTCGACCTAACAAGTGTCTAACTTGCGGCTCAAATGCGCGCGCGCACAAAAGAGCGCTGCGAAAAAGTGTGTTTAAAACTGGGTTAGCCAGCCAGTGCACTGAGGGAAATTGTAAGTAGGTTTCACAGGGGGGAAAACATTAATAAATAAGTTAGAACCTGTTAAAAGTTATCCTTTAAATGAAAAGACATAAAGGGTAAGTAAAGTTACAAAATTGTAAATATATTAAAAGAATTTATATTTAAAATAAGTAAATCATGCTCAGTTTCCAATAAATTTAACTTTTTTACCTACTAAATTCTTAAAATTATTTATTTGAGAAAAAGAAGAAAAAACTCTTATAATATACATGCAAGAACAAATTGTTCTTGATACTAGAATATGTTTTAGTTTTTCTTGCATTAGATGAATATTTGATTTTAAGCTACTGTTTTATGTTATAATTTAAAAGCATAGATAATTTTTATATGATCCTTCAAATTTTTTTATTTTTTTATAATAAGCGTAAGAGTTCTTGCAGTGTAGGTCGACCGGAAACTCCGCTGGCACCGTTGGCAACCTTCATACCACCACGAACTCAACTCTACCCGGCTGACAACGGCAACTGTTACGCGTGTGAAATTATAACTGACAGCAGAGCTTCTTTGTCGTCGCTGACTCGTCCTGGCATGCGGTTCATTGAATAATTTATGCACTATAAAGTGGCACCATCGCCCATTCCCACTCCCATTCTCGCTTCGATTCCCACTCCACCTGGCTGGAAACCCTGGGATTGCTTCGTACCGACAAAAGCAGGGCCAAAATGCCAAAGAGAGACAGCTGTTTGGCATTGCTATGCAAATGCGAATGCGAAAACTTCATTAAGTGCCCCTGGAACTATTTATATTAATTGCATGCGTGTTCTGCTGCCAAACGAAACACTTCCACCTGGGTTGGCCCACTAATTAGAGGTCAAATCAAACGGAAAATTGTTCATTATGGTAGCAGTATCATCGTTTAACCCACTCAATTAGGAAAAACAATTTGATGAATTTAGTTTAAATGAAATTATTACAAAAGTAGTGGCAGTCTTCTGCCCCAGGGCCCTGCCACACATGTTGCACGCGATTGACTGCCGGGGGTATGGGCCGACCGCTGGTAATTGGCTTAATTGGGCATTTATCGTCAATCACGGAGTTGCATGTTCATGTTTGGCTTGAAAAATGCATATTTCCGTAATTAACTTGATTGCATTTCGATGGAAAGCCATGGCAAGCCCGGCTCCGCAGGGCTAAGTTCATTACCGGCCGAACAGTTTGGCAGACACTGCTGACGGGCCGAAAAGTATACCTCGAAATGCCCGGCTTCGGAGTTCAATTGGGCAATCGATGAATGAATCGCGCATATCAAATTCCCCAATGAAAGCCATCATAAATGCCCGATAATATGCAAATGGAAACGGGGAAAAAAACACAATAAAATGAAACCCTAAGCCACAGAAAAATGCCACAAGCGACATGGGGTTAATTTGCATAAATAGGTTTTTTGTGCGTGTTGTTTTCTGGCTTATTTACGAAACTCGTAATTATGACCATAAACCAGATACTGTGGACAGTCGCCGGAGCAGCCGTTCGATTAGCGCCTGATTTGTGACGATCTTTCATAGCCAATCTCCACTGCCGCCGGCGGCTGCCAATTGAACGAATGATAAATCGACTGCATTAATTAATTTTGAATTTGGCCAATCATTCCCAGAATTCTGTGGATATTGTAATTGATTTGTTTTTCTCCTCTTCCCCAGATGGGGATGTGTAGTGTTTGCAATTAATTAAATACAACCAGCTATGCAAATCGGCCGGCATTGCTCCACTTAAATGGCCATAATTTGATGGTTTGGTAGGCCAAACTATTCCAGTTTGTTTTTGCATTTCGTTGGCCGTCGAAATTGGCAAACCGTTTTCGAATTTATGCAAACTAATGCTGGCGGATACAGTTTTTCTGGCTTTTGCGTCACCTGCAACGGCTATTGGCCGTGGATTTCGGATCAATGGCATGGGCTACACCCGCTGTCCCAGCTCAGCTCGGAAATCTGCATCTTAGATTGGACTCGCTCGGGGCTGTCGAGCTATAAAAACGCCCCTCTGCCAGATGGGCTGCATCATTAGCGGCTTACACCTCCCGGGGTTAAGAGATTTCATCGAAAATTGCTTAGGAGAGCGGCCATCAATATGCGTGGATTTATCGTAAGTTTAATGGGTGTTATTTGTTTTCCATGTTGGTTTTAATTTGGTCTGTTTTTCCTCAGATTTTGGCTGTCTTGGCTGTGGCTCGCGCTGATGTGGGCGGCTACAACTATGGAGCAGGTGTTGGTGGTTCTGTCGGTGGAGGCTCTATTTCTGGGGGCTCCATTTCGGGAGGCTCCCTCTCAGGAGGCTCCCTCTCAGGAGGCTCTATCTCGGGAGGCTCCCTCTCAGGAGGCTCTATCTCGGGAGGCTCTTTCTCGGGAGGTTCTATCTCCGGAGGTTCCCTATCTGGAGGCTCCTACTCCAGCAACTATGCCCCCGTGAGCAGCGAGTTCAACAAGGAGTTCTTCACCTACTCCGCCCCCGAGGCTGACTTCGAGGACACCAGGAGCATCGGTGACCTGGCCCAGTCCCTCAAGAAGAACCTGCGCGTGGTGTTCATCAGGGCGCCCGAGAACAAGGGTCTGGAGAACGCCGCCCTGGCCCTGGCCAAGCAGGCTGCCGAGCAGCAGACCGCCATCTATGTGCTGACCAAGCAGGGCGACCTCTCCAGCCTGGCCAACCAGCTGCAGAACCTGAACCATGTGAGCGCCAGCAAGCCGGAGGTGCACTTCGTCAAGTATCGCACCCAGGAGGATGCCATCAATGCCCAGCGGACCATTCAGCAGGAGTACGAGCGATTGGGCGGCTCCTCCACCTCGCACAATGGAGGCGTGGCACCTGTGCTGGACTTTGCCACCAAGGCGCAGCAAGTGCAGCAGGTGCAGCAGGCGCAGCAGCAGCAGCTGATTGATGAGCGCAGGGCTTCCGCCGGAAGTGTAGCCGCCGAGCTGGAGGCTCCCGCGGCAGGATATATCCCACCTGCAGCTGCTGCGCCCAGCTCCACCTACCTGCCGGTGAACAAGGTCAAGTAAGCGGACTGCCCAGCCCACATCCTCTAACTGCTACTTTATAAAATACAAACTTAATTTAATGTGTACCCAATAGGCGTGTGGTTGCTGTCTGGATTAATGGGGGCCATGATTTCAGCGCCTTGTAGTTGCTATCGGTCAGCAGGTTGGCCTGCAATTAAAACTAAAAGCGCATTGGCATTGGGTTGGTTGAGAAAGTGGCCGTAAACCGAGGTGACCGTGCGCCCCCTGACCCCGGCTTATGGCAGCACCTTCGACCCGCCCCAAAAGGATTAGCGCCACACACGCGATCAGGGGCAGAGCTAATTAGCGCCGCACAGAGCCAATTTCTGAGTTTCAGTCGCGACATTTAATGGCCGCCCTTTCTGAGGGTCAAGTCGGTGGCAATTTGCTCCTGCACAAGAAAACCACACTGAGCATTAAATGAAAATTACCAGCTGCATTTGCAGGGGGCGCGCTCCTTTGTTGACCATCATGAAATTCCAGCTAGTAAGTCAGGAAAAACCAAAAGCTAGAATGCTAGAAAACCAGAAAGGGCTTTGTTTTCTGCCCTCCGCAAGTCCTTCGCGGTGGCCTAAGCACTCGCCCCGGCATACCTCAAAAATAATTCAAAAATTTACTTTTAATAGCAATTCCATTTGCAGCCAAGTGGCAAGTGAGCTCAGGGGAGACCCAAAAAAGAAAACCTGCTATTAAAGAGGTGTTTCCAGTGGCCGATTTAAGCCAGCCTGCTTGTTGGCGTTTTGGATTGCTTTTCGGCCATATCGTGTGTGTGTTTTCTGTCCGGAGCGGGGCTTCTGGCACAAAGGAAGTGTGCAAGGGGCAGCCAACTGCCGGAATAAAAGCCAGGTTGAAGCTAGACGCAGACAAGGACCTTCAGACCTGCCCAACATTTAGTTTCGACTCGGCTCTCTGCTGGCGTGGGCCTGCCACAAAAGGCCTTACGTGTTGCACAAACATAAATTGTGCAACAACGTGTAAACTACTTTTTGACTGCATAAAGCCCGCCATTCCCATTCCTGTAACCATGTCCTTGCCGGGCCATTCCGAGCCATCCTTCTTATGAACAGAACTAACACCCTATTCATACCAGTCGACTTTTTATAATGCAGGAAATAAGTGCTCTTTGTCATTTTTAATTTAACTACAATTACTTTTGTTTTCCACTTGGATTAATGGTACTTAACTTTATCCAAAAAAATGTACATTTAGATTTATAATAGGGGATGCCATAAATATCTTATGGGGCTTCATATATTACAAAATATGTCCAAAAGTATGCTATGAAAATATTTAATTTAATTTTAATGTATATAAAAGATTGTTGCCTACTTTTAGACACCACTAAAAATATTATATGGAAGGGTTTTATAAAATATTATCAGTTCGTTGGTCTGCAGCATTCAAAATAAATTGTTCAATACTTTTTAAACCTTTTTAAGGGACTTTAAAGCCACTAATGAAACTTAATAAGAGGCAAGCATTTTTCAACGAAAACAGGGTGAATTAACTTCGGTTTCCCGAAGCAGGCTTCCCTGCTTTGTTGGCCATTCCCTCGACAAGTGTTCATTCAGAGCTACGTGTTATGGGCTTTTCAGCCGTGCAACGTCTGCCGTTGTAGCTCGTTGCCTGCCATTCGGTTTTGTTCTTTTCATGTTGCAATCTTAAAGGGTCTTCAAGCTGTGCCCCAGAGAAAACAAAGAAACAAACCGTGGAAGGCAAACAATACATGATATACTCGTGCTCGTGCTCGTATAGAACCATGGCCATATGAAAGCATTCTGATGTTCCTCCTTTCGAGTGACACTTTTCTGGCTTTCCTATCTGTCTGTCTGTCAGCAGGCTATTCACTAATCACGTTAAGCGGTTAATTACTTTGCCGGGCAGATGCCACAGTCTGCTGGGTACTGAGATAGTAGCACATTCGAATGACCCCACTCAATATTTTATGCGACCCATAAATCTTGCAAGGTCGCTGGGTTCATGATTCGGGCTTCTGGGTTCATTGGGGGTTATGCAGTGGGCGGTGACATTAGCATTGCATTTGCATAAAATAACACGAATATTTTCGCCACACCCCCCCGCGTGGCATACAGCAAAGCTTGCCACCCCATGATGCACAAACTTAATAAACAGCGCAGTTTATTCCACGCCTGGCCAGCCAAGCAGCCCTCACAAACATAAACATAAACGGCGGAGAACCCAAGGAATTTATGCACATTGGCATGCACATAAACGCTGCCTGTTACTGGTTATTGTAGCACCGCTCGGCCTTGTCCTGCCTTTGTTTTCGCTGCTGTTGCATGTGCACTTTTCAGTGATCCCACCCCCTCTCGGCCTGGGAAATTTCAACTTTCCACCAGCTTACGCCAGGCGGCTGCATAAATATGCAACGCTTATCACATGGTTTTATGGCAGAAGGGGCTTCACAGTTTTAGTAATGGTCGGGGGCTGAAATCACGCCCACATAAGCCCATAACTGAAGCCGTCTACAGGTGTCTGCAAGGATGGTTAAGGATGGTTAAGCCAAGTATGGTGGGTGGAAAAAATCGTTTACAATTTGACGTAATTTACGGCTCCAGCCGGCTATCATGGAGTACAAGGGGTATTGGGGAAGGCTTATAGAGCGTGGGGGAGATCTATTCTGTAAAATGTACTCATGATATGAATGGGGTCTAGGAGTTACTTCCTTTTTTCATTCATTCAAGTTTAATTGTCAGATAAGTAACTTGATCAAGCTATTTAAGTATAAAAAGAAAAAATTAGGCTGTCATAAAGTATGCTAAGTCAAATTTCAAATTGTATTGCATACTTTCCGGCACCGTAAATTGAGATTTCGTAAATCCTTTTAAAACAAACGTTCTCACGTAAACTTCATTTCAAGTGAGATGTTTCTTTCAAAAGGATAGCGTATTCTCCTGCTCAAGGACTACTCCAATCTCCTTTTTGCCTGCCAGGAGTGAAGCTTATGTTAAGCGTTAGCGCCTCGTGCGCTTTGAATATAAATTATTTCATATTGCCATTGGGCTCTCAGCGAAATTAGTTCCTCCCCCAGCCCGCCACATCCTCTGCAGGAAGGCAGGTCTGGCAGGACTACCTTCTACTTACAGCACTCTGAATTGTGGGAAATTATTTATAAAATAGTTTTCCGCACTGCTCGTGCATTCGGGCCGGCTTCTTTCCCGCGGCAAATGCAATTAGCATTCGCTGATTACCCGGCGAGGAAATGGCACGAGTGTAAATTATGGTTTTTACTTTATGGCAAATTAACCAAGTGGTTTTATTTCGCACACACATGCGCGCCGCCAACTTTTAACGGCCATAAACTCGGCATTCTACGGAGGCTGAATTCGAAACTTTTCGGCTTATGCTAATGTGAAAGCCAAGCGGCAAGTAACCGTCCTTAAACGGCAAATTCATTTGCCAATTACCAGGGGCCGTGACATTTGAGCTGGTCCTATTTTGGATTTTTTTCCCCCGGACTGCCTCGTAATCTGTCAACCCACTTGGCCAGCTGAGGTGAAAGGGTTGAGAGCCGGGGGTTGAGGGTTGAGCTCAGGTGCACAATGGCTGTCCAGCTGTCAGGCCATGAACATGGTACTCCAGTGCCTTGCTTGTTCGCAGGACCATTTCTATTTCAAGTGGCCCCAACTCCCGACCTCTGACCTGCCACCTCCCCCCAAGACGTGCCACGTGGCGTATGTGCAATGCGGACTTCAAAGAGCCAGCCACTTCGTGGAAGCGCCAAGCGACTCGTGGCTTTCATTAAGCTGACACCTCGCCCACGCCCACCTCCTGGCCACGCCCCCTTTCTACTGGATGCCGGATCATGTATATAGTACAGTACCCACAGAACTACCCAACCACGTCGCTACACACTCCTACAAAGTTGGGGGGCCAAAAGTTGTTATATTGGAAAAGTTTCTCTGCTTGATTTTTAATATCACAGGTGAACGTAAATAATTTATTGCATTCATTTACGTTTCACATCCAATCGCGCCACGTAAAGATTTCGAAAAGCTGGCAAGGTTGTAAGGGGTGGTTCCTCGGGTGTACTTCCAGCCACAAGGAGCCATACAAAATTTATTTATGCGTTATACAACAAAAGGCAAAGAAACTCTAACAATGTGCCAACAGCCCGTTGGCTTTAGCCGGGGAAAATCCTTTTAGACCATAGATAAGGAAACTTTAATAAACACGCCACACACGCAACCTGGGAAATTGATAAGAATATGAAAAGTTTGTGGTGGGCAAAAGTTTTCACGACCGCCGGAGGTATGTTCCCTTGGCTACTTACAGTGTAGCCAACCTAAGCTGAACTGAAAGTTGCCGCCTTTTAATTTGTATGGCCCATAAATACAAGTCGCAGAGTAGATGTTTTTGATAAATATCCCCGCGACTGCTCACCTGTGCTTCTTCATCTCCATCTGCTGCTGCTTCTTGATCTCCATCATCTTCTTGTTGTTGCTGTCGTAGTTGCGCTGGTGCACCTCGTGGAACTCGCCCACATCATGGTAGTTGGCCAGCGAGCCGAAGGGATTGTTGTACAGGCTGCCGTGGTGGCCGTGCCCCTCATGGTGGTGCGACAGAAAGTGCGGGAACTCATCTGCAATGCCGGGAAAGGTGGGCAAAATTGGTGAAATGGCAAATTGGGAATCGAGCAGGGCAAAGGAAAGGCCCAGAGAACAAGGAGGAGCACTGGGGGTCAGCAGTCAGGCTAATTAACGTAAACGCCGCATTGGCAGTTCCTCGTTTGGAACGCAAACAGCACAGAAATGTCGCATTTGCCAATGCCGCTTCACAGCTTGTTGTCTTGTCAAGTGCAGACACACAGAGAGAAATTATTTGTGGGAAATGGAATTTGCTGTACTATGTGGTAATTTACCAAGCAATGTTATGGTTTTTAAAACTATCCAACTATTGCATAGTTTAATATTCAGGGGAACCACACAAATCACAAATATTTTTAAGTTAGTTTTTGTATAAACCTAAAAGTATGCAGCTATATATTTTTAAGCTATAACTCCAATGAATTCATGAATAGCATTCATTCACTGCATACTTTTAGGTCGATCAGCTTTGGTTTGGTACGACTTTCAAGATGTTGTTGCTGAAAATGGTTCTCAATCCTCCCAGTGCCCTCCTCCGTGGCCAAGACAATGGTCACCACTCACCCGCTCGTGCTCCGGCCGGCCAGCGCAGGCTCTTGTCGTATCGGTCGATGTACTGGCCCACGGGGACGTGGTACTGCTGGTGGTACTGGTTGAAGTACTGCTGCTGGTAGTACTGCTGCTGCAGCTGCTGCTGACTCAGCTGCGTCTGCTGCTGCTGCTGCGTGCGGCGCTGGTGCTTCCCGTTGAACGAGTAGGCGTGGTGGGTGCGCACGTACTTGTCCTCCACCTGTCGATGGGGAAAAGGAGCACAAAGGAGCCCCCGAAAGGGCGGTGAGTCAGTGGTTGGGGCATGAGTGGTGGTGGGCTGCCAGATCAGCAAAACAATTACAAAAGTCACTTCAATGTCACAGCCCCGTCCAGAGCCACACATCTGGAGCCGAGTGCCCGCGTCCGGCTTAAATTAAATATGGATCAGGACCCAAAGGGCGAGTTCCACAACTGGCCACATACACTGCGACTCCCTGCTGCATGGCCAGCGGGCGCGTTTATGAATAAATTCCATTTTAGACTGGCCCCGGCCAGCCATAATGAATTTATTTAAATTTCATTTCCTCTGGCCGCCGACAGCAGCTGGCCGCTGGCTTTTGCAATTAAAACGAAAGCCCTCGCCATGTAGGCCATAATTATAAAATGGCTTAAACTGATGTTAATCTTGTGTGCGGGTGTCTGTGTTCCCATCCCCAGGCAGTCGTTGCCAGTGCATTATCCCAGTGATTAACCAGCTGCCCGGCGGCATTTCTCGCACATAGTCAGACATTCGGACGCGCCGCGGTAAATAATCCATTGCAATTTGGCTCCGATTACGGGCCTCGATTGCGCAATCGAATTTGGCCGAATTGCCCGCCTCAAATATCACGCATACGCACCTTTTTCCCATTGATTAGCCACGTGATGTGGGGGGCGGGCCGGCCGCGGGTGGTGTTGCACAGGGCGTAGAGCTTCTCGCCCACTACGAAGGGCGTCCGCTTGCGAAACCTTATGGAGGGCGGACCCGTCTGGGGCACTGCAAATGGGTAAGGATACAAAGATACATATAGGTGTAATTAAGCTGGCTGTTGGCCTTATCATGTTGGGTATTATTACGCACAGAACACGCTCATCAGCTCGTCGGCGCTGGCCTTGGTGAAGATGGGCGTATCCGTGGAGACCTCGCAGTAGAACTGCCCGGAGAGATCGAACTGGACGTCCTTGAGGGTCACCTGCTGCTCATTCGAGTTGTCCCACTGTGGGTGAAGGGGTGCCAAAACAAAAAGTAGTACCAGCAATTAGCAACAGCGTACATAGAAAGCTCATTAGGAATGTCCACAAATTATCTGCAATTTACAGGACATCCCCAATCAGAGGACCGTTAAACTGCAGTTGTAATCAGAGGACTGACTGCCGTAATGATGATTGAGTAAATAAGTGGTACAAAACGCTCTACTTACATCGATTTCGGCCCCCTCGATGGACGTGTTGCGGAATGGCGGATTGCGTCCGTTTATGAATTCAAAGAACTTGCCCTTGTCAACCTTCAGCCATGTCACCTGCAAAAACAAAAAGCCAAAAACAGAGCACATTTATCAATATTAAAAGAAAGCCATTCGCATTGCCGATTGCTGTTTCTGACAGTGATTGAATGTGTCAGCCCTGACAGGAGCCCGGGATCACTTAATGCTGCAGCGGCATATATTAATAAATGCCTTAAATGGTATTGCGCAACTTCGTTCGCCACTCGTTACGTAACCAGCAGTAGAGCTCAGAGGAAAAAACACCCCAATCCCAATTTTAATTCCAATTCCCTGCCAACGGCAGAGCAATTTAACTTGGCAACAAGTTGCACTAACTGAATGATGTTGTTGCCAGCGCGTTAAACTGTAAACTGTAAATAATAAAACGTTTTTATTGGAATGGCAGATTCGGGGGGGAGTGTTGGCGCACGTCACCCCGCAATTAAAAACAAAATCTACAAACGCAACTTGCAGTGGGACACAAAAAGTTACTGCTTCTGCTACTGGCTGCTTTTTTTAGGGGGCGTGGTTCGTGGGGCTTACGACGACGACAAATATGAATAATGAAAATGGAAATTAATTTCCATGCGCAAGTTTGCCACACTCAACTTAAAACTAGCCGGGCTGACAACGCTTTTCTGGCCGGATGTGCGGCTCTTGTCGCCCATTTTTAATTACGCCCAGCATTTATTTATTATGCATATTTTTTAACGCGCCGCATTCATGGGCTTGCCTTAATCATATTTCAGCGGGGTGTTTGGGCGCCGGATTAAGGTTGAAAAGTAATTTATTTTTCTTGCGGCAACAGGACTTTGTCCTTAATCACTGCTGGAGCCCGATACCTGATTAAAATATGTCGTTAGTACACTACATGTAATTTTTCATTTGTCTGATAAATTAAGTACCTGCAGCAGGGAAAATGGTTTGAATATAAATAAATATATTTATATATTATAACATTTGAGTTGAGCTTGATAGAGTTGTCTCTGAATTAAAGCAGTTTTTATAAATCACTTAAAACATGTCTAAAAGTATGCAATAAATACTAGCAGAAAACCCCAAAATTTATGGTAGCATACTTTTACACACCTTCGAATTTAAAAACTATTTATTTCCATGGTAATGTAATAATTTGGATTTTTGTAATTCGTTTCTTGAAAAAGGCATTAAAAAGGTATCTAGTTAGCACAAGTGGCCAATGCACCTCCTTGAACCCGCGGATCAGATGGCCTCAGGTCACTCCACGTGTGTCTGCGTCCCAGGCGTCTGCTGATGGCTCGATTGCCACGCTCCGGACAAATTGCATTGATTGCACGCAACTTAATAATATTAATGTGCTTATTGAATGTGTCCGCGGCAGGCGAGGCGTATGCGTAATTTGTGCCGCAAATGTTGCCATTACTCAAGTCCGTGTGTGTTTAGCGCCGTGCGGGTCAATCAATAAAGGCCACACAAGCACTCAGCCACCGAACCACCGCACCACCCGGCCACTGAACCACCGCACGGGGTCATAATGAGAGGGCAAACACAAACGGGAGTACAAACACAAAGTTTGTGGCTCTGGCTCTGGCTCTGGATCGGCATCTGGAAGGGCCGGCCATTAGCGCTCTCTAGCACTGCCAGACACGCATCCAGTTTTATCAACCACTTGTGGTCGTTTCAAACATTCTCCTCGCCCTGGCATGCAACTGCCAATCGCCATATCGCTGGCATATGGCCAATGGATCTGAAAGTAATGAAAAACAAAGGGCCTCCCAATATTTACCTTTCCCGCTGATGATGTGTTTGCTTTGGCGTGTCTGCATGCCTGCCTGCCTGACTTTCATTCTTTTGACTTTCGGGTTTCTGTTTGTGTTTGGGCTTATTAGGACCCGCATATAGGACTTCCCCTGCCACACAGCCGACACAATAATACACGAAAGGCTGAAAAGTGGTAAATCAAAAGGCCATTAATGAGCTGCCCCGATGGCAGATTGTGCCCACTCCGTAATGAGTTTATTTAAGAGGGTTTGTATGTATAAATATACGCTTTTTTTGGGCAAAAAATTATGTCATACATGTGTAAGGCAACGCAAACGGTCCGTCACTGTTAGTATTTGCGTTTTAATTGCCTTTTTAGTGCCACTTCCACACAATTTGCCACGCTTCGTGCAACAATTCGAATGGCAACTGGCGAATGGCTGCGCGCCCGGCGCACTCGCTTGTATAGTTAATTATACTAATTAGCCATTGGCCGGGACTGCCCACAGAACTCGACCGACTGGCCAAATAAATAAATGTCTACATTTGAGTGGTATGTTTGGCTATTTGGTCGCCTGGTCGCCTGGCTAATTGTGCATGTTTCCCGCCCCAAAGCACACACTTCCCTTTGGCGCATTAAATTTGTTAGTTGACACTTTTCGGCGGATGGCCAGTGGCGGATCCAAATTTCCATGCAAATGAGACACCACAATGGCGGCTTAAAGTTGCCCCGGGTCACGATCCGGAAGCACGACATGGAATTCCGTGTACTTCAGTGTTTTCGAGTGCGGCTCTCGGCACAACAATGGATGTGCCACTCCAGCTCAGGACCCCACTCCACCTTGATGTCAACGTCAATTCGGCTGTGTTCTAAATCCATTTGGCTTCCACGAAAAAAAAGAAAAAATAATCAATATAAGGCTAATGTTGGCCTGACCTCCTCCTCCTCCTCCACTCTGGGCCATAAAATTTGTACGCTTTTTTATGGTACTTAGAGTGAGCAAAACGCTGACCTTGAGTGGGCATCGGTGTGACTACTACTGAATAGTGCTGCTCCCTCGCCCGCTGAGGTCAAGTTTTCCGCATTGGCCATAAACCCAAGTTTGGCCCGCAAAAGGCTTGGCCATGATTTTGGCGTACGCAAGTGCGTGTCTGTTGATGTTTCGTGATGGAATTAAGTAAACTGAAGTGAAATTAATTGCCGCGCGTCTGGGTCTGAGTCGATATTGAGACGGAAGCGGTAAAAGGTTTATGGCCCCACCCCGGAGCCACGGATTCAATGGAGCGGAATGGCACTTTGAGTGCAACTTTTTTGCAGGCGGGATGCCTTTGACTGCCACAAAGTTGCGGCACGAAACTTCTGCTCCATCCACCTCCGCCATCCTGGCCGCAGGATACGGCTCGGCGTCCTTGCTGCTTTTTGTCACAGTGCCGGAAACTTTCTGCCCACAAAATATATGGCACAAGGCGAAACAAAGTTTCCTTGGTTGGGCAATTTTTATTTTTCAATTTAAAGTTTTTAATGCGCTTTCCATAATTTATATGCGCATGCATGACACGGAGTTAATCCCATCGCCAGGCACTCACCTTGAACAGTATTTCCGGCTGGACATTGTGCCGGCACTTGAAGGTGGCACTCGATCCGCGTTCCACATACCGGGGCACCACTAATTGCACCTCCACATCCGATTGTCCGGCTGAAAGGCAGGAAAAAACACATATAAATACGGGCAAGAAGTGGCAAACAAAGGGTACTCCCAGAATGAAAAGCTCGCCCAATTGTGGTTTAATTGAAAACCCATTAAAGGGCTTGGTCGAATGAAAAGAAATTGGCAGTAACCCAGCTATGCCGGCAATTTAAGGGAAATTTCGAAACTGCGGTTGCCCCCTTGGGTGAGAGATACGCCAGTGAACCGGCAGATTACTGGCCATCGTCCTTCGACCTGGCTCAATAAATCTTAATTTGTTTGCCCAAGTGCACATGAGAAATTTGTGCGCCTGCATGGCGCCGGGAGTGCGTTTCCCTGCAGGCGGGGTGTCAAATATTTGCAGCCCTCTTTTACGGAGGAGTCACCCATTTTCCATTTTTCACACGATGGGAAATGGCTGGTCGGACGGGGCGGGGGAAATGGGTATTTGGGTGGCATTTAAACGACACTTTCGCAGCCAGCACGTACCAGATGCCAAGGTGCAGCTGCTCCGGCAACGAGTCGGGCTTTAAAAAAAATTGAAAATTTATATTTGTCCGCAGCTCGTTCACACACGTGGCTGACCACCGCTGCGTATACGTAATGTGGCCATGTCTGTTCAGTCCGGCAGCTGATGACATTTAGTGTGTGTGTCCTGGCCAAATAACAAGCACGTTAAATGAAGTCCTTTTCGGGCTGATTTTGTGGGCATTTCAAATATTGTGTGAAAAAACTTTGCATATGCTAAAAGCGAGACAGGAACAAGTCACAATCTGCTGAATGCCATTGAAAATCGGCATATTTTTTTAGCAATTTTCCCAATTGACTTTGCTGATTACTTCTTCAAAAATCGATATATCAATTTTGAGTGTGCCTGCGCTCGCTCGGCGTTCGCAATCATAATTAAGACACAAAGTGGCCGAGGGCAAACACATTGCCCCCAATTTTTTTTGTTATTCTCCTTTTGAGGCCCTATCCAATGGCGCCAATTTCGCTTCCATTTTCATTTTCATTTATTCACACCACGCGTCCATCGTCAGTCACGCAAAATGTCAACGACTGAGTAAGTAAAAAACGTGTCTGACAGCGCGAAAAATATGGAAATAATCGGATAACGCAAAGCGAGGGGAACAAAACCCAATGAAATGAAGCGTGTCAAGTGTACCACTGTGTGTACCGAGGTGTGCGGATCGTGTGTATATATGGATCGGCGGTCGGAGGCCCGAAACAGTTGGCAACTTGTTGCAGTACATGGCGTAAACATCGTGGCATCGTGGCCTATCGTGGCCCCCAGCATGACGTACGTGTTCGTGCCGCACGCTAACGAGCCGAAATTTGCGAAAATTCAATCATAGCCCCGGCCGACTGGCCAAGACATCCTGGCCCAGACCCAGAAACGGGCCCTGAAAGCCCAAAGCCAAACCGCAGCCGCAACAGGAGGAGAGTCCAAAGCCCCCGGAGCTCCCAAAAAAAAAGAGGAGCCCCTGTCAGTCATCAGACACCGATGGCTTGACTTTGCAGTAGCTGCTGGCTATATAATTTTTTTTTTCGGCATTTATGTCGTCATTTTTCAGCCCTGGCAGCTGGCCAATATATCTAGCATGTGTATTCAAGGCGGGAATAACGAATTTGAACTGCACGACCGCTGACAAGATGCTCAGCAATTATGCTCCGCTGACTGTCTGCGAAAAAAATTCATTACTAACTGTGGCAACAAAAAAGGGGCAGGGGCAGGGGCAAAAAGCGAGGGCGCCACAGATCCTTTGGGTTGTGCAACAAGCTGCGAGACGAGTTGGCAGCAGGCTTAACATTTCCACCACTCACTGGATGGATGGCTGGTGGCTAGTTGGTTGGTTGTTGGCTAAAAAAATAAACGAACAGCATTTCTTTGTTCGCGCTGTGTTCTTTTTTACAAGCGGAAATTGATGATTTTCCACGGGCTGAGCGACAATAAAGCGAGCATCATGTCAGAAAAACGCAAATAATCAATCAATCAACATTAATCAACGCTCGGCGAAAGAGACAAGCCCAAAAAGTGGCTCTGCCTGCGCATTTGACTTTAACAACTAGATTAGGGCTCGAAGGAAATTGATATTTATTGCCACAAAACTCGATTCGCCAGTAGATAAACTTCAAGTGCTGCCAGCTTGATTGGTTTCCATACTCATGTCGGTACTCCCACTCCCTGAGCCTTCATTAGACAAACTTGCAGCCAGGTGTTCAAAAATACACACAGCAAACCACAAAACCGGAAGCATAATAAATGCTTACCCCATCTCCGGGATATGAACTCAACTTAAACTGCTGACCGCAGGACCACTGACCATTGGTCAAGGAGTTTGAGCACTTTTCGTTGCCATTCGGATAGTGCGGCCCCGGCCATGATTAATGGGCCAACTATTAAAGTCGATAATTGTTTGCCGCTGGATAATTTAAGAGCCTCAACTGGACGGATGATTGATTGACCCTGGCTCCCATGGACAGGCCGCAATAATTAAAGAGCCCCCTTCGCTGGTGGTCAACTGTTTTCCGCTAATTAAAATAAAGTCAAACAATATAACGGGGAAACAAAGGCGATAAATATCGGGCACGTTTTCCACTGATTGCCACATCAATATTTGCGGGGGGCTATTAAATGGAGTATATGTCCGGAAATAAAAATATTCCTTAATGGCGCTGGAGGTGCGTCAATTAATATGAACAACTGTTTGTGAGGCCTTAACCTATGAATAATTCATTATATTTATCTATGATTAATCTTGTCAAAACTATAAGAACTATAAATATATACTATATACTTTTGAAGGGGTAGACAAATTATGTTCTCAAACTTTTCAAACACAAAAGAAGCCCTTTAAATGCATTACATATTTATTACCTTTTCTCTTTAAATATTCAGACCTTTTTTTGTTGGATTCTTCAATTAATTATTAGAACGAATGCTTAACCTTCTAAGCATTTTTGGAACCAAAAGGTCTTCTAAAACTTGAACTCCATTAACCCCAAGTGCTTCAAAGTTACCTCCTATAAATATATAAATATGACCAACGAAAGTTTTCCAGAATTTATGATTCCTACATTTAAGCAGACTTTTCTGTGGACTTAAAAGACACCGAATGCTGATTTCAAAACCCATTGCTGATGGCGCGATTATTGCTCGGAGTGTAGACCGCTCCGAAGACATTCAGTAATATCGACTGGGGGTCAGCTGTCTTGGCCCGTCCAGCTGTCAGTTGGAGTCCAAAGGCTCCCCGGCGCCCCGATGGCTGGGAGTCATTATGGCAGAGTGGCAGACAATGCCCGGGGCATTCGCACTCACATTCCATGGAGTTCATTAGACACGGGCAGCTGCCAAGACATCCTGCCTGTCCATCGACCATCTACCAATACTTTTCGAAACTGATTTCCTGTCCTCATTACGGCTGTTTGTCCGAGCCGGTCCGATGATGGGGATTTGAGGCCAGGGCGTGACTGTCAATAATTTCCAACGTCCCCCGACTTATCGCAGTGGACTTGCCATTTTCTAATTGATTTGTGGCCACGTGGCCATCCAATTTAAATGCATGCTTGATTGCGAGCACACAGCACACACAGACGAAGTCGACCAACGCAGTGGCTCGTGACTGGCAGGAAAAGTCCACAATGTTTTTAAAGTTGACCGCACAAAGCTAACATTTGGCTGGCCAAAACACACTCACACTATCGGCGAGCATAAGCCAAACAATAAAACGGCAAACAGCCGGCATTTACCCACTCTTGCCAGGACTAGGGCCAGGACTACGAAAAGGATAAGGGATAAGGCCATAAGTCGTTATGCTGCCGAGGCGTTCGTTCAGAAAACTGTAAGCACTGGCTTTAAGCGGTGTCCTTCGTCCCTTTTCAGCTCGGCCCACAGGCTCGGTGGCGAAACAAAAGGCCGAAATAAAAGGCAGACAAGGTCCGCCGGCATGTTCGAGGCATAAAGTAATTTTATAGAACAAATCACAGGCATTAGCGGATATAAATCCAGTTTATCCCTGCCAGCGTATGCGCGCGTGAAATTCAAATAACTCGGGATGGCACGCAACATTGGAGGGCGCCGGAGAAATGGTCGATGGTGGCCTCTTCTGGGTCCTTGAGCTTGTAATTCCATATCCCCCACACTGGCTACATGTGGGAACCTATCCGCCGTGGAAAGCGGAGACTTTCAAATGGGCCAGTTGCCCAACTCCACTGAAAGACAAATTGCTTGGCCTTGGCAGGCCATCATCAAAGGCAGTCCCAGCTGAACCAAACTTTAATGGCTTTAAAGCGGGCGATTCCAAATTGAATTGGCCCTTTCTTTTATTTTATTCCGTAATTTTCACTCCCACATTTTAGTCACATTTCTGAAATTAAATCACAGCCGAATGCCGCCATGAATGGAATCAAAATCAAAAGAAAAATAAAATGAAAATGAAAATAGCCGACCATAGCCACCATACAAAAACACGGGCCCAGGCTTATACAAGCCCCCGTGCACCATGACCGACAAAAGTAGCCAATGTAATGGCCAAAACAAAATATGAAAGAAATTGCGGACCAGCCAGGGCCAGCTCCCAGAACCAGAATCACAACCAGAGCGCCACAGGAAGCCAACTTCCTGGTTGAAAATTTTATCTTTGGGTGGCCCTGGCAGCGACTACGAAAATGAAAGAGTCCGCCCAGCCAGCCAGCCAGCAAGATGTGGGGAAAAAAGCGGGCAGAATCCGTTTATATGTATAAGAAAGTGGCTTCAAGGACACCCCACACCGCCTCTGCTGCTGGCGGCTGCACCACTACAGCAGTAACTACAACTACATGGGCATCTAAGGTCCTGCCCAGCTACGCCCACAGGGCGGCCAGGCACGTAAAGTACATACCAGGCCATGCCACTGTGCCCCACTGTGCCCCGCCCACACTTGCCGTTTACAAGGCCGTGGAGCGAACACATGTAGGCCATGAATCTCATAACGAGTGTTAGACATGCGCCACGAGCCTCGCACGGTGGGCAGAAAGGGGGAAAGTTGTTTAAAAATGTATAAAAACAAGATAAAATAAATATTCCTTACAAAAAAGTATTCAGTAAATACCTTACAAGCAAAACTTTCCTAGTTTTTAGAAATGGGGAAACCTTATCTATGTTAATATATTATAACTTCATATAAAATATACGGTATTTATATTGGGGGTCTTGTCCTACAGTTTCTTGAATATTTTCCAAATTATTTACAAATGAAAAACATTATACGGAGACCACCTTACTCATAAATCAAGTCGGGAATACCAACCACTTTTTTCATAATTTCAATATATGGGCTGTATCATGTAAGTTTGAACCTTCCTTATTTTATCTGTTTAAAATATGATTTTTAATTTATTTATAATCAATTTTTGATAATTTCAAAAAGGCTTAAAATCACTAAAGGATTTTATAATAAATGTTATTCGGAACTGGAAAAGCTTTTATACTCGAGCCATTGTGCACTTTCCGTGTGGTAAGACTTGAAATCCAACTTTAAGCCAAAATCCTGGAGATATTCCCCAGTTTCTTAGCCAGAAATATTACTATTCAGACCCATAGTCCACCGTCTTGTTGTGGGTGGTCTGCGGGGCCCTGAAAGAGTGTGAGGATGGCCAGCAAACAGTTGCCGCTCCAGCGAGCGCGACCTGGACCTGCCTCGTAAAGATGCAGACCATTAAAGAAATGAAAAGCAAACGCCGGCGACCGAGGCTTCGACTGCGACGGCGGCGTTGGCAAACACATAAAAATGCTTAAATTACTTTTAAGGGGAATTATTTATTATTAATGGGCGGGCCAGCAACAGCAGGAAAACAACATCAGAAGGGACAACCGCAACGGGAAAAACCAGACTGGGCCAAATTACAAGGGCCAACCACTCGAGTTTCAATCATTTTGCATCTGGCTAATGCGTAACAAAAATTGGTATTCCTAATTTAAATATTCTCTGGGGGCGGGAAATGCAATTTTAATCGAGGGGCCGGGGTGCATTGCTCATTTCCGGTCGCTACATTTATTCATATTCCACAAAAACATTCCACAATCGGTTTGGCAAACATGATTTAAATCATTCATGACAGCTGCAGGAGAGGCCAGTGAAATTCCCGACTGCATGTGACATTTGGCTGGCTGAATGTACCGATTTGCTTATAACCAAGTCCTATTCAATTTCGAACCCAATGCCATTCTAGTCGCCGAAAACAATTAAATGAGTGGAATTATTTATTTATTTTTTCGGTGTGACGACGACGACCTGGGAGAAGTGACATTCGCAGCTGTGGCACGGTTTTAGAAAATTGAAAACATTTTCCACCATTACCAAAAATATATACCGAATGTTTGGAGACCGCAGGTGGAAGTGGCGCCACCACGCCCACCTGGACAATTAATGGGCGTTTGGGCCACGTGCTGCTGACCGGCATCACATCAGGTTGAGCCCGCGTCACAATTATGTTCGGTATTCGTAATTCGGCCAGGGAAAACATCCTATAGGTCTGAGGGCCAGGGCCAGGGCCTTTGAAGTTGGCTAATCTCTAATCTACACAGGCATTAGCCCAGTGACACGAGCCCAGGACCTCGGCTGGGATGAGGGGCACGAAGGGGCAGTTGGGATGACGGCATTGAGCCTGCGGCGTTTTTCGAGCCTGCTGATGATATTGACATTTATGCTTGACCCACAGTTTGACATTTTTTCTGGTGCCCACTCCGTGTTTTTCTTCCTCTTTTTTGTTAACTTCATTTTGGGTCCCATTTTTTGTTGACACTGGGCCGCACCTGCTGTCGGCCCGTCTATTTGTTTGGCTAATGTCTGTGGCCAAGAGGACATGTGATATGCGTTGGTAGGGAATGGTATGGCCTGGCCTGGCTTGGCCTGGCCTGGCTGTAAATGCGCATTAGAGGAGAGTCCCTATATGGCGCAGCATATTTGCGGGCTGCTAATAAGGAGCTGAGCCCGCGGCGACAGCCAAACCCTCGTCAACAACCTTGGACCAGGCAGGACTTGTTGAAACAATGCGCGTCGCACAAAAGTCCTTGCACAATCAATGCCAGCCGGCCTTTGTTTGCACAACCACCCCCGATCTTGGCCCCAATCCGAATCGGAATACTTATGCGAATACAAATTCCAATTCCTGCCGCTGGCCTGGGGCACCATTAAAAAATCAACGCCCAAGTCGGGCTCACAAAGTGCCTTCATTAGGCGTCCGGTTTTTCCCCCGTCTTGGCCTGGAAAAGCGGAGAGTCTGGGCCATTTTCTCGGTATTTCTCGGCCATACGCTTGGCCAGAAGTAAAAAGCAAATTTCTATACGCACAAAAGGCGTAACAATCAGCTCTGGGCATCATAAAATCTATATATACGTATGTATGCGGAGGCCCTTTTGTTTGGACTGCATGATTTCTGGCGATTGTAATCAATAATTTACGCATTTTCATTTTGGCCAGCCCCAAGGAGGCATTAGTGTTGGGCCCGCAATTACAAAGACAGAAGTGCCAGAGCCATTCAGGCGAGCGAGTGTGTGAGTTTTCCCTTTTCTCCTGTCCTTTATTTTCCCTTTTTCCCATCTTTTTTTCTTCCGTTTTAGTCAAGTTATCCCCAAAACGGCTTTTCTCGAGTCAACGCTGCATATATTTTGAGTGCTCTTGGACTTGCCGCTGGTCCCGAAAATTGTTTCGTTGGCCAACAGCATCATTGGCAGTCCTTCTGTTAATTTGCACGCATTTCAAAGTTATTTACTTATATTTAATTTTTGGCTCCGCCTGCACTTTCCATTTCCCCGCCAAATGCCATTATTGCCAAGCATCGCATTGTTGCCCGGGTGGCTGCCATTATTCAGCTGGTAATTCCTTGAGGATTGTGTTTACTTGAGTGCGCATGTGGCTGCCAATTGACGCGTATTTGGCTTTGTGCTTTGCTCTCTCGACTCTTATATAATACACAATTATTGAGCCACGGCGTGATTGCCATTTTTAGCGAGCGGCGAACCGAGCAGCTTGTTGAATAATAAGCAGCTTATCCTCAGCCGGAACGTTTATTCTGGGGATTTAGCCTTCCAGCTTTGAGCTGCATTTAAATGGTTTTTCTAGAGCGAAAAGTGCTGCGGCTTTAATGCCTCTCACATGCGCTTAAATATCGCAAATGCGGCTATTAATAAGGTGCGTAAGACGCCCACTCATTAAGCATACGACATGTGGGCCCGGTGAGAAGTCAAGGAGGAACAAGAGCGCACATTCATAAGCACCTACCATTAACATTATTAATTCAATTTAACGCTTGGAATGCTTTATTCATCCGTGGCTTCATCAACACAGGGGCTCATTAGGAGCTGGAGCGCTGAGTCACCTGCCGCATATTAACTGCATGGCATTAAATACTGTCGAGCTAAGCAATATCGTTACAGTCAGCACGGGCTATAATGGTCGTTTATACTAGACTGAGCTATGAATGCTTAGTACCTTAAATGGAACACTGGCAAATCCATATTTATTCAGATTTACCTACCTAAAAGTATGCTTGGAAAAAATATTGTATCATGTTTTGAAACTGATATAATATTTTGTTGCATACTTTTAGTCACCTTTTTAAGAGTTTTTAAAGCCCTTTAAAATATTTAGCACAAAAATATTGCCAGGATGTTTTAAAACGTATGCTTTGAAAAAAAATCGTATTTAAAAAACGTATTAAAATATTTCGATGCCTACTTCTGGGCATCTGTATTACAGTATTCAACATTTCTTTAGAATAATCCACATCTAAAATGAATGAAGCTTGGTAATGGGTCCTTGTATATTAGAATCAAATGTTAAAATAAACTTTCTAAGTTCTTCGTCCTGTAGCACAGTGTCATTTCCCATTCACCCACACACTCAGAGGCCACGAAAACACTGCCAGTACATGGGGAGAAAGTCGGTGAAATTAATTAAGCAGCTGCTGTCGGAGAGGAGCAGAGAAAACAATCCACATGGACTGGCTTGCTCGGGGCTGCATTGCATTTGCTTTGCTGGGGAAGCCGTAGATATCGAAAAGCAGATAGAGATACATGAGCACGTTAGTTTTAAGCGGCGGATAATTTGAAAATCTCTTTACAGGCTCGTCGGCTGTTTAGATAGCAGCTTTAAACGATTAAGGGCTTGCCTTGATTTACGTGTTACTTCCGGCTGGGAAAATTACTACGTACTACAAATTACTAACCAAGCGAACACTTTGTCACACTCTGCTTCGACCGCTCTCTCACTCAATTTGCAGTAATCACACTTTATTTGTCTCATTTCTGGTGTTCATAAAAAACTGGAAGTTCGACCTAGCCAGCACTCGAGTTTTTCCGCACATTTTTCTCGCTTTTCTCACTTTTCCGTATTGTTTGTCATGCGTTCGAGCGCGTGCCTAGATTTTAGCTAGTGTTTTATTGCCTACTTTGGGGCGCCCCACTCGAGCAAGGATCCGTGATCCCTTTTCCCGCCAAAAACACACACCGAGTCCTTGCCGCCCCGCTTTATGCGCTAACACACAGACACAACTGCACTAAAATAAAATTACAGGGCTGGTGGCGGGGGGTGTGTTGGAAAAACAAAACATTTGCCTTTCATTTGCGCCCCCTTTGCATAATAAAAATGTGTAGTTTACTTCCCCACCGCCGCCCCTTGCTCGCCCATTTGCCACTCCCACATTCTGCCAGCCCTTTTCCAGGCATTTGCCGTCGTTATTGTTTGTTTGTCCCACCCCCCTTTGGCCCAACGCCCCACCCGCCCATGTCTCCTGCTCGTGGGTGCGGCTTGTACCAGTATGTGTGACATTTCCGGCTCTGTTTAATTTTCCATTCAGCCTGCTCCACTCTTCTTCCGCCGAGTTATTCCCCTTTTTTTGGACATTTAATGCGAGTTCTTTTTCACTCGGGCTTACAATAATAAACTTTTTAGTGCCTAGACATGTTTTTATTTAGTTGAAGCGGGCCCTGGCAGATAGCAGGGAATGCCGGATAGCGAAAAATTCGAGAGACACTGGCTTTTTTAATTAATTTTGCCTACTGGCGGCGAATCGGTTTGATGTGCACCATGCGGCTTGCCAACGCCTGTCTGCCGCGGCAATAAAATAAAATACAAGGACGCCTTAAAATTGTCCTGGCTGCTTTTCGGCAGTGATTAAATTGTTATGGCCCAAGGAGGCTTGTGTGATTTTCCAGGGGGCCTCCCAACCGCCCCGATGCCTAATGACTACGGACCGAACTTTTGACTGTACTTCTGTGATTTCAATGGCCCGGCACCGGGACACAGGTTCAATTTATGCGTTTTGCTGTCATTTGTTTGGCTTGACCACACGGCTAAGCTCTTTTGGATTTCGGGGTCCTGGAAATTTATGCGCTATCACTTTTGGTTGGTCCTTCGAATCCGGTTGCCTTCCGCCCAAATCCCTTAAAACCTCAGCAGCCAAGAAGCAGGCTGCCAGGATCATTCATTTATTTTGCAGCTGCCGGTAGCGTTTGACTTCGTTGGTCCTGCTTTAAACTGCTCTCGACCTTTGTCAAAAGTTTTGCGGCCCAGAAACTTTGTGGCCGAAAATCAAACTGTGGATAATGATGAATGCGGTGGCGCTCGGCATGTGGGCCTGAATAATTAACGCTTCGCTGGGTTTTCGAATTTGAATTCTGAACTCTTGTCACTGAATTGGCTGGGACTTCCTCGATTTATATCTATTTTATGGATTTTCCAGGAATTGATTAGGGTTACTGAGATTTATTTCATCTATTAAGGCTCATTAGGAATCAAGTCTAGGGAAGATTAATAAAATATATTTGTCATCGGTTTGGTTTTAAACGAAAACAGCCGAGGAGACGAGGCTCTGCCCTTCATAAACTCATAAATTCGGTGAAAAATGGCAAATCGATTCCGCTCTTTTTGCGGTCATTGTTATTACAAAACTGTCAGAGCCCCGGACCAAGTGGAAGGCAAATGCAGGCGCCGTTGCCCGCCACGCCCAGCGTTTTTTCCCCGGCCAGTTGGCAAATCCCTTTTGATAAAGTGCCCTGCCTTTCCTGCCAGCCCAGCTTCCCCTGCTCTCGACTCCAAGTGTCGCATTATGGCCATGCTCGGCAGGCAACGCCTCGATGGCTTCGCAGTTTCCAGCTCAGTTCCTTTTTAGTGGCGGATTTGGCAATAAGAGGCGACCAGATTTATGCAACTGCTTTCATGCGTAATTATTTGCTGACATCTTAATAGTTTTTCCAAGTCTCTTTAGCCGCTTTGACGTCCTGACGCCCGTCCCCCGAACAGATTTTACAGCCAAAAATAGCTGACAATCGACTTTGCTTTGCCTCTTTGAGGAGTGTAAGTGCAAAAGCTGGGGCTTCATAAATATTTTAGATCCTACACTTAGGCATAATTGTTTTGCGGAAGCTTTACTTTTTTATTTGTTTGCTGTGATCCGTTCCGGTTTGGATTTTTTCGCAGGAGCAGCTGGCATCTGTCACCCACACACACGGTCGTATTTATTGGAGGCCTCTTAATGGGCCCCCGTTTAACGACATGGCCAGGAGCTCCATAAATAATACAAATAATAGAAAACGCTGGAATATAAAAGCGCCGCTGCCTCGCTGACTCTGTGACAATTTGTCGTGTGAGCAACTTTTTCTGATAGGCCAGCGGAGGAGTCGATAAACCTGGCTTTCTCTCTCGGTATTTTCGCCCCCCCGACTTTCTCCGCTTTCGCTGTGTGCAAGTGTCTGTATTTGTGCTCCTCCAGGCGGGCCAAAAACAAGCTTAAGTCCTTGTCGTCCTTGGCGAGGCGACGCCACCTTGGGGCTTTTAAGTTTGACGCTCGTTTATAGACTTTGCACACTTTGCATTTACTTTACGGCGCCGCTGATGCGGCTGATAATAAGACCACGCGGCGTATGCGCAATGCTGGGCGGGCGGTTCAGGAGGCCCGAAAACAATGGCATGCGGGGCTGGAAACTTGGGGGCCCCGAAAAGTTTTTACAGCCCGATACACACACGCCTCAGAGACACCTATCCGGCAGCATCCTTAGGCCATTCGAGTGCCCTGCCTTTGTTTCGCCGAAGCTTGTTTTATAACTTTTTGATTGTCTTTGCGCCAAATTTGTGCGAAATTGTTCAGGACTTCGGCTTTTCCGTGCTGTTTTCCTCGCACCTGCAATTTGTGCGCGGGGCATACATTACGGCCTGCCATGTATAATATTTGGCTTAATCTGATTTCTGCCACTCAAGTTAACTTCGACAGCAGGCGCTGCGAAACTTTGCCCGCCGGCAGAGCAACAATTTATAGACCGTTTACAATATTTATTTCGATTGGTAGGCCAACTTTTGGCTTCCTTCATGGCGTTTTTTACCCCCCTTTTATTTGATGACTGTATTTTCGGTGAGTCCATTAAAGTGCAATGCCAGAAACTTTCATTAGATATGCCAAAGGCGTCTTTGCACAAGTCGCTGGTAGTAGTTGCCAGCCCCGGGGGAAGGAGGGCGGTGGGAGCAGCTTGCTTTGTCAAAGTCCTCACATGTCATACGGCAGACAGGCAGCCTGGCAGCAGGCATCCTGGCAGCAGGCATCCTGCCATCCTGGCAGCCAGGAACAGCCACGCAGTCAGTTAGTCTGCTGCAGGCAACGGGCGTCCATCTCCTCGTCTGTCGCCGCCTGTCGTCGGCGTGATGTGTGTACACATCCTCCGGCTCGTCCTCGTCCCGGCAGTCGTCCTTCTGGTCCTTTCCTCCCTTTTCCCACATTTCCATCTTTAGTTGGCCTGGCCGGAGGGCAGGCGGAGCCCTGCCATTGAGGTTGCAGCCGCAGTCGCCGACGGCGCTTGCAATTATTACATTTGTATGGACATGTGGCCACATTAAGTATACGACGCGAAGGCCAGCCAGGACCTGCGGCTGTTGCTCGGCTCGTCTCCTCGTGGCCCTGTCCCTCAAGTGCCTGCCACAATATTTATTCAAATGTTAGTCCCTGGGGTGGGCAGTCAACCAGCCACCCACTCCACTGTTTAGTTAGTCAAATTGATTTATGTTTTGCTTTAATTTCAAAATTAAATCCATCGTAGAGGGCTGGACAAACACTGTCGGCGGACTTAATCCTTTTTGAGTAGCTTGAACAGTATGCCCGTCACGTGCGCCTTTTGTTGCTTCTGCAAATAAGTGCTCGACAGGCAGTTGGCAACTCAATTAGGCCATCAAGCGAAGAGGGGGCCTCCTAATGAACTCCACTTGGCTCCGCCATTAAATCTAACCACCACTAAACCACCGCCCACATAAATAATTCAATCACACACACTCAGAAAATCAATAATAATCGCATCAAGTGTCTGAGGGCAGTTTCGATTACCAGCCAACGTGTTTAAATTGTTAAGGACCCAACAAGATCCTCCTCCGGCTGCTAATCTGTGCGGGAGGCGAGCCAGTAGCTCCTCCATAAAGATTCATTTCATTTAATGACTTGAAATTGATTTCACTGTGCCATCGGCGCATTTTATATGACGCTACTTGGGGAGAAAGTCCTTAATGCGGCCGGGGTAAATTGCAAAAACGTGCTTTACGACGGGATGATCACCGGGGGCTCCGGCTCCCTTTTTTTATGTACCCCGGCGTATTAATTTTTCAGCAATTACGTTGCCACTGACAACGTGTAATAGATATGGCCGGGGAGCCTGGGCTTTTACGAGCTGCTCATTGGGGTTTTTGATTAACTTTCGCGAAGCAGCCCGTGCCAAAATGAAGCTGTAATGAAATTTAATTTTATGGCATACTTTGGCTCCCCCTGCTCATTGGCTCGTTAATCAAATCAGCCCGATAAAGCCGGTTGCCATTAGCAGTGACATTTGCAATTCATTGGGCACGTCAACGAGGATTGCATGTTGCAAGTTGTGCGACGAGCGGCTGATAAGCCGGCAATTTACAATTTATTAAAATTAAAAGCATGCGCTACCTGTAAACCGTCGGACATAGCCCACTCCAGGTGGGGCAAGCCCCCTCCTTACAGGACCGAACCGAGCCATGCTGGAATGTTTATGGAGTAAATAATCGAAGCGTGCCCAATGAATTATTCATGAGTCTTATGGAAAAGCCAGCAGCCAAAGGTGGCAGGTGCTGAGCGAGGGCGTCCAGTGCGTGACTTTCGGCTTTTTTCGGAGGGCCAAGCAGGTGTATTCGAACCCACACCACTGCCACTGCCCAGCATTTGCAATTAGCCAGACGGCGACTTCCTTTCGGCTGATTTGCATATGCACAAAAGAGTTAAATGCCAGAATTTATATATAGTTTTGTTGGTAGCCGAAAACTCCTTTATTGATCTGCCTGTTTGCTCTGGCCAAAAATAGGGTTTCCTTGGTGAATGGGGAATACTAGGAAAAACATTTACTTAAAGACATACAAAACAACACTGTGTATATCTCAAATTTCAACCTCTTTAACTCGATGTATCTACTAGTCCAACTTCATTGTCAATAAAGGGTATAAATACTCTTGAGATGCATTCTTTAAGTCGAAGTCTCTGTAACTTAAACTTCTTAAATAGCATATAGTTTTTCTCAACTTAACTGTATTTTTAAGTATTCTTCATTTTGCATTTGCAGTTTAAAGATATTACAAGTATTATTCTTAAAACCGTATTTTATAACTTTTTTGCCAACATTTCTTTAACACAGTGACAGTTTTTTACTTTGGGAAAGAGTTAATTCATTTTTGTAAACCATAAAAAAGAGGTTGTTAATTTAATATACTTATTTCCGTATCCCCAATTTCGAAAGTTCCTTTGGTCAATTTGTCCAGCATGAGTTCTATTTTAGTGCACCCCAAACTAATAATCAAAAAGGCAATCAAGAAAGCCACCACAATTGGGCAAAACAAACATGAACTTCCCTGGCAAAGTACTTACTTATTGGCTTTGTTTGCTGTAATCCTAAGAGTAAAGCGATTATCCAAAACCTATTCATATTTCCGTATTGATTGGGTCCAGCTGCAGACGGGCAGATGGGGTTTTTCAGCCTGGCAAGCCTTAGATTGAAATCCAAAATGGGCACTCGGTAGCACTTCAGCGATCTGATTATCTTCACAAAAATAAATGGCATACAATTTGTCGGTGGCTCGTTTTGGGGGACTAAATCTGGGGGTTCTACTTTTCTTTTGGCACCACCACCACCGAAACCCTAAGTATTGATCGCAGGTTTTTGGAAATCCGGGAAGGGGAGTTACATGTTTGATTGAACGCGCGCAGCTAATTGATCTAGAGCAACTCCTGCGGATCGGACGCACTCGCAGAGCAAGGACCTCGCCGGCAGGTGTGCTGCCCGGGCTCTCACTGCCACTGCTGCTGCGGAGTATGCACTTTCACTTTCACTCTCGCTTACACTACACTGCACTGCACGGCGGGGACTTTCTCTTGGGCACTGGCTGGGTTTTAGCTGTGAAAACCACTGGGCTCCGGGGCTGTTTGCATGCGCGCACTTGTTGTGCTCGTCGCAAGCGTTTATCCTAGACTGAAGTGGCAGGCGACACGCACTGGCAGCCTGGAAGGGATACTCCCACACCTGCGGCCCCCACATTTTCGGTGGGTGGGAGTCCTGCGAGTCGAGTCCTTCCAGCCTTCCACTCTCGCCAGCCGAGAGAGCAAAAGCTCCGGGGAGCTTTCCTTCGCTCACTTATCCGGCCAGTTGTTGCGCCACGGCAACAGTTCCCACGTCCCGCCGACGGCGAGTCCTTTGCCGAGTCCTGCGAGCACGAGCCCGGCCGGAATCAACAGGCTGCCATTCGAAAGACCATTCCTTCCACTTTGTCGGCGGGACGGCCAAAGCAGCCGCTTTAAATGCATTAAGTGTGGCCCAAAAGTTGACAGCCGCGGGCCATCCTGCCATTTCAGCCATCTCGGCCATTTCAGCCATTTCAGCCAGTTGGCCGACTGACACGTCCGTCCACTGGCCTGTTTTTTTTAATTACCCCAGCAATTGTCCGTAATTGGTTTCTGAAAAAACAATTTGTGTTATGGTTTCTATTATCGAGTTATAGCATAAACAGTCAATTGAAGAGGTAATGCTAGTTTGTCGTGGGGCGACATTTAGAAACTGATTCGAGGCTCGCTTCCCCTGTACTTAACTAATTAAGCCAATTGCTTTTCATTGCCTTATGAAAATATAATTTGGTTGTTTACCTTATTTGAGCGAGTATTTGCACTTCATTTGTTAAGTGCGTTCTCGCAATCAGTTACCAATTTGCATGAGCAATTTATTTTGGATGCTCTGGTACTTTAAATGGTATAGATACCGTAATATGTATATATTTAATAATCTTTTAAATCAAAAAAAAAAATATTTTTTTAAAGTAATAAGAAAACAAAAATATTGAAAATGATTTCAATATAAGTCTTGTATCTGATTAAGTTATGTCATATCATGTTTTAATTATTACCTTTTATTATCTTCTGTGTAAGTACACAAACTATAAATGTAAATTGAAAATTAAGTGATGATTTGTGAGAATATTTTATAGATAATGGTAGGATAAAATTAAATAAATATACAAGCTGGTTAATACTAGCTTTTGACCCCTTTCAACGTTTTAAGTGTGTGTTTCTACTGAACCGAACCAGAAACCCATTTCTCCCCGGGCTACGGCTCTGCCTTCCTGGCCAACTCTTCCGCCACTTTGGCCCTGACAGCGCATTACTCATTCCCACTAATATCCCTGCTGACAGCTATCCTGGGCCGTGCCGATTCCGACTTCAAGAACCTGTCACTGCCTCCGGCCGTTGCGAGTGGCATTTAAGTTTTGATGGAACGAATGAACACGGAATTATTTAAGCTAATTAACCATTCGAGATGTCCGGGGGATCTGCTTGCCACAGGATCTTGCGGCACGTGTCGCTCGTCCTTTTACGGGGCTTCTACTTTTTAAATTAACGACTGTGTGAGGCACATGGCCATAAAGTTTTATGCGCTGCTGCGAGGATCAGGCTCCGCCGGCGTATCCTGCCGCATCCTGGTCGCATCCTGGCCGCGTATCCTGCGCATGGCCGTTTAATTTTCCCCACGTCCGTCCACTTTTAATTACAAACAATCAAATCAGTTTGTGTTTGCTTTTTTTCCGCCGGCCTGGGCCACATCATTGTCGCAGCGAGAAGCAAAGACTGCAGACAGGACACGGGACATGGAGGCCATGCTGGCCCTCACCACTTTCTGTATATTTTCGCTGTGTGTGTTTGGACTCGGGCTTTGACTGCCTGCCAGCCTGTCATCATTAGTGACCACAACACAACACAAAAGTTGACATTGCGCTAAATGGGAACACGGCCCTGGGTCGGCGACATGTTTGCTCGGCGGGGATACGCTGGTATCTGCTGACACATCCAGTCTAAGGTATTAAGTCATAAAAAGCGTGGGAGCCGCTAATTTGCGAAATTATTTCGCTGGCCTTCAATTACGTTAACTTCTGGCCATTTGCCAAGCCCCCAGGACCACGTATAGTAGCCCTCTATAAGCAAAAAGCGATGATATCGCACTCGAGCCAAGCAAATATGGGTTTTCGTTCTGCAGTTTGCCTGGGAAATGGAAAATGGAAAACGGAATATTTGCTGGCCCTGTTTGTTTATGTAAATTTCTATACCGTTTTGACGCAAGCGTAATTTCAGCTGTTGGTGCAATTAAAGCACAAATAAATTTTAATAACAAAAAGTTATGAATGGCAGGTCCACAACAAGTTACCGCTTAGGAAATCCCTCTCCGATTTGTTTAAATAACAAAATGGAAATTTCAAAACGCGAAACTAGAAGCTCAGGGTTTTCCTGAGGTCATAAGAAATTTGCTGTTGTAGAAAAAAACATTGTAATGCCCCCAGGCAATTTGGGGCTCTCAGCCACAGGAACTTTTCGACCGCCGAATGCCTTTCCATGGGGCTTCCACAGGACACGCGTGTCCTGGCCAAAATGCAAGTAAAAGCTCGGCCTTTACTCGGTTTTTTCTGTTCGTTGGCTTTTCGCCATTTCGCCAGCTGAACAACAAAGCTCATTTACACGGGAAATAGCCTAAGTGCAAAAACCATTTAAATGCAAATTAAGCACAAAGTGAAAACATGTGAACAAAGCGCCGGCTGGCTCACATACAAACACGATTTGGGCCAGGCTCTCCGGCTCCTGGCTCTGGCTCCTGTCTCCTGGTTATTTCGCCTGCTAACGTGGCTTACACATCGGCTCCGGTTTTGGCTTTTCGCCGGAATGCCCAACAACTTTGGGCTGCTCTAAATGTAAAATAGTTGAGCGCCGCCAGCGCCACAACAAATACCTCGGCCCCTGCTGGGGAGGTCCTTCTGCCCGTGCCCTGATTTGAATAAATTCATATATGCATAAATGGACTTTGTTCTGGCCTGGCAAGTCAACTGCAGCTGACAAAATCAACAACCTGCTCGGTAATTGAGTCGAAGATCCGGGCTCCGAGATATCGCCCGGTCGATGGTCGATGGACTCCGGTTGTCCGGCAACTTCACGAGCAATTTACCCGCTGCGTATCGGCCGAGGGCTAATGAAGTTACACGGCTGCAGGGGTTGGTTTTATGGCCGAGGTGCATTACACCGGGAACTGGGTGCCAGGGGTGCCGCTCACTGCCCACCAGTTGAATGAGCCCGGCTCCAGGGACGTGGAGGGCCAAAGGCTGCCACTCCTGGCACATGGGGGATCCTGGTCGGGTGGCTTTTGTACCTGGCTTTCTGGCAGAAACTCATTTTCCAGGGGGTTTTACTCTGAAGCTTACGAGCTTGGGCTTTAAAATTAGGTTGAAATTGTTAAATATTTCATTTGAGTTCCGAAAATTTGTAAAAGGTTATTAAAAAACAGGTTCAGCGATATGTGGGATTCAAAACTTTGTCTTTTACCAGGATTTTCTATGTATAGGATTTTTCCAAATATTTGTTTGTTTTTACTTGTCTGATTTTTATAATTTAATTCTAAAGTTTAGACCCAAATAGTATGCTTCAGATTGATTTTTAAAAATGCATATCTCTCATTTCTTTCAAATCAGTTTTGAAAATAAAATGTTTTCCTAAATTCAACAATTTTCAAGAGTCCCTATGACTAGAAGAGGTCCCTTAACCCCTTGAAACCCCTCTGGACTCGCCCCTGATTGATGGTCGCCTGCGATGGCTGGGCCTGCAAATGTCGAGTGCGCAATGCGATAGTCTTTGATTATATCACACCAGAAGGACCAAAGGACTGGAGGACCGAGTACCGAGTACCGAGGACTGAGGACCAAAGGACCAGATCCGGACTGCCAGTGTGCGTGAACTCGATGCGAGTTGTCCGAGTGTTTGCTTTATTTATGTGCACTAAACAAACGGCAGGGCACCGACACCACTCCCCCGGGGCAAAAGTGGTGCAGTTGGTGGTGGTGGCGGCTGTACTGGATGTGTACTGTACCGCCCAGCAGCTACTGCAAATTGAGCAGCCGGCCGCAATTATTTTTACACCCCGGGAAAGGGAGCGACAGGGAGTCGTTTAACACATTCCGCAATCGAACTCGATGGGGACTCGATTCAGACACTCGAACGCAGCCCATTTCGAGCACGTTGTTTGCCCGGGAGCTTTATTATTTAGCGGGTTATTATTTGCCCGTGCGTGACAATGAATCACTGGGGAATGGGACAGGACAAGGTTGGCACAGACAGTCCACATTATGCCCAAATCAATTTATTGATTAAAAGCACTTGACAGGGGGATCAATCTAGGGTAAATCTCTTAAGGTCTGATGATACTAGCTTTATTTTCTACATTTTATAAATTCCCAAAATGTTTCCAAGCTGTTTTCCAATAAATTCAGTAAGTTACGCAAAAACCCAGTCAGTGTCCCAAGGTCTTTAAGTATTACTTATAAGCCCTGCCATCTGCCAAAAGTTTCCCAGAAGCTGGCCACATAAATTAAGTCGTGATGCTCGGCTCGACATTAGCTTGTTGATTTTGTGACCGTTCCGATGATGGGTTCATTCTTGTAAAATCTTATTAACTTTCATTGTTGTTGCCCTGGCCGGTGGCGATGCTGATGGCTGATGGCCATATGGATGTGTATCAACTGTCACAATGAAGTTTTGTCTCGCACGACCCACATTCGTTGTGCTCACAGTTCATTTGATATTAATATAGACGCCGGCCACTGCTGCCCCTGATGATGATGATTCCGCTGATGATGATGGGGCTGCTCTGCCGTTGCCGCTACATATGTTTTCATTTGTTTGACGCTGATGATGACAACCCTCATCAAAAGTTTGCACCGATGGCCGCTCGATTGCTCGGGCGAGTGGTCAACGGCTGTTGACAGGCCACTTTGACATCGTGTGGGCTGTGTCCTGTGTCCTGGTCCCGGCCGCCTGGTCCTGCAAAGGACACTCGTTGTGTGTACGCTACAGTAATACATAATTAAAAAGCCGAGGCCAGCGGGCCAAGGGAACTTTTGATACCGAAAAACATACCCACACTCGCCCACACACCCACACACCCACACACAATTTACCTTAATGGCCAAAGGGACAAAGTTTGTGATTTTCAACATAAAAGTAAACAAGTTGCTTCCAGGTAATTTATTAAGCTTCTGCTGGCCGTGCAACCCAAATTGCTGGCTGTTCGAGCAAGTTGAAGCAATTGAAAAAGGCAACGGAAAAACGCAGAGGTGCAAAGTCAATGAAAATCAAGTGCCTTCGAGGGTTCGCAGGGTGGTTGGGATCTCCAGGATACGGCTCGGGAACTATGAGGTATAGGGGACTCGAGGCCCCCGAGGAACCAGCGAGCTAGAGAAACCGAAAGAGCATACGAACACATGGCGAAATCATTTGTAGTAATTGAAATCGAACAAAGCACAAGTTTCACAGCAAAAGGGGATGGGTTGGGAAGAAATAAAAGCTGCCACTGGGGCTCGGAGCACAAAATAAATGTACACCAGAGTCGGGAAGAAGAGAGTGGATTGAACGGTTGGCTTCTGGTTCTGCCAGCTCGAGCTTTGCAAACTGACTTCCGCTGCAGGATGCAGGCCCCCGGCCCCCCATTCGAATGTGCCACAACCTCCTGTGCAACCTCCAAGTGCGGAACATGTGTTGAAAACGTGTTCAACACGGCCAAATGACGGCGACATCGGCTGAGCCATCGCTCGGGTATTGTGCACATCCATATGTATACTATATAAACCATTTGTGAAAGGAACAGGAGCCGGCGCTGCAGCCGAAATCAGCTACAATTCGCCGCTCAAGTGTGAGCAGCGCATGCAATCGTGCATGGCTTAGACGCGCATCTTGAATGACGTTAATGCGACTAAGCGGGAATCTTAACGCCACACACGACCGACATTTGCCCACATCAATGGAGCACACAGTTTATGCGGCGCATATGCAAATTGTATCCACCACTATCTATAAGAGGCGCCGCTTGTCTAGTCATTGAATGCCTGAATCGATTCAATCATACTTCTGTCACACGGGGCGTATACGTAATGCCGGTTAATTGCGGGGCGGCTGTGTGCAAAGGATTTGCTAAATGCATTTTACAATTTACATGCCAAAGTGAAATTCTCTTGCCCAAGGTAACCATATAAAATGAAAAAATATTTAAAATCAATCTAGCAAAATGTACCTTCTTTCTTAAATTAATAAACCAGAGTAACGAAATCAATTTAAGCGAAGTAAGCTGAATTTTCGCAGAAATCGAAACTCTGTCAGTGTCAGCAAGAAATGATTGGCAAAAGCTGCATTTATCCTTAATTATATACTCGAAATCGGATTCGTTTCGGGCGAAATCAAGGGCGCACCGACTGTGACTGCCATAAAAAGGCACTCAGGGGGGCGAGGCAAGTCAATAAAATCGTTTAAAAATTAATGCAACATGGCGGAGAGCAGCGCGCAATGTTTCCGGCCTGATTGGCACTTAATTTAGCATTCAATGGCCGGCTCTTGATTTTCAGCTATCAGCCTTTCAGCCGTTGTTTTGTTAAATGCAAATGCGCTGACTTTTTGCGGCACTGTGCGTGTTAATTAACTGCCCAGATAGGTATGCTAATGCAAATAAAAATGCAATTGCCACGGCTATAACCGCCTAACGGTTGAGTTACGCCAGCACGTGCTCCTCCAGTGTGTGGGTGTAAATGCGAATGCAATGGCGAATGCGAATGTGAATGCGAATGCGAATGTGAGTGCAGGTGTTCGCTTGAGTGCACTCAAACACTTTTGCTGCTTGGGCGATTTCAATAACGCAGCGTTACAACGATTGCCCGTTGAGGAGGATGGGGTGGTGAGGAGTCCTGACCAGATCCCGTCGAGCTTGGCCCTCAGCGCCCCAGCCATTTGGCCCCAAGCTCGCCATGGTCAGATAGACAATTGATGCTCTGCGCTTGGCTTCGCTTGGCGTGGCTGTTTAACCCTGCCGCTTGGCCAAACTTGCAGCTTCTCGGGATAGTTTCGTTACACGGAGAAAAAGTGGTGCTGAAATATACCTGAAAATGTTTTTTAAATAAATATTAAAAATGAACTTGACTTAGAACAACAAATATATCCTCAAACAATAATTATATTAAGTGGTCAGTCTTCCAAATTATAAATAAATCTTTAGGTAATAGTAATAGGTTATACCGAAAAATCTAATGGAATTTCATACATTTCTAGGAATTTCTAGTCTAAAGACAAATTGTTTAAAAATGCAATGCATTTTAATTTTATCAACCTATCTGTATCTTGTTTCTTTATTCCCTCTTTATTATTAAGAACATATTGATACTGCTTCTCAAAAAAACATTTGTATGCCGCACATATGAATAACTCATCATTTCCCCCCGTGTGTGCAAATGTCGATTTTAAAAGTGCCTGGCAAAACGAATGCGCATGTGAATGTGTGTCGATAAGTGCACACAATCCATTCGGTATTCAAATTACTTTAAATCGCATTTGTCTCGCGTGTGTCGAGGTGCTCCTTTGGCTCTGCTCGTGCTCCTGTCCTGCTCCTGGCACTTCCTTGCCGCAGTTGCAGTTAAATTTGAGCAGGACTGCCAAATCAAATTTAGTAAAAGTCACTAGCACACGAGTACGACGGGCTGAGTAAACACAGATACCCGTACTCGTGCCCGTGTGCACATGTGCAGTTGCAGATACTCTGTCACAGACAGACAGTTTGGTTTTCAATTAAATTTATGGCTGGTCAACACAAAGGGGGGTTCGCAGGGGCCGCAGTTTATATGTAGTTTCCACTTTAATGGCTGAAAGCTGAGGGCCAAGAGCTAAAGGCGAAAAGCGAGCCGAACCGGCTGAACGGCAAAGTTCATTTCGGCGTGAAAGGACGAAAATCGATTAGATCCAAATCTTTTAATAAGTTTCATTTCCGTTTTGTGCTGCCTTTCGGTTGGGCGCTGTCTGCGGCTCACAACGTCCTTGTGGGCGGTGGCAGGGGGCGGGCCAATCCCCTTTTGAGCCACCCACCGCCCCCCCGGGGCACTCCCATTTGCATTGCGGCTTGTCTAAGAAGCCAAAGACCCCCGTTTTATTACGTATATTAGGGTGCGATTTGGAAATTGCGGTTCAATTGGGTTTCGGGACTTGTCGATTGCCGGCAGTCAAGTGGTTGGCAAGCAAATTAGGCCAAACCAACGGCATAATGCCACACTCTGTGCCCCGCAACCCACTGGAAACCCACACCCAAACCGAAACCCACTCCCGCAGCAGGGTGCGATTTATGATTGACTTGCGCCGGCCAATCTCTATCTATTGTCATCGATAATTCTTTGGCGACTGCGATCCCCGGCTGCCAACTCAGCTGTGAATGTTTCATGAGTGCAGCGCTTGTGTTTTCGAATTAAGGTATTAACGAGCCGATTCCCGGGAAAAGCTAATTGTCTCGAGGTTGACTGTCATGTAGGCAATCAGGTAGCAAATGGCCGGGCATAGAAATGGAAAGCCCCATCCCACTGCACTGGCAATTTGCTGGCCCGAAAACAAAAGGGATAATGATAGGCACAGCAGGCTCCGGTTTCAGCCAGGATGCCCAACAGTGAGGCGGTGACTAGACCATGTCCGCTTTTCTCAGAAGGTACACATAGAAGTGAAAGCTAAGCTTAGCTTTGTAGCTAAAAGTCGTTTACATTTTAGAGTTTCTAAAACGAGGTTGGCAATCCAAATCATTTTGAACTTAAATTTGATTATAAACGTGTCTAAAAGTATGCCACAATAAATTGTTTTAGTAAAGAAAAGGTGTACTTATTTCGATACCTTTTAAAGCATGCTTTTAGGCACTTTGTGTAAAGGCTATAAATTTTTATTAATATTTTTTTAAGAATAATAAAAATGTTTAAATACCGTATTTATATTTTTAAAAAAATATAACTTTATACGGCTTTTTACCGTGTCGATTGTTTTCGATTGCTCTTCTTTCCAAGCACCGGCATTGTAGCTCAGCTGCTGCTTTTGGCCGCGCTTCTTTTGGACGCCTTCGTCCTGTCTTTTTTCTCAGCCGGATTAATTGGCTGGCATGTGACACACACACAAGGAAGCCACACACACACTCTGGCAGCAGCAGGACTCCACGTATGCCGCGTCATCAAATCATTCACGCCGCCTGAAAGCAGGCAACACTATTTTTACTTGGCCGCAACCTATGGCCGCTTTACGAGCACTTCAGGTTTTATGGGAGTTTTTCATTACTTTTCCACCGACCGAAATGAATGATGTGGCGACCTGCCGATTTCTGGTTTTCCTTTTCTCCCACCGCTTTTGCTTTCACTTCGATTCGGTTTCCATTTCGCACTTTTTTGCGCTTTCACTGGCGGGGCTTTCGGCTTTCGGCACATTAACGATATAAGCAGCGACTGACAGTCGGGAGGAAGAGCGGCCAGGACACGCCAACTGCTTGGCACGCACGGCTGCCCGTCGTCCTTTGTGCCCGGTGTCCTTTGTTGGCTTTAATGCGGCTTAAACGCCACTCTTCGAATGGATTTTTCACCCTTGGGGCGCTTTAAGGCCCCCGCCCACGCGGCCGACTAATTACATGTTTAGATGTCCCCGAAGGCGGACTGGAGATATGTCAAAGAGCAATTAAAAATAATCGATATGCAACACCGGCAGGCGCAAAACGGCAAGCCGCCACACCCCGGTAGCCCCTTAGCCCGGGGACAATTAAATTTAGATCCCCTCTGAATGCCGCCACCGACGGCCCCAAAACGATAACAATTTTTCACAAAGGATTAGAGCTGTCGGCAACACGTCGGCACTTGGCAATTTTTGCAGCATTCGATTGCGGTCCCTGCAAATTACATTTCCCCCATGGACCATGGTCTAAACCGCAGCAGCACCAACTGTTTGTTTAATTAAATTGCAAAAGCAGAACGAAAATTCCCTGCCTTCGCTCAGCAAAGTTATAACCGTTGAGCTAGCCGACCATCCTGCAGCAGCAGCAGTCATTTGTATTAATTGAATAGGAGTTGCGCTCTAATCCGATATAGACAATTTAGACGTTGGTCCATTTAAACGGCAGACATTTTGTCGGCACTTCATTTTACGAGTATTTCCTTAAGAACCCTACATTTTATTTTGCTCCTACGCTCCTTTTTGTGTGCTTTTATATCGCGTTTCTTGGAAATTACCGCAGACCCACGGCAATTGTTATTGAATCCGTCTAAATAAAGGGAGAAGGAAACCCGAGGATGTCATGTGGCTTAAAAGGAAGCCTGGAAATGCGAGGAACAGGGAATTTTCTAGGCTATAAATAGACGAGGGCATTTAAAATTCAAGTCTGGCCCGCCCAGAGTTTTGCCTATTCCACCTGACACCATAATTAGCCCTAACGACAGCACATATTTTATATATTTTATCAAACCTTGACCCTGGGGCCCATTAGGCCTGGGAAACCGTAAATTGTTTTCAATACTACGAAATGATTATTATATTATTAAATTATTCACGATTGTGGGGGCTGGCTGCCAGCTGCCCGGGGACACTTGAAATATGAAATATGACAGAAACATGCGAGATAGGAATCAGAGTCGAGCAGAGCCAGTCTCCTTGTCGTCCTCGCAAAGGCAAGGAGGGCGGGGCGAGTGGGGCACATGACAGGATCCGGAACCCTCTGGCCCCTGGCTAAGTCCTCGAGGGGAGGAGGGTGAGCAGGGTGCTCTTAAGTGGCCAGGAAGTGGCTGGGAGGGAAACAGCTGGTTCCTGCCCTCGCTGCATATTGTATTTGCACGATAATCGCCTTTAAAGTTTCACGTTGGGGCTGTCACTGTTCGTGGTTAAGAGTCTGTCGATGACACTCCACTTTCTTCTGCCTCTCAATTTAACAGCGCGAAAAGGGCAAACTTCAGTGAATCATAACTGGATTAATTCAGCTCGTTAAGTCGTATTATCCACTGACAACCTCTGCTGATTTCAAAGGTCTCAATGATGCTATAAATGCTATAGAAATAAATTTTCATTGCTTTTTGTTACTGACAATGTATAATTAAATTCAATAGACTTCTCGAAAACTTCATAAAACTAGAATTATTTAAAAGAACATACTGTACCGATAAGCAAATGATTTTGTAGCTTAGTAATAGGAAAATATTTATTGCCGGAAAAGGAAACATTGTCCACCCAAAGAAAATAAGTATTTTGGGCGTATCAATAAAAGTATTGGTCCAAAAATGGAGTGGCATACCTTGTTGAACTTGTTGTAAAATTTTCAATCAATTGGCATTCACACCTAAAAAATTTTAATTTCGACCAATTTTTGCAAAATTTTATGATGCTACCCCTTGCAGAAAAGTCAAAATTTGAAAAATTTTTATGTTTTTATAATCAACCAGAAAATAACTACCTTCAATTATATAGGTTGTAAGCTGACCACAACAGTGTGTCTTTTACGTCTATGACCATTTTTGACCAAGTTACACCAAAAAAAGGTCAAAGAAAAACATCGCTTATTCGCCAAAAAAATAGAATTCCAATTTTTCACCCAAAATATAAGTTTTTTGGCCGAAAAAATAAAAATTATGGTCCAAAACTAGAATGTTATACCTTGTTGAACTCGTAATAAAATTTCCAATCGATTGGCATTCACACCTAAAAAACTTTATTTTGGACCAATTTTCGCAAAATTTGACGATGCTACCCCTTACAAAAAAGTCAAAATTTGCAAAAATTTTATGTTTTAATAATCAACCAGAAAATAACTGCCTTCAATTATATAGATTGTAAGTTGACCAAAACAGTGCGTCTTCTACGTCTATGACCATTTTTGACCAAGTTACACCAAAAAAAGGTCAAAGAAAAACATCGCTTATTCGCCAAAAAAATAGAATTCCAATTTTTCACCCAAAAGATAAGTTTTTTGGCCGAAAAAATAAAAGTTATGGTCCAAAAATGGAATGTTATACCTTGTTGAACTCGTAATAAAATTTCCAATCGATTGGCATTCACACCTAAAAAACTTTATTTTGGACCAATTTTCGCAAAATTTGACGATGCTACCCCTTACAAAAAAGTCAAAATTTGCAAAAATTTTATGTTTGAATAATCAACCAGAAAATAACTGCCTTCAATTATATAGGTTGTAAGCTGACCAAAACAGTGCGTCTTTTAAGTCTAAGACCATTTTTGACCAAGTTACACCAAAAAAGGTCAAAGAAAAACATCGCTTTTTCGCCAAAAAAATAGAATTCCAATTTTTCACCCAAAAGATAAGTTTTTTGGCCGAAAAAATAAAAGTTATGGTCCAAAACTGGAATGTTATACCTTGTTGAACTCGTAATAAAATTTCAAATCGATTGGCATTTACATCGAAAAAATTTTATTTTTGACCAGTTTTCGTAAAATTTAACGATGCTACCCCTTGCAGAAAAGTCAAAATTTGTAAAAATTGTAAGTTTTGAGAATAAGCTAAAAAATGACTTCGTTCAATTAACTAGCTTGTTTGCTGTCCAAAACAGTGCGGCTTTTAGGTTTTTGAACCATTTTAACTAAGTTACACCAAAAATAGTCAAAGGAAAACAACGCTTTTTCGCCAAAAATCTAAACTTGCAGTTTTACTCTCAAAACAGTAATTTGAGCGAAACAAGAAAAGTAATTGTCCAAAACTGGAATGTCGCACCTTGATGAAATCGATATACAATTTTCCATCAATTGGCATTTACAACAAAAAAATATTTTTTTGACCAATTTTTTCAATAAAAGGCCATGCTAAAAATAAACCAGAAAAAGAAAAAGACTGCGATCAATAATCTAGATTATAGGAGTCCAAAAAAGTGTTTCTTTTCCCAATATCGAATTGAAAAAAAAAATGAACCAATTTTCCTGTAATATTCTTTGTATTTCTAGGTGTATAATACTAGGGCTTAAGTAAGGGAATTTAATATTATAGATAAAAGACTATTTGCTGCGTAACAGGGCCGCTGGCAAATATTTGTTGAGCGGCGTGACAGCCTGGACCTGATTCTGAGCCTCGTTCTGATCCTGGACATTGATGGCAGCTGGTGCAGAGCTGAAGTCCAGGACCGGCGCCACGCCCTCGTCCGAGCTGCGGGAGCTGCCGCCCAGGGCGTCGAACTGCTGCTGGATGAGCTGCTGGGCGCGCACGGCGTCCTCGGGAGTGCGGTACTTGACGAAGTGCACCTCGGGCTTGTGGTTCTGGGCCTGGTTCTCGGTGGCCAAGCGCTGGGCCAGCTGGCCCACGTCCGCCTGCTTGCTGAGCACATAGATGGCCGTCCGCTGCTCACTGGCCTGCTTGGCCAGCTGGAGGGCGGCGTTGGTCAGACCCTGGTGCTCCGGCGACTTGATGAACAGCACTCGCAGGTTCCTCTTCAGCATGCTGGCAATGTGCTCGGTGGCCTCCCGGTCGGCAAACTCATCCTCCGGAGCGGCGTAGGTGTAGAACTCCTTGCTGAACTCATCCGCTGCAGCGGGAATCTGCCGTTGCGACTCCTGCTGCAACTGCTGCTGCTGCTGTGGCTGTTGCTGGTGCTGCGTGGAACTGAATCCTGTGGCCTCCGCATCTATGAGTCCGGCAAAACGACGATCCACGGCGGCAGCTTGGTAGTTATAGCCCAACTTGGCCGAAGAAACACAGACAACGAAGCAAAGAAACTGAAAGCGGTAAATGAAAGTTGGATTAGCATAAAATAAAAGTTTCTGTATCATAAATAAAATATACATACTCGTATATGAAATAACCTTATACATTGTTTAGTCTTTCTAAAATACATATTACTTAATACTTATTAATTTAACCAGGTGTTTCCTAACTAATATAAAAAAATGGAAGTGCGGAACAACACACTGACTTTTTATTCTGACTCGATCTTAAAACATTAAATTGCAATTGAATACACCGAAAACTAGTGATTTAAAAACATGGGTAATCCACATAATTTCACTATATAATTTTATAAAATATATCACGTTCCTTAGATGCACTAACACTTTTAGATTATCATTTATAACTTGATGTATTTTTTTCAGATTTCGTTTAGTAACACTTGTTGTTTTCCATGAGGCTGAACTATAATTCCTAAGACCCTTTAACTCACCAGTAATCCACGCATCTTGGGTAGGAATTTTTGATATCTAGCGCTGAGGATCTGTTTACCACTCTTCAAGCTCGCCAACTGACGTTTGTCGTCTGCATTTCGAAGATATTTATACAACCTCGCCAAATGGGAAGTTGGAAATATGACAAATGATGGGCTTGCAATATGCGAGCGTTTTGAGTCGACTTAACTTGGCTATCGGGATCGCGATCGCATCGGTTTCCGTTTCATCTTCGGGTGCTGCAACATTGGCAACAGTTAATCAAAGATAAATGAGCTTTTAAGCGTTGACACAAAACCCCGTCTCGAGTTACGGGAATACGGCAATGAACCTGTTTTTGCGGGCCATGCAACCTTAGGGCGTTGCTTGTCTTACATAAATCTGCGGAACTACTCGTGTTTGGGCGGACGAACTTCAAAGCCACGTTTTCTGCCACACACAAAAAGGGGGAAAAAAGTGTGCAAAATATACATAATTAATTAATTAGCCGAGCGATTGCGATTTGCATTTTTTGCGGCAGGTTATGAGCCCGGTTCAAAGCTCGCCTTTCGAGCCCCATCATCGAGTCGAGTCCATCAGTCAACGCTTGAGTATCGACAGCCACGGTGGAGTGTTTTTGTGGACTTAGCTGCTTAATATATTCCCAATAATATTCCCCCAACTTACCAAGAAATCCGTCCGTCCGTAATCTTCACACATTGCCTCTGCTGCTGTGTTTACCACAGAAATGGGTTTCCTGGTCCTGGCCAAGCAACAAATGCCTTCAATTAGGTATAAATGGCACACACACAGCCGGACGCAGACATTGCATAAACAATATTTAACAATAAATAGACACACACTGATTCAGACACACATGCCACAACGGCTTACTTCCTGCCACTGAGCAGTTTCTGGGCCAGTTAATTGTTCTGATTGTTTCACATAAATCTCCAGAGTGTTTATACTATGGATGTGCGTACAATGCCGACGATGTGCTCTAATTGATAAGGCGGTCTGAGGAACGACCGGGCTACGGCTACCAATTGAATTCATCATAAACTGGTTAAGATGTACACGGCAAAATCAATAGGGCTGTCAGGAATATTCAAATATATGTACTTTCAAGGGAGTTTACAATGCTTGGAAGCTAAAATATATTATTAAGACCGGTTAAATTTGATAATAATTAACGCATAGGTATTTTAAATAGAGTTGCTTAAGACCTCATAACCATGGGTTAAGGAGCTTTTAATTTAATAATATTTATCCCGAGTTCCTAATGAGCTTTCTTAGCTGGGTAATCTAATTTCCTCGCAGTGCACGTTCAGATTAATGGGCCTAAATCACCAGAACATTCCATCAGACAGGCCCACCCAATGGCCAGGAGCAACAGGCTTCTCGGCCAGGCCCAAACAATGCCCATTTATGCGCATAATGAGGAGTCATACATCAGGGATGACTACAGCTGCCGACGGCTGCTCATCATCCTCGCTCTCATCCTGAAACTGTGGAAATGTGGAACTGCGGAGCTCCGCATGGCCAGTGGCCGGCATTTACATTTATAAATATGCATAATTTGTTAAGGGCCAAATGAAATCCTGAAACGGCCTCGAGGGGGACTCGAGCAAAGCGCTCCTCTAATTTAATCATTTTGGCCATTGGCACCGACGAATTCATTTAATTTGTTGCCAGGCAGGAGTTTCTGATGGGGGGTTCGGCCACAAAAGGTGCTTCAGGAGCAAGTTTCCCAGGCAGGAGTTGGGGCAGCGAAAACCTATCAGCCTATTGACAGTGACACCCGCAAAAGCTGCGTGTCCATAAGTAAATAAACCGACCCCGGGCCAGAGAAGAAGGTATCAGTTCGGCTGGGTTGCCGGGATTCCGGCTCCAAGCTGGTTGTTCTGGTGATGGGCCTCCGGTCCCCCCGTTGTTTACTGTTTATCTTTGCGCAGAAGACAAACAGAACTAAGGCCAAACAATGACAGTAACAATTTGGCAACAACGTCAAAAGTCGGTGGGATGATAAGATTTATTTATAGGACCAATCGCAGTGATTGGCCATTGGCAGGGGGCGGGGGAGCTGCCGTTGTTAATTAAAATTTTTTAGGGCACGTGTGCCGGGGGTCAGAGGGCCATAGGGCGATAAATCATGACATCAACAGCAACTCCCCAGGGGCGGCCACAACAATTACCGTCAGATAATCAGGGCCATTAGGTGGGGCGCCAAAAACACAAATCATGACAGCCTTAAACAGAACAAATCGTATCTGAGTATCGCAGCCGAGTGTCTGGGTGGGCAAAGGTCAGCAGACCGTTATTACGCACAATTAGGGGCGGCCAAATTACAGAACTATCGAAGACAGGGTGCTCAATTAAAGGGCAATTACCAAATATTAGCTAATGGTCGACGGCAATTGACATTTGTGCCTGGCCCAGAGCGAATTGACCAGCAGTCTGCGCCCTGCGCTCTGCGAATTTCGTAAGTTGGCCAAGAAAGAAAACAGAGCACCCGGGGCATTAATATTAATGAACTGCTCACACACGCGACCCCGGGCAGTTCATTAAAGTGTCAAACACTTTGTCTCGTCTCTCTGGGGCCCAAAGCCCAGCTCAGCGAAAGAAAGTGGCCAAGAGAAAAGGCCAAAACCTGTTGCTCTCTTCGGCTGGAAGCTGGCCACCAGAAGACGATCCCAGTGCCAACGCCCAGCTGACCCAAAAGCGGGCCGGCCGTCACTATAAATGTGTCATAAATCAAAAACTTGTTACCATGTAAAAACGTAACATTTTTGCATTTTGACCAAGCGGGCATGTAACCAAATAGCTTGGTAGCTATCGTACATTGTAACCAAATCCGTCGATGGGCACATGATATTGCCAGCTAATTATGATTGATGGTTGCCCAGTCCGTGGGCCACAGGTTCAAATGAAGGGGAGACTCCATTCACAGAATTGCAATACTCCAAAGCCAAATGATAGGCGATATTTGACAGGCTAAAATATATGTTTTAAAGCCCAAATAAGCAGGTCCGAGGGCTGCCATTTCTTGTGGCCACGTCGCTACGCGGCCTGTCTTGGACGCTAAAAACAATTAGTATGACAATTTATCATACGCCCGCGGCCGGATGATTTATGAAGGCCTAAAAACAACACGTAGCCGACACGTTGTGCGTTGCGTATACGCCATGGCGCTATATGTGTGCTGTATTTGCTCCTGGGGGTGCGTCACATGTTGGCCCACTTCCTTCCTTCCGGCGGCCTGCTTGTTGCCTTTGTGCTATGCAATTTCTAGTTAATAAATATTTCCGGCTACAAACACAAATGGAGCAACAAACAAAAAGCTGGCAGGACACGCCCGCCAAGGACCAAGGACTTCTAGGCGGATATCGCGCAATTAGTTGAGTCAACAATTAAAACTGTTGCCCTTTTTCAGACAAGAGTGCGAATTTGGCCAGGCCATTATTAGAAGATATGTTGTGTGAGTAAAAACGACTATAAATCAACCGCAATTAAATAGATTCGAAGGAGAAATACATAGCTTAGAAATATCTACAAAATATTGCGTCATATTCAATGTGATTTTGCTATAGAGAGGACCCAAGCAGGACAGTAAGCCCTTTAACCCCGCATCCTGCAGCTATCACATGCTCATTCTGGCATATTAATTGGCTTTCATTAATTATATTTTGAAAGCGTGTCCGGGACATGGCCGAAATAGTGTTCCATAATTAATTGATGTTCATAATATTAGGGGAACACATATAAAGTGCGGTCATTTAATTCCCCAACAGGGTCCAGTGGGACAAAGCTCAGGAGTATGTCCTTTGCGGGAGAAAGCCTTGTGAGGAGAGCTTGTTGAATTTTCCAAGAACCAGGACATTGAAAGCTCTGGCTACCTTTTGTAGAGTTTCCTGTGCACAAACAATGAGTGTAGAAAACCAGAAGGAAAAGCTTTTAAGCTTAGGCCACTACACCAAGAAAAACATTTTTAAATATATTGAGAAAATTCTAACAAAAATTAAAAAAAAAGAATCCAAAACAATTTCTAATCTTTAAAATATTAGACTTAACATTTATTATCTCAAGAATGTTTATAAGTTTTTACTCACTTAATACACCTCTTATTTTTAAGAGTTAAGATCTACCATCCCCAAGGTTTCATGGTTACTATCCCAAAAACAAAACTCTTGCATCCGTTTTTTCTTAACTTTTATTTACAAAATTAAATTCTTCTCTGTTCAATTACATGGAAATGACAAAACCGCACCGAAAGACAGAATATTGAGCGCTGTGAGAAATAATTAATATGCAATCTTCAATCGGTGTTCGATGCTCTGGGCACCCAGCATTCACACTGTCCTACATTGTTCTATTGTTCTGAGTGGTATGGTGCCTCTATGGAGTGCTACTGCTTTGTATCTACAACATCAAAGTTCAACTTAACGGCCACATAAGAGACTCCTTGCGTTTATTTTGTGGTACATATGTATAGCTTTATACGTATCATACATTTATGCATATATAGTTAAATATTCGGTGTATGTATATAATGGTTATGCCACAACACCTTCTCCTCGTGTGGTTTTTGATTAATAATTACACATGTATGTACTTCTGCGTATATATAGTTCTTGTTCGTTCCTCTCGCACATTATCGATAAACTTTAACAATGCGCTGTATCTCAGTTATTAGACTAGGTAAAACAATCTGTATCTGTATCTGACGTTACGTGCTAAACTCGCTGCTCACCACCGAAGGTTCCGCACTTGTACTTTAACATTTGTTTATGCTTCTACATAACACTCGCTCCGCTCTACGTTTTTTTCACACAATTAATGTTACTATGTTGTGGTTTTTTGGCCCCCGAAAGAAACTGAAAGGAAAACTATGTATGTAAATGCATTTCACACGTGCGAGTCGCCTCGAAATAAAAGCAGAATTCGGCTTGCAACCAAGGTGAAGCGACAAACTTGCTCCGCATTTATGGGATTAACATTTTATGTTTTTGCTAAGTTTCCTCTAAGTACATATGTATATGCATGTAGGTATATTCTCGTGTATATATATATATAGAGTGGAAAACAAAGGACGTAGCTTTAAAATACGTGTAAATACTTTGTTTAGTGGTTTGTATTTTATACTATATAGATGTAAGAGTCTAACGGCAAAGGACGCAGTTAAAGATAGGGTATGTATACATATAGATATTACACATTTACATAGGGTTTATCCTGGGTTCTTGTTCTAGTAGGTTTTCCTCAATATATCTCTATTCCCGTCACATCGCACCTTCCCGAATACCGGCTATACCTGCTATACCTGTTTCCTTTGTTCTTAGTTTGTGGTTTTGTCTTTGATATTCACTACAGAGTTTGCTAGGACACTCAACGGATCGCGGTGTTGAGTGCAGGACCTGCGAGTCCCTTTCTACTGTGGTAAATGTGCGCATTGCAATTTCCAGAAATGATTCAAACAGCGAACGAAACGATTAGCTTAGCTCTTCAAAGTAGAAATGTAATTGCACGAAATGATAAACAATCCCTTGCTCAAATGAACTTTCAGTTCCGCAGATCCAAAGCAAATATTTGAAATGGCATAAAGGAAAAACGCAATCGAAATCAACAGAGTTTAATCTCAATCAATCCTATTCCAAAATAAAACACAGCCAGCACTTTTATTGAACCTCACGCTAAACTCGATGATAAAACGCCAAACTGCCTAATGGACGTCGCTACGCGGATGTTTATCTGGACCTGACCTCCGACCCCCGGTGCGACCCGCCCTACTTCATCTTCTTGTCCTCGTGCGCCTTCTTCACAATGGCCAGCTTGGAGTGCGGCGAGGAGGGGTGCAGGGTGCGGTAGGGCGCCTCCTTGGTGCCGTGGAGCACCAGCGACCATTCCAGCAGATAGCCGTGTCGGGTTTGCGGCGAGTTGAAGCGTGCCTGTGGGCGGAAGCGTTGGGATTACGTGACTAAATATAGGACCTCATGTGTGTACTACCTCCAGTTTCCAGGTGCCCTGCGGGTACTCGCCCCACGAGTGGGTGGTCATGAAGGGCCACTTGGTGAAGCCGTCGCGGTGGTCGTCGTCGTTGGCTCGCCTCGACAGGATCATGGATCTGTGGGATATTGGATTTATATTGAATTTGCCAGGATAAGAAAGATATATTACAACCAAGAAATATTGTAAGAAAACGAAAAAGATTACATAAAGGAATGGCAAGTTCAAGAATGGAAAACTCTCGACTGCTTTTCGTTTTTTTAAACCAAAAATTTGTTTAATTTTAATATTGGTCATTATCAAAAACATAAAACAAACATTCAAATATTTATATACAATCTGTAATGGATTTATTTTCACTCACTTGGTGCCCATGGGAGAGGTAAGGAAAAGCTCCAGGTCCCCCCGACGGGAGGCATTCGCCGAGATTACCGCCTGGACATGCTCCAAGTAGTTGACTTCCGTGTCAGTGCCCTTGCAGGCATCCGTTTTGATCTCCCAGAACAGCGAGCGACCCATGACGATGGCCCTGGGATAGGGAACCAAAAAGGTTAAGCTGGTTAAGGCCAGTAAGTATTCCTTATTAAACTCACTGTGGCTGGGTGAGCTCGCCCGCCTCGCAGTGGTAACGCGGTGGCACTGCATGCCACTGCTTGGATAGTGTGACCATGGCACCAGCATCCAGCACTCCGAACCCGAAGAGGTGATTGAACTCCAGGCCCACGCCGTTCATTGTCCAGTGGAAGCGGTTCTTGGCATCGAACAGAGAGTTGCGCTTCGACGTCAGCACCGTCAGATGCTGGATGTCCCGCCAAGTCAGCTGCGGACTGCGAAAGTTGTGTGGGTTGAAGCGGGATTAGCATAAATTCATAAAGTGACAAAAGGGGCACACTCGAAAAATTAGTGAAGCAGTTTTTGGTTGCCGGTTAAATGAAAAAACAAATTTTTTGGTATGGCATCTTAACTTTAAATTAAAGCAAGAGCCTTACTTAAAAAATTATTTTAATTAATGTAGGTTATTGGAAAACATGATGCCTATGTAGAGTTTATAATGCTTTGCATTTTTTTCCATAAGGTTCAAAGCCTCTTACAGGAAAAAAGCGTACCAGAAGATACGAATTTTGTTGAGAAGTTGATGAGATTTTTTTTTACCAAAACAAGAGATACTTTCTGACTATTTTTCGAGTGTATCAATCTGAAGGAATCGAGGGCTGGGGTATTACTCACTTGGCCTCCAGGGCCAGGGCGAAGACGCCCGCTGCTTCGGGCGCCGCCGCACTGGTGCCCGAGTGGGTGGTCGTGCACTTGCCGTAGAGGTCCGTGGTGGCAACGCCCGTGTTGGGGTCCTTGGCTCCGTTGCTGAACGTGGACGCCAGCGTGGAGCTGCAGCTCTCGTCGTAGTGGGCGTTCTGGCCATCGTTGATGGCGCTGTTAATGGAAATGGTCCACATGGAGGCGGCGTAGCCGTCGCAGTTGCAGTCGTCCTCCTCGCCGCCGTCGCCGGAGGCCCAAACGTAGATGTTCCCGAGGCCATTTCGACCCTGCGGGTGGCGAGAAAGATTAGCCATTAATTCCGGGGATTGTACATTTGGACCCCGTGGATCCTCCTGCTCGAACATACCTCATTGACGCCCTGGACTATCGCGCGCATGGTGGCATTGCGGGGACCGTCCACCGTCTTGCCATCATCGGTGGGACCCCAGGAGGCGCTGTAGATGTGGATTTTGTGCGGCTCGTGGCCCATGGAGTTGGCCTCGATTAGGTCCGTCATGTAGGGCTGATCCAGCATGCGAATGCCTGCGGAGCGGGCGATAAGTATGCATTAAATCTAATGGCGGAAATTATAAATCAATATTTATACGACCCAGCCTCGCCGAAGCACCGCCAGCCGTCACTTTCACTTGGCGCTTTATGGCAATCGTAAAAATTGCACTGCATTTCCCGGCTTCGAAATTTTCCCGATTTTTCACATGATTTCTCCCCGGCGAGCGATAAAAAAAATGATACAGATAACGCGGCCGCACTTGTTGCTGCCTTGTTCCCAGGGGAAAAAACCAGACCCATTTATGTTTTCGGAACTCAATTTACAATGACGAAATATGGCCCATGAACTTTGCATTTAATAACACACATAGCTGCAGAGCTGCCAATTGATTCGCCATGCTTTTCGCGGATTACGCGGCGTATGCGTAATGCGATTTATCAGCCAAAACAACTTTCGAGGTCAGGACCTCGAAGACGTGGCATACATTTACGCAGGAGATACTGCCAAAGCCACTTACCTGCGATTTTGCTGTCATAAGCAACGCCAACGCCGCAAATTCCATTATCTCTGGCAGCAGCCACTTCGCCGGCACAACGAGTTCCATGGCTGCAAGAATACAGTAGATACGGGGGTGAAATCATTTGCAGGGCATCGTGCAGGTAAGCAGCTTAATAGAAAGTCCCCTCTATCCATTAAGCAGTGCGTATTATGAGCTGACACACAGGCACGGCCACCAACTAAAGGGCTAAGTGAATGGCATCCTGGAACTTTGTGGTCCCAACAGAAAACAGCACGTAATTCCAGCAACTGTCTTTCAATTAGCCAAGGTTTGCCTTGCCAACTTTACCCATCAACTTGTAAATTCCACTTGAATCATGCGACATAAACAAATCATATTGTAAATTCTATAACAGCCATCAAGGACATTTGGCCCGAAATTGATTGGCTTTCCACTCACCTGTTGAACCAGTCGTCGGTGTACCGGGGATAGGGAAAGGGGTCGTTGCTGCTGAAGTCATAGCTGGCCTCGGCGTTCTGGAAACGAGTAGATATAACCAGATAAATTACGGGTATGTATTCGTCTGTGCCCAGGTAAGTACTTTTTGCTGTAGCGTTTGGGGTAATATTATTCACTTTATTCCGTAACATTTATATCTGGCCTTTTCTACGGCCAGACCTTTCACCGAGCGAGTGCGAGCTGTTTAAATATGCACGGCAGATAAGCACTTTGACAATAATGATGGTGGAAAGTTTTAATGTCGGGAAAAGTTTAAGCTTTTCGCTTCAATTTCCCCAGAACTTTGCATGCACACTGGGGGCTTCAACAGCAGCCAAATTGGTTTGTATATATAGAACCCCAATCCATGGCATAAAGCCACATTTGCAACTGATATGCGAGTTAAAATTTAATTAAAAGCTCGCAAATGTTATTACTCGGACCGAGAGGGTTTCGTACTCACATAATTAAATTTCAGATCCGGATGCATGTAGTCCACGCCTGGGCAGCAAATGTAATAATAAAGTGAAAAGTTAATAAAACAGTAGATGGGTTTCGTGTATTTTTCGCTGCCGGAAATACCCACCGTCGTCCATGATGGCCGTCGTCACATTCTTTCCGGTGATGCCCTGGGCCCAGGCGGCCTGCACATTGAGATCCAGCCTCACTTTTCCGCCGTTCTGGCCCGTGTTCTTGAGGTACCACTGCATGGGGAAGTATGGGTCGGTGGGCTCCTCCTCAATCCGATTGGCCTCGCCCATTTTCAGGTCGAACTTCATGCCGTGAATGGCGGGCACCGCCGGCCGCAGACCCCGTTTGACCCGCTTGAAGCCCGGCTGTTGCACGGCCGTGTGAACCTGCGGATCGGCAGAGAACCCATTAGTGCTAAGGTCGGCCCGGCAACCGCAAGTGGGTTAGGCTTATAGGGACTATCTGTCACAGAAACGGGGGAGAAAAACCCATGTAAGTCCCCCGACATGCGGGTCATTGCTATGCGTGTGTGCTTTCCAATCCAAAGCTGTGCAAACAGCTGTGAACAGCAATGGAACGACCCAGTTTGCATGCCAATTTCCATATTGTGTCCTGCGGATGGCTGCACACTCTGTGTGTCTTCTGCATTTTGCACGCTGATTATCGGCAATGGCCTAATGGCACGTTCCACTCCGGCGGACAAATGGACTTGCATTCCATCAGCATGCAATCAATGTCCCTTACGCCGAACGGCAAACAATGTCCGGTGCAAACTATTTTGGGAGCCAGCAGTGAACCCTGACATTTGACACGCGTGCGAAAAAGCAGGCACTTTGTTACCTGACGACCTACTTACACAGCGCTAAAAAGTGTCTATTTGGTGTTGCATACTTTTAGGCGCTTTAGTAAGAGATTTCAAAACTCTTCCTCCCCTTCCATGTTCTAATAGAGATATTTGTTTATAAGATCGCAATATAAGTTGGAAATTTAAGTTGGCAAGTCAGAACAAGTAATTACAAAATCCCACTAAGTTCAATAATACATTTCTGCATATATTTCGGATAGGGAGTGCAAGGAAATAATGTGTTTTAACAATAAACCTACGTAACAGTTGTCGGAGAAACTAATATGATCAAAATTCCAGATACCCAATAAATATTTATTTCCCCGTCTGCATTCATTCCATTGCATTGGGCACGTTCCTAGCTTGTTTTCGCCTGAACTAGCAGTAAGTGAGCCAAGTGGCGCGCTTCCCTTTCGGCCTTGAGGGGGATATTTTCTGCATTTCCACCTACTTACCGCCGGGTGGCTCTTGAGGGCCCGTGTGTGCGTCAGACTGCGCCTGGAGCGGGCGTGGGGTAGGGTCCTGTGCTTGAAGTGATACTCGTGTCCATCGGCGCCGACCAGCTGTAAAGATTCCAGAATGCAAGGCAACATTTCATTAGACCCCGTGGCATTTTAATTGAGGAAAACACATTAATTCTGTGCTTGCTTTGCGCCTAGAAGCGTGACCCGTAATTGCGCTCTAATTGAGTTTGGCCCCAGCTATTCCTCACACACATTCCGAGGGGTGTTGTGTTTGGCCCGTTTGGTGTGTGTGTGCCCATAATTGTGCCCCCTAAATTGCCAGTCATAATCATCATCTGCAGCAGCAGGCACTGAGGCACCAGAAGCAGAAACTCCAACATCATCATTAATTGGCTTTGGTAAATTGAGTGCCAGCAAAGCTTGGCCCCCAAGACTGGGCCAGTAATTTTCCGTTTTTCCCCACTGCAATTTCAGTGAAAGGGATCTCGAGTTTCCACACGGTACGTGCCGGGCCTTCGGGCCAAACCCACTTTCACTTGGCCAATAGCAGGCCGCCCTTGGGAATGTTCCACTATTTTTGGCCTACACGTAGGCAAAATGGTCTTAAATCAAGATTACAGACTGAGAGTTTAAGGGAAATTTTTAAAAATATAAAACCGTTTTCCCCCTTTGTCTAAGGGTGTCTAAGAGTATGCAATAGAATACTTTTATTTATTGATGAATGCACGTTTTGTTGCATACTTTTATGCACTTACATAAGAGATTTTGCAACTCTTCAAATTTTCCTCACATTGCAAGTCTAATAAATACTAAAAATGTGCAACAAAATATTGTGACTTAAATATTTAGAAGAACACTTCTTGCTGCATACTTATAGACACCTTAAAATGTTATTTCAATGCTTCGCTATCGCTCTACGCTATTTTTTCCCCTCAGTGTAGGTTTTTTGATCCGGCTGCAACATGTTGCTCATCTCTGAGCTATTGGCCACTCAAATTGCGTTTGGCCAGCTGCTGGGCGTCGTTTAACTTTGCCCTTTTGGACGGGCGCCTGGCGTCCTGCATAATTCAGGCTTACATCGTGATTAATTAGCAGCTGTGCGGCGTTGAGTGCCTTCGCTATCAATTCATAATTCGCGCAAATGCGCCCCAATAAAACGGCATTAATGGGGAATGGCAACGGCGATGACAATACCGATCAATTTTCGCGCAAAAGGAACCCGCCGACTGCGAATCTATTTTTAAAACGTGCTTCATTAACCAGCCCGCCGCAAAATTATAAGGATGATGACTTGAAAGGCTTCCTGGCTGCTGGCTCCTGAGCACACGTGGGTAATTGCCTAAACGCCGCTGAGAACTTTTGCTAAACAAAGGTTTTTGCAACCCGTCGGAGTTTCATCAACGTGAGCTTATGCAAAACCCGCCCACGCGGTGGTTTTAAGGATTCCCTCCCACTCTCGCAGCAGCATTAAATATGAATAAGGATATTGGGGCCAGCAAATTGAAGCAGCGGAATCTTTTCACTCCTTTAGGCCTGTCTCGGCGTTTATGGCTTTCCTGACCGCTGTCTGCAAACTTTCAATTTAGCCTCAACACTTTGGCCGCCTAGGAATGAGGGCGTAGTTCTCATCGGTAAGGGTTACGGGAATGGCTGAAATTTCTTTGATCAACCGAAAATGCGTAATTCTAAGTAAACGGCGAAAGTGTTTAATAAATTTTCAATAAAATTAACAAGCGAAATATGAAGCCCCAAAGGCAAGGCACAGGGAAAAACAGATGCTTGTAGTATTTCATAATTATAATTACCTTTACAAGTAAATTGCTGTCCAAAAATATGCAATGATTTATTTCAAACGCAAAAGCAGAATGAATTCTTCTTTAAAATGTGTTCTATTAAATAAAGATGTTAATTAAATAAAAAAAAAAAAAAAAAAAAAATGTGTTCTGCATACTTTTAGGTACTTACAAATGTATTTTAATAGGATTGTAATAATTTATAATGCCAATTAAACTGCATCTATCTATCTATCTTAGAATTCTATTCTTCCTAAATTAATTTACATTGTTGTTGACTTTTGCTTTCTTGTTTGTTGACTCATGAAACCAACTCCTGAACCCAAAACCGCGATTTCGCTGTGTACATATTTCATAAATATTCGCGAAATTCGGTTTACATTTCCAGACGTTGTGTCATAAATTGATAAATTCCTAGCCTGCCACGTCAGCCATCACCACCAAGCCAGCAGTCAATAAAGGACACCACCCTTCTTCCCGAGGAAAACTAGGGGCTGCGAGGGTGGAAATAAGACACCCCCGGCTTACTTAGGCGCCAAGTGCCGCGCATAAGTAAGCGGGGAAACAAAACATTGAGGGCCATCAATCCGTTGACTGCTGTCAATCACAGTTCGCCACAGACAGTTCGACAATGCCGAAGGGGAGTTGTCTATTTTTATGCCCTGTTAATTTGTGTGTAAATTACTCGATGGGTACTGCAACAGCTGGCCAGCTGGTTTGTTGGCCTATCGCCGCCCAGCCAGTTTAATGGACTTCCTAAGTATGTTGCCTCGAAAAAAAGAACTCGAATGGATAGATAACGAGGGCATTGCGTATACGCACAGTGGGCCCGCGCACATAAACAATGTGAATTAACTAATCTGGTCAGACGGTCGACCACATGTCGCTAAATTGCTTGCATATTTTTAGATGTCCCCGCATAATTTGCGGATTTCTCTTCATGAGCCGAGCATATGGCATATGCCAAGTGAAAGTAAAAGTAAGAGTAAAGACAAAAACCGGGGGAATCTGGATGGGAATTTATGTGGGAGGTGGCGAAGGCAGGAGGTCTAATGTGGCCGTGTAGCTGCCATTGTGTCTGTGTGCCTGGGTGCCTGGGTGCCTGGGTGCCTGGCTCGCCATTATAAATATAATGTGTCACAGGCACGCGGGGTGATAACGGGGCTTCGTGGCAAGTGCGGCAGCTGTTGGCCACCCCCTCTTGGCCCAGTGTGTGTGTCGGTTACTCAAGCTCAGCACCACCCACACGAAAAAGCTCGCCCATGTGTGTGTTTCGGCCATTGCTCACTCTTCAGCCTGCCAAATTGGTGTCTATAATTAGTCGGCTGCCGCATTTAAATAGCAAATTTATCAACAAGAAGCCGTTCGTCGACACTTGTTGCTTCACACTTTCTTGCGTTTTTTTTATCTAAACCAAAGGACAGCAGCTGTGTAGTTACATCACTAAAGTGGGGGGGGGGGTTATCCTTTTGGCGTGGGCGTTATTGTCGCCGGATCATGGCCACCAGTCGCCTGGCCCACTGACACGTCATCCCACATCGCCCGTCAGAATCAGAAATTTATGGATGTTCACTCGCCCCGCGCGGGAATTTATGAAAGGTGAATGAAAAACTCGCTGGAAAAGCTGAAATATCAGCAGATGCGCTGTACATGACAGCCTCCCCGAGTACATAGTGGCCATCTCATGTACACGGCCATGTATTTATGTGCAGCAGATATTTCACAGTGCCTGCAAAAATAGCATACAACAATGGGCGGAAGGTCCGTCTGTGTGCCTTGGGGCTCAGTGTGGGCACACAATAAGGACTTTAGTTTGTTAATACAGCCCTCTTTGTTTACCTTAATCGAATTCTTCGACTGTACAGTACGCCATGAAGGGCATTCAACAAGTTGAGCAAACAGAATTGCCTTTAAATTCCCTCGGAAGAGCTGATAAAATATTTAGTTTTCAATGTTCCTGAGAGAAGAGTTTCGTGTTAAACGCTTCCTTGGGGGCGAAAGGGCGTAGTATTTTGGGAAAGCCACTGGCACATTTGCATTTATTAGCATATTCAATCTAAAAATACAGTAAGATGTATTGGCTTGGCTTTGTGCAACAATGGCTTTGTAATTTTCTTTTGTTCTTCCTTATAAGAAAAGAATATATTTTGGGTCTATCATAATTTTAATAAATAAATATTATATTTCACTACGATTGTAAGAGTACTTGTAAAGAAGTATGCAATAAAATAATTTAAGCATGGAAAACCTAAGTACACTCTACATTCTTTTTTCATTGCCTACTTTTAGACACTTTTATAAAATATTCCAAATTTATTTTGATTGATTTCAGAGGCATCCCTAGGTTAAATAAAAGCAACAGAAAATCAATCTCACTTTATTTGACTTCCGATTGTGCCAAAAAGTGTGCAAGAGATTATGCGAACAGTACAATAAATACATCTCAGATAAAAGACATTACGCAATCGTCACATTTTCGCGTTTTATTTGTATCCGGCTGAGGAAAAACCATTCATCAATTTGTGCTATTTAGCCCGGTTTAGTTGACCGACGTCAGCGGCAGCAGCCGTTTATCAAGGCTATCCGCAGTCGCTTTATCAGAAGCTGGCCAATTTTTCTAGTGGCATTAGCCGTCAATAACTACTGGCATACACACAGCACATAATATAATATAGATAGCAGGCCAGTCGGGTTACAATGTGATAAATGTGTTCGCACTGCAACGTGGCTAATTAGGAAAAATGGCTGTCCACCGCCCACCCACTCCAATTAATCAATCAATCAATAATCGGGGAGCATGTCAGTGCACTATTGTGTTTGCATAAATTATCGCTACAAGGGAAAATCACTGCTGCAGACTGCTGAAATGGCAACGCGAACTGATGGCATTTAAACGTGGTGGTGTAGAGAAAATCCGCATCAAGTGTTTTTATCTTCCCTTCTTGACAGAGCGAGAATGGCACTTTTATTCAATTCAAAAATTTCAAGAAAATACGCAAAAGTACGTCTGTTTTTTCAGCGCCAAAACAATGCAAATAAGAGTGTTTGGAGTGACAGCTTGGCGATCCGCGCAAATCCAGTCGTCAATAAATGGCATGCAAATTCGCACAGCCTTAAAGTTAGAGGACCTCGATGGCAGGTGGCAAATTGGAGAAATGCAAATGAGTGTCCTGGCGCAGGGACTCGTGAATAATTCAGCAGGATGCGGCAGAGACAAGCAGCTGCGCCGCAGAAACGACTAATAAGCTTTGATTGAGGCTTTCGGCATGTGCCCCTGCTTGTGGCATTTGATTTGCTCACTGGCTTAGGCTGCACAAATCAATCTGAGCTACTGAATAGGATTTTAAAAACAAAGAAAACTGAAATTAATCATCAGTTTTCTCCAAACTGGGTCAGATCTAGGGCCAGCCAGTGGAATGGTGGTAAGCTTTTAAGGCGCTTTTCCATTGGGAGCAGGGCACACACACCACATAATTATCTGTGGAGGGCACTGCTGACATTGACATGCCTTTGCTGGGCAGACACGGCGTATGAGCGATTTCTCAGAGCAAACACTGGCGAGTCGACACATTTTATGGCCCGATATTCCCCTGCAGCCGCGCCAGCTGGCAGTTGGCTAATTAAATTTCAAGATTTTCATCTAATTTGGTTCGAAATGAAATTTGCCCGCATGGCAAACACAAAACCTCTACCACACTGACCTTTGACATTAGCAGGCGTGCACACGCAAAAAAAATTGGGGGCGGTAGAAAGCGAAGTAATTATGTATTGTGTGCTATTCACACACTCGTTTATCAACTGCAGACACTTTTGGCTCGAGGGGCTGAAAAGTTTTTTAATTATTTATAAAGAGCAAGCGGCACGTTTGCTCTTTGTGTCCGCCTCGGTTTTCCTTTATTTATTTTTTCCCCCTCGTTATGGCACTCGAAGTATTTTCCTTTGTTAAGGCCAAAATATTTGGCAAAACTTAATGCTCAAGTGTTGATTTATTAAATTGTTTAGCCAGCGACAGGCGGGCCAAGGACGAGGGCTGAGGAGCTGTGTGCATTAGCGACACCTGTCCAACAGAGACACCTGGGCGGGACCAGAGAGCACGGTCCATTGGTTCCATTATAGCAGCTGATCCCACTGAGCCAGGCAGCTTGTTTACAGCTTGTCTATTTATAGAGAGCCTCCCCTTCTGCCCACCACCCACCAAATGAATATATATCCATGCAAAACATCTGGGAAAGTTAAACTGACACCCAGCTAAACTAGTTAAAGTTGGGTTACACTTTCTCTGCCAAGCCGAAAACTTTCTAATTAGCATTAGTGCCTGATGAAATCCCTGGCCCTCCCATAATATGATATTATATTTATAGTTTAAAACACATTTATCCAACGATATATAGTATACATATCTGGGGACCAAGTTGCGTAACCCAATATCCCCGAATGCAAACGAAAAAGCTGGCAAATATTTGCCAGATGTTGGGCTTCCGTCGTCACATTTTCACTGGGGAAAACTGAAAAGTTGCCCATTTAAGGTAAGGTGGCTTTGTTAATTTTATTGGGCCAATGTCAACCCTTTAGAGTGATTAAAATGGCTGGAAAATCTCGCTCAGATTCTGAGTAACTTGGTCGTAAATATAGTTTATTCTCGGCAGCTCAGCTTATTTAAATCTTTTTAAGGGGAAATAAATCAGCATCGTTTATTTCAAGGCAAGGCATTTTTAGAGTGCTGGCCATAAACCACTGCAAGTGTGGGTCATAAGCAGCAGAGAGTTCAAGGAACATCTCCTGTTTTTATGCAAGTGAATTTTCTTTAAATCCTACTTTTTTATAGTTCTTTAACTATAAATACTGTGGCACAACTATTCAGAGCCAATTGCTGCATTAATAGTCGTAAACTCTCATCCGTGAGAAATTGCTGTCATCTGGCGGCCCTTACAATAGGCAGCCTTTGTCCTGCAGAGGACCATCGAGCCGTATTCCAGGGCTAAAAATAAATAAATAATGCGCCTGGACCTGGGCCACCACACTGCGTATACGTGATAAGGCATTGTGGGTGCAGGAGTGTGGGCTGTGGGGTGGGTTGGCGTGTGTGTGCCTGTGGTTTTGGGGCGAACCTTTTCCCTGGCATCTTGAACTCCATGCGACTGCGTCTCTGTTTGTCCGGCGAGCTCCTCCTTTGTTTGTCTTGTATTTGCCAACATATGCTGGCCCGGGGCCGCAAAGGCCCATGTCCGTGCCTTTAATTTGCAACCAGCTGGGCGAGAACGGCCGAAACCGAATTTGTAAACTCGTTTTTCATTTGCCACAATAAATGAAAGGAAAACAGCCGGCGATAGGCGAACGGAGACGAATGTGCCACTGTCACACCGCAAAGTCATTGGTACATTTGTCTTCCCGCAGATCTACTCGCTTTTTGCTGAAAGCAACAAAGTACGGTTCGGTTTTTGGTGGCAAACAGGAGAGCTTCTCCCTGGTAAGTTGCGGATGTGCAGGCCAACTACGGGTAGTTGCTGGCATCTTAATAAGGTCACGGCACTCTTGCATAATTTATGAGGAACTATGGCTTAGCAATATGAAACTATGCATAGCAGATGAGCGCTGACATTTCAGGGACTCTGGCAGATGTAGGACGAGCAGAAATGAGCTTCACGAAATAGGGACATCAGAAGGAAGAGTCCTTATTAACAACAAACTATTTCTATATTGAGGTTCATAGCAGGGTTTTCCCTGTTAATAAAGAATTTTATACAACAAAAAGAAAAAAGAAAGAAATACAAATATTTTATTTAATACTTGGAAGGTAGAAAATGAATAATATATCATTATAACATGAATGTGTTGTACAAAGAAAATGTTTTGATACATTTAAAAATGCGAAATAGGTATCTAAGTTCTGATGTAACAAAAATATTTAATCTTAGTAAAATTTAACTAAAAAACACTTCTTTAAAAACACTTGTGAAATATAAATTTAATGATATTTAATACCTCTTTAAGCGTTTTTTGCCATAAATAGTACCGTCTCACACCGATTTGTTTATATTTTCCCGCATGTCCGTAAACATCTTGTAACAGTCTGCTGTTGCTCCTGCAAGTACTATTGTTGCTGCTGTTCTTGGGACTTAGGAGGGCTTTTCAAACAGTAACACCATAAGCAGGGGGAGGGGCGTGCTGACAACTAACGCCTGTTGCCGTTGGCCACGTCAAAAGGAGTCCTGACTTAACGCTTTATGCAAGGATTTGGCCCACAGCCCGACGACGACGACAAGCGGCTCAAAGGACGGCCCACGGTGGTCGAGAGGGGTGTGTAAATGTATATGAGTATCTCACTGACAGGTGAGTTTGTTGGCTTTTAAAGTTAGTGTGGCTGAGCCAACACGCTGGGCCTGCTCAAAGGCTTGGGCCAACTTTTAATCATGGCAGAGACAGCGAGGCAACGCGGAAAATTGTTCTAGGCCAACCACTGGGCATAGAAATGCAGGCCTGCTCATATCAAACTCCGCCAAGTGTGTGGGCACAAATCCTGCGTGGGCCGTCAGGAAGCATATGTACTTACTTGAGCAAGAAATTGACTTTCGCTTTCTTTGCTTTCCCCGGCTTTCCTGTGCCTGCTATCTTTTTTTGTTAGGTTCGGACGGCCAGCAATTACATTCAACGCGGGATCGAGATTTATTTAGATTTGCACGGCAATAGCTGACTGAATCTAACGTTTTACTGCCGATAAGGTCGTAACATCAAAGGCAATAAAACCTAAACGCAGATAAGAGCACGCGGCGTATACGCAATATCGATTGGGATGAGGGCCAAAGTGAGTTCGCCCTGGGTTCGGGATACATTTTGATTTGTACTCGACGATAGCGGTTGACGTAGGAGCAACAGATTTTTTCCCCGATTCTTTGGTTACTTCTGCATGTGGCGCAATTTTATTACAGGGGCCGCACCCACACGAAACATGGGATTTTGGCAATTATCTAAAAACGAGTTCGAAGTCCGAGGGAAAATGCCAAACAGACATTCGTAATTTGTAATTAAGTCGGGGGGAGGGTCTATTTGTAAAGCTCCCTACCAGGAAAGTGAGTTGGCTTTTGATGGGGGGTAATTTGGCATTTGAGTGGCTAATACAAAATCAATAAATAATTACGAGGGACTTTCGACGAAAATAATTGGGGAGATGAGCTGTTTCCCCTTTAAGGACTTTAAAGTTGCGAAAGCACAGATGAACAGCCATCGATTGTGGAGTCCCGGCACTAGTCGTTCCATCTCCTCTTCCCAAGGAAAACATTCCGACGCAATTAGTCCTTTTTGCCAGGACTCTCGCATGTTCGCTTGTGCAATCCGAGAGCAGTGTCCATGGCAACTGTGGCATGCAATCAGCTTTGGGCCGGGATGGGGGCAGATGAGATTGCGCCATTGCAAACAGCATCGATGTCGCAATAGAGCCAGCGGATAACAAGGACATCTCCATCGGGAGCAGGAGCATAGAGGCTGGGGCCTCAGGTGCCGACTGGCTATCGGATTACCGAGGAATAGGAGAGTTAATTGGATTTAGCGCCTGCTTTATGGGCTTTATATAGTAGTGCCCCCCCTTGCGAATACCCATCGAAAGCACTCTGGTCGTTATTGATGACCCTAATTAATTGCGTCCGTTCCAGCGTTCCAGCTCTTGAATTCGCATTAATCCCGGGATCCCCGGGTGAGTTATTGACCTAATCCCAGCAGCGTGCAACAAGTGCGCGTCATAGCTGTCAAGGGCTGGCAGAATTGGGCGATGGTTATGCATTTTTCTGACGGATGCCAAACGCACAGGAGGGTCTCGGTGGAAATCGCAGTGCTGTCAGGATTGCAGAGTCCCTCACCCGGAAGAAAGGGAAAGTCTCTGCTGACGTTGCACTTGGTTGGGAAAATATGTTGCCATGGTGGTGTTTAATAACTTTGTATAAAGGCCATTTTAAGGGGATTTTTAGGCAGTATAAGAGTATATATTTTCTATAAATATGAAAGATGAGATGAGAATTATCAAATAATTCATATCACATTTAAATGGCTGTAAAACCCCCTTGAAATATGGTAAAACACAAAACATACTAAAATAATATAATATTTTAAAGATCAAAAGAATGATTTATTTTAGAAAAAATTTTTGTAACAAAATCATACATGGCATGCTCTTTAAGCATACAAAATCTTTAAGCCTCTGTGGAAAATTCGAGAAGAGCATAGACAAAAAATCTATTCCAGGCAGGTATTTTGATTTATTTTTCTGTGGAAAACGGCAGGTCAAAGTGCCACAGACAGCAGCTATTTCTGAGTAAAATGACTGACCTATTATGGTGTTGTTTACCCGCCGAGTGTGTGTATTTTCGCCACTCTGACCTTGGCTCGAATGCAATGGCTTTTTAGCATGCAATGCGCAAATTTGCGCCTGGCGGTATGCAAGGAAAGCCACTTGGCCTGCCGACGGAAGTTGGCCAATGCCAGAGGCGAAAACTTTGGCGGTTGCTGGCCAAAAGCTGCTGGCATTCGCATCACGCTCCTGGGCACCCACACACACACCGAGACACTGATACACTGGAAAAACCCCTCGAGCCATCGCAATTAGGGCCTGACACTCTCACGACAAGTGCAGCGTGTCAGCCGGGCTATGAAAACTTGGCCAGCGAACCTGGCCCAAACAACCCGACCGTCGGCAACATAATAATTGATTTTTCGCACAAACCACTTACCGGGCCTAGGTTGTCGAAGCCGTACTTGTCGGCCACTTCATGGGCGAACCCGTTGTCCACTCCGCGCCGGAAGCGCACCAGGAAGGAGCTGGTGAAGACGGAGGGGCCGCTCAGTCCGGATCCCGCTCCTCCGGCTCCTCCTCCGCCCGCTCCCGCACTGGCCAAGTGGAGGAGCAGGAATGGGGCCAACAGCCAGCTCCATGCGGCTGCTGCCATGGAATTCAGTTTGGAATGGGCTCCTGGCTCCTTGGGCTCCTTGGGCGACGATGGGGCAACTCTGGCAGCCCTTAAAAACAAGTCCTTTTCGGGGGGTGGCGGGTTGGTGGGCTTTTCCTGGTGCCTCGCCGATGGAGTGTCGAAATTAAGGAACGCGCTTCACTGCACACCCTGCGTTGCTGCTCCAAAGTTGGCCAGGCGAATCGGGGACTTGGGATCAAGTTGCTCGGCTGGCAAAATGTCCTTTTGTTGTGGTGGCGATTTGTTTTCCTTGTTGTGTATTTGGGGCCCTTCTCCAGGGCTTGTTGTGCTTTCCTTCCGCCTGGAGTGGCTCTTCCTATGGTCACCAGCTGGGCTCTTTGTGCGCTGCCACGAACTTCACTGGGGCGCTGCGCGCTGAGAACTGTTCGCCAGCGGTACCGCCGGACGCCATTATGAATGTCCGCCCCACCAGGCCAGGCGCCAGAGCGGAGGCGAAAGCTCCGCGGAGAAGCTCGCTCGAAAGCTCGGAAAAGCGGAGGAAAAGCCAACCGCCACCCACTCGACGCACCCCTAAGCGGACCTACTGCCGTCCCGCTTGCTCTCGCAGGGGCGCTCGCAGGACCTTGCCAAGGGGTGTGTTGGGAAATACATGTATCAGGCTTCCTCATTTCTGAACAATCCATAATTATCCCTAAATAAATAAATCATAGTTCTAAGAACTAATGAAACTTTGTGTGTGTAAGAGGTAAATGATTAAACCTTTAAAAATAGGGCTTTTCTTACAATAACTAACCTTATAAATTCAATAAACCCTGTGAGATTTTTTTAATTTGTATGATAGTAAAATAAAATACTATGTCAAAAACTTAGAAATTAAATAATATCTATAAAAATTAACGAATTATGTAATACTGAAAAAATATATAAATTTTAAAACCTTTTATTATTATTCAGAATTTTTTTATACATATGTTCTTGTAATTTTTCTAAGCCATACCTATTTCAATGGGGTTTTGAAAACCTGATATTTTTTTAAACAATTCTTTAACTTAAAAAAATATATTTTCGAAAAATGTGTATTTTAAACGCTTTGAGCCCCCTTTGAAACTCCTCCTCCGCCCCTGTGCGCCTGCCATCGCTCAGCTGCGTTGGCTAAGCTTTTCCTTGGCTTTTCCCCCTGACTCCGGCTCTGCAGCCCGGCTGGCTCGGCTTCTGCAGCGGCTTTAGCGACCCGCAGACGTCACCAATTCGTGCGCCCGCTGCCATCAGCCACCCACAACACCGCCCGCCCTGTGCTGAATTCTAGCCACTGTTTTGCCATTGGTTTATGCTGCGCTCCGAGAACATATGGCAGCATACTTGACTTTCGCCGACTTTCGGCGCGATTCCGATTCCGCCGGAGGCAGAGTCACATGCTCCAGTGCAGAGCGCGAGGGGAATGCTGAGGACTATTCATAAACATCGGCGCAATTGCCTCTTACGCGTAATGGCTGCGAAAGGGCTTCAACTTTGACCTTAGCCCAAATAGGTTCATAAAGCCCCAAGCACCCAGCACCCAGAACCCAAGCCTTTAAACTGCAGGCCAAGCGAAAAGTGAAGACGGTCGGGGCAACTTTCGCCGGCTTTTATGCCAGCTTGATTGTTTCAACCGCGTTTAAGTGCGAGATGGGAATTCTCATATTTTGATTTCATTCGCCATAAATTTGGCTTTCCAGGGAAATCCCCTTTCAGGCGGCTCATTACATTTTAAAACTTGATTTTATGAACTTCCCCTAAAATTACGGAGCTGATTGGTTTATCGCGCGTGCATGTTTTAATGAATGTTCGGGAAAACCTCTTAAACATCTTTAATCCTAAATACAATTTGAATCTTACTTCATTAATGTATCACTAAAATGTAATAAAAATTACAGACTTTTTATGAAACGTTTATTTGAAAACGTTTTTTAACATAAGGTTATTAAGGCCTGTTTCTTATCTTTCTTATAAATATGAAGTAAAACATACTAAGTGTGAAAAAATTAAAAATAAAATTTTTAAGTAATTTAAAAATAACAATACTTGGCTTACATTCAAATGATTGAAGAACTTCGGTTAACAACCTTGGAAAAAATCAACAAACAAAGCTATAGTTGATATAAGGATATGATAAAATGCAGTACTTTGCAGTCAAAAGGCGAAGGTCAGAAGAATTTGGTCCGTATAACATAGAATTCCCACATTTTGTGAGGGTGATAACGCTGGTGATACTCTAAAACTGATTATAATTAAATACTCATTTTGCTGAGTTGGTAAGCTGCTTCCAAAGCAACTTAAAGTCGTGATAAATTCGAGCTGACCTATATATAAGCGCTCCGAGAATATCAAAACAGAAATCCTTCGCCTACATTTCAATTAATTTAAAAGGCTGTCGCACTCGACGAGTCTCGTATCGGTGAATGAAAGCTCCAGCGGGGGCCGACAATTCACTGGCTGCCGTTGTCGGTGGCCAGTCGCATCCACCTGTGCGTCCCTGCCACCTGTGCAGGTGGGCGGCGCATCCCCGGCCTGATAATGCCGACCATATGGCGAGTCGCATGCGCCGAAACAGGCGCAAAAACATGCTACGCGACAATTGAGGCACCTGCTTTAAATTACAATTAATTTTTAATTAGCCTTAAATTTACATTTACAACGACGCTTAGCAGCTGCATGAATCAATTAGCGTACTCGTATACAGAATGGTCAAGGCAAGGGCCAACGCAAGCGGCACAAAACGATAATGCTTAAATCTAACTTTGCTCATCACAATTGGTATTCGCTGAGGGGAAGCTGATGTTCGGAGGGCGGGCTACCTTATCGGGTTTCATTTCCGGCTGCCAAAGAGTTTGCCGCGCGCTGCAGGAAGCAAAATGATGAGCTTGCTTTGCTTTGGGACTGCAAATTCACAAGTACTCACCATGGGAAGTGGCTGGGGAAAGAGCATGTGAGCTGGCATGGCGTTTTATCCTGGGAGTATTCTTCAAATCGGACCCTGAAGAGGAGGAGGAACTTGTGCAGGCGTTGGAACCCTTGCCGGCCATCACATTGGTCAGGGTGGACACTCCGCTGGCGGAACCTCCTGTGGTGGGCATTGACTTGTAGCGCTGCAGCGAGGTGCGCGGCTTTTTGGGCATCGTGGCCTGCTGCACGGCCTCTTCTAGAGCGCTCAGCCAGTCCTCGTCGCCCTCGCTCTCGTCTTCCAGAAACTTCATGTAGAAGGAGGGTCGCTTGGCGTTGTGATGGCTGGTGGGTGTGGTGCTCGGTTTGGGTGGCTTCTGGGGTTCTATTTTGGACTCCAGTTGCTGGGAAGCCTCGAGGAGGAAGATATCCGCCTCCGAGTCGTTGAGAAAAGAGCTTCGCTTCGCGTTGTGATGACTGGTGGGTGTGGTACTGGATTTGGCTGGCTTCCGGGATTCTGTTTTTGACTCCAGTTGCTGGGAGGCCTCCAGCAGGAAAAGATCCGTCTCTGAGTCGTTGAGGAAGTCGGCCATAGGATCGGCGGCAGCCGGCGGAGGAAGCACTGGCTCTTGCGAAGCCTTCTTGCAGGCGGATCTCGTGCGGGCAGCTACAGGTGGCGGTAACTTTGGCGTTTGCAGTGGCTCCGACACGGCTATCTGGTCCAGTTGGCTGTTGAGCCTGGCGCACCGTTCCTTGAGGAGAACATTGGCCCGCATCTGCTGCGCCCGCCACTGCTCGTTGTCCAGCTGGCTGCGCCGATCCTCGACGCCCTTGAAGGCGATCTGCCGGCGTCGTTCCCGTTGGCTCAAGCTGCCCATTTCGGCGGAGTCGAAGCCACTGTCCGTGGTGGCGTTGCTGCTGCTCCGGTTCCACCGCCAACCCACCTCCGGACTATCGGTGGCCAGTGTCTGCGAGAAGAGGCAGTTGGGCGAGAGGCTAACGTCCAGGCGGGGCGAGAAGTCCACACTGTCATCCAGGCTGGGCCTGTGCTTGTGTGGCGGAGTGCTTTCCACGTCGGAGGAGAATCCTCCGATTGCAGAGGTGTTGGGCGAGCCAGGAGAGCCCAAGGCGACGCTCACATCGTGTCCGCTTCCAGGACGCCCGCAGCTCTGGGGCGAAGCTGTGGAAAGAGTGGGTTTAGTGGGTATTCCCGGTACAATGGGTGCACCTGAGGGGCAAAACACTCACCACTGTGCCTTTTCTGCAGGAGACGCGTGCTGAGCGTCAAGGAACGCCGCTTAATAAATGCGTTGTTTTCCATTGAATCACATTTGTGCGTTACACAGCGCGTGAAAGTCTGGCAAATGCATGAGCCGGTGAAGCAGTAAGCGAGTGCCCAAGATACATATAAACAAAGGCTTTATTTAGTTGATAAATCAAACAATTAAACAAGTTTTGTATCAGGTGGTTGAAATTATATGAATAAAGGAATTTGTGTTGCCGCCAATCGGTTTGGGGGCTGCCACTTGGTCGTGACCTATCGTCAATCGATAACAGGGTTTCCATTTTCTTACACTGTGCTTCTGCGGGTGGAATTCTGTTAATAGCTCGTCACGCTGACTGTTATCGATGGTATTACTTTTGAGCGCGGTAAATAAAGCTCACCTTCTCAAATATGATTTCCGCTTTCCATTATTTAGTTTTGGGATACAATAATTGTAGGTTTATGAATTTCTACATTTATTAACAAAAAATATCGATATCTAAGAAAAATATCGGCTTACAAATATTTACAGTGTGAAACCTTCTATCGATGTCACATATTTGGGTGCACTTTTCACATCCCTAATTTGGACTGTGGTGATGTGTTAAAACCGTTGTTGTGGTGACAATCCCTTGAGCCAGGCCAGCAGACCAGAAGATGAACTACAATCCGAACGCGGGTATGCGGAACCGTAAGTGGGAGAACTGTAAGGATCAGGCTACGCAAGCAAGTATACCCGACGGATGTCCGGCGCAGCCACTCCGGAAGCCCCGACCCTCGGCCGCCGACCGGAATCGGGAGTGGGTGGTCGACCGGATGGCTGTCACTCTTTACGTTACACGTTACCCCGTTCTGTGCGCCGCTCCTGGCTTCCACTGCATCCTGCCCCCCAGTTCTGTGCCCGCCCTGCGTTTCCGTTCCGTGCTGCGTGTGTAGCTTGATTGCCTGTGTTCCCCCGCTTTCCCAGTTGTCTCGCACAGATCTTCCGCCACTAACCCACCGTCTTGCTCTGTCCCGAAATAGCCCCAGCTGCCGGTCGCCCAAGGCCACCGAAGCGCGTCAGCGACGTCAACGCCATGGGTCCCTCGGCTCCCATGATGGGCGGTGGCGCCACCTTCATGGCCCCGCCGGCCGGCCCGGCGATGTTGGATCCCAATTTGTACGGTGCACCTGCTCCGGCGCCCGTCAACAGCTACGGCTTCGACCCCAATCTCGGCCAGCCGTCGCAGCACATCCAGCAGCCACCGCAGCAGCAGCCGGGATTCGGCTACGGAGCGCCACAGCCTCCGCAACAGGCGTCTGCGACTGCCCCGCCCGCCTTCGGAATGGGAGCACCTCAGCCGGGGGCCGGACCCCTGCCCGCGGGACAGTACCCACAGTTCGCCATGTTCCAGCAGCCCATTGTCCAGGACATGGCCATGCAGTACGGCCAGCGGCTGGCGGATCAGGGCAAGCAGATAATGGAGAACCAGTTCGAGAAGTGGGTGCCGGTGGCCAAGCTCAAGTACTACTTCGCCGTGGACAACGCCTACGTGGGCAGGAAGCTGCGGCTGCTCTTCTTCCCCTACATCCACAAGGTGGGTGGTGAATCTGGCATAGTTGCTCCTAATTAAAGAATGTCTTCCTCGCAGGACTGGTCCCTGCGGTACGACCAGGAGCACCCAGTGCAGCCGCGCTACGATGTCAATGCCCCGGATCTCTACCTGCCCACCATGGGCTACATCACGTACGTGATCGTGGCCGGCCTGCTGCTGGGCATGCAGAAGCGGTTCTCGCCGGAGCAGCTCGGCATCCAGGCCTCCAGCGCCATGGCCTACAGCATTTTCGAACTGGTCATCTACTCCATAGCCCTGTACGTGATGAATGTGAAGACGAGCCTGAAGACCCTCGACCTGCTGGCCTTCACTGGCTACAAGTACGTTAATATAGTGGTCTGCCTGATGGTCAGCACGCTGTTCTTCAAATCCGGATATTACATTGCGCTGGCGTACACCAGCTTCTCCTTCGGCTTCTTCCTGGTGAGTTAGGTATTGAGTTTGGGTGAAGAGCATTTAGTAACCTCACTGATATTTGCAGCTCCGCACGCTGCGGACCAAGTTGCTGCAGGACAACTCACCGGCTGCACCCAGCGGCGCCATCAACTACGATCCTTATGGGAATCCCCAGCAATTCGACTACAGCGGTGGGAAGAAGCGGAAGCTCTACTTCCTGTTCATGGTGGTTGCGGGCCAGGCGCTGTTCGCCTTCCTGCTCTCCAAGCACCTGTATCTGCCGGAGGCGGAGGTTCCACTGGTGCCCAAAGCCTTCTAGACCAGCAGGCTTGATAGGTTAATTTGCGGACTCCTTGAGTAAACCGGGGCCAGGATCCCCCATTCGAATGTTGAGAGGTTCCGGAGCCAGGGCCAAATCATTTCCAGCGTGTAAAATCCCTCAGTAGTTTGTGGTTGGCGGTCGACAGAGAGACTCGCAGCGAGAGAAGCATATTTTTGTTAGAAGCAACACAGATTTTATAAATAAATACCAGCTATGAGAATTAATTTTTTATATAATTTTATTGAAATTTTAGTCTCTTTTACTGTAACGTGTTCTTGGTTGGTTTTGCTTGCTCGGCTCGTTGTTAACTTATTGGCTAACTTCGCAAATAGCCGCTAGTGTCTCCTGGTTCGATATAAAATATATGTGAGAGTGAGAGTCTGGCTGATTGAAATGTTTTCAGTGGTTGTGGTTCGGGTTTCAGATTTCAAAGTTCCGTTTCCGATCTCTGACTTCCGGTTCCTGTCTGCATTTAGTCTAATTTGTTCGGTTGTCTTCTGCGCGTGACTCCGCGTCTGCATGCTAAAACGTTGCACTCGGCTGGCATCAAAAAATAAAAGGCATACGAGTCCGTAGTAATAGTAATGATAACAGTTCCTACTTTAGGTTAGTTCGTGAGTTTACATAGTTAGATAGTTCGTCGTTGGTTAGTTGGGGCCTCGACTGCAACTCAGTACATAGCACAATGTGAAAAACGTCCTCTGGCCATCCGCCTCTTTGACTCTGTTTCGGCTTCGCTTTCTGTTTACTTTAGTTCGCTAATGCAGTTCGCTTCTTCGATCTCTTGCTTTATTTATCGTGTGTAGTGTAGGCTAGCACTTAGTAAATAGTTATAAACATGCTTTGCTTTGTTTTCAACAAATTCCACGTACTAAAAAAATAATACATTTACAACTAATAATTTAGATTAAACATATACGTTTGTTTGTTTGTTCTGTTGCCTGATGCTGCGTATAGATCGTAGTTATGTTGTACATAGCTATATATCGTATATAATATATATATTACGGGTGTACGGTGTGTGTCTGTGTGTGTGGTTCATAAACTCATTTAGGCTACATTTGGAATACAAAATACGCAACATAAAAACCTTTAAAACTCTTGCTCCTATCAATAAATTATCGAAATCAATCGCCTAGCTTTAACCTAGATCACCGACTGCTTCTGCTTCTGCTGCTCCTGCTCCTGCTGCTTGACAAGATTACGCTGATAGTTGACCAAGTCCACTTTATTGAACTAAATTACCGTCCCGCCGGGCGCCGCCGTCTGTCCGGGCGACAAGTGCTGAGTGGCATGCTGTGAAATTGGATACATTTAGTAGAAGAACCTTTTCTTAAAACTCTTCGAAGAATCTATTCTTACCGTGGCATGACCAGGCCGCGCCCAGGTGTAGATGAACCCATCCTGGCACGCCGTCAGGAAGCAGTCCTCGCGAAAGATCAGCGCCGTCAGCCGCTCGTGGGCAATCTTCTTGCAGACCAGCGGCTCCAGCAGCGGGCACTCGTCGAAGCGCGGGCAGGCGGGCGTTCCGATGAGTTGCATGGGATCGAAGCTGCTCACCCCCGAGCCAGAGCCCGCTCCAGCCCCGGAGCCCGACGCATGGGCGGCCGTGGCCAGCGAGGAGTGGTGCGACGACCGGCTCAGCTTCAGCGATCCAAAGCTGTGCGCCGTCGAGCTGCTCCCGATGGCCCCGGCCGCCGTCGAGTCCAGTGTGCTCGAGTGGCCAAAGTGGGACGAGCTGCTGTGGTTGCTCTGGCTGTGGTTGTTGTGGCCGCCGCTGTGGTTATGCTGGTTGTAGCTCTTCAGCATGCTCATCGCCTTGCGGTGCTGGCGGTGGGCCGTCGAGTGGCTTCCCTCGTAGCCGGCGGCCTTCTTGTCCGAGTTGCTCAGGAAACTGAAGTTCGAGAGCCGCTGCGTGAGGCTGTTGAAGGCGCTGAAGCCGCTGCCCGAGTTGGAGGACTTGTTCGAGCTGTTGGAAGTCTTGCTGTTGTATCCCGTGGTGGTCTGCGATGGCCTCTGCGCACTCCCGCTTCCGCTTCCGCCGCCTCCATCGATGCTGTCCGACTTGGTGGCGCTGATGCAGTTGGGGAATTTGATTGAGTTGCCCGTGCCGTGGTTGCGGTTGTTCTGCTTCGATGTCGACGACGTCGCTCCCGCTCCTGCCACGCCCGCATTAGAGGTCGTGGAGGCGGGAGTGGCTGCCTCGGTGTCGCAGTCGTCGGGCGAGGATTGCGAGGATATCGTGCAGTTGGCGGTTGAGAACTTGCTGGAACTGCTATTGCTGTGCTCGCCGGCACCGTTTCCAGCTGCTCCTCCGCCTGCCGCCTCTCGGATGGGACTGCAGCTGCCCGACTCCGCCTGCTGTCCACCCGCCTGGCCAGACATGGCCACTGGTCGGATCACCTTGATGCCGTCCTCTGCTTCTGCTTCCTCATCGACGCCACCATTGATATAGCCCCGTTCGCTGTTCGCCCGCTGCCTCAGTGCCAGCGGATGGCGGAGCACATCCTCCGTGATGTCCCACAGGCAGATCTGCGTGTCCTGACTCACGGAGCCCAGTCGATAGCTCATCAGCTTCTCCGCCGAAGAGGCATCCGAGCGAAAGGAGGCCGAGTGCGGTCGATTGCGGGCAGCATGCACGGGCGTGGAGTTCCGGTCGAAGCCCTCGAAACCACCGTTGGCCGTGGAGTCTCCGGAGAAGCGCGCCTCTCGCGAATTGGAGTACTCGTTCATTTGATTCTCATCGTCGCTAAAGTCGCCTCCATCCCAGTTGGTGTACGAGGTGGTGTATGGGTCGAAGGCCACCACCGAGACCCAGGACCGATGGCCCTGTCCGCGGGCCACCACTCGCCGCTCCTGCAGCGACCACACGGTCACCAGGTCATCCTCGCCGCCCACCACAATGTATTTGCCGTCGGGCGACCAGCAGACGCACAGGAAGCCGCCAAAGTAGGAACGCGCGATGCCCAGCAGGTCCATGGTGTCGTAGTGAAAGACGCGCAGGAAACCGTCCTGGGAGACCACCGCCAAGTGGGAGCCGCAGGGCGAGAAGCAGAACTCGTTGATGCAGCAGTTGTCGGTGCTGAAGACCCACTTGAAGAGCGGGTTCCGTGTGGTCTTCGACTTGCTGGTGAGTATCGTGTAGCCGTCGCCCAGCTTGAAGGGCTGGTAGCTGGGCGCCGTGGCGGCGCAGGGCAGTTCCTCGTTGTACAGGTACAGGTGACCTGAGGCGTGGGCGGCGAGGAACAGGTGCGGTGAGTTGGGCAGCCACTTCAGGCAGGTCACTTTGGTCTTGTCGATTAGTCGCTGGAAGAGAGGACACCATTAGCTGCTTTTTAGCTGGAATATTTCAGTGTTATTACTCACCTCCTCGTTGAAGAGCTTCCTCACCTCGCGAGGACCGACCTGCGGGGAGACCAACTGGATCTGGCCCGTGGTGAAGCCCACCAGCAGGGGCGCTCCCGTGGGCGTGGCCGAGCTCGCGTTGAAGTCGTGGCAGCTGGGATTGGTGCCCTTGTAGAACTTCTTATCGATCGGCTTGCTCATCTCCGTGCCCTGAAAGTAAGTCAACAAGCGTCACTATCATCTGTTTCTGTTTATCTTGGTCGCTCTTGATTGCACTACGTTTACACTATTTAAACTAAAATTGGAGAGGTTGGCTAGCGAACACCCTTTAAAAGATTGGGTTTAACGAGTGGTTTTGCTGGTTACTATATTAAAATACTGGAACAAGAAGGAAATCTAGGAATTTGGAGATTTAGATGCAAGATGAAGGGGTGATGATGGGGTATTTCTATAGCAAGTGTGGTTCCATAAACTTATAGTATCCTGTGGTACTGGTAATATGAACTGTAGGCATAATAAACCTAAAGCTTTCTGCAACAAGAAGCTGATGGCTTCTAGTTTCCAGTTCTGCCTCTGATTTTTCATAAACAAATGCAAAAAAATGGCAACAGGAAAATATGAGTCAAAATTGCAACATGAATCATCATCCTTGCTCAACGAAATTTTGAATATTTCACAATTTATACCTACAATTAATCAAGCAATAAAAATGTTGTTAAATTTGAATGATTTAAGCTTAGAAGATAGCCAGAACAGACCAACGAAAACGAAAGTGGAAACCGGAACATTTCCGCTCGAGCTGAGATTAGAATGGAAGATTACCCCAGTGGGATGAAATAATCTCGGAAATTAACACACTCTGGAAGCGGCATGGAAATTAGCGGCTCGTTGGCGGAATCAGGTGGGAAAAGCTCCGACTGCGGCCAAGAGCAGGCGCTTGCCAAGTTTTCGCCAGCAGATAACTATGGCAACACAGAAGCCAGCTAAAGTAAATACAGAAGGAGAATCGCAAGCTGTTGCTGCACAGAATGCCAAAGAATTAGAAACAGCTGCTGGGCAGGGCAAACAAGGCGAACACAAGCGAGGCGCTGGGCAAGGTCGAACTGGGATTACTCTTTCCCTGGCCACAATGAGTGCAGAAGGAACTAGTTTTTGGTCAAAAAACAGGTGCTTCAAGTTTGCGACCGAACAAAGGCGCACTCCTGCTGATTGAGAGGATTCCCAATGAAAGGTAGGGTAATCTCCTCGCCGGGCTGAGCTGGAGAGCTCTCACAACCGACTGCCTTCGAGCGCAATAAACATTCATAAAAACGCCAAACAAGCGAATTGATCGTCAAGCGCTCGAAGTGGAACAAATTAAGCCCGCTGGGGGGACACCGCATGCAAATGGCAAGGTATTCCAGCCCCTGGCAATTGCCCGGTGCAGGCCGCCTAGAATGCAATTGCCATTGCCGGCAGCCCCTATCTCTGGTGTGATAAGCTCTCTGCCGCTCCTCCTACTGCTCCATCTCACGTGCTTTATGATCAGCAGCCCTGATATGGAAGCATCTCTGCCGCCTTGGCCTCACCTTCTTGGCTCCTCGAAAGGAGTAGACGTAGAGATCTCGTCCGAAGTTGAAGCAGATGCGGTCGCCGCCCAGCACCTGGTTGGTGGCCACTCCGTTCTGGTCCACGACGCCGCCGTTCATCATGGAGTGCATGGAGATGCCTCCGCCCAGGCGGGCGTCCACCGTGCTGTTCGCAGCACTGTTGCTGTTGTGATTGCTGTGGCTGTAGTTGCTGTCGCCGCCGGCGCCTCCATTGGCTATTGCTGAGGCGGCCGCGCCGGCCGGTCCCGAGCCCGCTGCTCCGCCCGTGGGCGAGGCTCCTGGCGAGCTGCCATTCGTTGTGGTGGTGGTGCCTGCCGCAGCCGCTCCTCCGCCGCCTCCTCCTACGGGTGACCCTGCCGCGTCCGAGCCCAGCTTGCCCTGCGCCGGACTGGGCAGGGTCACCATGGAGACGCGCACCTGCGGCGAGCTCTGGTTGCTGCTGTAGCCGACCCGATTGGGCCGGGAGTACTCCGAGAGGGTCAGCAGGCGGTAGGTGCCCTCGCGGGTGACGAACTGCGTCTTCAGGTCGTCCTTCACACTGGCGTCCAGTTGGTTGGCCATTGCTGGTGCAATCCCTTCGCCAGTCCAGCCCGGACCGCCACTCAGCCCATGTGAATGTGGCCCCTAGGTGCCCAGTGGCGCAGGTGGTGCTCCTCTGCCCACCACCAATTAGCCCGAGTGCTCGTGGGCTCGCCCCTTGGCTGTTTTCCGCGTATAATTAGATTTAATTCCTTCACTGCACCGACTTTCGAGGGGCTCTGCTGGCACTGTTGTTGTTCCTGCCGTTGGAGCTGCGTTCGCCAAGTTTTCCGAGTTCTCCGGCCACTGCGCTGGTTGCCTGCATCACGGCGTGGTGGCGGCGGGAAGGGGGTGTCGGGGCTCGCGGTTATCGCATCGGCCGCAAGTTCAGTTTTATTCCGCACAAATTACTTAATTTATTTCTAATTTCTGATTGGGATAAGTGTGTGCCCGTCTCTGCGCGGAATACCTCAGCTCGGCCGAGTGTCCGGGAGGGGCTGGGATTAGGCGCGCTTCGCAGGCTGGTCACACTGGCAGAGTGTCTTGGCATTTTGCGTATGCGGTCCTATTTAAAGCATCCCACCTCCGAAAATCATGCCTTCTGTTTTTCATTTTTCTTGGAAAGCGTCCGGGAGAAGGTCCTCCGAATTGATTGCTCCGGTTTTCTATTAAGGAATTTAATTCATTTTTTACTTTTAATGCAATTCGTAAATGCTGGCTTTTTAAAAAAAAATGTTTTTTTTGTACTCTTTTATTTAAATTTGAATTTTTAAATGCTTTCTTTAGGAATCATATCCCCGCTTATAATTAATAGTTTCTTATATTTTTCTTGCATTTTATTTGGAAACAGTCCGACGAGATTGTCCGTCTGCACCTTGTAAGGTTTCGAAAGCGAATGTTTTCCTTATATAAAGTAAGCCCTCTGCTGTTCTCTTTTTTGAAGAAGATGTCTACAATCAGACATGCAAAATTTTGTGGTCACTGAGAACCATGACAATTTAGCCATCGTTGAAAATATTAATTTCTTATATACTTTCCCTGTATTTTATTTGGAAACAGTCCGACGAGATTGTCCGTTTGCACCATGTAAGGGTTCAAGAGCGAAGGTTTTCCTTATATAAAGTAAGCCCTCTGCTGTTCTCTTTTTTAAAGAGGATGTCTACAATCTGACATGGAACATTTTGTGGTCACTGAGAACCATGACAATTTAGCCATCGTTGAAAATATTAATTTCTTATACTTTTTCCCTGTATTTTATTTGGAAACAGTCCGACGAGATTGTCCGTTTGCACCATGTAAGGGTTCAAGAGCGAAGGTTTTCCTTATATAAAGTAAGCCCTCTGCTGTTCTCTTTTTTAAAGAGGATGTCTACAATCTGACATGGAACATTTTGTGGTCACTGAGAACCATGACAATTTAGCCATCGTTGAAAATATTAATTTCTTATACTTTTTCCCTGTATTTTATTTGGAAACAGTCCGACGAGATTGTCCGTTTGCACCATGTAAGGGTTCAAGAGCGAATGTTTTCTTTATATAAAGTAAGCCCTCTGCTGTTCTCTTTTTTAAAGAGGATGTCTACAATCTGACATGGAACATTTTGTGGTCACTGAGAACCATGACAATTTAGCCATCGTTGAAAATATTAATTTCTTATACTTTTTCCCTGTATTTTATTTGGAAACAGTCCGACGAGATTGTCCGTTTGCACCATGTAAGGGTTCAAGAGCGAAGGTTTTCCTTATATAAAGTAAGCCCTCTGCTGTTCTCTTTTTTGAAGAGGATGTCTACAATCAGACATGCAAAATTTTGTGGTCACTGAGAACCATGACAATTTAGCCATCGTTGAAAATATTAATTTCTTATATACTTTCCCTGTATTTTATTTGGAAACAGTCCGACGAGATTGTCCGTTTGCACCATGTAAGGGTTCAAGAGCGAAGGTTTTCCTTATATAAAGTAAGCCCTCTGCTGTTCTCTTTTTTAAAGAGGATGTCTACAATCTGACATGGAACATTTTGTGGTCACTGAGAACCATGACAATTTAGCCATCGTTGAAAATATTAATTTCTTATATACTTTCCCTGTATTTTATTTGGAAACAGTCCGACGAGATTGTCCGTTTGCACCATGTAAGGGTTCAAGAGCGAAGGTTTTCCTTATATAAAGTAAGCCCTCTGCTGTTCTCTTTTTTAAAGAGGATGTCTACAATCTGACATGGAACATTTTGTGGTCACTGAGAACCATGACAATTTAGCCATCGTTGAAAATATTAATTTCTTATACTTTTTCCCTGTATTTTATTTGGAAACAGTCCGACGAGATTGTCCGTTTGCACCATGTAAGGGTTCAAGAGCGAATGTTTTCTTTATATAAAGTAAGCCCTCTGCTGTTCTCTTTTTTAAAGAGGATGTCTACAATCAGACATGCAAAATTTTGTGGTCACTGAGAACCATGACAATTTAGCCATCGTTGAAAATATTAATTTCTTATATACTTTCCCTGTATTTTATTTGGAAACAGTCCGACGAGATTGTCCGTCTGCACCTTGTAAGGTTTCAAAAGCGAATGTTTTCCTTATATAAAGTAAGCCCTCTGCTGTTCTCTTTTTTGAAGAGGATGTCTACAATCTGACATGCATAATTCTGTGGTCACTAAGAACCATGACAATTTAGCCATCGTTGAATATTATTTTCTTATATTTTTTCCCTGTATTTTATTTGGAAACAGTCCGACGAGATTGTCCGTCCTTGTAAGGTTTCAAAAGCGAAGGTTTTCCTTATATAAAGTAAGCCCTCTGCTGTTCTCTTTTTTGAAGAGGATGTCTACAATCAGACATGCAAAATTTTGTGGTCACTGAGAACCATGACAATTTAGCCATCGTTGAAAATATTAATTTCTTATATACTTTCCCTGTATTTTATTTGGAAACAGTCCGACGAGATTGTCCGTTTGCACCATGTAAGGGTTCAAGAGCGAATGTTTTCCTTATATAAAGTAAGCCCTCTGCTGTTCTCTTTTTTGAAGAGGATGTCTACAATCTGACATGCATAATTTTGTGGTCACTAAGAACCATGACAATTTAGCCATCGTTGAATATTATTTTCTTATATTTTTTCCCTGTATTTTATTTGGAAACAGTCCGACGAGATTGTCCGTCCTTGTAAGGGTTCAAGAGCGAAGGTTTTCCTTATATAAAGTAAGCCCTCTGCTGTTTTCTTTTTTGAAGAGGATGTCTACAATCTGACATGCAAAATTTTGTGGAGACTGAGAACCATGACAATTTAGACATCGTTGAATATTATTTTCTTATATTTCTTCCCTGTATTTTATTTGGAAACAGTCTGACGAGATTGTCCGTTTGCACCATGTAAGGGTTCAAGAGCGAAGGTTTTCCTTATATAAAGTAAGCCCTCTGCTGTTCTCTTTTTTGAAGAGGATGTCTACAATCTGACATGCATAATTTTGTGGTCACTAAGAACCATGACAATTTAGCCATCGTTGAATATTATTTTCTTATATTTTTTCCCTGTATTTTATTTGGAAACAGTCCGACGAGATTGTCCGTCCTTGTAAGGTTTCAAAAGCGAAGGTTTTCCTTATATAAAGTAAGCCCTCTGCTGTTCTCTTTTTTGAAGAGGATGTCTACAATCAGACATGCAAAATTTTGTGGTCACTGAGAACCATGACAATTTAGCCATCGTTGAAAATATTAATTTCTTATATACTTTCCCTGTATTTTATTTGGAAACAGTCCGACGAGATTGTCCGTTTGCACCATGTAAGGGTTCAAGAGCGAAGGTTTTCCTTATATAAAGTAAGCCCTCTGCTGTTCTCTTTTTTGAAGAGGATGTCTACAATCTAACATGCAAAATTTTGTGGTCACTGAGAACCCAGACGTCCTCTAACTACAATGAACACCGGCTCAGGGGGAAAATTACTTCCACCGCTTGTTGATCTTATGATTTTAGGTGTTTGGGCCTTCTGTTACTATACAGCTCGAGAATAGTGTTCGGATCTTCCCCGCTGTCACACTCATCTCGAAAACCTCCCTCTGATGACCTGGACATGCCACCTCTACTTTTCAAAGTTTCTTGAGCAGATTTCGGTATCGAAGATTAATTTACGATTGCGACTTGCGTATTATGGCGTTGGTCATGCAAATGAAATGGACTTCGAGGCAGACTTCCCAGCGGAGTCATCGATTGGCTAGGGCGAACTTTCTTCTTCAACTGAAAGTCATAGTCTAATCGGAGGGCAAAAGCTTTCCACACAACAACGCCACGGGAGTTCTCATTAACTTCTCCAAAACAAAAAAATGCGAAATGCCTCTTACAAAAATTTGCGTGTGTGCTTTTATTTTCCGCTGAAGCGTGTTGCAGCGATTTTTTATTGATGGCTTTTAGTTTTTTAAATTATATACTTAATAAACCTATAATTTTAATTTATGCAACCCATATTCAACTAAATATTTGACCTTACTAGGCTAAGGTTGACTTTATTAATGTACAAGAATAGTTCCTTTCCAACACTGAAATTTGGCAGTATGACCAGGTGCAGGATGTATAGTAAAGTCTTCCTTTATAAAAAAAAACCAAAAATGTTATTTTATTTATAAAATACTAAATCAACAAGCATTTTGCCATTATCCCGCCAAAGTTTTGAATTTATCTAGTCGGACTGTTTAAAGTAAATGTGACGTGGCGTTGCCAGAATGTGCAAACGAGCGGTGCCAGTGCTGCCTGCCATTTGCGGTTGATGGGCAGCACTGTATGGTGTGGCGGGATATTTAAGTTGTTTTCTTTCCGCAGAAGTTATTTATGTTGTTGCTGCACTTATTGAAGAGCCTTTCTTTATTTTAAAACTTTTCATTGTATAAGTGCGCCCCCTGTAACTTTTCCATTATTTATTTTCTTGCCCCCTGTGAATGGGCAACCGACGAAATAAACAATGTTGGACAGAAACCATTGGCAGTGACTTGCGTTATTCCGGCGAATAAAAGCATAGCTGTGTGTGTGTGTGTGTGGTGTTAGCCGGAAATGCATTTGGCATGTCCTGCGAAATTGGCCAGTGAAGAAGAAGAATGAAGCTGCTGCTTTGTTGCCTTTCCGCCTTTTACTTGGCCCATTTTCTTGTTACTTTGCCCTGCCAATTGCATTGGAGTTCCCTGCTAAATCTCGTTTCGGACACATGTCTTTTGTCTTGGCATTGTCACCCTTGCCCAGGGAATTTCCGCCAAGCGAAATGGGTAAATATGTATCGACCTCGAAGGGCGCGTCGAACTCGAATCAATCACAAGCGATTGATAAGAGGGGCCACTTGAGGAGATCGAGTGTATGGGGTATAAAAAGCAGCACTCCCAGCTGGTGAGCCACCCACAAACTCCGCAAACCATGCGACTGCAAGGTGAGTCCATTCCGTCCACTGCCACTTTCGCCGGACTAATGCTGATTACATCCGATCAGCTTTGCTCTGGCCTCTCGCCTGCTGCCTCGTGCTGCTCCTGCTTCCGTCCGGCATCCTGACGCAGTGCAACGATTCCGCCAAGCCGGGATGCCTCCACCAGGCGGAGCTGGGAATCGCCCAGCGCCACTGCCTGGACCCCACCAAGTACTGGCTCTGCTCGGCCATTGGCCAGCAGGCCCAGCTCAAGAGGTGCCAGGCCAACACGGCGTTCGACCAGGATCTCAACGCCTGCGTGCCCTGGATCTCCTGGGTGTGGCAGCCGTGTCCAGAGCCGCCGAGTCGTCCTCCAGGCTGGGAGCCCTGCTAAGTTGGCCTTTTTGAATGCATTTCTCTACGGGAAACACACTTCTACAATGGATATACGAAAAATAAATTTATTTTCCTAATTTGATTTTATAGCCTGCATTTGCATTTTGATAAATTCCATAAATATTGTTTTCTTAATGGTAACCAAATTATGGCTAATTTCTTAAATGCATGAATATTTTACAAAATGCATAAATTATTCTTTTTTGTTACTGATTTTTTGTCAATAAAATATATTTGTGTTGGCTAAACAAGCAATCTAAACAACAGAATAAAGTAAATTCACACGTAAGTGGGCTAATAAGCATTTGCATTTCCAATAAAGCAAAACTAATAGCTGTGCTTCGAATATTAAATGCATGCTAATTTATTAGTTTTCTATTTTCAACTTTTGTACACTAATATCTGTGTCCAAAAATGCAGTAAGCCGTGAAGGCTTTAAATGGAAAATTTGTAAACATTTAGGCTTTTGTCACGCACTTTAACCAAAATTATGCGAATTAGGTTATTTGTTTTGCCAAAAAAAATATGTGTATAAGCCAATATGAATAGAAAACGTGTCCATGATTTAAATAACAGAAGTGCAACTCAAATTTAAATGTATAACTGATAAATTTGTAAGTTTAAATTGAAAGTTTAGGGAAAGGTTTATACATTTAATGGTACACAAAAATATTTGCAGTAATACCTTATATACTTATATACTATACTATAATTTATATTATATTATTTTATGATAATAATGTCTCTGAAAAAGCAATTGCTAGATTATAAATTCTAAAGATAAACATGTTCCTACTAAAGATTTTCATAGTGCATTGAAAACTAATAGAGGAAGCGCTGTGAGTGTGTCAATTAGGTGGCTTGTTTCAACTCGGTGCCAAATATTTATTTGAAGCAGTATACATCCATGTTCCCCATTGCCAGTTCCCCTCTCGCACCTTATCTGGGGCAATGTCAAGAGCAAGATCCGCGAGGAGAGAGATAAAACACCCATATCTCAGTGCGAATCCGGTGTGAATCATATTTATGATGTGCACTCTTTTTGCTCAGTGCCCCCCGGATGGCTGGGAAGACAGATATAGTGGGTACACAGCGAGAATTCTGACGTTCTCTACTGAGTTAAAGATAAAAAGACAATTTTTAACTTAAAATTGTTTTTAATTTTTTTTATCCAGTTGAATTGAAAATTTAAAAAAAGGGTTAAATAAAGGTTATTTTGTTATCACTATTTTGTTCTTAAATCAAGAACACAAACTCAAAATGTGCTTTGGTGGTTTTTAAGAACGAATGTTCTCAGATCAAGAACAATCTGCTTGAATAGTTACCTGTATTTTGGGAGCGAATGTTCTTACTTCAAGAACAAGAACTTGAAAATGTTCAAGGTTATCAAGAACGAATGCTCTTAATTCAAGAGCAAAGGGCTCGATTATTTTCCTCTCTGTTTCTGGGTAATTCTTTGACAGCGCCGTGTGATGATCCGCCGATGGCCAGTTGCAATTACAGCTGCAATTGTTAACGTGCGGCTTCTGACGGCAGTTAAGCGCCCCTGAATGACGGGTCACGCCCCCCTTGGCGGGTATTTGTCATAAATCAATGGGTGAGAACCCCATTTTACCAGGTCTGCCCGGTCCTGTGCAGCCAGTCAACCTATAGCCACCGCTTCTCGGGCTCTCTATCAATAAGTTGCACTATTTTTGATGCGCTCGCCCGTGCATTTGCAGCAAGCATTTTATTTCATTTCACAGTTGTCAGTCAAACGCTTTGTCAGGCCGGCGAGCACATCAATAAGCGGCAAAAAATACGATTCAATTGAATTTTTATTTCTCGCTTTTTGCGCGAGCGACGTGCGTGTGAGAACCAGGAAAATATTTGCATGTAAAAGAATTTTCCGCCAGCCAAGCACAGAGATCCCCCAAAGGGTGCCGAGGTAAAAATTGTGAAATGAAATTTTAGCATACGTGACGTATACGCAATATATTTAATTGCATTGAAGCCGCCTCTTTGTTTTCCATTCCGTTTAATCCGCGCGGCAAGTGTGCTTTCAAAGTGGAGAAGAGTGCGTTTAAAATTTAAATCAGGGCCGAGCAGGTCTAGTACCTGCAAAATAAATGGCCTTGTCGTTGGAAAATCTCAAAATACTCGGGAAATGCTACAAATGCCACACGAATTAGCATAAATCACTCGGAGGGCAGACTGGGGCAAGGACATCGGTGGCAGGAAGTGCGACTTTGCCGTGCAGCCAGGAGGCTCTCCTCCTGGTGGCTTCATTTAATGGCAGACATTAATAACCCGATTTAATTTATGGCCCCAAACTAACAAAAGCCCAATCCGCAAAACTGAGCAACAAAGGGCAGGAAGGCCAAGAAGGAGGCCTTTTCCCGGGGAGCGCCCGACTCCCCGACTCCGAGCTGCACTTCGCCGTGCAGTGCAATTACTCAAGTGCGCCAGGACCTAATGTGGCTTAAGGCGCCACCCTGCCCTCGCAGTCAGGTGAAATTTGTTGGCCCAGCCCCAAAAATGCCTTTGAGGCAGTGTTTTGAATTAATTAGCCAGCGTAGCCAGCGTTTTCGGCCTGGCCAACAAGGTGGCTCCTCCGCTTGTTTGCGGCCTGGCCGGCTATCTCTGGAAATAATTTACAGCTGCCGCTGATGTCATGAATATGCAAGCAGCTCGCCCGGACGGAGGCGCAGGAGGAGCTGGCTGTAAGCCCACCTGGACAGCCCGCCCGCCCGAGCGGAAGAAACAACAATTGGGCAAACAAACAGCGCCATAAAATGCCAGATGAGCTTATCGCGACCACAGCATCGCAGCTCAGTTCCGCTCGATAAGATTTGGGGTATAAATGCGCTCTCCGCTTTAGCATAGGTCAGTCCAACGAAGGCGTCTCCCGGCTCAAGATGAAGTTCCTCTCCCTGCTCGCCGTTTTCCTGATCCTCGGCTGCTCGTCCTTCTCCCAGGGAGCCGCTGTGGCCAAGCCCACTGGCCAACCCGGCTGCCTGACGGCGGAGGAAGTGGAGGTGATCTACTATCCCCACTTCTACCTGAAGAGCTCCTACTGGATCTGCTCCACCCAGGGTGTTGCCGCCACCCTGGCCCAGTGTCCGGTGGCCACTGCCTATCTGGACTCCGCCAAGGCCTGTGTGGCCTGGCCTCTCTGGAGCTGGTCACCCACTGTCCAGCCACCCAGCCAACCCGAAATCGCTGCCTGAATTGGGATATGGAATATTTGAAATCGTTACTGAATGAATAAAATATTGCACTACATTTTATTTTACATTTTCTGTTGCCAGGGAAAAGTATTTCAAACTTTTTGAAATAAATATTTTCCTTTTATACATTTTACTAGTTCCACAGCTTGTAGCTAGGGATTATTGCAATGGGTTTAGTTTTTAGCAAATAATTATTTTTTTTTGCTTGTCTGGAATGCAAATCATTATGACGAATATTTGCGTTAGTAACTAGCTAAGATAAACAGATAAATATTTGTTGCTGTAATGTCGGCTGATTATTACTATGTAAGATATTATAGTGTAAGATATCTTATGGAATTTTTCTTTGAAGAATAGATTTACTGCAAGTCAATTATAATATTTAGATAAATATTCTATGCACTTTCGATCAAAATGTAATTTTTAGAGATGTGTTGTCTATCTGAGCTTTGTTAAAATATGGAAATATATATTTTAATTAAAAATAAGGAAAATTGATTAATATTTTATCTGAAGTCCCTAAAAGTTTAATGTTTTGAGAATTAAGATTGAGATAAGTTAGGTCTAAAAAATATCTTTCGATTTTATATATATATATATATATATAATTTTAGTTTTTGTCACTTTTCTAAATGTTTAAGACTTAAAAAATGTTTTTTTTATATCTTAATTATATTTTTTTTATTGTTTTGGAGCACTAAAATCTGAAACCAACTCTTCTCTCTATTTTCCCTCAGCCATGTCTGGTAAGGACTACAACGGAGAGCCCGGCTGCCGGAGTCCGCAGGAGCTGGGCCAGAGCTACCGGCACTTCTTCGACCCCACCGCCTACTGGCAGTGTGGCGGCGGACAGCAGGCAGATCAGCCCGCCCAGCTGCGCCGCTGCCCCGCCAACGAGCTGTTCTACGACCGGGAGCGGCGGTGCGTGAAGTGGAAGGACTGGCAGTGGACCGAGCCGCAGGATCCGCCCACAAAGCCGCGCAAATAAAACAGGGCGCGGCGCATGTATTGAAACAAATTGTCGAAAATATAATTAAAAGGCGCTTTCCGATTTTTCCCGGCTGAGTGCTGGTTAATTTATGCGTGGATCGCTCCCCGACGTAAGCCGCTTTGGGGAGCCACCTCCTCCTCGCATGTTGGTGCTGGCTGGCGGGGATTTGGCCTTGTTTTCGGGGGCGCCATACGTGCAACAATTACGAAATGTGCGTGTGGAGTGGCCATGTCCAGAGAACCCCACGAAGCCCCCAAAAACCCTCCGAAACCCCCATGTTGCCCTCTGTTTGTTTGCGCAATTTGGTAAATTGACATGACGGCAATTTCCCATGGCCATGGCTGCTCGCCGAGCTCCACGGACTTAACTTCGCTCGCTAGTTTTAATAATTTTTAATTAGCTGCAGCGGAAAGCTCTCAAATGGACAAACAAACTGTGTAGCCCGCTTTGCGGCAGTTTCGGGCATTATTTCCGTAGCGCACCGAAATGTAATTGCCGAAATTTGTTTTGTGCCCCAATTAAATTCGGGAATCAAGCGGTGTTAAAGCGTCCAACAGAATTTAATTAATTGTATTTGAGCTTAGAGGTAAAGTGTGAGTGCGGTATTGGTCGTCCATCAATACCAGATTTGACCCCTTTTTTTTTGTGTAACGCAGCTGTGGCAAAGCGGTAATCTTTGTTTTTGTTCGCTTTTGTTTGGCTTTCAGCTTTGAGTTCTTTTCTTCCTGTTTTTTTGTTTGAAGCCCCACAATTTGATATACACAAATCGATTTACTTGCGCATGCAAATAACTTTATTTGCTTAGTGGGCAGGAAGGGGAAGACAGCGCAGCGCAGCAGGGGAAAAGCACAGCAAAAGCACAAAGGACCGCTGGCAGAGGACAGCCAAGAAGGAGGAGGAGCAGAAACTGTTAACAAAAAGTCGACAGGCGGGCTTGGCTCGGCAGCAGCAGCCAAACAAATTTGCATAAATCGCAGTTGGTAGCACACAACACAGCCAACACACACGCCCCGCATCCTGGCCGCCGCACATGTGCTTATTCACACCCAAACCCCATTTAAATGTACATACATACGTCCTGATCCAAGGCGACACAGCCATCGACATCGCCATCGACACGGAGTGAAAGGCGCAAAGACTAAGTGCATGCTTAAGTGTTTTCTTTTCTATTTACGTGCCACGGCGCTGGAGTGAGCAGCAGTGTCGCCTGTTTGCTCTGCTGCGGCTTGTGTGGCACAGAAACCATCCCCAGCCCAGCCCCAACCTGCCGCCTAAGCACCCACCCCAGCCCCCCTGCATATGTAAATCAAGGTAAACAGAAATCTGTTACAGCATGATACCATTACAATGACATGCAACGGACCCCGGACGGCACACCCTAGTTGGCCTGGCCAAAACCACCGCAGAGCAAACTAGATACTTATACACGTGTCTCATATTGACTGCGATATGTTATACAAATGAGATATTGATGCCTCACCATTACAACGACGGGCCGCCGCCCATCCATTCAGCCAGACGACGTCGTCCTCGAGTGACAGCAAACAACAGGAATAGGACCAGGAGCGGGCCTGGGAGTGGGAGTAGGGTGCGGATAGGACCAGGACTACGGCCAGGAGCAGCAGCCACATCACCAACAGCAACATCAGCAGGGGCAACAAATGCACGAAAAGCCGCCGTAATGGGAGAGGCAGGCCTCAAGTCCTGGATCAGGCTGTGGGCACTCCCGTTGTTTAACCCATTATTCTCTCCTCTAAGCAGCCTACGTACAAGTAAAAATTTTATAAAGTATATACTTTCACAAATAAACTAGTGATAATGCAAATGAAGTCAAGAAGATATGCTTGGATCTTACAAAAATATTTGTTAGCAAGTGTATTTTAGGTAAGACAATTATAGGGTTGCCAAGCTCATAAGTTTTCAAGCATCTTTTAAAAGAAATATTTAAAAAGGTGTACAGAATCAAACCATTTGTTTGTTAAGCGGTTAAGAAATCAATACCTATTTTTAAATACAAATTAAAATGAGAAAATTAAAAGATCTAATACAGAGGCCATAAAATATAAGGTAATTATAGGGTTGCCAACCTCCTATGTCAAGCAAGCAGTATTCATTAGCGGGTTAACTTGCGGCTGGCCATGCTATGCCTTGCTGTAGGCGGTTGTCCCATCAGAGGGCACTGGCTGGCGTAACCAGATGCGGCAGACGCACCGGAGAAAGCCACCCAAGGAAGGGAAGAGGAGAAAGCCTCTCCATGTGCGTGTCCAATCGCAAAGCAATCGAATCACACCCAGGCAGATGCGGAAAATGGAATGCGGTATCAAAGCTAGGCAGTGAAAAGCAATCTGGCATCTAGAATGCAAAAGCAGAAGAAAGTAGAAAAAGAAAGCAGAAAAAACCGAGTAATTAGAAATTGAAGACCAGAAGTTGGCAAAGCAAGAAGTGAGAGCAAAGATGAATTTAGCCTTGAAGAACTTTTCAAGACTTAATGACAGAAATATAAAAATAATGTAGAGAACAAGAGCTATGAAAGTAGGCCGTGTCCCCGAAACGAAATTTGATTTCTGTTCACTCACCTAAAATGCAATTACGATCTGCGCTAAAGCAATTTTCAGATCAATATCTCAAAAACAACTCTGGCAGTGAACAAATTCGAACTTGCCTTCGAAAAAGCGAGGCCCCAGCCCCTCAGAAAACAACGATTACGAATCGGGGGCGAATCGGGGGCGAATCGGGGAAAATGCAATAACTGAATACAAATTTGAAATGTGGCGGAAATTGAAATCGAAGGCGTTGAAGTGATTTCGTCTCGCAAAAATTCAATTGGAATGGCAACGGCAACAATCGTCTTGCACAACAAGAACCACTTGGGCGGCACCCGTTTCCACTACCAGTACCATCCTGGCAGGTCCTTTGGCAGGTCCTTGTTGTGGCGCGGCTTCTGGTTACGCGGTTATTTGGGCCCCTTTCACATCCTTTGCCCCGCGAGTGTTGTTGGCTGCACAATTTTTCCGCTGCATGCAATTTTAATGCGATTTTGGATTTGATTTGTAACCGAAAAATAAGCCACACAAACTTTTCGCCCCTCCAAAGTGGTGGTTTTGTGGGGCTGGGGGTTGCTGGTTGCAACTTGGAGTTGCGGTTGCATTGTTGTCGTTGTCGTTGTCGCTGCTCCTCTTTGTTGCCTCGGTTGTTAAGTGCAAATATAAATTCAACGGCGGCGAAAAAGGGAATGCTTTGCACCCTGAAAAGAGGGCAGCGAAAAAAGAGGGGGAACCCGGAGTTGGGGTCAAATATTTATTTGTTGCCTAGCGCAAATTTTATGCTGCATACTTTCATGCGCCGCTGCAGCAGCGGCAACACAATGTGGCACAAGTCACCAGGACCCAGGACCCAGGACCCAGGAAAATGGAAGCGAGGCGCATAAAACCTTCCGCTGCCATTCAAGTGGAAAAGTTTAAGCCAACTTTTCCAGCCCGAAAACGGGGGTTTTCGCCCCCCTCTCCACGCAGTGCCAACAATTCAAGCGCGAAAATGCGCGCACTGAAAAATCATTCAACGGAAGCCGCAGAAGGGGTGCAAATTGGGGGCTGGCAACCCCCACCGACTGTCACCACGCAGGCCTGCAATTCTAAAAATGCCAATTATGGCCATTCGATGGAAAATTCCTCGCTCAATGCTTACTGAAAGGGAATGAAAATAGGCAGAAGTCAAACTAACACCAACTAGCGCATTGCGTATGCGCCCTGTTGTCCACTTTATTTATGCCGACCGGCGGGCCAAACTTAATTAAAGTAACAAAACGTCAGCCCGGGGTCAGAGTTCACAGGCTGCCGGCACTTGAGGCCAGTGGCTAAGCTTGAAGAGCGCAGCACAACAGCCGCAAAACAATTGTAAACTCAATTAAATCCAAGCACCGCTGCGGCACTGGACTGCAGACTTAACTGCAGGCCCAAGTTCCTCAGCTCGAAAGCACCGGAATGCCTTCTATTTCTCAGCACCCTTCTGGCACGCAGAAAAATTGTATGTCATTACGATTTAAAAAATATATATAAATAATTATTCACATTACAAAAAATTAAGAAATTTCTTAGAACACAATTAGAAGGTTTCAGTTGGCGCCCCAAAACTGCACTTCTAAAATCCATAACTTGGGTAATTGGATCCCGATTTAGAAGGTTGATATCTTTATAGATTTGTGGAACAATTCTCTATCATTCTACGTCAAAATCTTTCTTTTTAACGAGGGTCCAAATTTCAACCCATTTTTATGTTAGATTTTTTCATAATTCAGTTGGAACCTCAAAACTGCCCTTTCGAAATCCATAACTTGGGTAATTGGATCCCGATTTCAAAGGCTGATATCTCTATGAATTTGTGGCAGAATTCTCTATTATTCTACATTAATATATTTTATTTTAACGAGGATCAAAATTTTAACCCATTTTCATGTTCGTTTTTTTCATAATTCCAAAAGGTTTTCAGTTGGGACCCCAAAACTGCACTTCCAAAAGCCATAACTTGGGTAATTGGATCCCGATTTAGAAGGTTGATATCTTTATAGATTTGTGGAACAATTCTCTATCATTCTACATCAAAATCTTTCTTTTTAACCAATGTCAAAATTTTAACCCATTTTCAAGTTCGATTTTTTCGTAATTCCAAAGGGTTTCAGTTGGGACCCCAAAACTGCACTCCCACAATCCATAACTTTGGTAACTGTATACCGATTTCAAAGGTTGATGTCTCTATTAATTTGTGGTCGAATTCTCTATTATTCTACATTAATATATTTATGATTAATGAGAGTAAAAATTTTACCCCCATTTTCATGTTCGATTTATATGTACATCCAATGGCTTTCAGAAGAGAACCCAAAACTGAACTTTTGAATGCCGTAACTTGGGCCATTGTTTTTCGATTTTGAGGTAGGGTATCTCTAAAACCATGTGTTGAAATTCTCTAAAAATCTGCATTAAAATTATTATTCTATGCGAGAATACGGTTTTTAATCAATTTTCCTGTTTGATGTTTCTGTAGTCCCCCTATTTTTTAGGATGGAAACCCAAAATTGCATTTGGTCTCAATTTCAAACCCTTCATTTTATCTAATATGTATGTGCCATGATTTTTCCCGAGTGTATCCATTCTTCTGCCGGAGCCAGTCTCCCAGGGTGTGCTGATAACATACGACAGTTGTGACTTTAAAAATCCCTTTTCGCAATTTTTGCACAAAACTTGTGCAGGATTAATGGTCCGAACGGCCCAGGCATCCATGCAATTAAAATGCAACAACAAGGAGGCAGAGTCACCAGAAGGGGCACGAATCTAGAATCTAGAATCCAGTGGCGCGGTGGCACAGTGGCAGCAACAGCTGCAGGAGTGGGCGGAAATGGAGCAGAAAGATTGCTGTGACTTCGGAGCGTTTGAAAACTCGCATGTGTGACGGGTGGGCCGAAAGCCCGGAGATAGCCACGCCATTTTAAAGTGGCTGGCGAGGCAGCAAAACGAGCAGTGGGGAGTGCAGAGGGGGCCGCTTGCCACACTAGTTAGTGCCTCGTGGGAGCCAGGGGATGGGTATGGGGACGGGGATGGGGAAGGGGATGTGGCGCAGCATTGTCCGCATACACAGAGGCTCCTCCTTTGGCTCCCTGGCATTGTACGGTTTTTGCCCGCAACGGCCAAAGACAAATAATGCAATTTCCTGACTAACTCATTTGGGGTGGCTGAGCAGCAGGAGGGAATGGTAGTAGGTTCAGTACTCCCCACTGCAAACTGCAGTTCCGTGTCACTGACACTTGGCCCGCGCTGCCTGCCCACTCAGACATTTATTACCTAGTCGGATGTGCAATCGCTGCGAGTGATCAAAGAGCCGTGGAAACACTGCTCCTCCTCCGAAACAAAAAAAGAGGAACTACTGGTGGACGGATCTCCTGGCCGCCCAGCAGATCCCTTTTCTGCACGTAACTCCACGCCCTTTGGGGCATCTGATGCAATCATTGGCAACTTCTGGTTTCCTGTTGCACCACTCCGCACACTCACTCACACACAAGATTAATGCGGTTCAGCATCGAACTTTAAACTCATTTTTAGCCCGGCGAGAAGGACCTGCCACCGGGGACCAAGGACCTCGCCGTACATGTGTCGGGCAAACCAGGAGCATGTCCTGCAGTTGGTCCTTGCTCCTTTTCGCTGGCCCCTGTAATTTGTGCCCCCACTCTGCTGTTTGTTTGCCTTGCGCCAAAGTTTGCGGCGACAATTGTTTTGCGGTGTTGCAGCAGGGAAACACAATCCCAATCTCACACATGCGATTGGAATTCTTTCTGAAAATGTTTTCCAGAGGGGAGGGCACGGAAAAAAGTCAAGATTTATGGCACATCGATTTTTGTTTGTGGCCCCCGGAAATGTCGCAGCAGTTTAATGTTGCTTATCATATCTCTTTCGGCCGCACCACTCGACCGCCGCCTCATATATCAATTATTTTCCAATCAATTTAAAGTTAATAACATTTCAATTCGGACACTTTTAATCGCGATGAAGAACCGTAATTAAAAAGCCGCACGTACGGACACCATCATCAGCCGTCGACGCAGTTGCGCAACGAGCGCCACTGGGACCACTCGAAGCATCCCAGGTAGCCGTCCTGGTCGACGAAGGCCTTGCCATCGGGACAGGGCAGCTGCTTGGCTCCCTCGCTGGTGCAGAGGTAGAAGCTGGCCACGTCATCGCAGGCCTGGGGCTGCAGCTTGCTGGAGCCGGTGCAGTCGGGCACCTTGGCGTCCAGGTTCACGCAGGAGGGCTTCATCAGGCTGGAGGGCAGGCAGCCGCTGATGGTGGCGTTGTTCACGAAGTAGTAACCGGAGTCGCACTCATCGGCGATCACAGCTCCGTCCAGGCAGAAGTAGAACTTGCGGATGTCCTCGCCGCCCCACAGCTCGTCCTCGGACTGGCACACCGTGGTGGCATTGCTGCTGGCCCTGTCCCCCAGGGAGGCGGCGTGGCACAGAGCCAGGAGGCCAAAGAAAATCACAAGGGCTGCAGGTGTGTAAGAAAAATATTAAAATATTTAATTTAAATTTTTGGGGGCTTACAAAAAAAAAATGTATTTGCCATACAATTTAATTTGAATAGAGTTTACTTCAAAAACTATTAAATGAAAGTACTTCTTATGTATTTCACAGTAAAAACGTCAACACTTTATAAATTTATTTATTGAATGAAGTTTGGATAATACTAGATTTTTTCACAAATATTTTATTGGGAAAATGCCGGGCAATTTTAGGATTTATTTTTTATCCTTTCTGAGTCACACACTTCACTTTATCCACTTTATAACAGATATCACCATCGTCTTCACTAGTTCCTAAGATGTTTACCTTTCAGCATGTTGTATCCTTTGGTAGCTTCTTTTCGGTTCAAGATTTTAAGACAGACTAAGCGACTGGAAGACCGGCGCCCGGGCTTTTATAACATTCTATCCGATCGGGCAACTTATCGGGACCCTTGACGGCACCACCGTATCATTGCCAATGCCACCGGCTTGTTGACACCTCCGATGATGAACGTAGTTGGCGGCCTGTTCGGCTTCTGGTCTTGCCCACCTTGCTTATCGGATGTTTTTTCCTTATGCAGATAATGGCGAATAACGAATTCTTGGCTTAATTTGCTGCTCTGACTTCCAGCAGATATCACGTCTCAAGTGCTTGATGAGCAGTTCCTGGAAGCGAACTAACCGAAGTAACTCTGATTTGGGGCTGCCAATGTTCTTCAGCTCTCAGTGTCACCTGGTGCTCACGTCTGGGAAACTTTTAATTGAATTCCCTGCCGGCAGAAGTGGAAGCCCACATCGATAGCAAGCCTATTGGAATTTATGTCGATTATATTGTCAACTTTGTCAGAGCTCCACGAAGTTTGCCTATTTAAACTTGGGACTCGCGTAAATAGAGTGCAAAAAGTGGAGCGACTGGAGAGGAAGTTGAATTGACAACGTGACTCAGCGGGAAAAACCAGTGGCAGCTGAAGTTTTTCCTTTTTCGCAGAGGTTATGGGCCTGGCCTCCGTGTCCTGGCCGCAAAGTGACTTCTTTGCCGGCGGCAGCTGAGCTCCTCCATTCGGGCGCTCTAAGCCAAATCAATTAGAACTTTTTGACAGCAGCTGGGCCTGCAAGTGAATCTGAGTCTGAACCTGAACCTGAACCTCATTCACTCCCTGCCCCATTATCTCAGCGCTAGTAATTAAATTTCCAACCGATTTCTGCAGCCATAATTTCCAATTTGGCTCCATTTGAAAGGCAATTAATGTCTGTGCTATCGCTTAGATAAGGCCCATGTGTGGCTGTGTTTTTCGGTAGTCCATTCCAGTGATTCAGAGCCAAGTTAGCAAGGGAAATTCGTACAATCGATTGTCGTGCTTAACGATGAGAGTAGGAAATTTTTAAAGACTTAAACCAGAACAGTCCATCTTATCTAATCAGGCAAATGCTGCTAGGAACGAAGAGCAACGACTACGTCACTTTAGTCCAAAATAAAAATGAATGCCCGAACAGCCCGATGAAAAATGGGTGTAAAAATAGCTGCGATAAGGTTGGCCCGGGGAACATGGAAAGCCATGCAATGAGCATGAGTATAAAAACGAAAGACCATGGCGACGACATCAATCAGTCGAGTTTTTCAGCAGGAAGAGCGCCGTGGCAGTGGAACACATAAATTTATTAACGAACCCAGCTTATGACCAAATGATGAGAATCGCGCACAAATAGCAGTATTGCAAAATAAGTAAAAACCAGAGAGCGAAGTTGGTGTGTCACAATAACAAATGCTCCTCCGCTGGCTGTTCGTGATGAAATTATTTATGAAAAATAAATGCAGAACTTCCCCCTGGATGCTGGCCGCTCTGCTGCTGCTCCTGAACATGGGTGGAACATCCGCCTCCACCGAAGGCACAACCACGAATGCAACATGCAGACATGCCACGGACATGTGGGGAGACCCGGACCCCAACATATTCTACGTGTGCTCCACGGACGGACGACCGCTGCAGCTGGAGTGTCCGCCGGGTCGGGGATTTTTCAGCGGTCTCGGCTTTCTGGGCTGCGTGCCCTACGGCCAGTGGCCGGCCTGCCGACCCTCGGAGGAGCAGGTGGCCACCGAGTTGTCAGCTGGCTGTGACAGGAACACGGGCCTCGTGCCATCGCCCTGGGCCTCCCAGGATCCCAATCAATTCTACCTGTGCCCCGGGTCAAAGGCCACACCTCTGCTGCTCAACTGCGCCGCGGGCAGGGGATTCGTGGCCGGGTCCGAGGTGGCCGGCTGTGCGGACTGGCCCACATGGCGCCGCCAGCTGCAGTGCGAGGCCTTCTACTGATCCGCTCCAGCGGAACACCACATGTACATGCTATTTCAATAATTGTCGACTAGCCCACCCGACCACCAGACTCGAATCTTATTTAACTTATTGGGTGTAGAGTAGGCACTGCGCCATTTGACTCACTAGTTCTATCTGTAAATAAAGTAAAAAGTTTCTATTTATTTCCGATGTGGGTGTCTTTCGACTGATGGACTTGTCGGCGGCACTGATAGGGGAAGCGACTGATTGATAACAAAATCAATTTGGAAGAAAAGAAAGTCAAAAAAGGTTATATATATTCTTTTTGCGAAATTCAGTTGGTGGCTAATAACATTTATGTATTGTAGATACTTCAAATAACTAAATTTCTTTTAAATTTTATCGAATTAATTTTGTTATTTTTATAAAATATAATAATTATTTATTTGTAAATAATAATCAAAAAATAATAATAATAATATAATAAATTTCTTTCTTTAAAAACACTTAAAAATAAAAAGTCTTTAAATTACGAAACATTTCCTATAAGCTCAGCAAATATTTAAGAATATTTTGGTTGACAAATTGTATTTAAATCAACTTAAACAATGAGCTGTGAGCTCTGGCATGAAATAAAGTGCAAGTGTTCTTCCGGAATAAACCTACTCAATTGTCAATAATCCGGACAACAATAAAGAATATTTTTGGGTTGAGTTAATGCTGCTCGACAGGCACTGGCATTGCATTGTTCTGCGGTATTATATGTTTAGAGCACTCCATTGTTCCATTCCATCGGGGGATTAGTGAATTGCAAATAATACCTCATCTGCTGGCGTGCTGTTCATTGCAATTATTGCTCATTTGAGCATATTAAATGACGATGAGCTGCAGAGTGTGTGGCACATGGGGCAAATCCTTTTAGTTCCCACACTCCCGCAAAGCCAACGCATTATCCTTGGCCATTACTCTTTCTTCTGCGCCGTCTGTCTGCTGGATGGCGGAAAAGTGGGAAAACTGGGAATGTGGAAAAGTGGGAAAACTGGAGGTCTAGAGGTCCGGCGGTCTGGAGGTCAGCATCCCTTTGATGTGCCCTTTTACTTTGTCATTCCCCCATGTGGGGGTTTATTTTATATGCTAGCAGCTGCTCTGCTAGCCGCCCCTCAGCCCCGTCTACAGACTTAAGCCTTTTGTCCCGGCCGCCATAAAGCATTCGCCCAGGTACACGGCATAAGAATAATGACACATGCACCTGGGCGCAGCATAAAAAAAGAAAGGGGGCAAGTCGGAAATTGCATTTCGCTTTGAGCGCGTCCAGATGCAGGAAATTACTGTCAACTGTTAACGGCCGGGCTAGGATCATGACCCACCCACTCCGCTGGCCTGGCTTTAATAAATCTTCAATTTGCATATTTCTCTTCCAGTTTTATTCCCTTTTTCCACGCTTTTCCCGCCATTTCTTTGGGCCATTAATCAATGCCCCTGGGCGCTGGCAGACAACATCACGTATACGCAATTTTAATTGCCACTGATATAAAAGTGTTTAGCGGTTGCGGGGTGGGTGGGGGAGACTTCAATTTAATTAAATGTTTACTTGCTGCTCTCAGCAGAAATCAATGAAAGCGACTTCTAATTTATTGCTTACCCAGGGATGCCAGGGATTCGCATCCTGCTGACGCAGCCAGGGGAAAAGTAATTAACCGATTGCCAGCTGAAAAGCAGCTGATAATATCCCTGCGAGAGGTGCTCCACAAGTACCCAGTGCAATAAATAAAGAGTTTAAGGCGGCAGCCCAATCAGCTGGGAAATCAATAGACCGCCAGCATCATCGATGTGGCTAATAGACAGCCCAAACGGCTCTCCGGGGACCCATGACGCCCCAAAGTTGCCCCACTTACCGCCACCTCCACTCGCCTCATGGGGGACTCTCCATTTCGTTGATTGCCCCACCGCAGGCGCAATAATATTGATCGTCTGCAAATGTTGTTCAGCTGCCCTTCAATTTATGTTCTCTTCTTGCTGCAAATTTAACCGAGCCCACACACAGGGACGCAGTGACAGAGGGACGCGGGGCGCACAAGGGTTAATGTGGCAATGCAAATCCCAAATATGGGCAAAAATGCAATTGCCAGTGCTGCCACGATGCGAATGTGGCACCAAGGCCGGCAACGGTTAAGGCCTACACAGGCGGCAAACAAAGAGCGGCTGAGGGTCCGTTGCAACTGCAGTTGCCACTGATATACGGGGATTGGGGGCAGGAGCGGACTCCAGGGTGATCGGATAGAGATAGAAAGTATATACCTTAACGAAAAAATTATTATAATATACATTAACTGCTCTATCATTTTATTTTATTTTAATTTTTCATATAATAATATTCTTTATTATTTAAAGGTACTTTTATTTTCTTTTCCTGATCATGATTAATTTTAAACTATTTCATTGCTATCTGAATTGCTGGTACTCCAAGAAAAAAAATAAAAATGCCAATTGTTGTTTTTTTAACATTTATTTTAATATTTTATCAATGACATTTGAGTTTTACTTTTTTAGGTATTTTAATTATTTATTTTCTCTATCAAAATTGTATTTTATTTATTCATAATGATATTTGTTAAATGAGTAAACTATTCAAAATTTTTGTATTTATATTTATATAATTTTAATTATATAATTTTGTTATCATTGTGAGCTATTAAATTTAATTGTTCTTTTCTCCGTAATCAATTCTTACAATTCAAATTCATTTATAATTGTTTAAATCATATTATTTTGTAAGAACTTACTATTTTTCAGCAGAACAGCTTAACCTCTGGAATAGAACTAATTTTCTGGGTTCTCTGGGTTATAAAGTAATAATAACCAAGTTCACCTCAAGTGGAAACATTTTCTGAGTAACAATTACCGACTTGCCGAACCGAGTGGCTGCTCTTTTTGTGCCAAGGCTAATCGGTGACAAGCCAGTGACCTATGCTTTCGTATGCCGGAGTGAAATGCGCTATGAAATGGATCTATTCCCCGTGGCCAGGGCCTCCGCTCCTGCGCCACCTGCTGCGGCTTCAATCCATTTACAGGTGTTTGCCCAGAGTCAATGCATTGCATACGCAGCCAGCCGTAAAACATTTGTCACATTTGCATTAAAAGCGGCAGCAATCCGGGGACCAGCTTTATGTGTGTTTGCACTCGCACTGGCAGAGCCGGGGAGAGCAGAGCCCGAACCGGAGGAGATCCCGGACCCGGACCCAAACCCACAACCCGAAACCCACACCCGAGCCCGGATGGCTATGCAATTTATTTGCACAGTGCACTTGCCAATTAATTCTTATCTCAGCAGCAGCCATGCAGGTTGCTTTCCCGGCGACTGCATAAATCAATGTGCCTGAAATGATAACTCATGCGAAGGGTGCCGTGCCACCCGTACTATCCGTGCTGCTACCATTTATACTCCGGTGTATTGCGGCACACAAATCGTGCTCTAGATCGGCCCGCCTTTCGATTGGATGGAGAGGCCCGAAATGAGACGTTACGTGGATGGGGACGGGGACTCGGAGCAGGCATTGTGTGTCTAGGAGCTGCAGCTCACTCAATTTCATGCTGTCAAATGTGCTGGCAAGACTCCCATTCTCGGGGAGCCTTTGTCCCGATTCGCCAGCCCCCAATCCCTTCCCAAAGCCCTTCCCAAAACCCCCGCCCGAACCCCTTCCCAAACACATTCCCATTCCCTTGCAGCGGCGTCTAATTGAATTGCACTGCTATAATGGTCGATTCAGCTTTGGTGGCACCTCCTAATTGAAAAGTGTTGTTCCCACCAGCAGCAAATTTACGATAAAACTGCCATCCATCTTGCGAGTCGATTGAGATTTAAGCTGAGCTCGCACAGATAAATGCAGGCATTCTTTCTGGAAGGGGATTATTAACTGGAGCGCTTGTCAGCTGGCAAAATGCGTTTATTTACTATTCCATTTGAGGTCACCTGTGCATGTGAAAGGATATAACTCAGGCCTTCTAATTCGATAGAAAAGCCGAAAAGGTCCGCTGCCCCTGTGTGTGTGGATTATCCTGGGGCCAAACAATAAGTTCCTGCCCGCCCGCATAAATTCATATAATTAAAGCGATCCAATTATAACTGTTGCGAGTCCTGGCTGGCAGGCTGTCTGCAAATCTCGGGGAAAAGGACAGGCCGCTTCCTGTTTGCCAACGCCGCCTCGGGAGGCCGCTGGGAAATCCTGGCGCGCCCAGGTAATTAATTATGTCGGCTGCAATGACGGTGCTGAAAATATCCGGTGAGCTAAGGTAAGGCAGGCTGGGGCCACCAAAGGCCAAGTGAAAAAAAACACAACACAAAAAAAAACGAACTGGAGCAGGGCCAGCGGAAACGGAAATAAGCACAAACAGTTGGCGACGGCGGAGAACGAAACAAACAAGTCGCTGCCTGCGCGCCTTTTGGCCCAAATGATTTATTAGAAACGACATTTCAATTTTTCATCGCCAAGTCGCCGCGCCGCCTGCTTGCGTAAGTAGGAGGACGCGTAGAAATAAATATAAATTTGCCTGTTGACAAAAATGTAGCAATTTCACATGCAACTAAATGCGTATTTCCGGCCGGAAGAGCCGTCGACAGCGGTTTGGGTGCGTAGGTGGGTAGGCGACTTCCGCCTTTTGCCGCCATTTTGCTGTTTGATTGAGCTCGAGTCCTTGTTTCTCGCCGCCCAGAGATGCCCCTTGGAAGGTGCTCAAGCAGCTCGCACAGAGTGTCCTCAAAGGAGAGTGCTTGAAAAGAAGACACGCAAAAAGGACACCCACTAGCACACACACACTCTCTCACCAGCAAACCGCAAGGAAACAATAAATTTGCTGCAATGCGAAACGGAAATGTTTGCAACGGAAATAGAGGAAACGCAGCACTGCCACTGCCACTGCCACTGCCATTGCAGTGGCAAAAGTCGCAGTTGTCCCTTGCAATTGTCGCACGGCGAAAGGCAAACAAACAAAGTAATTGGTCCACACAAATTGCCAGCCGAAGGAAACGTGGCAGATACCAGGCAAAGGGATGGCGATGGGAAAAGGCCACTTGAAAGGGGAGAAGGAGAGCAGTAATGGCTAGTAAATTTTATTATGACCATGACGTGCCCTTCTCCCCATTTCCACTTTCTCCTCCGGCCCACTCCACTCACCGGCACATAAATTATGCATATTTAGCAGAGTGAAATTGAAAACTAATTAATTACACTTGCAGCCCGGAGCAGCGGCTAAGTGAGGTGGACCCCGTTTGCTGGAGAAAAATGTTGTTCAACTTTTTAATTGCCAGCATCAAGTGTTTTTCAAATTGCTCTTGGCTGTAATTATGGTCGAAAAGTGGCTGAAACGTGAGACATTCTGCGCTGGCCAAGGGTCGTCAGCATTGCTAAGCCAGTGGCAGGGCTGCTGCGAATGGGCGGGGTGAAAGGCAGTGAAAGCTCCCGGCGAAAGTTCAGACACTTGTTGGTTGCTGCCGCTCCGCAGCAGTTTTCGTGTTGCCTACTTTGAGGCGCCAGCTGGGGGTACAGTGGGCAATGCTTAAAGGTACTTATGAGCATATAAAATAATGCTATTAAAAGTGTTTTATACATATGTTATTTCGGAGTACAAAATATGACAAATATTATTTAATAGCCCAAAGGATAACCAATCAACTTTTACTCCCTGGATAAAAATGTCAGTGTAAATTGACTTCATTAAATTCATTCTTCTCAAATTCATTCATTAATACTAATAATTTAAAACAGGCTTAATTGCCTATTAATCACTCTTAAAAGGGGAATGGAACTCACTTAAAGTGTCGCCGGCAAATCAGTATTTGGGCCACTTTTTAAGTTGTTAAGAGCATAGCAAATTCAACATTTTAGCAGCTAATGTAAAGGGTCACAAACACAACCATATCTCTATTTCTCAAGGGAGTACTTTATTTTCTATTTTTAGTAACATTGGTATTTATTTATAAGTGGTTGCTAAGCCCAATATCCACTGTAGCTCTTGGCTCTTACATGGATGCTTGGCTCCCAGTTGCGGGGCTGCTTAATGAATTAATGTAAGGCGGTTACGGATGCTGCTGCGGCTCCAGTCAAAGGAAAGGAATCGGCTTAGTGTCGCCCGGGCAACTTTAGCCAGGCTGAAGTTAAGGATATGCTGCTGGCTCGGATTCCGATTCAGGTTCCCATGCCCTGGCCGCACCTGGCGGCTCCCACGGAAGCCGCTGCCTCGAGGATCCCTGGGCTAATTCAACGCTTTAAATTCAAAGTGTCAATCAAAGCCGGGTATTGAGTCTCGTTTGCCCAGCCACGCACATCTAAGGCAGGAGTTGGAGCTACACGGTATGGTAATGGGAACGGGATTGGGTTTGGGTTTGGGTTTGGGTTTGGGTTTGGGTTTGGGTTTGGGTTTGGGGGATTGGCAAATTCAAAGGCAAATGCCAGGCGGCAGGAGTCACGTAGTGGGACTGCCAAAGGGCAACCTTGCAATCGACTCGAGCCATTTTCCATCACCTGTCTGCGATGCGATGCGATCCAGTTCGATGCCGTAGGCATAACACAATTTTCCTGGCCATTGCTAAGCCCTTTCGGCCCAGGAATGTTTATCCTGGCCAAAAAAAATAAAAAAGGGTTGGGACTCTCCAACTCTCTGGCTATATATTTCACAGCAAGTGCCGGGGAGTTTTATTAGTTGGGCAGGTCGCAGATCGCAGGTTGCAGGTCGGCAACCCTTCTCAAAAACATGATACTAATAAAAATCCATGTTAATGTTGCATGAATACCAAATAAATTGAGGCAGCCAACACGTACAGCCTGTGCTGCCATTTATTGATTGAACATGAAATTGGGCAATTTCATTGACGTAACAATTTTTTATGTGCCCGGGGAGCAGTTGTTAGAATTGGCCAAGATGCTAAAAGGGGCCCAGGAAGACAATGTCTTTTGTAAATAATTTATAAGCAGCTCGAGTGACAAATGAATGCCTTGTATTTGTAAGGCTTAAACAGCTGTCAGCTGTGTGTGTGTGTGTTATTGATTTCTGTAGCCATTTCCGTTTCCGTTCTGCGTTTTTGCCGGGCGATGCAACTGCTGCGGTTGCAACATTGTTGCCCCTTTTTGTCGCCCGGCTTACTGCTCCTCATTTCGAGCCGCATTATTAATGCCGAGTCCTGGCTGTGGCGTTTGTTTGACTACGGATTTTTAGCGCGAATCAATCAAATCACATGACTGCTTGACTAACAGCCAGTGATTTGATTGATGAACTGCGTCAACAGCGGGTGGTTGGCTGCCGTTAGCTAGCTGCTCCTGCGGGTCCTTCGTCCCGGGTCCTTGCCTCGATTGCCACTCGCTGGATGACACGCACAGCGCAAAGAGAACAGACAGACAGGACTCCGAGTCGTCCTGGCCCTGCGGTTAACTGGCTGAATCGCAGAATTAGCTTCGTGGCGTGGAGAGCGCATTATTGATTAGTGGCTCGTGTCCTTAGTGGATGTCCTGATGGGCCATTAAAGATGCCGCATTACGGATGCTTAATCAAACTCCGTGACATCGAACGGGGGAGGCGTGATATCTGCGTCGCTCCTCACAGCTAATGAATATTTAATTCCTCCAGCTCTGGTTTATTTAAATCGAGGAAGCTCGATTCGAGAGTCTCGCAAGTTCCACTTGCCAGTAATGTGTTTGCATATTTCCGGAGCCATTTCTCTCGTCTGCCTGGTTGCCATGTGTGCAGCAGTAGTTTTGTGTGCCGTAATAAAATATTTTATTACTTTTTAAGTGTATTTGGTACTCGTAAAGTTTTGTTGCTTTCGCTTTCTCGGGCTGCCTTTTATTTTTCTTTTTTTTTTGGGTGGAAAACTCAACATGCAATGTCACATGTGAACGACTGAACGACTTGGCATCGTTCTTAGGTATTTGGCATGCAAATTCCAAGTCAAGTTGGCGAAAGTCGGCAAATGTCCTGAAAATGTCTACGTAATCCGAGTTCTGATGAACTTAACACGATTGCACCGAAAATGAAGCCTCATTTGGGGACTCTTTTCCAGATCTGGGCTTCATTAGTGACTTGGTTGTACGGCATCCTATCCAGGTTAGGGCATTTACCTTGGTCACATGACAGTTCCTCCTGCCCTCCTTTTGCCAACATCTCCTTTATGTAAATGTGCGAAAATTTCATCACACACATGCACATCAAATGAAATTGTATTCCTGCGGCGGGCAGAGTACGAAAAGTGTGGGTGGCTGGGATGGAGGGCTGCTGGGCCGTTGGTCCTCGGGCGGAAGAGCGGAGAATGTCTTACTCTCCCACCGGTGGCAGCTGGCATCCGTGTCCATGACAGGACTCCTTCTGCTTCAGTTGCCGCTGCGGCTCATCATCATCATCAGCGGGCGACGGCGACGCCGGCGTCGTTCCCATTTCATCATTGTCATAACTTTGTGTCACAATTTCGTCCTCCTCCAAGCCGGTCCCATGTGTCCACGGGGCGAGCACAATTTTTCGACTAGAATGTGGCCACTTTTTTCTCGGGGCTTTGGCGTGACTTGGAACCTTCAATTCGGGCACTTGGAGAAATCAGGAGATCAGGAAGGGTCCTAGATGCTTCATTCCTTTTATGGATTTATCTAGTGTTTTCATATAATTTTATATTTTAATATCAATTTATTTTTTATCTGCCACAATTTATGTTTTTTTGTTTTCTGTAATTTTTCACATTTTTAAAACAGATTGTTATCTTTGAATTGGTTTTTATATGTTTGTTTTACATGGTTGAGCGAGTAGATTTTAAATTTATGTAAAATATACTTACCTTTGATAAGTTTGTTTTATACTCTGGATACAAAGAACCTATTATATAATTTATTATAACTAGCTTAAAAAATGTTAAATTTTTAAGACATTTTCAGAAGTGCACTTCATGAACTCGCGGTCGTAAATATTGTTTTCGTTGCCAGTTTTATGGCCCTCTATTTTTGCGAGTGCCAAGCGACAACCTTCGCTGCAAGGAATTCGATTTGTTTTCAGTTTCAGTTGCAGCACAGCTATTTCGGAGACATATTTACTTTATTTGAAAATACTTTCCTTATTGTTTATTCACTTGCCGATCGGCCTGCGGGCGGCATTTTGCACCGAGTGTGAGTGACACATGGCAACAAAAAAACAGGACCAAAAGGCGAAAACAAGGAGAAAGGCGATGGCAGCTCTTTGGGGCATATTTACACTTCACTTTTGCCGGGGCAGTGAAAAATATTTCACATCGCAAATAAACAATTTCAGAGACAGAGAAATGCTTTCACTCGTACTCACCATATGTGCAGCCAGCTAGAGCAATTTATTATGTCATCAAATGGTGTATGGCACACACATATATTCCCCAGCCAAATATGCTTAGAAAGCTGGATTTGAGCAGAATGCAAAGTGTGTGGCAAGCATCCTTGGGAACTTTGTTGTCACACCGTATAATGTGATGATTGAAAAATTTGAAAGTAAACTGTCTGCTGCTCTGCTTGCAGCAGGAGGACTTTTCCAGCCAAAATGCAAGCTCCGCAGGATGGCCAAGTTAACGCTCCAAACGGACTGACAAACTGCTTTAAGTGGCCAAACTTTTGCTTCGCAGTGCTAAAAAATGCCGAGCGGAGAACACAAGTTGGAGTAACTTTTACATTGTAAGTCCGCAAGGCAGGTGCCCCGGGGAGGGCGAAAAAAACGAGAAGAAATAATAAAAAAGCGGGCGAGAATAAATGTTAACAAGATGACGATGGGGAAAAAGAAGGGCCTGGAACCACTGGTCTGGACATCTCATTGTTTCGCCTGTGAATGGAGGGAATTAACTGAACCGGACTGGCTGCCTTGCCAGTGGCTCGAATGCTCAAACTACATTTGAGGGATACATTAGAACTTTTTTACTTCCATTCGCGGGCCAATAAAACAAAGTTGGCCTGCGCATATTACGCGCAAATGAAACGCCCGACAGCCGATTTTCTTGGCCCTCCTTGCACTGTCATTTTGGCCAAGTTCCTGGCGCATAAACTTTTGCTGCAACATTTGCCTTCCCATTGTTTCCTCGGCGGTTCCTTTGGCCAGAACTGCGTCCCATCTTGTCGGGGGGCACGGCAGTGCAGTGGAGGAGTGTAACTGCTGCTGGGGGCAGCCAAATTAAAGTGCATTGTATGCTAAAAGTTTTTTGCCAGCAAACCGGAACAATGAAAAGTTCATGAAAATTTTTGCTTCAACGCATAAACAATAAACATAAAACTTTTGACCATTAAAAGGGGGCCTTCCCCCGGCCCCAATGGCAGTTGGCCTAAAGAGTGGGTGGTGGCCAGTGGGTGGTGGCAAGCTGGCCAAGAGGGAAACGGCACTGGTAGCCGGTAGCCTCGAGTGCTTGCTCTCAAAGTTTTCTGTTGCCCTAATGACAAAAATCGGCGTGAATTTGATGTTTGGCCAAAAAGTTGGAGTCCCCCAAGTTTTTGTTTCTTCTCAGCGCGCCAAGTGAAATTTAGATTTGGAAAACTACAGCAGATTGTCCTTCGAAACCCTGGCGAAATTACTTCAGCTGCCTCATTAAGGGCAAAGTGGAAAGTTTTCCGTGGGGGCATCAGGGTAAATTTGCAAAGAAATTAAAATAAGTAGGTTATAAATATTTTTTAAGTTCGAAAAAAGAATAAACATAAATATTTTGACGTGAAAGAAATATTTTAAATACATATTTATTGTTAAACAAATTTAAATTGATTTATTTATAATTTAATTATAAATATTTTAATGGTTAACTATGATTCCCCCTCACAACAATTAGCATGTTAAGCTGCTTGTAAACTCCGCATACTTTCTGTAATTTTAACTTATTATTCATTTTTAAATGCCCCATAAAAGCAGAGTCAACCACAAGCAGATTTTGCATTAATTCGCTTACAATAAACAAAACATCCGCTCCGGAGAAGCTGAGAATTCCCTGCGGTCTGCGCATGCGCCGCCGATGTGGAAAGTTCTCTTATACCAACAGAGGCTGAGAGATGGCCAGAGAAACACAGAGAATTCTCGGTTCTGGACCACCAGTATTATTCAGCTTGTGTTTACATTGTATACACAACAAGCGACGACAAAGCCGATTTACACTTGCCAGACACTTGGCACTCGGCTCAAACCGTCGCTCCGCATTTCACCATTTCTCCCCCGACTTTCTCCCGCAGTCTTTCTCCCGAGAAGACGGACATTGCCGGCAACAGCTGATGAAGTCTGGAGGTTGTGGAGGGGCTTCTGGGGGGCAGATGGGGCGGCAGCGTCATACGGATTTTATGCATGGAGTCATAAAATTGTCGAGTAATTCAGCAGGCATGGCGCACTCGGGCCGAGCTATTTAAATTTGAAATAACAATTCCGCACTGCCTGGGTGAGCAGGAAAGTTTCCATTACCCTCGGAACACACGGCCATTTCGAGGAGGAGCTCTTAAATTTGCTCACAATGAAGCAAACTTTTCATCTGACTCGAAACATTTGTAACGTGCCAGGGGAAAAAATATTTATTTCAGCTCGTATGTCATGCGAGTGGGGGGCATTAAAAGTTTGCGCCATTTTTCAAATTTGTCGCGGTTGCCCAACGCGCTGCCCGCCCCCGTCGCAGCCCACTAAAAAGTGGAATCAACTTGATAATATCACACGGCAAGCCCGTGGAAGTGCCCGGCAAGTTAATGCCTTATGACTACGACTGCCGCTGCCGTTGCCGCTGCCGCTGCCACAGTATGACCCGACCTGGCGCGGAAACTTTGCTGCCATGTTATAAAATGATTAATGATTATTCCGACCAACTGCGTGCGTCTGCGGTTCTGGGCCCTGGGCCCTGGGCTCTGACCCGCCCTATCCGCCGGCCCAATATGCGCCTGAAAATATGTTAACGCTTTTTAAATCATCTTGTCCCCTGTCTGCCGGATTCCGGGTTGCGTGGCAGTTGTTTTAAAACATTAATGGTTCGCGGGTAGTCAGGCAACCTCGTGGAGATTTGCGTGTGCATAATTTGCAGGAAAATAATATAAAAGTTTGGGGAAGAGACAACAATGGGAAGTTTTGCTGAAAGATTTCCGGGTCCTTTGTGCATAAGAAGGTGTCATTTGTAAAGGTCTAATTTAAGCTTAAGTTAAACATATTTAATCATACATTCATAATATTTAAACAATGTTTTTAAGGTTTTCAACGTTGGAACTTTGTTGGGAATTGTTATAAGCAACTATAAAAGTATATGCTATAATTCTTATTTTATATTTATCTCATGTCTAGACCCTTTTCTGGTCCCTGATTGTCAGTAATCAACTACAGAAGAACCCCTTTTTGGGGTCACAGGGAAATCCTAGACTGCATTAGGTGCAATCAGGAAACCAACTACGGCAGAAATTTTGGTAATGGAAAGGGATCTTCTTTCTGGCCTGGGCAAGTTTATAAGTTGCTGCTGAGACCAAAAAAAAACCTGAAGCGAAATTGAAAATGAATATAGTTTTCAGTTCCTTGCCTCAGTTGCAGCTTAAACGTCTTCAAATAACAAGCAGCCAGCAGGCGGCCTCCCACTGTGATCTCTGTAGCCAATCCCAATCCCAATCCCCCCCAGCATGCTGCCCAGTCTGCAGTCAGTAGTCTCTAGTCCAGGCAAAGCGCATTAAAGCAAAGTATTTTTGCCAGGATTTTGTTGCTCTTGCTTCTGGGTACACTTAAGCCTTGGCCGGGTATCAACAAACAGTACTTACCAAATCGTTTTCGGCAGCGATGCCAAAAAAGCCAGACAGAGGAGACTGGAGCCGAGGCGCCCGGCTATGCGGGGGTTCGGGGGAAGTGGATGTGGATATGGAGCTCCTCCGACTTTATAAATTGCATATCGAATTTAGTAATTTTCTGCATTGTGAGAATATCGTGCGTTGCCGGAGGCCACAGCACATGCTTTGCTTTCTGGTCTGGCTTGGTCTGGGTTCTGGTCTCTGGTCTCTGGTCTCCGGTGAGTCATGGCCTGGCTTTGGCTGGTGGCTCTGGACCTGGACTGCCGCTAATCATGCGATCGCCGGTGCATTGTTGGCTCCCCCTGCATTATGGCCCCTGGCCAGGGAAGGGCACTTGCTGACAGGTTCTGTGCGCTTCCTGCAGCTCCTATGGCCCATTTTTCATTTTCATTTAATATTTATGATTTATTTATGTGCGGATGCTTGCTGGCTGTTCTCATATCGTCCGGGAATTTATGCTTTCCGCTTTGGCTCGGACTTGCAGTCGGACGCGGGCTGAGGTCCTGGGTCAATATACCCATACTCTGCGGCAGGCTCTTCTAATTTTTGAGCCCAACCTGGAAGGCAGACAACAATTTCACGGCCCGCTGACCAGAGGCTCCGTAACAATAACCATAACAAGGAGCAGTCAGAGTCGCAGTCACAGTTCCATACACAAGGCTTATTATGCAAATGCCTCTCGCAAAACTTGACCACAATTGCGTACTCATTCCCGTGCCCAGGACCCAGGGTAATAACAATTTTTTGTCCTATATATTTTTTTGGCTATCCTATGGCAGCAACAATTTCTCGTTTTCCACTGGCTGCGCACGGCAAATGCAACTTTTTCAATTAGCCAAGCGACCAGCATTAGTCTTATCATGGCAGGGAAGCCCCGCCCAGCCTTTTCCAGCTTCGATTCAGCTCCAGATCAGCCCCGGGAGTTGGCCCGGTCGGAACGGTAAGGCAAACTTTTTAAACACGCTAGCTGACAGCTCAGCGCCACGGGGGCCATTTTCTGTTGAAAGCGGCCAAAAACGTTGCTTACACTTGCTCACCTGAACAGGTGGGCATAATCGATATTTATTTATTTGGCCATTAAAACAATAACGCAAACAAAAAGTTTGCTGGGGCTCGGAGTTGATAGCTGTGAATGGGGAATAGCCCAGGGCTGTCAGGCTGGAAGAATTATTCATAAATATCATTGGGTTAATTAAAATTGGGGGGAAATTATATTTAATAAAAATTAACTTTATCAGAAATAAATATTGATAAAGGAAAGTGAGGTTTGAAATTATCTATAAATGTTCCTGAAAGTAGGCAGCAATATATTTGGGAGTAGAAGTCCGTTGGTTGCATAGCATACTTTTAGGTACCTTATTAGGTGATTTTACTCCTCGTCTTTAACTTTTAAAGTTCCTGAAGACATTTTGGGCTGCTCCTAAGAGACTAATATGAATATATTATTTACTTGAAACTAGTCGTAATTTGATCTACTCCTATATACCAAGTTGAAAACTAATTATAATTTATAATTAAGAGATTATTTACTTAAGAAAACATTTAGGTTAAAGGCTTTAATTAGATCTGTTCCTGGATTATATTAAATAAAGATGTTAATTAAATAAAAAAAAAAAAAAAAGTTCCTGAAATTAAAAAGGTGTAGGACTTATCAACATTTAAAGCTCTTTTAGCCACTGTAAAAATACAAAGCCATCTAATTTTGTATGTTTGCTGCACTAGAGATCAGGCCGGGTTTAATACTCAATTCCCATTCGAATGGCTGCGATTTCTCGTTGCTTTTGTGCCAATCAACCAATTGAGCTGCACACAATCCAAGAATAAATAAAACATGAAGCTTATGGCCTGAAAATTACTCAACAGCCCCGCTGACCTGCCCCCGGCCGTAATAGAAAAGTGAAGCTCATCTAATATTTAGGTTTGCTGAACTTGGGGCTTCCCTTCTGGCCGGCGAGGCCAACCGCTCGCTGACCGCTGTCAGCCACAAGCCGGCGAAACATTAACGGAATTGTTCGGCGGAGGAGGGACACCGGAGCAAAGACAAGGGAAATATTCTGCAGCCTCATCCACACACACACACACAGCAGAGGCGGGAGGGATACGGCCAAAAAATAAGAGGCGACGTCCTAGACTGGCTCAAAGCAAAACGAAAATTCCAATAAATTCAATGCGACACAGCAGACACTTGGGAGGACTTTAGGGCATGTCACAGCAGCAGGACAAGGAGTGGAAGAAGTACACTGAGAAAAATAGTTGCGATAGAAAAAAAAAAAATAATAAAATAAATGTATACATTCTCCATGCTGACTTAAGTAAAAATTGCATCTAAAATCTTATTAAAAATTTAATTTATTTTTCTGAAAAAAGCAATAGTAACACTTAATAATATTTATATTGTATATTATACTTGTTTTAATCCAAATGATATAAATATAAAATCTAAAAAAAAATAAAAAATAAGTTAAATTATTTTTATTTCCAGAAGAACTTAACATGATTTCTAGAATGCAGCCGGCTTCAAATTTTATTTTGCCAAGAATTATAACAAAATACTTTCTTTCCGTGTTGTAAGGAGAAGATGGCAGGACCAGACTGGCTGAGGTCCTGGGTGTGGGGGGCGTGGCTGTTTGTCTCTGTCCGGGGACGTCGGTCTGGGCTGTGAATGTGTGGCAAAGTTCAGACCTCTGACATTTTTGTTTCGGCATGCATTACTCATACGCAACGTAGTCCCCCAGTAGTGGCCCAATATGAACTCAACTCGACTGCCTGGCCAAATGGCCGAAAACTTTTCTAATATGTTAGGAGAAGAGCTGCCCCGCCTCCGAACGGGATATTTAGATATTTAAATGAAAATCTCAGCTAATAGTTCAGCAAGCACATAAATAACACCGCGCCTTCGAGTCGCTCTAAAATATGTCCCCACTCTACAATATATATTCCAGCGTTTCGGGGCTCCTAGCATGTGTCACAATTTATATGCAAACTTATCAACGTCTCCGAGTCTCCAGAGCATCGTTTGCATGCAATATGGCAATGGCTGCACACATGTCTGGGCAAGGATATGGGAGTGGGTCTTTTGAAAAGGGGGCCGGGAGTGGGCAAAGGATGAGCAGCTCGATGTGCTGTTAATTCCCAGGGCCATGCATGAGATGCTTCCACTCCAGACGACTGCCGCCTTGCCAAGGATTCCGCTCCAGGATCAGGCGCAATGTCAACGTCTGCCGCTCAGGCAACATAAGTTTGGGGATTTTTATTTGGCGTCTGGCAGAAAATATGGCTCGCAGGCTAACGCATGGCAAACGCAGCTGTTTGTCAAACTGCCTGAATAGGTCCTGGCCTCTTTTTCGGGACACAAACTTGACTGGGGCCAAAGTCTTTGTCCTTGCTCTTAAAGTTTCCTAATGGCATCCTTTTTAAAGGGAAATAAAATAAAATTGCAATTATTGCTTACGCGTTGCTGGCTCTTCTGTTCTTCCTTGTTTTTTTTTTCGCCCTGTTCTCTCCTTTTAGTGCAAAGCCCAACAAAGTTTTGCACATTAAGAAACTTTTAAAGCCCTTTTGCCTTGGCTCCTGTTTGTTTGCGTATATTTGTTGTACGTATTTTCCCTTCCGCCCGGGCCATTGTTGTTGTTAACGCTGTTAACTTGAAGTTAACCCCAAAATGCTACTTTGTACAATTTGCTCCTGGGCGCCGGCGGTTGGCTGGTAAGCAAAGCAGCTGGAAGTGGCCAACTTGGGGGAGCCCAGAGTGTTTAAATTTAAGTGCGGTAATTATTAAAACATTTGTAAAAACGAAGCGAGCACGAGGCGCAGATCCTTGACTTGAAGTGAGCTTCCCTTTCTGTCTGTGCAAATTAACCGCAGCTTCAAGTTTCCGCTTCCCGATTTTATTTGGTTTTTGGGAGTAGAAATAGCGGTGGCCTGGCTGTTTAAGCTTTAATGCCCATTTGAACGCAAAATTTCACCTGGCCATTAATTATTTAAATTCGGCCAAAATGCTTTTATCATCGCTGGCCCGCGGATGACAGCGGGCAGCTGCCCTGCAGGCCTCATCAAGGCGCGAACATCATGCATGCAAATGAGGCGGCGGAGCCACCATTTTTGCGGCCCCACACGCAGAACTATTTTGCATTTCAAATGCAGACAGAGCCTGCAAATGCCCGGGCATCACGCATACGCACCGTGCGCGTTGTTTTTGGCTTCCGGCGGTATTTGTGTCTCTGGCGGAATAGAAAATAAATAATGTGGACGAGGACAAGTTGCTTAGTTGCTTAGCCGCCTAATGAAGCTCTGCAGCTTGGCTCAAAGGAGAAAAGCATCAAATTAAGGCTCTAAGCAGGCGTAAGGGATCCTGTTTCTAACAATGCACAAAAAGGTTCAAATCTGTAATTTTAATACTCGCCGAAAAGGATGAGATTTTATTACACACAAAGCTTTTTCGCATTCGCATTCAAATTCGTATTCGCCCATTAACATTAGCATACAAATGCGAGGGAGCAGAAATTCAAACCGTATCCTCTTTCATCTTCACAGGAACTCACACTCGCACACACTTGCCATTTAAACAAGGATTTTCGCAATGGAAAATTGCTTTTAATGTTACGCTTTCGCTCGGATGAGTTTGTCTAAGGATGCGAGATATCCCAGCCACCTTCGCCTGCAGGCACACTTAAGAAGTGCCTTCCTGAAGTGGATAGTTGAGCCGGCGACTGGGACGGAGGCTGATTTTAATAGGCTTTTGCAATGTGAGGCAAACTTAATTTAAAATCAAGCTGCAAATCTGCTTAATTGGGACAGCCGCACAAACATTTCCCAGGCATTATATTTGCAGGGTTTATGCGATCTCTATTTCACGCTTTCATGTTGAAATTCGACAGAGAATTCAGTCTTTAAAAAAACTCTGGTAACTCTATATAATACATATCAGAGCTGCCAGATCTATAAGAAAACATTAAAGGACTTACCTTTGTTCAACCAGTGTCAATGAAAACATCTTTTCCTCAACTATTTGGACAATTGAGAAAGTGTAATACTAATTTGCACACACTTTTACTGTGGTATAAGCAAGTTAATTACAGTATAAATTACAGTATATTACCTTTTACACCTTTTTTTAGCGGTCCGGCATCTCTCTGATAACCACAGTACACAAAGCTACAAGGACGGTTTAGTGAAGTGGCACCACCAGTGGCTTAACTGGCACAAAGGACACGCATTCGCATTCGCACACCGAATCACCCATTGGTGGCGATCATTCTTGTGTGATTATGGAGCTGGAGTCGGACTCGGACAATCGATGGGCTTTCAATGCGCACAAGGACCTCCTAATTAGGCGCCCATTCGTTGTCCTGGCAGCTGACAGCAGGCGCACTCGTGCAAATGGCAGCGAGAGGGTAAGAGGATTCTAACTGCGACAAGTGTTTTCGGTACTAATAGCTGGCTAATAACTATTACAGCAGCGATTACTATATTTACCGGCCTATGCATTAAGCATTACATGTTTAAACAGCTTTGGGCCATACCGAGTATAGGCCACCAATCGTATAATATGTTAAATTCATTTAAATTTCCATCAATTAAAGGGCTTGTTTCCATTGCATTAAGCTCAGTCTGGTCGAACGGGACACGGCTGGTTTTAAGAGCATTTAAATGCAGAGGGAATTAAAAAAGGGGGAAAAAAAGAGGTGAAAAACTGGCCTATTGTGACGCGTCCTCCGGTGGACAGCGGCTTAATGTCCTTGTGTCAGGACAATGAGATGTGATTGCGCCGTAATGAGCTCACCCATAAATTTTAATTTATCACACTTGAAGTATCTTTCCCCACGGGCAGGAACTATTTCTTTCACGGGCTCTCCCTGTGACGTACTCATTAAAAATAGTATTTCAATTTGCCATACGCCCTTAACAATTATTAAATTACGCATACGCCGTGCTGGCCGCAAAATCAATTAAGTTTCGCGTGCGGCGAGTGCAAACTGCGGATGCTGGCTGTAAAAGCGATCCCCTGGGCATTGTTGTCTGCGCAAAAATGTGCATCACATTTTTTGGCGCATTTAGTTTTTACGAGTGCACATAAATCAGGAAAAGTTCCGACCATTTACACGATGTAAATTAGTTTTTAATAACGAAAATATATCACTGGCCCACGAAAAACCATTTCTGCAATTGCCTCAACGCATCGCGTTCGCCTTGCCATTAAATTTGTTGGCTCTTTCCCACGGTCACGCTTTGCTTTGTTATGAATAAAAATTTACCCGAAAAAAGCAAACTTTAGTTCCAAATTGAAAAAGTTCCATAAATATAGAAATACACAGGCAGCGGAACAAAAAATAAAAATGCTAGAAAAAAGGCGGGAGAGACGGACAAAAAGTTCCAGTTAGTTGCTGCTCCTCTGCTGCCTTTTTTCCCCATTTTTCTTGGCTGTTTTTTTATTTTTCCCGTCGACCAGGCCAAAACTCGATTGCGAGTTTGCGGGTATGTGTGACTGGCGAAAATGTGCGGCGGCGGCGTCGGCATAAAGTTTGCTACTTTGTGAAAATTTCATGTCTGCGGCACTCGATAGTGGCCACAGAAATATATAGCCCAGAAATACACAAGTGCCATGTCTGGATCCTGCTTTAACTGTTGCCAACTTATTTAGAGTTTGCCGCTCTTGCCAAAGTTTATTTTGCTTTTGTGCTTTACATTTCGCCCATCCCATTTCCCATATTTTTTCGGCCGGCTCGCCGAGATTGCTGCTCCAGAAGTTGGTAATGAATGTAATGAAAGAGCTGCTCACGTTTAACTGGCCGTTGTGAAAACATAAGCAGTGTTTACTCAATACCTGACTGCATCAGTCCTGCCATCGCTCTCAGCCCAAAACTTTTCCTGCTAATTAGGCCCGACGTTTGGCCAATAGCTAACGACGCTTGCTGATTAATATTGACAAGTTCGATTTGATTGAGCCCAAGCAAACATTGAAAATGCATTACGACAGCTGATTAAGCACAAAGTTCACCGCAATGATTAATTACTTGATGCAGGGGAAAAGCTAGAGTCAATGGGATTAAGCAGGAAGTGCTGTAAAATGAATACTTTTAGAGCTCTTTGAATTTGACTAAATGTAATTATTACAGAATGAAAGGTGAATTAAATATGCTCTCTAAATATGATAAAAAAAAATTATTGTGGAACATCAAATGAATCAACAGCTTTTGATGTTTTAGAAAAGTAAACATTAATACCTTTCAGTAAAATAAATTTTAAAAAATATAGAACATCATAGCAGAAAAGCTTTTTGAATTGTTCTCTTGAAAAGTTTCATGTCAAATTTGTTTAGTTTTAAAATTATAAATACAATTTTCTAATAAGTTGTATCATAAAAAAAAACATTTTATAACTAAAGATTTGTTTATTTAATTTATTGCGTTCCTGAAAATCAAATTAATTTATTTTCCAGGTGTGAAAACCGCAACAAATCTCTAATAAAAATATAGAAGACTTTGTTGTCGTGTGAAAACCAAATTAAATTAGAAAGGTCCTTCAGAAGCCCTGCTTTCATGCATAATTTAATTTTTTGCGCAAATCGCATAAATGCTCCAATAAAATTCTAGCGCGGAATCGCCGCGCGTAGAGAACTTGGCCATAACATACATATGTCCGGGTCGGCCACAACGTAATCGAATTACCCGGCGTATCCTGGCGTATCCTGGCATATCCTGTTGCACTGGCCGCGATGAAAGGAAGTGGCAATGGCAATGGCCCGCGCCCGGACATTCAGTGTTTGCCGTGGCCGAGAGGCAGGGCGTTTGGGCCAAAAGCGCGGCATGGGGCGTGGCTCTGCCTCTGTAGAAACAAATATCGCGGCCAGGGAATTTAATTACAAGCGACTCCCGCCCACACACAGATACTCAGACGCACACACATGTGCAATCGCACTTAGCCTTTATGTGCGGGTTTGCGGTTACGCTTTCCGTCCAAATGGGATTTTTCTCTCGTTTTTTTCCCCCCGTTTTTTGGTTCATTTTAGTTAAACAAAGAATTTAATTAAAAGTGAAACTGAAATTTTATATTTTCAGCTTGTGTGCTGATATAAAAAGCTCTCTTAATTAAAACTTTTGTCACTCTTGCCGCGCTGAATGGCGAACAGATTAAATATTAACTTTTCGCCGTAAAGAGATAGGAGGAGATATATAAATATATATGTATGCGGTATTAAGCCGCAAAAGCTTTGGCACAGCTTGACTGGGCAGAAATCAAAAATGTCAACACAATTCCTCTGGCTTCTGGCTTCCGGCGGGTTAATGCAGTGGTTTAATACAGCCTAACTCTCGAGTACGCGGGCGTAATGCAATTTACTCAAATATCTTTTATTCATATTTAATCCACTTTGTGGCAATTCCATTCGGTCGTGGGCCATCTGCTGTGTCACCCTGGCTCCTTATCGTCCTGCCAGTCAGCCAGCCAGACATCCCAAGGAGTCAGCCATCCAACCATCCAGCGATCCAACCATCCAGTCATCCTGCCACGCCGCCTGCTCCTGCTGACATCTGCAGCCCCATGTAATTGGCATTCGAGTCAAGTGCAATTTTGCAGGCAACTTGGCGCTCTCGAGAATGCCCAAGATGCTGGGTTTGAGTTGCAGTTTATTGCGGTGATGGTAATGCAACAGGAGCAGCCAGCTAGTCACCTCGTTAAAGGTAATTCCGCACAAATAATGCTCATGACTCCATTCTTTCCACTTTCCATTTCCACTTCCGTTTCCGGCGGAAACTGCCCGCTGCCCGCTGCCCGCTGGCGAACCTTGCACTCTCGCCCCCTTGAATCCTGATGTCATTGTCGTTAGCCGGGTTTTGACTTTTGGCCACCTTCCAGCTCTCGCACTGCACATTGATTTTGCCATCAATGTTGTTTTTCCAGCATGCCGTTTTCCTTATCAACAGCAGCAGAGGCAGCAGCTAATTTGCATAAGTGCCCAGGCTTACTCAGCAGAAATTGTCATCCTTTTATTTGCCGCCAACGAACGGCTCGTGATTCAATTACTTAGCCATTTGTCTTTTTGCCCAGCACTCGCATAAATCATAACGAAGCCCCCGCAAATTTATGGCCTCACTTGCTAAGTTGGTTACCTTCGTTTTCATTGCTCGCTGATTGTGTGACGTGTTTTTCATTACACAGCTGATTGCGTGTAAACAATAAATTCTGCAATTGAACATGCATAAGACTTGGGTTGCTCTTTGTGGCAGGAAGATACATAAATCTAAAGGGGGAGGCGCCATCAACGCTATCTCTGGAAAATTCCCGACTCAGGGCTTAAGCCGCTTACAATTTCCATGGCGTCACTAATCCCCCAAATTGACATGGTCATCATCGCAGTTACTTAGCATCTAGATTGGCATAGCTAATGAGCCCCGATTGCCAGAAATACTTGCTAATGAAATGCCAAGTGTGTGTGTTTGTTAGAAGAAGAAAGGTTTATGTTTTTTGCCACCCCCACCCCACAGCCGACGAGCTTCCCGATAGTGAAGCCGGCAAAATTGCTTTAATTGGGCTAACGAAATTCGCTGTTGCCACGCCCCCTTTTTCATACCGCCGCCCAGCCAGGTTTCCAAGGGAGCTTTGTTTGTTTGCTTTTGTCTGTCTGCCTGACTGCTTAGCTGGTTGGCTGCCTGCCGTTTTTGGCTTTCCGCACATCCTCCGTTTTGCCAGCTTTTGCTGCTGTTGCCGTTTTTGCGCAAACTTTTCCAGGGGCGGGGGTGTGCGAGGAAGGGGGTTTTGGAAAGCTGGAGCTGACAGTCGCGTTGGTCTGGTAGGTGCTAATAATCGATATTATTTTGTTGTCTTTGGCAACAAAAGTTTACAGCGCTTTTTGCCGGCGCTTTTGGCTTAAAATGTAAACGGAAAATCAAGGTAGTTGTTTGTGCAATATGGGAATTAAATTATACACGACAGCAGTGTTTCCTTAAAGCTGAAAATTCGAGGGGAATTTTAAAGTGGCCTACACATGATTAAACTTGTGCCAAGAGAGGGCTTTTAACACTTGACGTGGTTTTTGCTTTTAAATACATTTTATTAAGTAGCTTTATTTAGAAGATTAGGTTTTGGTTATAGGAAAACCCTCTCTTTGAAGATTTTATTTTATATACAACTTTAAGCAGAAAATCAATGCTTGCAACAGGGCTGAGGGAATTAAATAATTCAAAGAAGCAGTGTTTCCTACAATCTGAATTATTGAGGGGAATCTTAAAGTAGTCTGCACAAGCTTAAAATAATACAAAGAGCGGACTTAAAGCACCTAAAAGCATGTTTTTGCTATTAAATAAGATTTTATCAAGTAGCTATATTTTGCGGATGACTGATAACTCTGTTAGGAAACTAGGCTTATTTAAATAAAATTTCATGATTCGATTATTGCCGATTTTCTTTGATTTAAACACATGTTTATTTAAGCTGGAAATTGATACGTTTGTATGGGAGATGACACCTATATTTATATTCATTTGAATCAAACACTAATGTTTAGACCACTTTGAAGAATGTTTTTAAGAGCTTGCCTATTTTATGACGATTTTCTGTATTCACTTCATTTTTTTAGGTTACCAAAAGCATTTCCCAACACATTAAACAGTTGAGCCAACTTAAAGTGCAGCAATTGTTTCGAGCAAAGTGGAAAAATGAAGAGGACTTTTTGTTCAGCCGTTTGCTTTGTTTCCGGCTTTCCCGGCTGTCATGGGATCATTTCCCAGGCCATGCGTCACTTTTTGCCTCACTGTACAGTGTGCACTCTGCGCTCGAATTGTGCCTACGCAGGCTTTTTTCTCCTTTTTCGGGCTGCCCCTTTCGCCCCTTATGTCTTCTTTAATTGCTTTTGCGCACCAATAAAGCCTAACAAGCAGAGGTCATAAAAATACTTTTGCCCAAAACTCGACTTTATGTCTTTCTGGCCCCCGGGACCCTCCCTCGGATTTTTCCCATTCCTGTGGCACCGAGCTTGCTGCTCTGTTTGCTGCATTGCTCTTTTTGTCAAGCGCTTATCATATCCTGGCTTTTGCTTCCTGCGAACGTTATCCTGGCACTGCCGTGGCGCATCCTGTGCTTGGCTGTCCAGGGGTGGGTGCACATAGGGGCTCTCCCCAGGAGCACCCTGCAGTCTGCATATGTTGGCATTTATATCCATCTATATGGCTCTGGTATTTTAAATTTGACTTGGCCTTTTTGTTTTTGTTTTGGTTTGTGCCTGTCCCCTTGGGCCTGGTGCAGAAAAACGCTTACTTAATGCCTGAAATTGCCTCTTTGGCAAAAAACCGTCATAACTTGTAGGAGTAACTGAGTTTTTGGAGATGCAGAGGCTCAGCTTTGGCCATGTTTATGATTCCACACCCGCGTTGCATTTCTGGGGAGCAGCTCTGCTCGAAAACCAGACCAAGTGGTGGCTCTACATAAAATCCAAATTGAATTTTTGTCATCCCACTCGCTGGCTGGTTGGTTTTTTTCTCCGTGGCTTCTGGAACCATTTATGCAAACGCAGCTGCGGCGGCTCAGGCACGTCCTGCATTCCAGAACTATCATAAAAAGGACATGGCACGCCAGGACCCAAGGCACGTGTCATCCAGGGCCATCTCCTGCGCAGCCATAAATCATGCTCCATGGGTGGCACCGAAAAAATAGCGTACAGTCATGACCATGAATGAATCACTAATTACAATATCAACACTGTAATTGCAAATCCGTCGGGTTGGACCGTGGCGGAGTCGCGAAAGAAAAGTGGATCTGTCATCCCTTTATATCCAGTGTAAGCCTTATAGAGAAAGGCAGCCCGTCGCCTTGGGTCATTGATGTTGCCACTCCAGCAGGTGCTCGCGTTTCTGCTTTTTCAGCATTTCGCTACCTTTGGTGGAATGGAATTTTTAGAAAAGCGCATTGTTGTCAGCGCGGAATGTCAACGCTGCTGGCAGGCGCCATTGTCACAAGATCTGCTGGCTAAAAACAACACAAACAAGTGGCAAGTGGTGCTGGCATGAGGAGCCGGGGAAAATCCCATCCTGGAAAAGGATGCTGGCTGGCTGGCTGGCTAGCTGGCCGGCAAAAAGTAGTTTTTCATTTGCGCCATTTGCCGCTGCCGGCGCATCAGCAGCGGAAACGGAAACGCAACGCCATTGTCACTGGCAAGCCCCCCTCTCCATTTCCTCTAAGCCCCTGCCCCCCTCCCCCTTCTTGGCCACCATCTCCGGCCGCTTTTGGCCGCTGTTATTGTCATTGGAGCAAAACATTTCCGCTGACATGAATTTCGCTTTAGCGCTTTGTGTGCTTTTTTCTTCCCCAACCCCCAGTCGTTTTATTTTCTACTAATTTGTATTCTCTTTGTGGGATCAAGCTGGCTCACATAATTAAAATGCAGCCAAGGGGAGGCAAAGAAACCAGAGAATCTTAGAGTGTACCCGCTTGGCCACATATTTAAAAATTAATTTGACTAAATCGAAACAACATTGGCCAGATTCCAGATTGCAGACTCGAAAGCCAAGCACACACACAGCTGGCCCAGACCTTTTCGCCTGATTGAAATGCAAAAACCCAATTTGTTGAAATTCGAATTGGCAAGCGAATGCAACAAATCAATCAGTTTCCATCGAGGGTATATGCACTGGCCGAGGGGATGTGCAAAAACACACACTGCACACCTGGTCTAACCCGATGTCCATTCAGCCAGGACACGTAATGTATCAATCTATTTTGCGGTTTATTCTATGGCCCAGACATCCACCGCATTCCCCCCGACCACCCAGCCATTCGACCATCCTGCGTGGTCGCCATTTCGTATTGGCCAACTGCAAGTGGGGGAATCAAATTAGCCAGCTCCTCAGACATCGTGTACAACAAGTGTATAAAAGATGGAAACCAATTCGCCAGCCACTTACTCTATGGCAGTGATTAAATGGAACCTTAACTTTAAGGCCAGCCATTTTTATACAACAATATTTTATGAGTTCAACATGTTGGCATTTTTCCAGCAATTATATCCGGAAGCTTTCAATGCAACTATTTTGCAAATAAACTAACTGCCGCTTTTTACATTTTTGTAAAATGTTGGAAACTGTTAAGTTAACAAGGCCTTTTATTTGTGGGACTTTTGTCAATGATTTGGATTTTCTACTGGTTCTTTAATATTCCGCCTGTCATAATAAACCATTAAAATATGAGAGTTTGCAAAATTGTTAAGGTATTGTATAACTCTCTCTGTGTTAAGCAAAAATATTTAAAATGATTTTAATTCTTGTATTGGTACATCTTCAATGCAGCAAAATATCTATAAATATTGGGTTGATAAAATATCTTCGACAATGATGAGGATTTGAAAAACGTAACCATAATAACTTGTAAATATGCAAAAATATCTGTTAAAATATATTTGTAATTTGTACTTAATAAAGTTAAAGTATTTTAATCTGAAGAAGGCTATAAGTTCAGCACTTTTAATAACGTGGCATTCATAAAGCCGCCATCAGCCGAGTAACAGACTTGTTAGCTGAGCAATGACACTTGCCAACACCATTTTAGCCCGAGAGTGACAGACATTGTTAAGCACTCTTCTCATTGTCCCTTCACTTTCAATCTTTGGCGAACGCCTTAAATATGCATATTTTTGTAATTAGAAACTGGAGGAGGCAGGCGGTGGGCCAGGCCCCGGGCCAAGTTAGCGCCAAACATTTTTTCCCGCCTCAATTAGTGGCTGGGCGTGGCAGCGGCTGGCCGGGCAACAACCAACATCCAACATCCTACAACCAACTCAGGCACGTAGTCAGCCAGTGAGATCTCATTAAAATTAAAAAGCTCTGCAAAGCCATCGCACAGGGGCACGGCCATGGGTATGGGTGATTTCTTTCAAGGGGGCTCTGGGGTTGGGACTCCAACAAAATTTGTACAGACAACATGGGGGCGTGTGAGCCGGGGCCACACTTGAGGTCCCAGGGCTGGCAGGCAGCATTTAATGACTGAAATTGCACAAAGCAGTGCTCGGCTGGGCGGAAAAGGACAACGGAGCCCCTATATCTCCCAACCGAGCCAGCAGGACCTGCCTTCCCGAAGCTGCAACTTTAATTGAGTTCCGATTCAAGGAGGGGCTCCACATCGATTGTGTGTGAAAATCAGAACCAAAATAACCTGCAACAGGGCGGCAAATTGGCAAAGCCAGCAGGTGGAGCTCAAAAATTTGCATAATGCAAAAGGAGTTTCTCTCTCGGAGGAGCAAGGTCCCCGGATGATGACTGGTGATGACTGCCACTCTAGACTTTAAGCCAACAGCAACAAGTAAATTTCTTTACAAACTTAAAGTTTACTCTCTCTTGGCCAGCTGAAATGAAGATTTATGGCCACTGGCCGTGGCCAGATAAAATCGAAATTAATATGCCAGACGTCATCATTTGCATTTAGGACACTCTAAGTAATGGCAAAAGTTTTTTCATTAAACTGTCAGGCTAACTGAATCTTTTGGGGCCGTTTGAGTGCAGTTGTGGCCTGCAACTCGTGTAATTCGGACTTCAATAAAGCTCCCTGCTCCTTGGGATTCAGTTTAGTTTGCCACACCCTTGTAAATATGACACAAATGGGTACAATAAATTGAAATAAATGCAACACGGGGGCCAACAACAAATGGTAATGCCCCTGCCACAGGGGAACCTTCAGCAGCATTCGTCGGTTATTAATACCCCCGGCTGGGTGGGGTTTTCGGGGTCACTATGCTACGGACTGCCAACAACCGACTGCAGACTACAGTAATATAAATTGGTGTCATATACGAGCAGTGCGGGCCAGGCCAGGAGAGGCCGGCAAACACTCAGTCAGCAAATGTGGCAACAACATTTGTGGTTGTATAACCAGCAATTATAAAGCCTGCTCCTCGGCCATTGTTATTTCGGTTATTGTTGCACTGCCCCGGTACGAGTGTTGCAATTTCGGAATAGAATGAAATATAAATATTAAAAATTGCGCATATGCATAAAGCACAAAGACAACGAAGCACCGAAGCACCCAAAACCCTGAAAACCAAACCCGGCTCCCAACAAAAAAAGATACACTACAAAATCCTCTTCGCATTTCCGTAGGTTTTGTGTTTCTGGGTTTTTATGTTTATTTAGATGCATTACGGTTCGTTGCTATTTGCAGGCACTGTGCGTCCTGTCCGGTCCCTTTTGCCAGTTGTTTGCATATCCATTAGCTTGGTTTTTTATTTGTGCGGTGCCCGGGCTCTTCGGTTTTATTTTAAGCTCCCGCCTGTCCTGGGAGCCCTCTGCGCTCGGTTGCAGTTCGTTAGAGCCCTGGGAATGGCATAAATGTTATGAGGAAATATTGCCTTTGCGCTGGCCAAAGTCAGCACATCATCAATCTGCATATTAATAGTATCCTGCCAAGGAAACTAGCCCAAATAACACGCTGCTCCCTGCTGAAATCAATAGCACACTGTATTCATTGTGCCTTGCACCGAACCCATACGAAGCTAATGGCATCGTTACTAGAATGGACTGCTGAATTAATGATCGAAATGTGATTCCATCTAATTATGGATTGAATAGGAATATTACGTTCATTTACAGGCCGGCGCAGACTCCCCTGTGTCGTTGTAAATTACGCATACGCAACGTTTGATTTGCAGAAAGGCCGGAACTTAATTCACTGCCCAAAAGGGAAACATTCTTAATTATCTTCGCCCGACTCTCTGATTGCTGGCCAAACATGGCGATGGCGAAAAAGTTTCAAATTGTATTAAAATATATGTACATGTATGTGGTTGCTCGCGAATCCCGAGCTCTTCCAGAATGGCCGCGGCCAGTGCATCCGCATCCTGTCCTCTTCCGGCGCCAGGACCAATTCAAGCTGCTGGCCTGCAGCCTGTCATCCTGCCATGTCATGATTGTGATAAATGACGTAAAATGATGCCAGCGACAACGAGAACGACAGCACTGTCGGTCTTCCTTCTGCCAGGACTCCGGGTTGCCGGGATGCCAGGATGCCGGATTGCCGGGTTGCCAGGATCCCCAGCCCAATTTTCCTCCTCTTTTCCCTGATATATTTTTTATGTTTGCACACTCCCAAACACACACACACACACAGACACACTCCCATCGGAGGCTGTAATTTCGGGACATATAAAATGCAGCCTGCAATTTGCTGCCATCATCTCTCCTTTCTGGAGATGCAGCCAAAAATTCGTACTTCTTTGGCTTGTTTGCCTTAACGAAATTGAATTTCTTGTTGGCTGCCATAGCCCATCCCCTCGTTAATAATTTAAACTTGTCGTGTTAAGGCAAACACCCAGGCATATCCCAGAAAAATTAAAAAACCTCCATCATCGTCGAAGTTTTTCCGATTGTGCAATTAAATAAGCAAACACTCATGGCTGGCGCCTTAATTAAAATGCAAAAGGCTTGCAAGCCAACATATTTACACTCGGGCTGCGGGTTGGCTTGTAGGGTTGGGTTTATATTTGGCTTCTGCACAGCTATTTCGATAAGAGCGGAAAAACAATAAGGAGTCGGGAGCAAAAAGTTGCCCGGCGAAACGAGCTGGCTGCATGGAAACGAGCACATTACGCGCGCGGAGCTAGGATAAGCGCCAAGTACTTAGGTTCTGGGTTCCGGGGATAGGGAGTGGGTTAGGGATGCTGCGCTGGGGAAATTGGCTGATAATACACCTTAACTGGCAACTGGGGCGAACTGCGAACGGGAGGTCGAAGGATACACATTAATCTGCTGGCTAATGGATATTGTGTTGGGGACGCACTTGGCGAAAAACCATGAAGCCAAGAAAGTTTCCGTTCTATTCACTTCGATCGCGATACACTTCAGACGCAATTATGGGTAGAATTTATAGTTATAACTTAACATAAAACTGAAAGTTTTTCTAGTTTACCTGAAGAGTTATGCTGAGCCACTTATAAAAGTGTGCATTGTAATTATATTGTTTATAATATATATAGATGCGTGCTTTTAAACACCATTATAAGTGATTTCAAATCACTTAAATGCTTAAATAGTGTACAAAGGTGTCTTAAAGTATGCCATCAATTTAAGGTGTCCTACTTCCGGACTTAAAGTGAATTTGAAAGTGATTTCAAGTCACGAAGGTATTTAAGGTGTCCAAAAGTATGCAACGAATAATTAATGTCACACTTCCGGACTCCACATATTTTGTTCCATACTTTTGAACACCTTTGAAAGTCATTTAAAGCACTTGTAATTTCCGTACTACCTTTGTTCAATATAACAAATATTTTGTAATAAAATTCCAAGTGCCCTGGCTGAAATGACATCTAAAATGATCAACCAGGAAGACCCCCATCAATCTGCACTGGAAATATGAAATCACGTCCTCTAATTGAAATATTTATGCCTTACAAAGCACATTTGTCTTTCCCAGACCCACAACACCAGGAATCGAAACAAAAATACCCTGTGGCCTGTGCTTTTCATATTTATTACCCCACTTCCAAGTCGTTTCTCCACCGAGCACTAAAACAGTCACTATGCGGCGGTAACCAAAGTGACAACCTTTCCATAAATCATTAATTACAATTTATTGTTGGCAATTTGCACCTTGCAGAGGCCAATTTATGTCGCCCTCTTCGATGGGGCGTAAATAAAGCGCAGGAATTGCTGTGTTCCTGTAGTTCTGTGGCAGGGACTGACTTGTTTGCGACAGCCGACTAAAATATGTGTTGTCAACAACTATTTGTTGTCTTGGCAATTTCCCCCGAAAGCCTCAATTTCCATGGAGCACAAGTGTGGCCGAATGGCAATAATGGCTTATTAATCACAAGTAAGGCTTGTGCTTTGCCAAGCACAATGAAAAATTCAAACGGCAACCTAATAACAAACGATTTCGAGCTGCTCGGCTGGAAATTATTTTAAAATATTGAAACATCCGACCTGAGGGCCTGAATATTTAATTATCGCATAATTGAATGTAATGGGAAACTGGCCAAATTTCGAAAGAGCAGAAATTAAATATCGTATGCACAGGCACACACTCACATATTTTTGCTCTCGTAGCTTTCAATTGACAAAATATAATTTGTATGCACACAAAGGAAATGCAAACTTTCACATTGTATTCCTATTTGCATTTAAATGTGTGCGAATGTGTTTACAATTGTCATGAATATTGCAATTTATTTGGCTTCTGCCGTCCTTTTTGCACCCGAAAACATTTGTTTAACAACAATTTGTGGCCAGGTTAGCCCGCTGCAGCCATTCGAACTGCCCTGCACCTGTCACTCCCCCGCTTTTCCCCACATTTCCCTCTGTGTTTCGGTGTTAATTTGATATTTTATTTATTGTTGTTCAATATTTATACATAATTGTGTTTGCGCTTTCACTTTTATGGCCAATGGACGTGTCTGCTCCAGATCAGAGTTTTAAATCAATTAAATCCAGGAATGGCCGCACAAGTCCCTCGTTTATTGACCGGTGCGGACCCCCCGTTAAGTGAGTTCAATTAACAATGAACGGTGGCATTTTTTAATTAAATATGATTTGTTCTACCTGGATACGGCTACTCAACTGTGAATTATTTCATATGCATACTGATTGAACGCAATATGCGAGAAAGATTGCACAAAGTAAATGTATTATTTATTTTATGGCCAATTAAGGCAACACAAAATGCAGCAATGTTATTTTACACAAAAGTTTTTATTAACTGGATGTAAGAAAAGGAAATTTTAATTATTTCTCATTCTTAACAAAAGGTAAATATATTTTTTTTAAATTTTATTAGCATTTGAAAACAATTTAATCGAAACAGCAGAGATAACTTATATTTATATATCTCTAAAATGCCAAAATGGGCAAATTTTAAAATTAAAATTGCTTAAATATAATATTTTTTATTGACTAAAATATGTTAAAATATTTTTTATGAACTGAAAAACTTGAAGATAACTGAAATCTCTCGACGTCACTAGTAATAAACTCGCTTAATTCCCGTAAACACGATAAAACAGTCACCATAAAGCACACGCCAACAATGGCTTCCCTATAAATTTTGCAATCGATTTTCGTAGTAAAATCAAAAAGGTTTACTTAGCGCGGCCCTGTCAGCAGTTGAGTAGGGTAAATACGGCCCCAATCAACTCGTCTACAACACTATCAACATCAACGTTGCCCGATTTGGGGGCATAATTTTTATAGACCCCTCGTCGCTTTAGGATCGCCATGGTATGGCATGGCGTTTGGGGCGGCTTTCTTTTTTTCCGGGGGGCATGGGGTGCGATTTTCCACGGGGTGGCGGCAAAATGGCGCATGTCAGACCCAGCCAAGCAGAATGTGAATGCATTTTTATAGCCAGTTGAAAGCGTAACGTGATAAAATGCTTTGCGAAATTTTGTTGTGCGCCAAAGTTTAGACGCCGCCAGCCCGCAGTTTGCCCTTGGCTCTGCCAGGGCGATGATGAGGGGTCTGGAGTTTCTGGGCTCTGGCGGCTCCGCGGGTCTGTGTGCATATTAAAAGTCCTCACCTACGCAGCCATATGCCATATGGCCAGACTGCGTTCTCGGGGTTGTCGGAAACTTTTGCTGATAAGGTGGAAAAGTTGAAACGTTCATAAATCACGACACCAGAAAGTTATGCTCACTATAAATATGCAATGGCCCCGGGTATCCCGTTTGACCCTGGCACAACACTGTTGTGATCTGCTCATTCCGAAGGGGCTTGGGGGAAGGGCGAGGGCCCGGCCAAAAGTCAAACTGTTTATAATCCCCGGCAGTGTGTCAGGCAAACTACTTTTCCGATCGCCCCGTCTAAGCCAAGGACTTACACTTGGCCAACTCTCCCGCCCGACTCCATGGGCTTTTCGGGCCAACCGCAGGCCAGGGCGGCCAAAGAGATTTGCAACACTTGTAACACTTTGCCAACATGTTTACCTCGAAATGCTTTTGCATCCCGCCCGGCTTTTGTTTGACTGAGTGCGGCTGCAGATGCAGTTGCAGTTCCAGGTGCAGGTGCAGGTGCAGGCTCTGGAGCCACTCGAGGAGAAAGGAGAAGGCGGTGCTGCCACCTTTTGTTGACCTCTTGGGTGGCTGGGAGGCTGGGAGGCGGCTGCTAATGGCACACCACCACCCCCAGGCCCATCTCAGCCCACTCCTTGGAGCCACTTGCACCAGATCCATTGTCCTGCTTTGTGTTTTTGTGCTGACATAGGTAATCGCTCTGATTCTCTGGCCTGGCTTGTGCCGAGGCATGTACTACACTCTCGGCCCAAAGATGGTCCTAAAAAGCCCGGAATGTGATTGCCACTCGAACAAAATAAGTTTGGATTAAAACGAAACTTTTTCAATACTTTGTTTATGAAAAAAGTTAGAACTTGGGGTTTTGTATTGGTTCGGGAAATGAAATGAAAGAATGTGGAAGTAGCTTAATACTCATTGCTCATAAAATCTAGTTACCTCATTGTATTATTAACATTTTATTGATTAAGAAATAGTAGTACAATAGTGTTTGTGAAGGCCTTATATCACTTGCTGGATTTATGACTGTCTGGATTTATTTTAAAAAGACTTCTCATAGGATAATCTATAGATTAAGTATTTACAACAAATGAATCATGTAAAGGTTGCCATTTTCAACATAAATCGAGTTAGTTTGTGACTAAGAATTATTTCACCTTAGAAAATTACATTTTATTTAATAATTCTAGCCCCCTTTTTCTCTGAGTGCCTGCCCCCAATTGATTTATGTTCGGCAGGAGTGTTGTCGTTCACTTTTTGGTTTTTGCGATATCCCTTTTGTGTGCCCAGGGCAAGCCCAATGGCAATCTCAATCCGAATCCCCTCTGGCGCCCCTGGACTGCTGAAAAGTTTCTTTACTTGCGGCTTGCCATTAAGTTGTTAAGTTATCTATGTAGTATCGGCATTTCGTGCGGTTGGAAACAAACATTACATTATATGGTTGTAAATGTTCGAAATTAGAAAGTGGCCGGCACAAAGCGATGGTTTAAGATGCCCAGGCCCATATCTTGGCCCATCTTGGCCATCTTGACCGCAGTTTGTCTGTCCGACGGCCTTTGTTGTTTAGTGGGAGCCACTTTTTCTGTCGGCCAGGCCATAAAGACGAAAACCCAGGGGGTTCGGGGCGGTGGCTTGTAGTGCAGAATGGCCGGTAATAAAGTAGAAACGTGCAAAAACTAGAAAAATGTGGTCGGAGCAAATAATAGAGAGAACTTAGCACAAAAATGCACAAAGCGAGGGGAAGAAATATATGGTGAAAAACCTCCGAGTTGGAACAAAAAGAAGACTGAAATTCGACTATGAGCAAGTACGAGCAAGTTTGGCTACGTGCAATTCCTGCTCTCAGGTCACTTCTGCGGCATGTCAAAGGTCAGGGGGCGGGGCAGGGCTGGTGTTTCGTGGGTGGCGGTATATGTGGGCTGTGGCTTTTGGCCATAAACTTTCGCCTGTTGAAGCGAAAAGCAACAGAGAACCACCGGGGTTAGTCGTGTGCGGAAAGTGGAGATTGCCAGGTGAAAGCTTCGGGTGGATTAGGGCAAAATATCTCCTTGTGTAGTTTATAATTCTTGAGCAACATTTAGCATACTTCCGGCTCTGCAGAGCGGGTCTTAGTCTCTTTAAAGACAGAAGTCAGCCTGCTTTGAGCCTTCCTTCTGGGCCCTCAGTCAGGCACGTCAGTTAAACAGTGCCAAGTGTTGTAAGTCAATTACCTGCCACAGAGCGGAAATCTCCCACCGCTTGCGTAATGCTGACGTGGCCTTCTTCCTTCTTACCACTCGAAAACGTTGCCTACTTTGGGGCGCTGCAGCCTCACTTCGTCGCTGCGACTGTCAGATACAAAGCAAATTCCCAATGCAACGACTGCATTATGATTGTCACTTCAAATCCTTGAAATGCTGATTGAATGGACGGCAATTCGCTCGGAAAAGCCAGCCGGAAAGGGAGCGGGGATGCAGGATGGGGCTGGGAGTTCGAAGTGGGTTCAAAAACCCCCGGTGCACTCCAATGCTGACGCACAGCATCAAAAACATGGAGTGCAGCTGAACGTCACGCACTTGGCCGTCGCCGTTTTTATTCTGCCAATAATTCAAACTGCTGTGCGAATGCAAAAATGACAAGCCAAGTCGAGAACTTGTGGAGTGGAATCGCTATTGGCATCGCAATCGCAATCGCAATCGGAATCGGGAGGAGCACTCAGGAGATAACGACCGGCGACACAAACGACCGGAGTTCGTCCCCATCCACGTCCACATCCCACTCCACGAACTGGCATAATAAATGAACTTCTATTCCCCAGTCACTTAATAATGCGATCCCAGCCGAGAATACGGCTGACTCGCAGAGCGTACAATTAATTTGTCATCATAAAATTACCCAATAAATTTTGGCATGGAAATTTCTTGACCGCTGTCAAAAGTTTTGGGCTTAAACTAGCTAAATTATTCATTTCGGTTTACAAAGGAAATACACAGAAAAAAAGCTTGATGTTAGATTTTGTATCGTGGTTATGTTACTCCAAAAAAAGTCATAAGAGAATATAGAATTTTGGCCAATAACTAATGTATTCATTTTCCACCTATTTTTATCCGCATTTTGGACGGAACAACAAAAGTAATGGTCCAACAATAGAGTGGTATACCTTGCTGAACTCGTAATAAAATTTCTAATCAAGTGGCATTCACAACCAAAAAATTTTTTTCCTGACCAACTTTTACAAAAAATGACGATGCTACCCCTTGTAAAAAAGTCAAAATTTGGTAAAATTTTTAGTTTGCAGAATCAGGTTGAAAATTATTGCCATCAATTATCCAGATTGTTAGCTGTCCAAAACAGTACGCATTTTATATTTCCCACCATTTTTGACCAAGTTACACAGGAAAAGGTCAAAGGAAAATATGATATTTTGCCTAAATACTAAGACTTTCACTTTCGCCACAAAAATAATCAGTATTTTGGTCGTAAAAATAAAAGTAGTGGTCCAAAAATGGAATGGTATACCTTGTTGAACTCGTAATACAATTTCCTATCAGTTGGCATTCACACCTACAAATTTTTATTTTTGTCCAATTTTCGTAAAAATTTACGATGCTACCCCTTGTCAAAAAAGTCAAAATTTGCAAAAATTTTAAGTTTTAAAAATCAGCCCGGAAATGAATGCGTTTAATTATCCAGCTTGTCAGCTGCCCAAAACAATGGCCCTTTAAGGTTTATGTTAATTTTTAACGAAGTAACACCAAAAATGGTCAAAGAAAAACATCGGTTCTTTACCAAAAAACTAAAACTGTAATTTGCACCCAGAAAAAACAGTATTTTCAACGAAACAAGAAAAGTAATGGTCCAAATATGGAATGCTATACATCGATGAAATCGTAATCAAATTTCCAATCACTGGGCATTCACAGCTAAAACAGTTTTATTTTGACCCATTTTTGCAAAAAAAATAGTAGTAGAAGAAAATGTGAAAACTTGAGAAAATTTTTAGTTTTTAGAATCAGCCGGAAAATGTCTCTGATCGTTTCTCTAGCTTATAATCTGTCTAAAACAGTTCGCCTCTTTGGCTTCGGTCCATTTTTGACCAAGTTAGACTAAAAAAGGTCAAGGAAAAGCTGGGGTCTTCATTTCCCACCCCAAAAACGCAGTACTTGTTTTTTTCAGTGTAGTGTAAATTTGAAAGGTCACCGATTTCGACCAGGAACATCTTGGAGAAAGTTTACGCTTTGAATAGAAGGCCGAAAAGAGGTTGCTCGCCAATAGCAACAGAATGACGAGCAAGCTGGCAGTTGAGTAGTTGCCTTGGTCCGCCTGCGTCAGACACGAAAAGTTCTAATTGAATTCTGGGGGAAGTAGTGGGAACCTCGTTATGAATGGCCAACTCAAATTACTTGTATCAGTTCTGGGAAGCAACTTACCATGCTTAATGATTCCAACTTTTGTCTCTGGCAAATTGTGTTTTAAAATGTGTTTATGAAATTACGACGACGAGTCCTTGGCAAAATCAATTGGGGAAACTTTTATCAACTTTATTCACTTGGCTGTTTGCTTAATTAAAGTCAACTTAGTTTTCGTTTTCGAAAGTAATGAGAGGGTGGAGAAAGAGGACTCGAAATGCAAACAAAGTCAGTTGCACTTGCAGAACACTGAGTTCTCTTATTTTCCCCGGCAATTCGCATGTCAATCATGATTTGCACAGGGAAGTTGGCTGAAAAAAAGAGGAAAAATGGTATAAAGTAAAGTGAAACAGTTAACTCCATAGCACATAGCACGTTTTTCATTTATGCGCATCGTGGCCCAAAAAAAGAGAGGGCAACTGACACCCCCAGTTGACATGCATTGGAATAGAAGTAAGTTGGCCAAGTTCTTGTCGCCACCTGCTAGCAAATTGGCACACTCGAAGGGAAAGTTTGACAAGGTGTTGACACGACACCTGCTCGAGTACTTTCCTGAGTTAATTCACTCGACTGCAATGCGATATGGAACTGCTGTACGTAAGTTTGAAGCGAAGTTGGCCAAATTTATGGCTACTTAATTTCGATGAAACTCAATTGCCTGATTCATTAGTGCCACCACAGGCAACTGAAACTGCTAATTTCCATTTCGAAATTGATTTGATGTAATTAAATTTCAATTTGCAAGGCATTCGTCTGGAAAACACATACATAACTAACTAATTTGACGCTCACCTGCTGTGCAATTTGGAATATTTCATGAAACGAATTATTGACACCTTAATCGATGCTAATTATAAACATTTGTCCTCTAATATAGCCGGAAAATGCCTGATTTGATATGGTGCCATGGAGCATTGGCCGCACGCATGAGCGGGAAATTAAACACGAATGTTATATGCATTATTTTACGCTTATTTGCATTTCGATTATGTTTTAGTTGTACAATAATGCGTAGTGTAGTGTGGGGTGTGGTTGGCAGGACACTTCAAAGGCTTAATTTGGTTAGAGCGTTTGCCACCTCCGGCGTCCTGATTGCCAGCCAGAGCCTGCCCTCTCAGCTTGAAACCATTATTTTGATAAATAATTGAATATTGTTTCATTATACGGCACAACTTGCCCTGCAAATGCATTGTGGCTTCTGCCTGGGCATCCTCTTCGCCTGCTGCTGCTGCTGCCGACATCAAAATGCAATTGACTTTTCACTATATTGCAACTTTGAGGTTTTACCGGGGGGCGTGGGGTGCATGGAGTGCGGCACTCGGGGTGTTGATTACAGCAGCAACGACAACACATTTGCTGCACCGACCTGCTCGAGTGCGTGTCTGCATTTCCGCTGACGCAGCCTGGCTGCCAATTTTGCAACACGACCACAGCTGCCAGCGACAATTTTAGGCAACCCAGAGCTGAAGCAGAACTACATAGAACCCAGGCTAGAGAGTCTCTGTTTTGTCTCCGAATTTTGGTAGCAATTCGAGCCAAACTTTGCCACCGACTTGGCTGTGGACCACAACACTTTGGCTTAATTTACCGGAAACTTTGCGCAGAGTGGAGCGGCAGCAGCAACTCAGCATCTTCCCCACACATGTGCAACTTTTCCTTGCCGTTTTCATTCCGCTTTTCCCGCCCGCGAATCGAGGCACATAAATTAGACTCGTCTATTTTCAGCAGCTGTCAATTGACATTTTTCCCCGCAAAATGAAGCCATTTAGGCAAGTCGAGGGCCAGCCAATCTGCTTCTTGGGGGAAAAGTCATAAACCTTCGGCCCTGCTGGCTATGCAGCATAATCGTTATTTATGTGAGCGCGTGAAATGTATAAAAATGTTGCCTTTAACAGGCCATAAACCTCCCCAGCGCCACGCGATATGGCGACCCGTTCTATTTTCCTGAGCCCCGGCTGGCATTTTGTGCAGCAGGCAACATGGCGTATGCGTAACGTTGTATAATGCAGGGCCCGCTCTGCCATTGATTGTTTTTTTCGGTATTTAAAAAGCATTGAACTTATGGCGGAAGCCAACGGGGGCAATGGCTGCAGCTAGAAGAAACACTGCAAAAAAGAACTTAAAATATTTTCAATAATGTTTTATGAAGTAAGAAAGCATTAGTTTTAAAAAACATTGTTTTAAAAAAATGATTTGATTTGCTTGAAATATAAACTAAAATCAATGGAAATTTAAAATCTGTTACAACGGAGTTGAAAAGTATGCAACACAATACTTTTTGTTTGTTACCTTTTCCATTGCCTACTTCTAGGCATAATGTTTTAAAATTATGCTATGAATATTCTGCAAGTGTAGGACCAGCATCCGCAACTTTGGCACGGATTCCCTTGCACACAAACACCGCTGCTGTTTTTGATATTCCTGCTCCTGTTTAGCAACATTTATCGCCGTTTTGACATAAACACACATACGCACTCACCAAGGGGTGGCTAAAAGGGGGAGGACGACAGGCAACACATGCTTGGCAGCCATTTTCACATTATTTTGTAAACAATTTTAAGTTGAATGGAAAATGTTTATGTTTTGCCAGCGCCCCGCTCATCGCATGCTGCACCCTATTTAACTTGTACTTTAACCATTTTCCCGCCACCCAGCTTTTGTGCTCTTATTTTTCTTTGGGCGTGTGCGCGTCTGTTTACGGTTTTAGCATGCGTTATTAAATTTATTGGACTTGACATGGGCATGAGCATGAGTCTTATGAAGAATACAGATGGCAGAACGTGCAGCCGCACACTCACACGAGCCCACTAAAATTATATACATTTTTTCACAATGTTTATTGTGATTGCAGAATAACTCAACTCTTTCCCGCCATCAGCGGCTCACTTTTGTTAGTGTGCTAATATTTACTGTGCTTTTCATTATGCCAAAGCACTCCCACACACACAGTCGTGTTTATGCAAATGTTTGCTAAATAGTTTACATCTTCGTGTCGTGCGAGTGTGTGCGTGCGTGGGTTTGCCCAGTGCGCTCGACTGTGCTATTACTATGTATATAGTATGTAGGGTGGTCTGGTATCCAGCTTGATATGGAGCCCTGGGCATATTTGCATAAATTACCACAGAATGACAGAAAACAATGGACCACCACCGCCGAGAACTGGACAAGTTCATAAACACACATATGGGATGCTATTTATAGGGAAAACTACATGGAAAAAAACTATCTTGTCTCTAAACCATCAGTATCTCAAAAACAAAATTAAAAAACAAATAATACATAAAAAATAAATCTAAATTAGTAGGCTTCTCAATCGTCCATAAGGGTGATTAAAAGTATGTAGTAAAAATGCATCCATTGGGTTTTAAATATTTTAATGGCATACCTTTAGGCACTTTATAGGGCACCATCCAATAAATCTAAGAAAATCTAGTTAAGTTTAATAAGAATTATTTAATCTGTTTGTTCCTATGAATATTACAGTTTTTAAAGTTTTGACATTGATTAGGAATGTATTCCTACTTTCTTATAGAAATTTTTCCCTTTTCAGATCGTACCTTTTTTTCCCCCTGTGAATAATTTGGTTCAGATCCCTAAGACTACCTTCTTGTGGCACGGGCAGTTACCGACATCCGGCAAATGCGTAATATTGAAGTGGATTGATTGATCTGGCACATGCGCCAACAGCACTTGTACGCTTGGCTTCAAAATAAATTTGATTTTTTCCACACTCTGCCTGCCTGTTTTTGACATGGCTCCAATTAAAGTAACGTGCCACGCCTCGCAGCGCGATTATTGATTGCTCGGCGGTTGGTGGTCGGTGGACTAACTGCAGTCAGTGGTGGAGGACCTCAGGAGCTATACGAGGATGTAATGCCCTATATAATGCCATTAAGGGCCCCTCCGCCGACGCCTCTGACAGCCGGGACAATGCTGTTGCATACTTTTTAGCATGCGCTTAATTACATGGCATTAACAATGTGTGCCTGTGTGTGTGTGTCTTAGTTTGTTTGTGTGAAAATTATGCGCGTTAGTAGCGTTTTACATGCTGTTGCTCCCTTTTTTCCCTATTTTTTCCCATGTTTTTCCCTCAAAGGCAGCTCATATTAATTGAACAATTTTTTAGCATATTTTTTTGCTCGTTTTTGCGATTATTATCGTGTTTTTTCCCCCACTGACCGCTGAATGCTGCCTGCTTATTAGGAGCTGCCGCCCCGCGGCGAGGTCTGCGTGTTTATAATTCACACTTTTGTTGAATGCCATTCGGGGAGTGCATTGCACAATGCAATTTCTCTCTGCCCGAAAGTCCAGATGGTTCCTGGGTTCCCACTTCTCAGGGGATTGGCGGAATGAAGTCATTACCTGGCGTATGGCGTAGTAGTTATGGCATGACAGGCTTTAGTTGTCGTAAATAGCGGCCCAAGTCAACGCCTCTGCCATAAGCCAACTTCTCCATTTCGGCCCAATTAGAACATTAGGACCGTAAAAGGAATGTGTGGCGAATAACTCACATAATTCATAGGCCTTTGCGTGTCTTTAGGTACCAGTACATAAAATATTAAATCCCGCATAAGTTCCGCAGTTGTTGAAAGCTAAGCTGGCTTGTCCACACGCACATTCGGCGAAACTTAATATTCTGAAATATCCCGCGGCGCTTGGGATTTGCGTATTTATTGCTCAAAGGCTCGGCATTATTTCTGTTTGCAATTTTGTGTCAACAAATGTTTATGTGGGATTTCCTTTTGTTTTCCATAATTTGCGTTTGTTCTCCGTTTCAAATTTAGTCGCAGAAATCCACATTCTGGTTTTTGTTTTGTTTTTTTTCGCTTTGACATTCTATTTTCGCCCCACGTGTTGACACTTGCCAAGTGGCAGAGCCCGCGGCCATTTCACAGGGCCATTGTGCAGCCGCATTTGGAGCCATTGTTGGGGTTCCACCCACATCTCAGCTCGTTAGGCAGAGCACTCTCAGCACAATCACAAGGGCACTGGGAGAAAATTGTACTTAAATTGTATTACATTTTGTGTAGAAACACAGAAATCACAAGGATTTAAAATCAGCTATAAACGTGCCTTAAAGTATGCAACTAAATGCATAATTTCATAAGAAGACTTTATTTTTGTATTGCATACTTTTAGAAACCATCTTTACTCTTGCAGAATTATTTGAAAATCACAGTTTTTGGAAATATTAAAAAACAATGATAAATAATTGTGCAAGAATAAATATTCTAAATTAAGCAATTTTATTTTCTAAAACCACCTCCTCTTTTAGTACTCAGTTTCTCACCATGCACACTCACTTTGCAAAAACGAGGACAAGGATGAGTGTGGAGGGCACTTGAAAGCGACACGACTAATTGGAGCCAGCTTTCTTACATACGATTAGACGTTACGTATGCGCCCCGTTGTTCGGCATGTGCCAAATTTATGAGGGCCTTTTTAGCCATTAGGCGCGAGCTGTGAGCCGTGATCCGGAGCACAGAGCACTGCCTGCCCCCCAAATGGGTCACAAAACTGTCGTCGGTGGGCGTGGTCCGGCGGCGGACAGCCTTCAAATGCAGCAGCGTTGGGTAATTAACGACGAGCGAGGAAACTGCTGAAATGGCGCTAATTGCAAAGCAATCGTCGCACGTGAAGGGCGCGCTAAATCACGGTCTCTATCTCCATCACACGTTCCCGGGGATCCGGGAATCCGGGGACCCGAAACCCGGGTAAATAGCCATCCCAGCCACGACTCCGCATTATTTGCTCTCTACTTGTGGCTGCTGCCCGCTGGGAAATGGCCAAAAGCTGAGGAGCCTGGCCTGCCAGTGACGAAGGTCAATATGCCTACACTTAGCCCGGTTTGGTTACCCATTTTTGGGTCACCTTCGCAGGAACTCTCGTGTGTGTGTGTGTATTCCTGTTTTTATTGACAAACGCATAAAATTCGCTTGAACCTTTTGTTAACCCGGAGGACACCTTTGGGCCTCTCGGTGCCATTTCCTGCCCGTGTCCTTTTTCCGGGCGGGGTTCGGTTGGGTTCACTTCAGTTCGGCTTGGCCGTCTTGGGTTTTGCCTTTCATTTCGCTTACTTAAGTATTTATGAGCTAGCAATCCCTGGAATGCTGTGTGTCTTTATTTGTGCTGCTACTTTGCTGCCTTCTGGGCGTTAAATTGAGTTGGCCCACACATGGCCACACCTGAGCGATCATGGAGTTTCACTTGAGTGGAAATCTTAGGTTTTCGCCAGGCCTCTTTAAGTGCTTTGGGGGGAAAACTTTAAGGTGGCCCTTTATTTGTGGCCCCCGATTGCAAGAAACTTTAGCTAGTAATTTCCAGGGGAGAATTTAGTGCAGTTGCTAATTTCGAAGGCGGCAAAAAATCGCTCTAAGCCGAAACGGTTAGCGTTTTTTATCGCCACTCCTGCGCCATAAATATGCCTAGTTGGCTGGCCAAAGGGGGCGGAGGAGCCCGGACCACACAATGTCTCTAAGTAGCTACAGCACTCCGGGGACCAATTACCCCATAGAGCAGGGAATCGAGTCAGGTAACAAGCTGGGCTCTGACCCGCAGCCCTTGCCCTGTCGCTGGAAAAGCCAAAAAATTAAGTTACGTTTAGGCAAGCGAAAAAGTTTTGGCCCAAAAGGAGCAGGTCCGTCTCGCAACGGTTGGCCATATGTTTCACTAATGGTCGCGCACACTGCGGCCATTAGGATATGGCGCCCAGCAGGTGGGTCCTTGGTCCTGGTCCACCCCGCGGGTATCTGCTTGCCAAGGATTTTGGCAGGACAGCCAAGTTCTCTTCGAAATTTCCCCTACATATCGGGAGGGTTTTCTGCGGCCAAGAGGCCGTTGGGCCACCCATATTTAAAAGGAAATAAAAAGATTAAAGCTTAAGGATACTGCTTGAAAGTATAAATAAATCAACTTTCTTTGGCAAGTAATTTGAATCTGAGATTTATTTTTATGCCCTACATAAGTAGGAACAAGTATAGAGATTTTATTTATAAGAAAAGTAATCACATTTCAAATCATAATAATTTTAAAATTGGCTATAAAATCATACTGTTAATCTAAACATTATTTATTCAGTTTATGATTGCCTGCCAAGTTTGGCAACTAATATTAAATAGTACGCAAATGCAACTATTAAGGCTGGAGGAAATACTTAGCTACTGTATAAATACAAATAAGTCTGCCTAAATTGGCCAAATAATCCGAGATGTTTGATTAAAGCAAAACTGTTTGTATTTATCTTGGAATAAAATTAATGATATTTGAGACATTATCCGCACCGAGCACAGCAGGCATTTGAGGAAATATGCTGATATGCCGATACGCCGATGTACCGATGTGCACCTGCTGTTAAGCGCCGCTCGGCATTTTCTCATTAGTTATAAAATCACTTATTTGCGATGCAAATTGATTGAAGTCAGATGTGGTTGTCTGTGCCGCCCGAGAACTAATGGCGCAAATTGCGTCTCCAGTTTCAACGAAATTGCATTTGTGCATGACCAAATTACCAAAACTTAAGCAATCATAATAATAATTATGCAAAGCAGGCAGGGGCAGAGGTGCGCAGGAAACACCTGGAAATTACGCACACACAAGCAGGCGTTTAGGGGCCGAAGGACGACGGGGGATCCCCGATTCGTTGAGGACTAGTGCAAATTACTTTGGCTTTGTTTGCTCGACGTGTCCCTGTCGGTGTGTGTTTATTTACTCTGGCCCGGCTACCTGTATTATTCCGTCCAAGGGGCGACAATAACCTTATCAATGTCTCCTCCTGTGTGCGTGTGTGTGCAAATTTTACTTGGCCAAATTGAAAATGCCACCTCCTGGCCCTTTGTAGTCGACAAGTCATCTCAAGTTTTCATTCAGTCGCATCATCAAATCTCAAAGTTTGTCAAACTAATTTCACCCGCTCTCTCCCCTCTGCCTGTGTGTGTTTTCAATTAAATAATTGTCATTACAAGAATGTGTCAATAAGCCCGACAACGAACTGCACTCGAAGTCAGCACTTTATGCCTGGCTGGGCACTCAGCCAATCCTGTCCAGACATTAATCAAGCCAGAGGACTCGGGCTCTTCCAGCCCAAATCACAAAAAGAGGAAATTTATGCAAAGAAAGGTCTGATAAGGAAAAAAAGGTAGCCTCAAATTGTATGCAAATTTGTTTCCTTTTTGCGGACTTCCTTTTTTATTAGCCGCCCGCCATATGCCGAACCCTCTGAACCGCTGACCCTCTGCTAATTATGATATATGAAGGTGGGCCGTTCGAGGAGAACACATAAAAAGCCATTTAAATTAATATTAATTGCGGTTCTAGCCCAGGCAACGCTGCCTAATTGTTTTTTGTTCATTACATCGCGCCCCTGGACTCGTGGCAGGCAGCAAACATATTTCCACAGCGTCATTAAATCACGGCCAAGAAGTAAAAGCACAAATAATCATTTAATTGCCCTTCCAGGCCGGCTTCAGTCGCAGTCGTTACCCTGAAAGCCGGCCAAGTGTTGGCCATAAATAGTAACTACTGTTCAAAAGTGATGGGCTGAGCTGTATCCTGCAGGAATGTGAGGTGCCCGGGATGTCCGGCACACCAAAGAGCAATTGCACACTGCAAGAAAAGGTTACTTTAAGAATCATAAAGGTGGTATAATTTTATATTAATTTACAATATAATAACCCATTGTTCAATTTATTGCAAAATTATTTTCATAGGGTTATATGAGATATTTTAAATTTAGAAACATGTAATCTTAAGCACTTAAGATTATTTCTAAATTTTCAGGATGTATTTTTATTTATTTCTTAAATCAAAAAAACGTAAGCCATTTTCTAAACTATTTTCCCATAGTTTCGAAGTAATGTTGACCATATTTTCTATTTTTAATATCGAATAGATATAATAACCAAGGATATACATTTAAAATTTAAAACGTCCTATTCTATGTTTTCAAATGACTTTTGAGGATTTTATTTATTAAATAAAATAAAATAGAAAAATAAAATTTTCACATATGCTTATTAATTTTAATGATACCTTTGATTCCTATAATTGAATAGTGTGTTGTAGCTAAAGGGTTCACCTGGTTTACCAAAGTAAATAAAACTATTTTTGTTAGGTTTCAGTATTAATCTTTACTAGGTTTCATTATTTACTTATAAGATTATTTGATTTACTATTGAAATAATTTGTTTGATAGTTTCATAGAAAATTATATCATCACATATTTATAATCTAATATGTGTGAACCAGGGGAAGATTTTTCCGAGTGCTCGTAGAGCTCTCTGATGAGTGAGCAAAAATGTGGCTGCTTAATCATGGGGCTGGGCGGGTGTTTTTGGCGGCAAGGGAAGCGGAAATGATGCTCGCTGGCAATTTATTTGAAACCGCATAAAACAAGCGACGGGTAAAAATGTATCCGCCGCTCCTTTCAACTGCTGCACGAGTAGATGTTGCTGGTGTTGCAGATGCTGCCGATGTTGCTGTTGCTGTTGCTGCTGCTGTTGCTGCTGCCGTTGGACCAGGGCGGCTAATGAACAAACAGAGGAGCGCAGATAGGGAACGGATGATGGAAACCTCAGTAAACAACTGCAGTGCTGGTAAATAGACGCCGGCGTAAAGGACTTGGCCCGTAAACAGGCTGTGGAGCAGCCGGGCTGCTACTGCTCCTGCTCCTACTGCATAAGCAAAAACACAGAAAGGAAATAGCGAACGGCAAACCAAAGCTGCCAACTAGAGCAACGTTATTAACTTGAATAAAAATATTTACTGCCCGTCGAGCACTCGAGTTATCAATGGTGATGCAGCCACTAGCAGTTAGCGATGACAACTTGGGATTGCGACTGGGACTGCGGCTGAGGGGGAGCCATCAGCCAGGACATCATCAGGATGGGGATGATGATGAAACGGAGCACTTAGTGCGCTGCCGGCATTTACTTTGGCACTCACTTTTTTCCTCCTTGTTTAAAGTTTATTTTAATTTGTTGCTGTTGTTCTTTGCCGTGCTGCTGCGGCTTGGCTTGGCGCTTTTTTATATTTTTTTATTTTCCCCTGTTCTTTGTATACTTTTTTACTTTTGGCTTTTGCTGCTACCCGTTAAGTGGCACAATTTGGTGCCGCTCAAGCTTTTTAACCCACCCACTGCCACCGCCCGTTTCGGGCGTTCTCCATAACGCATCGGCGCTCAGGCGTGGCCCAAAGTGCTACCGAGTGGGAAAAGAAACCGCGACTGCCGCGGGAGGTGCCAAAAACGCGGGCTGGCACCCCCGATTTCACCTGGCATTTCATCAGCACCCCCATCCGGCGCCTCCCATCTCAAGGTGCCCCAGACCCAGACGATACACGCGCGAATTAATCTTAATTGAAATTCCTTGCCGCAGAGTCCCAGGGAGGCCACCATGTGCCCACCGTGCATGCCATATGCTGTTTGCTCATGCAGATGTCGGGCCGTAATGAAATATTAAAGGATATTAAAACACTCACGTGAAACGCAGGATCTTGAAAAGTATTTGCACCGCATTATATTTCTCTTCGCATTTCGGGCTCGCACCCACGCTCAGAAATGAACAACAGTGGCAAAGATTTCAAGCAGTAACCTGGGAATCCGCTTAAGGTAAGGCATCCCTTACAAAATATTAAACAGGTTATGGAAATTAAACAATAGATACAACAATAATCAATAATAATCAATAAACAATAATTGTGATGATATGATAGATGTTAGATATACAATGCCTTGTTATTTTTGAAATATATAATTTATATTACAATTTTTTTATTTATTAAATATTTTTAAATGCAAATTAAATTATAACATATGTTTTACAGGGGGACTTACAATCCTTAAGAAGCCGAGTCGAAGAAGTACCCCTTTGCTGAAACATCACTGAATATTAAGGGGAGGCACAAGCAAAAGTATAAGCAAATACCCCGGAGGATGGCCACCACCTCCCTAAGCTCAGTTTATGTTCCATTAAAATGTTTTAGAACCCTATGCCACATGAAGCCCCACACTCCGCTTTGGCCTTTGCTTTCCCCGCTCTGGCAACAATTAAGCAAGATGCTAATTGTTTCACAAAGCATTCGCACTTCGTCGCTTTCGAAGCACCATGGCAAAGTCCCCCCATCCGCCGGGCTCCAGAGGAGCTCCCCAGTTCCCCCAGATGCCTTCAAGAGTCCAGCTTAAATTGAAATTTAATGCCAGGGCATAAGAAGCTTAGCTTGGATATGGTTATACACATGTTAAACACTTTTTTGCCACCTCCAACCCACCAGCCAGGCAGCCAGCCTGTGCGGAGTTTTTAGTTTGAAATCCTTTGGCAGATTGCTAACCAACTGCCTGGAGAGCCCTTGACTTCCTCGGCTACCCAGCTCTCCAGCTCCCCAGCTCCTCCTGCCCAGAACTCACATTCCCCAGTGTGGCTGTGCAGATTCTAATTTGTATGCAAATCAAAATCAATAGGATTAACCAAGTTACATAGTTGGAAGCATTGTCGAGTTTTTCCAGTGCCAGAGAGCTGTTTGCTGCAAAATTGTTTTCTCAAAAATATTTCATGGCTGCCGCCGCACCTTACTTTACCTTTCTCCCCTGGAGAGTGTGTGTATGTCGATTGCAGATAGTGTTGGGCTTACCAAACTTCTCTGCTTTCGCCTCATAAGTGCGAATTTATGTTCTGATGAAGGTACCTGACTTGATTATTAAAACGAACAGAGGGGCCTAGCAATCGGAAGTGCTCCTGACAAGTTGGGGGCATCTAGTTGGGCTTTAAAAACAATTTAACCAGTTTTCAGGGGATTTCAGAGAATCTGACGCACAAAAATTGGAGTTTGTGTCTGTCGGAGTCGTAAAAATTAGTTAAAATTGATAGCCTAACTTTCGGAATTTTTTTTAAATTTAAAGATGGATTTTTAGGAACTGGATCTGAAATGTGATAACTGGTGAGAAAATTAAATAATAAATTTACGTCTAATACATCTCAATTACCTTACATATATGCACTAAAAAAATCGTACTTTTAGAATAGAGCTCTAAATAAAAAAAATAGGAAATAAAACCAATTAAATTATACCATCACAGTTATAATATTTCATCTTAAAAAGGTCTTAAAAATGTAGTTAGTTTATAAGTTGGTAATTTAAGTTGATACCGATTTGAAATCCAAGAGATTCCATAGCAAATCGTATTCGATCAAGCTGTATCCAACCTTTTCCCTGGCTTTCTTGCAAATACTCCCACCAGATACAGATACACAGAGGCGACTTTCGCATATGTGTAAATATTTAAAAACTTACGGCTGGCGGGGAAGAATAAAGGGAATTACTTGTGTGTGCGATAGTGAGTTTCGTTTCTGGCTTACGTTTAGCCAGCGGTGCTGCAGTGCATGTGGCACGGTGACACTTTGCGATTCCACAGTGCAGACATAATCCCGGGGCTATGTGTATCTTTCTGGGCCGCAGCATGTGGGTCGCGAATTCAGCGGTTCCCGCTTCCCGTTTCCGGTTTCCGTTTCAGAACCATAATCGCCGATGTCGTCACACCGGGTGTGGCGGTATTTTGTGGACTCGGATGCGGATTCGCAGGTGTTTCTGCTAGCTATCGCCATGTGTCATGTTAAATCAGCAGATGCAGATGGAGATACAGATGCAGCTGGGCCCGGATTATTGGGCTCCCATTATCGAAGCCAAAGCGGAGCAATTAATTAAATTAATTAGAGCAAAGAAATCTCCCAGGCCGGAAAAACACTTTTGCTAATTTCATTAATTGTTTGCTCGGCGCCTTCGCAGCCGCATGCCATTTTGCGTACAAGTGGCGCATTTAATTAGACTAATAAAGTAATTCAGGCAGCGAGTGTAAATGAAGCAGGCGAAGCGAAAGGAGAGCGCAGATCCTGCAGGAGTTTCCCGCGCGAACTGCTAATAAAACAGTTATAATGAGTTGGTAGTTGGTTGGTAAGTTGGGGCCGGGGAAAAGAGGGCGGCCAGCTCTTCATAGGTATTAATATATATTATGTATATTCTACACTGGGAAAAACAGAGCAGTAAAACTGAATATTATATTTTTAATTCAAATATGTTTTGCGAAACATTTAAAACTGCATGATATCTAAATACTTCGTACTTAACATAATAAATTCCATTCCATTACAAATGAAGAATATAAAGATATATATTTTAATGGAAAATTAAATCTCTGTACTCACCTAGATTTCTTCCAGTGCACCTGCTCGTTCGTGCCGGGCTCAATAAAATTAAATTATCCCTATGTGTGTGCGTGAGCGCGTCGGCTGAGTTTGTATTTGTTGCACAAAGTGATAAAGTGATTAGCACTTGCCCCGCGCCCATGGGTTATGCAACAAAATTTTTACCCCGGCGCCGTACGTGGCCGGCGGAACTGGCGTAGTAATTAATTTCATAAATCAAGCTCAATGCATATATTTATGGGTATAAATCATGTAATTAACTGGAGCATAGTCACGACCTGGGTCAACATATGGCCAGCGGTCCGCTGGCCAATGACCAATGGCCAATGCCGGTCGGCCAACAGCAGTGGAGGCCATGATAAACAAGATATTAACGACTTAATTTACTGCAGCCCGTGTGCCGCGGCAAGTGTCTGCGTGGCCATAAAGTGCAGGCACGCAACACAAATATAAATGGTTGAATAAATATGTGAATGTGCATAAGTGGCGTGGGCCATGAGATAATGGGGCACCCTTCGGATTCCCGCATGCAGGATCATTATAATAACCTCTCGAGTGGCTAAATTATAATTATAGTTGTTTAGCCAAAGCAAAGGCACATATTACTTGGAAATGTCACAGGGGAAAATTAGGTATCGTGTGAGATTTGTTATTATAAGATGTATATCTGGTAATTCATGTAATATGAGACTATTATTTTTAAGTATAAGTATTTGTTTAGTATTTAAATAAATCTATCATTTTGTATTTAAATACCACGTGTGCTTTGAAAGCATTCCCATTTTTCACTTTCACTCTAACATAATTGTATTTTAGTACCAGGTATGCCCGCCCAATCGATTGTAGCGCACTTAACTTTGCGTCTCTTGTGTGAAATTAAAACGCTTAACGGGCGTGCAAATTTCCCCGTTCTGGCATCCCTTTTGCTCCGCTTCTGTGTACGATAACCGCCAATTTTTCAATAAACTGCAATAAATGTTTATCCATTTATATGCTTGATGCAATTCTTCTTTATGTTGCTACTGTTGCTGTTTGTTTGTAAAAGCAAAGGTTGCAAAAAACACAAAAAAAGTACCATTCATATTAATGGCCGTTCTGCACTGCTGGGTAACCACGAACTCTCAGCCTCCCATCGCCCACAAAGGAACTGCCAGTCCTTTTGAAGTTAAATTGCCTGATATAAGTAAAATATGGCATTCGCTGGCCAACTATTAAGGCTGTTAAGAGCGGCTTAAGTGGATTGGGGGTTAAGAAAATTGTTTTTTAATATTATTCGGCGGCATTTACCAGCCATCATTACTGATTCTTTAATGTATACTCTTCTTAAAATATTTATAGCTTATTAATCAAGCAAACATTTCCACGGAGCTGTCTACTTTATTGAGTTGCTCTAACAAACGGTAGGCCTTGCACTTTGCCACATTGGGTCTAAAGCAATGGCCGTAGAAGGGGGTCTCTGTGAATCCTATAAAAATAAGATAAAGGATCATTATCATTTCAGCCAAGAGGACTCTTCCCTGTACTTACTGTACACATCAGGCATTTTGCAGTTCAGCATTTCCATTTCGCAGGAGCTTTTGAAGATGGTGTAGCACCGATTGTTATAGCCACAGACCGCGCGATCGATCCAGGCCGAGCACAAGGTGCAGTTCCCCTCGCCCTGGACTGCACCCAAATACGATACTAAAAGCTGGGTTTAGGCGGGTTCTGCTTGGATGTACTCCACCAACTTACCCAAGAGTAGCCACCAGAAAACCTCCATGGCCGAGTGTTCGAGGGAAATGATCTGCCACACTCACACACCGAGCACCATGAGTTGTGGAAATGATTTGGGTGTGGCGAATGGATTTCAGGGAATTTGCATAATCACCGCATGACTCAAGCCGTGGCAAAGGCCTTTTACTTTATTACAAATGAAATTAGAAGGAAATTATAATTGCAGTTGGGCCTGGGGCAGCCTGGATGTTGCATGTGTTGTGCTGCCGGCAAGGAAATGAAAACGCCCCCTCATGTGAGGCAAAAAGCCAACGACCTGGGCAGGGCAAATGCAGAAAAAAGGGGAGAAAAAAATAAACACACGCCCGAGTCAGAGGAGGTCCTGCCGCAGAGCAGCTATAAAAAGGACGCCCTGCCACTGTGTGTACCAGAGACTCCATTGGTGTCAGCCAGCAGCTCACAAAGTCAGAGGACGCATGTGTGTGTGTGCTGGGAGGACGCTCCCAGCTTTTAAGTATAATTTTCCAGATACACAGGCCGAGTCCTGGAGTCCCAGAGTCCTGGCGTCCTGGCGTCCTGGCGTCCCCTAGTCCCGTAGTCCAGGTGGCAAGTGCTAGACAAAAACGATGTGCACGCCCCCCACAAAAGCAGACACACACCGAAGGACACGCCGAAGGACCTGCTGGCTAAACGGGTAGGTGGAGAAAATTTAATATGATTATGTTGAAGTAAATTGCTTGAAACAAATGTTGCATGGGCATCCGCCCACCGATCCCCACCTGTGCCACCTGTGAGTGTGTATATCCCACAGATAGACAGTTTCCAGACCTTTAAAAAGCAATTAAGGACAATACGATTTGGCCCTCAAAGGCTTCGAGCTGTCAACGAGTCAAAAACCGACGGGTGGCAAGTGCTCCGCTTATTGTGTGGCCAATAAAACTTCTTTTGGGCCCATGATAAACTTGAATATAAATAATTTATAGGTAAATGGCTTAGACCAAAACTTGGTTGTGCCTTTTGAAATTTTAATAGAGTTGTTCGTTGTTTTTCGGGGGCCTTACTTTTCCTGGGAATCTGGGTGATAAGTGGCAGCCGGCACAGCGTGTGCTATTGCACTAGCCAATATTCACAGGCATTCAATAGTCACAAATTCCAGCCAGCATGCCGGCTGGCCACGCCTCCTGGGGGGCGGGCCTGCATGCCGCACATGTGGAATTTACGGCAGCGGTTATTGCTACACAAAAATGCACATAAGCTTGCACTTCCACACGGGCTTCTTTCTACACTTTTTCTATTTTACTCTACATGGGTGAGATGTGCACTGGAAAAAATAATATGAATGGGGTCATCGCGGTGTTTTTTATGAAGTATTTAAGTGGGGAACTTGTTTGCATATGCCCAAGCAAACATTACATGGACAGTAGCCTTCTCTATATACAAAATTTTAAAGAAAGTAGGAACTATTTAAAAATCGTTTTCTTAATTTAGATGTGTTGACTACCTATACCAAATTATTTCAAATAATATTCTCTAGAGTAAATAATTTCAATATGTGATATATCTTAGAATGATTGTATATCATGTTAACATTTTATGTTGCACTATCTTGTTGTGATTTTCTTATCAAAACTTTTTTGTTGATCAACTTAGGAACATTGATTTGATATTCATTAATAACCCAGCCCTTTGGTTCGGTGTATGATACACCCCTACCAACTCTAATGAGTGCTTCATGTACCCAACTGACGAAGAGTGACGTAGGTGTTGGCTCGAAAAAGAATGAAAACAAATTAAGCGAGCGAGAAACGCATCGTTAGACTCATTATTTCCGCCTCATTTGCGTGTGGCCAAACAGTGATATGCAATTATTGGTCATCGGAGGTAAAACCGGTGGTGCAGAGCTACTAATTACCAAATGATGCGCACACGGATCCATAGAAATAGCGGTGGCAGCATACCATACTACAACAACGTTGTCAGTGCCGGCGATGTGTGGCATGCCACCGCTGCCAAATCAATTGGCATGCCTGGAAGCCAGTCGTCGACAGCCCTCAGCCCAGGATAAATAAATTGCACATTGCATTTTAATGCAATTCAATTAAAATATAAAATATTTTTCAATTGGATCACTGAAGCGGTTAGCCGTCGCCCGGCTTCAGAGCCACGTAATTAAATTAATCAACGATGCTTTCACTCATTGCCACCGATGAGGCTGCCAACTGCAAGCTGTCTTTCTGCTGCCAACAAATGAAACAATTCGGTAATATATTTCTCATGAATTATTTATTCAAAATGTGACTACTGCAACTTCGGCTCGAATTTCCAGGGCAATGACAGGTGGCACGAATACATATATAATTGTATTAAAATGGGAACTTGTGTGTGTGCTAATATTTAGTTGATGAGTTCTTTGAAATTCGGAAATGTTTTAGGCCAGTGCACATAAATGCAAACATAATTCATAACGAGGGCATTATATGCTTGGGCACCACAGTACATTATCTATGGTAAAAATTTAATTCCAAAACTAACTAACATTTGGCATGCACCCACTCTTGGGACCACATTTCTTAATATTTTCTAAAAGTATAAATGGGAATTTTTTCAGATTACCAATACTTATGTACATGCCAAAAGTAGTTGCAATATGACCATTCATTAAAAAGTTATAAGTAAATTAAGATTGCAATCCTGGAAACTGACTATTTGATGCATGCATATCTCCATCTCTCTCACACACCCATTTTTGTCATTTTTTCTTGTTTACAATTATTAGTTAATTTGCTTACACTTTAGTAAGCTTACTTTCTTCAATGTAAATCCACCCAACCGCATAATAAATTTAATAACTCGGAAATACTAAACAGGTGGGAATTTTCTGCGTGGGATTACCCCAAAATGAGTGAAAACTTCCCCTTCTGTTGAAACCTCATTGGCTTTGACTAATTCGATTGACTCTTCCTTTTCCCCAACCAATTGGTTTTATTTTTTAGAATTCATTTGATTTTTTACCGGTCAACCGCAGCGGCAATTGAATGTACAAAACCGAAAGCCAAATAGAAATATCTGATGCTGTCTGCGGCTTTGCCTAATCGAAATTAGCTTTGGCCTCAAATAGGCGGTGGCAATTAGCAATTTCCGCGGACTTTCCAGGGGTGTGGGAGGTGATGTGTGGGTGGCTTAGGACGACAGCTGGACTGATGATGTCACATTCAATTGAGAGCAAAGCCAGACATCCATTAAGCCACTGTCACGTTGGGAGCCCTTTTTTTCGGGCCGGGACAAGAGCTGCACAAAAGCGAAACAAAATAATTTAAAGCCTCGACAGAACACAGAGAGCCAACTCACACAGGACGGCAAAAAACAATTATCTTCGCACTAAAGCCAGTTACAGGCTGTGGCAGTGGCAAATGATTGACACAAGGCTGACAGGCATTGCAGCTCCTGACATGGACAGGATCAGGGGGGCAGCTCGGGAGCTGGACGCCGGGATGGCCTCCCTTGATGTTTTGTAATCTGCTTAAATGTAAAGTTAACAATTTCGCCCATTTGGCCAGGGCAAAACAAAATCCAAAACACTCACACTGGCGAATGGAAAACTTTTTGACGAATGAATGCATGCAGGGGGTTAAAATGCATTCGAATGCGGGGGGTCGAGAGTGCTGGGCATTTTAGGCCAGCAGTAGTGCCACTTTGGCCAGACCCCGGGCTTTCAGGTCAATGGTTTGGGCCAAGAGCCCCGCACAAAGAGCCACTTGAGAGCTATCTAGCTTCCGTATGGGGCGTATGAGTAATGTCTGCTTGGCGCGACGGAATATGTGGCAAGTGGCATGTGGCATTTGGCATCATCCGAAGAGACGACACCCAAGACGTTGCGGGCTGTTAATTTGATTTCTTGTCAAAGCAAACGGCAGGTGGCAGCCTCCTCTTTTGACTTTCTCCGGTTTGCCGTTGACGTGACAATTTCACACGCAACGCACACTCGCAGTCGCGTTTGCCCCACATAAATAAACAATGGCTGACAGCCGACACGAGGGCACGTCCTTTTGGCCCTGTCGCATCGAGGCATTAAATGGTTAACTCATCTCGTTTAGAGGCATTAAGGCATTCAGCAAAGATGGTCTCGGCACAGGGCACTTTGAAGGCTCCCCTCGGAAAGTGCTGCTCCTCAAGTGCACTGGTTAATTTGCAAACTGCCGTATTAAATACATAATTAAGTAGCTTGGCCATTGCATTTGCATACAGCAAGCCACCGAAAAAACCCCGCAATCCGCTGGCCAATGGCAGCTTAAGTCTTTCGCTTACAAAACCGCGCTGCGCTTCATGAATTTCAAACGGAATGACAGGCGGCGTGCTATGTGTAGTACGAGACCACAGCTTCATAAAAATGGCCAAAGCGCATTAAAATCGTGAGCGCATAAAAAGAATATTTTAAGCTAACAAAAATGGCCGCCAGAGTGGGCGGGCTGAGAGACTTTGGCGAAAAGAATGGGCGCTTAAGCTAAAACGCTTCGCAAAATGGCCGGCGGAAGAGCGAATGATAAGCGCTGTTTTTTATGGAGCCCGGCGGAGCGAGCGATGCATGCATAAAGCTACAAAATGGTGACACATTTCAATTGGCGGGCTCCGAGGGGGGAGACCAAGTCGAGGCTTATATGCTCTACTAGAAAGATTTCAACTGTTTAGATGGATAACAACCTAGGCAATTATAAAAATTGGTTTAAAAAATGTCAATATTTTGTCTTGGAAAAATCGTAAATGAAAAGGAAAGTATTTTTAGAGAATATCTCTTGGGATGATTCATATTAAAAATGTTTCTTATAAATTATAAGTGGTAAATAACATATATTTTTTATGATAAAATTTAATTTTGGCTTATGTCCTTAAAATCTTTAAATTAAATAATTCGAATTATGAAAGAGAATTGTTTAGATTATTTTTTTGGTGTATTTGAAAAAATTGTTTAAAAATTATGTATTCTCTTTACTTTCATCTTTTTTTAAACATATATAAAATGTTTGAGATTAGCTATTTATTTTATATAATTTTGAAATTAGCTTATAATAAGGTGTATTAGTTATATTTTAAGCCTTGAATATTTTAAAAATATTTTCAGTTATTAAAGGGAATTGAAGAGTTCATCAAGGAACCTCTTATTACTAGTAAAAAAATCCATAATACCCTAAAATGAGGGAGTGCTAAGTTCACTAAATCTTGAACAACTTTCGGCTGGCTGGCACTAGCACCTGGCTGGTCCTCTTTCAGGGCATAAATCGCTTGGTCTAGTGCGGGGATAAAAATCAACACCGAAGAGCTGCACTTTTTAGCCTTGCCAGCGACGAAAAGCTGCCGACCCACACACACATGCTGGGCTGTGAAATTGACAATATTTCACTGGTAAAAGCCGAATTTAGTTGCAGTTTGGCATCCGTTTTGGCCCATTGAACTTTGCCGTTGATTGCGGCAGCCCGTATAAAAAAGAAGAGCCCCTATAACAGGGGAAAAAAGAAGCCGTAGACAGCCGCAAGGGGTTGGCCATTCAGTGCGAGCCCCTTTAAAAGTTGGCCAAAAGCAGCACTTGGCCTTTAAGATGGGAAAAAATAAAGTGCAGCCAGGCGTGTAAAATGTTATCGCAACATCAAATTTCATACATCATAAAACATATTGGCTTAGAAAGTAACAATTTTGATTGAGGTAAGACGGAACACAGAAAGGCAGACCGAAGGAGACCCTTTGGGGGCAAATAGGCGTGGCACGCAATGAGGCGTGGGTCGAGACAGGACCCTGTGAAGGTCCTTAAGCGGCTTTGGGTGCTGTCTGCTTCGTTCTGCCCTCCTTAGCGCCATCAAAGGATCTGTAGCGGGCTTCACGGCGCCCTTAAGTGGGACATTTTCGGCTCTTTTCGCTAGTTTTCGGGGGGCTGAATTCGAACCAGACAACGAAATGACTTTATAACTAGCTGCCTTAGCCATAAAGTTTCGATTCCAAGGCTGCTGCCCTTGCTAATCATTGATTCGGTCGCCGGATCTCTTGCTCCTTTCCAAACTTTTCACTTTCCCGCAAACTTTGGCCGAAAGTCATGAGCAAAAGCGGGCTGGAACAACTTTCGCTTGCGGAAACAGGAAGCGATCGTCTTCGCTAAGTTGGGCACTTCATTTCTCCGCTGACGCGGGCCAAAAGTTACGGACGGGGGTCTCAGGTATAAATCAGCGAGCAAAATCAAGTGTGTGCGGGCCATGTATGCAATTAATTTTGGCCCAGTGTGGTGGCAACTCGTGTCTGGTAACCTGGTAACTGGTAGCTGCAGCCGGCGGAAATAGTTCAGAAGTTCAGTCCGCAGTGACAACAATCGGGTCGACAACCTGACAGGCGAGGGGCGCATCCTGGGTATCCTGGGCATCCCTGCCCAACCACAGCACTGTCTGCCCGCATTGTTGTCAACATTTTTGTCGTTATCCTTTTGTCTGGCTGCAAACGTGGCCAAGTGTGGCTCAAACCCACACGCACGCACGTTAGCCCAGAAACACGCGCTGCAACTTCTGCTTAGACACATTCACTTTTACGTCAGTCAAATTGCTTGTGTGTCGCTGCTTATCCTTACACAATTGTGGGCAAATTAATATTGCCTAAGATTGCTGAACAAAACATAATAAAATCTAATTATTGCTTAACAATTCAACAAACCAACTTTAATTAGCAACTTTAATTGCTCCATGTGGTCAAATTTGAAATGCAAAATATGCCAGCCATAAATATTTGATCATAATGCATTCCCATTAAAATCTGTTAATAAATGATAGCTAATCTGCTGAATTCAATCGCTAACTTTAATCAGTGGCAATAACGATACACTTCTGATATATTTATTATATTGCATTTTCACACGGAGGTTTTAAAATAATTAAAAAATAAATATTTATTATCAATTATCTCTTGCATTAATATTTATAAAAAATATTGCTGTATTTTTATAGAACTTGTTCAACTTTTTTACAAGACCATAATTTGTAGATTTAAAAAGAAGCCTTAGCTTGGTATTAAAATGTAAAAAATATATCAAACAAAAAATCAAAAACATACCTAAAAATATATTCTCAGTACCTTAAAGAAAGAACGTCAATATTGATTTAAAATTTAAAAATATCTAACAAAAATTCCTTTGCATTAAATTAAGGTTGTTAGTTGTATTTATTTTTCCTTTTCAACTTTTGAAAATACAATATTCTTTTATATAATTTTTAACTGTAGGAAGTACTTTCATCTTCCGATCTAATATTTCAGCCCCAACTATACACGATATGTGATGCTCAGCGCTCAGCTCAGCTGGTTGTTCATTTGAATATTTCATCTGGCTTTGGGGCTGCACTTACTTTCGTTGCTCGTTCCGGGTGCACTTTAAGCCAGCTCCTTGCCAGTGTTTATGTCACCGGAAGTTAAGTTTTCACATGCGGTTAACGTCGCCTGGAGAGGCCTCCCGCACCGCGCCGTCCTCCATTTTTGACCCATTTGCCAACTCAGAAGACAGAAGACAGAGTTCTGGGGTTCCTGTCTGTGGCTGCCTCTGAATATGAGCCCCAGCCTCAGTCTGAATCTGCCAGGCAGTTTCAGTTTCAGGCATCTGAGGCCTGTCGGCTGCATAAATGTGAATGCAAATGCGGGGCACACACACAGACAGCTCCTACCTAGCTTATATATTCTGTAAATATGAAAAGTACTTAGTGCAACAATGCCGGATTATAGTTGAATTTATTAGCTAGTGTGTGCAGCTGCTCATGGACCGCTTCTCCGCCCCCAACTGGCTCATCCTTCGGGCCATTTTGGTGGGAGCAGCGGTGGCTGAGTACATTTTCTTGACTGACTTGGCTGCTAATTAGTTTTGCAACTTGTGCACTCGGGCGGATGCAGCTCCTCCACCGCCGCCGCCGCCGCCGTCGCCTGGCTCAGCCAAGTGATAAGTGATAAGAGCTTTAGCCAAATTCAATTTGCAATGCAGCCACAAAATGTTGTTTATCCAAGCAGTGCACAGCAGCCTTTGTGGCCCTTGCAGTCGCTTGTTTGTTTGATGGCCAAACGAAATCACTGAAGATTATACAAAAACGAAGTCAGCCCATCGAGCTGTAATTAATGATGGACAGATAAAGATGTGTTTCCTGCTAATTGACATGTGTTTGCTGGCCGAGGGTGAGACTGGCATCCGAAAGATACTTTGGGCCACGTGTGCGCGCCCAGGAAATGGCCCCAGCTCCCATTCTTGGGATAGTGGCATTAATCCCAAATTAATAGCTACACAGACTGCATAAGTGATAGAATATAATTGGAAAATCCACTTCACGTGCAGCGCTTATTGATTATGGTTCAAGTGCTTGGGGTTTCTGGAAACGATCAGATCGGATGTTTGTGAGTGTAGTTTAATCCGACTTAAAGATTCACCCGCTCAAGCAGCCCCAGATACATTTGCAAACGTTTCCACTTTTTCTGCTCGCTGCGCTCCATTTGTATCTTTTATTCTGAAAACTGTCAGCAGCAGAATCACAATTTCTGTGTCACTAAGCACTGAATCCTCAGTCCCCCTCATTGTAATTGTCCTGCAATTGTATTGGATGCTGAGTTCTGATAAACAGGGTAAGCAGTTTGTTTAGTATCCTCAGGATTTAATACACTTGGTTGTTGGAAAAAATATTAAAGATATTATTAAACCTCAATTTTTTGTATTGTTAATTGATTGGCTTTTCCAAGGGCTTCAAGAAACTAGAAAAATAGTCCACAAATATTTATAAGTCCTTGGTGATGTTGTACACTTTAAGTAAAACTGTCATTTCTCTATGATATTAGTGTTGAAATTTATAAATAAATAAATAAATAAGCTTTTTTAATACTTTTATATAAAGTGTACTTCAAATTCGACGATACTTAACATTTTCCTTGGGATTTTCGCTTTACTTTGATTTCTGTTGCGATTTATTGTGTGACAAACGCAAGTTTTATCCCTGACATTTTTTCTGCCATCGACCACTTTTTTCTTTTGGTTATTGTTGCGATTATTATGATTCCTCAGTTGACTGCCGGTCCGTTTTTTAATAAATCATTTCCGCTGCTTGAGCTGGGGAATATTATTTCCGCTTCCGCCTGGCATCGTCCGTTGTGCCCCCCTTTCCGTTCCGTGCCCTTCCGTTCCGGCCCGTATTTTGCATGGCTGCCTTATCCAGCAATTTTCCGGACAGCCACAGCTATTCCTATGGCTGTAGCTATAGCTTGGGTGGCCTGAAAACTGAAGAAAGAACTTGTGGCAGTGGAAGCCAAGCCAGGAGAAACCAAACGGTTTAGAATCATTGAAATAATTGGCAAATCGATTGAAGCTCCACCGACAAAAGGATGGCCATGGGGCCATTAGGAGATTAAAAACTAGCCAAAGCTTGCAATTAACCAAATGGAGGAAAGGAGGTAGCCGGAGCCATCCAGATGCCATCCGATCCATCGGTATCTGCTGCAGCACTATCTCTATCTTCCGCCCCTCCGTATCCCTGAGATATAAACAACTCGGGCGGAGCTCAGCATGCGGTGGTAAATGGCAGTAAAGCAATAACTGTAACCATTTATTTTTTTGGCAACCACACACACGCACAGTGGGTGTCCTGCACTAATGTCACCACAAAAATAGGAAAAAACAGGGAAAACGCAATGCGAACTGACCTCAATGAGCGCTGGGATTTGTTCTGCGCTGTCCACAAAAAACCAAAATAAGAAAAAGGATGCCGAAACAGCAAGGATATAAATAGTTCAAGTGGGTTGCTGTTGCCGTCTGCTGGAAATTTAATTCGTTTGTTTGGCAACAATTTCTGAGAAATTCCACCGAACAATTGGAGCGCCAGTGCAACTCCAGACAAAGGCAAAAAAGTAGAGATAAAAAGGGCACGAAAACTCCGACAAGACAATCGACAGATGGGCGGGCGAACTTCGCTCCGTTTCTGCCAATTTCGAGGGCTGAAATGTAAGCGTTAAATGCATTAAACTTGCACAAGACGACTGGAAGGGAGCGCAGGATGTGCCAGCAGCTGGAAAGCGGAAACGGAAACGGCTAAATAAGCTTACCTGCCGGGCTAAGAACGGAGCATCAGTGGGCAGGTGCAGCAGCGGAGACTCGCTAACTTTAACCACCCATAACCACACCATCCAGGCTGCCTCACTAGCAGTTTGATTGTTTAAATATTTCATGAGATTTTATGGCAAGTACATGCTCACCCCTTCTGCTGCCCCTTCTGCTCCTGCCACGCCCCCTGCCATATAATATTGATTCGAGAACCGCGTGTTGCACTCTCCGTGGAAATAAAATCAACAGCTTCCACTTGAGCACCGCCAACCCAGGCGCAGATCGCACATAAATACCATATCATGCCATGCCTCCAAGGCAGGGAGATGGCGGGGCGAAATGCATTTAAAAATTAACAACCCATCATAAAACAGGGCCAACAACTCGTAACAAGTCCTGGCCGTAAAACAGTGTTGGCCCGGCCCTCACTGGTCGAGCAGATCGAGTGCTTATGTACTCCATGGCCGCCACTCAAATAAAATATTAATTTATTTATTTCACTTTTTGTTTTTACGGATCTCGTAAAACGCCTCGGCGGTATAAATTTGAATTTCAGGCTTTTATTGGCAAAATTCCAAGGAGACAATGAAAACAGGCGACGTGCTTACCACAAGAAGGATATAATAAGGCTTTTATATATAATATTTCAACCTTTGACATTGAGTTTATTAAAATTCCCTCGAAGATTCTTAATTTGAATAATACTAAAAATATATTTTTAACTGAGTTATAAATATTTTAAATAAATACTTCCATCTTATAAAGATACTATTTCTATAGATTTCTTTAAGTACAATGACTAATGTTCTTATATCTAATCTAGCACTAAAATCCCATTTTTCCCACCCCAGAAAGGACTCCCATTAAATAAAATGACCTTCCAAATGAGCCCAGATTCACAGGGACTCCAGCCAGTGCCTTGATCTTTGTTCGACTGATCTCTCGGCGAAAGTTGGTCCATCAATTCCAGCGGTTAGCTACCTTGCCCCGCAGGCCATCCGCGAGCGAACATGAACCAATTAAACGATTAACTCAAGTGCAGTTTCAATGGCAGCAACTTAATTTACCGCAAACAACCGCAGCAGTTGGAGATACTGCTCCGCAAACAAACAACTCGCCAGGACTCGCGGCAAAAGGACGCGGGAGTATCCTTGGCAACTGTCCGAAAGTTGTCGAAAAGTTTTCAAGTGAAATAGCAGCAGCGGCGGCAGCAGCGAGTGCAGCGCTTCCTGTGTCCTGTGCACTTCGAACTCGACTTGGACGGCTAAAAGCCAACTAAGAAACCCGGTCACGTTATGCACATTTCGCTGCACTCGGCCAGGATAACTGGTGGGCGTGGCAGCAGATGGAGCGGGGGCGGGGGCGGGAGCAGGCGAGGAAAACAGGGAAAACAATAAGCGGACGGGGCGAAAAGGACACCGCTCACGTACACCAAAAAACGCATTTCATGCACATGGACCGGGAATGGGAGTGGAAAAGGGGGTCGGTATGGGGATGGAGATGGGTTAAACAACAACAGCACACTCAGAAAAATAAGTAGTATATCTAAGGATTTTATTAAAATAAAGAAAGGTTAATTCTAACAATTATATTTTTTTTAGAAAGTTGTAAAGCCACATTTATGATATTATAATGCATATATTTATTTTTTAATTCACAGTATATAAACCCTTAATCTATACATTTTGAAGTCATTTGCCATTCTTTTAAATCAATAATTGTTTCCAATTTTTTTTTAAATTTCCTTCGAGTACTTTTTGAGTTCAGTATTTCACTTTTCCCAGTGCATCCGCATCGCCCCGATGAAGACGCGGCTAAAATCAACGGCCAACATGGCCAGAAATATTGGTGGCAACAGTTTCGCCAACGTAAATTACCTGGAAAATACGTGACTTTACCGCGGGACGTGCGAGGCCGGCGACGTGCGAGGAAGAAAAGTGCAAACAAAAAAGGACGGGCGGACGTCCAGCTGCATGTATCCTTCGCAGGGGATCCTTGGTGTTCCCGGTTCGGGTCACCACCTTCTCGGGACTGCGGTGCACGTGATTTTAACGCGGCCAGTGCACTTAATTCAATTTGAGCCGACGCACCGCTGATAAGCCACCGCCGGCCATCAGCCAACCTACTGGGTTTTCCATAATAATAACGCCTTCGCCCCCCTAAATCAATTAGAGCCTTCATAAACGTCAAAAATAATCCACTCCATCCAGCTGCAGCCCCAGGTTCTGGTCTCCCCACGCATTGTTCTAGTCCATCCAGCAGCTGTAATGACTCTTGAACTTGACATTTTCCTTTCGGGGGAAATCCCCCGTCTGCGCTGGCTGTCACTTATATTTTTAATCTCCTCCAGAAACGCCAGAAAAAGTGTATAAAAATATATACTGAGTGAGGGAGTGAAAAGTCAAGTAAGGTTCCTCTTCTTTTCTTTTTTTCGTTGGGCGATTAACGCGAATGCGCAATTGAAATTAATTGTCAGTCAAAGTGGAAGTCGTCTGGAGTTGCAGCAGTCTGTAGATTTCCCCTCCGGTGGAGGAGCCTCCGCATCGCACGTGTTCAAAACGGATTTTTATTTTTAACCTTATCCGAAAAAGGAGCGTTTTGCCCTGGCAACCGCTGAAACGTATGCCACAGTCTGCTGCCGCTGCGTGTTGCGCACACATGTGGCGCAAATTATGTCAACGTGGATTTGTGGACTCAACTTCGCTTCTGGGGATATGTCACACACCATCCGAACCCTCCGAGTGTTGTTTATTTCCAGGCAACATTCAGCGCCAACTCTTCTGAAATGAGCCATGCAACACAATTCGAATTAATAAATTTACGTATAAATTACAATTTCTTCGGCGGGCTGTCTGTAAATGTTTATAAAATGCGCCTTGATCTTTGCCACCGGCGGAAGCAGCAATTAGGAGCAGGGAAATTTATGAAATCACTTCGAGTGCTACAGACACGCGACAGGATGTTTACGTGCTGATAAGGCCCAAACCAGTTTGGAATATTTAAAACTAAAAGTACGATAAGCCCTGGCACCTACATAATAACTACACATAAAAAAACAATAAAACTACCACAAAACATTGTGATTTCTAATTTGTAAAATTTTTTACGAAAGATTATGGGTCTTAAATATTTAAATATTCACAATCTACTAATAATATGTTAAAAAAAATAATGGTAAATGGTAATTTAAGCAATTATGGATAAATATTACCTAAGGGTTTTTCTTTCTGTATACTTGGCAAGTCATCGGTGACACCAAACTAGTTTGGCGGACCTCGAGTTCTTGCCTCTTTTGCCACACGCTTCATTTCTTGCCATAATTTGCATCTGGCTGGGGGGAAATTATTTTTACATTTGCTTAAGTAACCGGGAGTACGCGAAATCTGGAAATGGCATCTGGAATCTGTTGAGGCGGCTCAGAGATGCGCCAACTTCCGGCCAAGCTGCGATTGCAAAGTGCAACTGAAACTGCAACTGCAAAGTGCAACGTGCAACACTCACATATGTTGCGCATGTGCCGCTGCAGCAAATGCATCGCTGCCACTTGAGACGAGGCAAGGCGGCTCATATGCATATTTCAACGCCTTTTTGGGAAAACAAAAACAATCTTGAGACGGGGGCCAGCGGTAGCCGGCGAACCGAGCGCTACTCACACCAAATCATATCAAATATCGAAGGAAGCTGACGGCGATGGGATAAACAAAGCAGCAAAATATGAAATAACAATAACGCCGAAAAGGGAGAAAGTAGGGGAAAGGGCCCGGAGTGGGTGTACGAGGGCCGGGAAAAATACAAAGGGAGTTCAACGCAAAGCAGACAATGCGGATACAAGTGTAAACTAAATATTCACTGCGAAAAATAGGTGACTTATTGGGGTAATTTAAGAGGAAATCATGTATCTTGCTTACAATATTATGTCTGTGTCAAATATTTTAAAACTCTCTAGTGAATACATTCTAATTTCTCAACTTCCTTTCAACATTAGTATCTTGTAATATTTTAAAATATTTTTCAGAATACATTTTTAAAAAGAATTTAGCATGCCTTAAAAATGTGATTAATATACCAATCTAAAATCTATTAAATCCTAAAATCATTTAGTTCTCAAGTTCGATAATATTTTGAACAAAAATGAGTCAATATATTAACAATTCCTCCCTTCAACAGGTGTCCGGGATAAACTATATTGTTTAATAAACTAACCATCAATTCTCAGTCATGAATGAGTATAGTAGATGGTTATTCACATTTCTGTCAGTGTTCTTCCCCTATGGGTTTATTTCCAAGCCTTTGTTTGTTCCTCCCGGCATGTGCATGAGTGTTTGTCCAAAACTTGGTAACTTCTCCGCTTGCCATTTGCATTTCCCACGTTGTCAAGGGAGCGGGGAAAAACTTGGGAGTAAGGAAAAGCCAAGTCAACGTCAAAGTTGAACGTGTCAGATACAATTCCATCGCCGAAGCCGTTGTTTTTGTTTTCGTTTGCGTTATGTCTTTGTTTTATTCTATTATTTGGTTTTGGGCCAAAAGAAGCTGATGCCACCGACTGTTAATTGGAATTCGTACTGGCCTGCTGCCCCTTATGATGAAATTTACACAATCTTTCTATTTGGCAGCGGAGCTCAGGGAACCGAAACAGAAAGATAAATATACAAAATTAACACGTACTCAGGTGAAAATGAGCAGGTAGTTACCCATGTGAAAGGACGGCTCGCACAGACGCACACATAGAGACCACCACTCGTAGAGCAAATAACCCTAATAAATAAGCCAAGTTGCCCGGATCGGAGGGAGGGGGACTCGTAGGATGAAAGGAGGAGTCGGGCTCCGAGCCAAGATGTTCATGAAAAAAAGTTAATTAAGGTGTTTGCCCAACAACAGCCAACAACGCCGGGCATTATATGCTAGATATTTATCTGGCAGTGGGGAAAGTGGAAAAATGGATCTGGTTCTCGGGGTTGCATGCCTCGGAGTGTTTGCTTTTGAAATGTTTGTCATTATCGTCGTTAACTTTTTGATGAGTCGAACGTGTGTGATAAAAGTGTCACAAGGATGGAAACGATGGCGAGCGCTGGAGTGAAAGGAAAAACTAATAACGCAGTCGGGGGGAAAATAATTTCGTACGTGTGCGTGAAGAGAGAGATTCGGATACAGAACGGCCGAATGTATCTCTCGGATACGGACAGCAATTGCCATTAGTTTATTGAGAATCTCGAAATTTATGACTCTGCGTGTCGTGGCCAACCACGCACAAATGGTCACAAATCTGAGCCTGGTGGCGCACACATGTGGGCCTCCTTTCGGTTCCTCCGGCATTTGCGGCACGTACGAAATTCATTTGTTGCACTATTTATGTCTCCCTGATGAAAATGAAATCAAATTAAATTTTCGGCACAATTCAAAGTGAAATTTTGCAGCTACCATAAAACAATTCAAATGAGGTATAAATCTGTCGGTGGCTCGACTCACCAGTGGGTGAATTGTGAATGTTAGTGCGATGGTTGAGCTTGTGTTTTCCCATGTGGGTGCATTGAATGGGAAATGGCTGGAATTTCCTTTCGGTCAGAATTACATGCGCATACTTAGGTAATATCTTGGATATTTACAGCATAAGCCAGGAACCCCAAATGAAACAGGCGGGCAGTGTTGCAAATGTGTAATTATGACTATTTGAATTTGTGTTTATTAGGTAGCACAAGATGGTAAAATAGTTTCGCCTAATATTAGCTAGTACATTTGTTTATTAAATAAAGTCATTAAATTTCGATTTAAAAATTTGTATTTTTACAATAACCAAACTATTTTCATCCTCATTGATGATTTAACGATTTATACTAATTTAAAGAAATATATTGTATAAAATTGAAATGATTTTTTTAGAATTAGATAATTTTTAGGATTCCTAGTAATATCCATTTAACAAATAATTAAAAAATTCATAAGTGTATCTTAAGTTTGCATAAGGTACATATCCATAAGATGCATATCCCTTACGGAATACAGTTGCAAGTGATATGATTTCCGTTTCCGTTTTCAGTACCCCATCCCTTTCGCACTTCACACGCTGCTCCCCCGGGAGCTGTGTCCCATCCTTGTCTCGCATTAGCGGAGCTCACTTCCACTTCATTTGAGTTGCATGCAGCAGAGCGAGAGGGGCGATTTACAAGTGTGGTTTTAATTGCCAGCAACAACAAGTCTCCTACGTGCTGGCCATTACATTTTCATTTTAGAGAGAGAGGGGGAGAGAGAGGAAAAGGGAGCTGCGACTAATCAACTAATAAATCCGTAATCACTGTTATTACGTCTGCTGCCCGAGCTGTTTAAACTTCAAAGTTAACCGGTTAGACTTGGCTAACAAGAACGGAGAACTAACTAACTAACAACCGGCTTTTCCCCCAAAAATGAAAACAAATGAAAACGGTCTCTCTCAGTCTCTCTCTCCTATCCACTTTCTCTTATACTCGCATACGGATTACCTGTATTTCAGCTATTTTCTCTCTCGCATGACTTTTATCCCATGCGATTTTCGCTGTAGTGCAACGACCACAGACACGAAGACATTTCGTGCGGCTCTCTTTGGCTCTCCCCCGCATCTTTTACTCTCTATTTAGGAACGGTATTCTTAGGGTAGGAAGATATGCTCGATTTAGTGGTATTTTTGTCACAAAAAGATAGTAGTAATAGGTAACTAAACCAATTTTAAATATAATATTTTATTCACTATTTAAAATATATTTGAATTATGTATATATATTTTATTATAATTTATTTTTTTGATTTAAATATATTTGATATATATTTTACAACTGCCCTCTTCCCCCTTTTTCCTTATATTTATTTTCTTTACCATTTTGACTTACATTTTGTGGTGAATAACAGTTCTTATCTGAGCTTAGAGAAGTCTCAACCAACAGTCCCAGATCTAGATTAGCATTTTTTTCTTTTTTTCATTCCCTTATCGTCTTATCGGAGTGTGCGGCTTTAATATATAATCCATCGCCGAATTCTGAACGCAATCATTGCTCAACTAGTTGCGAAACAAACTCTTTTAAATAAGTTGAGCCAAGACTGTTTAAATAAGGTATGCTGCCATACTGAAATTGAGTGGAATTTAGTTTAACTTTTGAAAAACTTTTCTAGAAGCCAAAGAAAAGTTGGTTCGTAAATGTAATTTTTGAGTTTAGTTTTTTTTAATTATTCTAAAAGCATCACAACGAAATATACTTATTTTACTTATGGTCCATATATTCATAAGATACTTTGATACTGGGATTTAAAAAAACTTTTTTATTTGAAATATTTTCGAATATTTTTTTGAGTTCCAGAACTGATTAGAGGGTATCCCCTCCGGCGACTCATCCGCCTCCCCGTCTTTTCCCCCTAGGAAGCGCACTTGCCAGCGCTGTCGACCCTCTATTCTCGACTCTCGCTGCGAGTCGGGCTCAGTTTTCTCCGAACCGTCGACGTGAACGCACGCTTGTCGCGCTCGCAGCATTGGACCTTTGATTTTCCCAAGCCAGAGTCGCGCGTTCGTGAGCCGTGGGCCGCTTTGTTTGTCTCGTTTTGTGGCCAGCGATTTGGCAACCGATGCGAATAAGCCAAGTTAGCAGCGACGCAACGCAACGCAGCTCGAAAACAGAAGACTCACACGAGGCGCAATTAAATGCAAATGTGTGAAAGTGTGGCGAGCACTTGATTTAACCAAAGAAAGAGTAAAATCGCGGCTCAAGAGTGCGAACAAGCGCGAACAGAAGTCGAAATAACAGTGCAAGTGCGTGATTGTTGGTGCCAGCTAAGCCAAATAGATAAATAATTAATATTAGATCGGAGTCGGAGCGACTAACCTCACATTGCATAAAACACGCACTAAAACGGTAAGTTTTACGCCCTCTCGTTCAGTTATTACACTTTGAACCGCTCCACCTCGCCCTGTCCCGCTCTGTCTCGCTGTCTCCCTTGGGGCTTGCCTTGTGCTAAGCTTCGCTTGGCGCGCGCTTAGCTCTGCGTCCCTCTCCCACTCGCCGATAAGCCCAATTCGCCTATAATTGCACGGAGAAAAATATCTGATTGATTGCTCATCGCACAATTGGTCTAATTCAAGTGTCATTTGGGACCCCCTACTTAGGAGATATAATAAAGTTGATATGGTCAAACATTTCAATTGGAATCTATTATATCAAAAGGCACCTCTATAAAGCTGAGCTCCTCTATAAAGCGTTCCCATTTGAACTGAGGATTTTGTATTATTGTAATATATCATATCACAAGTTAATGTTATATGTCATAACCAAATATGATGATACATGATCAAGCATTTCATCTAAAGAAACCTCTTTAAAGCTGAATAAATATAAAAGTTCTTCAAACAAAGGTCCCAAATGAACTCAAATCTTATGAAGAATTTGTTGTGGTGTGAATGATATGCTATTTATTATAACTTAATACGAAAAACCTCTTCTTTAACCGTGCATATAAGTGGAAAAATGCCTGCTACAGCTATTGTAACCGTTTTGCAATTTTCCCCCGTGCTTGTGTGTGTCACTTGTTGTTCACGATTTCCGTGGTTTTACTTGTCACTTTCCTGGGAAATGTGGAAAATGCCGCAGAGCTGCAGTTGCAACTGCAAGTGCTCTTCGGCCTTGGAGCGTATTTTGCGTTTTGGCCAGAAACAAAAACGCAAAAAACACATAGAAAGAAAACAAAGCCGCACGCACTTGGCCCGCACTGAAAGCTCCCAGCCCAGCATATATTACCATTCCAAATTTTGGCCAAAAACCAGTTTCGATGCGAAACAAGCAGCCACAATAAAAGTTTATTTACTCGCAAAGAGAGCTTCGATCAACAGGTTTTCATTGCGGGGACTTTTATTTGTGAAGAAGGTGGGAATTCCTGGGCAATGCAGTTCGGCTTTGTGCAATTAAACGAACGTGATTTAGCCGATTATTTATAGAAGCTTTCCATTGAGAACAAGCGAAGTTCCCTGCAAGGTGGCTATTACATGCGAGATAAGGGCTGCAGTAGGGCCTATTCTATGGATGGGTTTTTCTCACAAGTTACGTAAATTTATGCAAAAATTATCGATTGAGGATGAACAAGATTATGCACAAAAGCTTAAATTTCCTTTGTGGCATTAGGTTCAATAACCCAAATTCAATGGGTTTTGAATAAATATTTCTTCCCAATTGCCAAACATTCCCATGACTTGAGTTTGTTGTTCCACCTCAGCTTTAAAAAGTAATATATTTCTTTTTTAAATACTATGCATTTTCATATAAGGAACAAAAACAACTGATAAGAAGCTTATCATCTTTAAATCACCCTATAATCTGGGGTTTCTAGCTGCCTATTTTTAAGGTTGAGTTTCTGGGGTTAATAAATAATAAGACGTAATTACTGCACTCTTGAAATTGAAATTTGTATACATGTTCCAAAACCAAATATTGTTTCTTTTATTAATGATCATTAGTTTTTTGTTTAATCTAAAGAAAAAACCATTGAAAATTACCATTGACCTCAGATTGAATTCATCTCCTGTTTTTAATTTCTTGGTGGGCATTCCCCAAAACCGTAGTTGATAACATTTTAACACTTGCTACATAAACCATATTCCAAAGACCTCAGGATTATCAGAATCTCCACGCTTATCAGTAGGAAACTGTGCTCCTTAAACTCAAGAATTAAATGGTTTAACAATAATAATATACATACTCTTCACTTATAAATATTGAACTGCACTTTTTCGATGGGTAGCACACTCCTTCAGGGCTTCTTCAGCGTCGCCTTTGGCTTTTCCGAGTAATTGTGCTCTGAATTTGGGTTAAAATTTTCCTCTTTGGCCCAGATCAAAGGCAAGAAGCTCTCAGGGCAGCTACAACAATGGCGGCAAACAAAAAAATGTGAGTCTCCGTCTGCGAAGGTAAAGCTGCGGAAGTCATTTAACAGTCTACTTAGCTTTGCCAAAAATGGAAAAAAACAAACGAAAATTCAAGTAGAAAACGGCCAAACTGGAAGCGTTCAAGATGCTCCGCTTGGGTCTTTGGTCCGGGCCACGTTAGAAAGTAGCTGTAATTGTGGCTCCGTTATTGTTATGGCCAAGACCAACTGCAGGCGGTAAAAGTTGCCCAAAATGAATTGTCATACGTACAGGTTTGTTATAAATATTTCTGCACTGCCTGACAATGAAACAGTCGTCCACATTTGAGATTCATTGTTGAGCACTCGCCTTTCTTTGCTTTTTTTTTCGGTTTTCGAGGGCGTTTGTCCACCGCGTTGACAAGCGAAAAGGCAGAAAAACAATATTTAAAGCTGACTCCGGCTTGGTTTTTACATCTGCCAAGTGTTTTAGCCATTTTGCCATCTCACTCTTCGCCATTGGCGGCTTGTGTTTATAATTAGCACGTCGGCTTTCAGCGTTTCTATGACTTGCGCTCCGCTCGGCGCTGCGGGATGAGTCAGCTTCCTCAGAGAGGAGAGCGCTACGAACGATCGATCTCCCAGATGCCGCTCTATGTCTATACTATATATCTCCGATCAGCGGGCGGTTAAACCCAAAGTCAAACCAGATCGGTGACGCGAATGGGAGAGCAGTACACCGAAATAAAACAGATCTGAGATCTAAGACTTGGGCTCTAAAAAAAACAAAAATACATTTCATAATCAAAGGTATTATAATGTATGGATACTATCATTATCACTGAGAATAGCATTTTATAATCTATTAATCTTCACTTCTAAAACTTGTATATATAGATCCTAAAAATTTATTTTATAAACCAAGATCCTATGATTTATGGATACTATAAAATAGATTTCCTAGATACTGACGATAAAATGATATGTTATTTTGCCTCCTTCAATCTTCATTCCTATAACATGTATCTTATAGATCTTCTTTAAAAACATATTCCATTGAAAATAAAGGCACTGCCTTATTAGCTAAATGTATTAATTAAGATCACCCTATATCAAGCTATAATCGTTAACTTTTATTGATAGTACCCCCTTTTCTTCCGTGTATCTTCAACGTGTGAGGTTTTTACTCTCCAATCAGCATTCGATTGAAATGAGATAGACCTGTCTGGCCAGTCTGAGGGTTTTATTGCGTTGCATTCAATTAATTAATTCCCATTTTATTGCCCCAGCTGACAAGGCAGTCGTGAAAGGTGGAAGAACCCTAAGTTCCCCACTGCGACATTCTGTGCAGTGAAATGAAGTCGTTGCACTTGCTTTCGCCCTAATGCCTTCATCAGCTGCACAAACGAAAAATCTCATTAATTTTCCACTGTCGCTCTATCTATGGGTTATCGCCCTATTGTTTGTCCTCGTACCTTTTTCCTTATTTAAGCGTATTTTCCCCGTTTTTGGCCCTACCTGCGTGTTTTCGGAGTCGCCCTCTATGAAGTTCTCGGTCGCGACATGTTTCCTGATCCGTGTCGTGTGCTCTAGTTCACTTAGATGGACTTGGCTAATCGATTTTCATAATCAAACAGCTGGCGCCAGAATGAGGCAGACTGAATGTGGATATAATAAACCTCTGGCTGGCCCAATTAGGCCTCGCTCCTCACCTGACAGCCACATATTTTCTCATTTGAATAAAGAAACACGACCGCAGCAGGGGAAACATTAGACGCGCCTAAACGTGGAAATTAGCGGCCACAGAGAAAAAATTCCGAATAAGAAAAGGCATACAAGAAAAGAGAAATTTAATTAAAGCCGCATAGAAAAAATGCATAAATTTAGTCACCCAAAAACACCCACCTGGCATGTAATATTTGTAACCTCGGCGGGGGGTTAAGGGGGAAAACGTGTAATTTTCACGGTCCCCGAGCTGCAGCTTTTCACCAACTTGGCGGGTCAGTCCGGCACAATGATTAGGGTCAGCGTGGGGTGGAAAACTCCTGCCATCCAGCGGGGCGGAGGGCGGGCAAAGCTGGAAAAGCAACAGCAGCAGCAGCAGGTTGCCAACAATTTCTGCTTATAATTTTCCGTTTTTCATCCTCCTCCCTCTCTCTCTCTCTGTCTCTCTTTGTTCTGGCCAAGATAAAAGCATTTGTCATTAGCATAAAATGTTCTGGCTCAGGTTTTGATCTGGAGTTTGGCCCGAAAAGGCAAAAAATGGTAAGGAATATTTGAACTTCATTAGTGGGCCAGCGAGCCCTAATGGGCACTTGGCTATAATTAAAATTTAAGCTAATTTTAATGCTCAGAAAAGCGGGGCCGCACTGAATGGAGCAGTAAGTCGGCTACAATTTGGGCCAGATATTAAAAATACCTCAAATAGTGACCGCTTGATTTGACTTAAAGAATGAGACACGAACGCAAAGTGAAAGATAATGGCTAGGGAAAATGGTAAAGCCTACGCTTCCAACCTACATTGATGGGCATTCAATGATAAGAGGGCCCACGCAACATTAAGAACAGGAAAAGCGTATTTTCAAAGTGCAACCATCATGCCTCGCCGAGCACCCTTGACACTTCCCGAAGAAGAACCCTCAAGATTAGGCCGCTGATAGGTCGAGGAGAACCCACCTAGATGGCCAAGATTGGAAGATAGCACCCTCCCCAGGGCCAGAGCTCAACACATGGATGGCTAGCAATTAAAGGGACTTTCGACCCGGACAACTCCTACTCGTTAATGATTGATATCCGCCCAGACAGAGAGAGAGAGGGGAGGGCCTGGGAAATTGTACTCGAGCCCCTGCGACATGATCCCCAATAACCGAAAATGCCAGGAGCCAGCCCCTCGAATTTACATCAATGGCATATCGGTTGAAAATTTAATAGCACATTAAGGGCGGACAAGGACTAACATTTGCATTCCTAATGAGACGGCCGCCGCCACGCACATCCGAACTGCAATCGGTGGGGACAGTCGGAATTATATGGCAATCAGCCGCGGACTCAAATGTGTCAATACCAGGCGGGCAGGGGGCTCTGGCAGGGCATGCCATGGTGTATCGGCGGGTCTGCAATTTTTATGCAGGCTCTATAAACAATTCACTTCATCCAGCGAAATCGGAGCAAGACTGATGGCCAGGGAACATGTAAATCAATACCCGGGCGTACAAACAAATTATAAATGCAAACAGAGACGGCGGGGCAGACAAATCGGCCAGACAGGAGCGAAATGTCCGACTGTTTGCACAGATTGACGCCATTAAAATCAACATATGACATTCCTTTTTTGTTCCCCCTCACATGTAGCAATCCAGGCCAGCTCTCAGATGGCCGTCGACGATAATCGGCCGTCGGACAGAACCCAAAGTCTGGCATGTTTTGAGCTGCCCGCTGTGTGGATCCACACAAGAAGAGGTCGTAAAGGCCGAGTGTCATAAACATAAAATTGATTTTGATTTTCGTTGTAGTCCCCAAAAGATAGCGGCTTTTCGGGTCTTTCCCACTCTCTCTCGGGGTCTCTATAAATCTGGTTCTGGGACAGCTTTGTGCTGGGGTGTGCTTAATTTTTAATCGAGTCGCGTGGGCAGACACAGGCCTTCGAGGCCTCATTCAATATTGATTTCGGATGCCGAATCTAACATTCCAGTCGGCATTAATTGCTGTTATTATTAGGACAATCGCATTAATTATGAACGACCAGGCCGGCGTAGATTATATCACAAGTGCCTGAGCACTGCTGTCCGGAGTCATAACCATGGTCATACTTTTTAATGGCCCCTAAAATAAACCTGCACGGGGCCCAGAACATTATCGATATATATTCTCTGTATGGGCACTAGTGTACGCATGTGTATGCCTAATTTATGGCCCAGTCAGCAAAGCTCGGCACAGAAAGTTTAATGAACCTGCAGCTCAAAATCGTAACTTCTATGGCTCCCGCCCCTGATGATGATGGTACGCCTATCTGCCGCGCGCCAGGCGAGTTATTAAAACTGAAAGCCAAGTCTGAGAGACGCCGCCGCATCAGAAATATCAGAAATAAAATAAGCGAAGCTAAGAGCCAAGACCCCGAATCGAAGCTCGAAAATATGTTACAAGACGGCATACAGTGCGTCACGCGTTGTTAGGGCCGCACAGCGAGACAGGCTTTATGAACAGCGAGTCAATAGAGAAATTACAAATAATGTGATATAATTAATGATGAAGTAATAAAATTGGGGAAAGTTTAAATACAAATAAATAATATTTGCAGAAACTATAAACAGATATATAAGTTTAGTTCAGAAAAGCAAGGGTGTTTACTTTATTTAGCCTTCGGTATCAACAAAAATATAAATGTGGAGCTTTTGGAATTTTACTTGATAAGCAATTATAAAATTTAGTTATACAATTTTTTAAATATTTTTAAAACTACATTTTATAATAACTAATACTAAAAATCTTACTAATATTAAAATGAATTCATAGTCTAAGAGTGTATATCTTGGAGCTATAACCTTCCCGTTAAATAACATTAAAGATGCATTTGGTTTACGCTCAGAACTCTTCAGTTCTTATGGCCCCGACACGCACTGTACCTAGAGCCAGGCTTATACGTATGCGAGTGGGAAACGTCTGTGGCTTACTCACACATAACGGGTCGTCGTGATTGCGCGGTGTGGCAACACCTTTGATGCGGCTGCGCATGCGCCGTGAAAAACGGCCGAGGAATGCATTTTCCAATAATTTAGTTAGCGCGATAAAGTGGCAGACGGAGAATGAGGGGCATACTTGGGCTAATGCGATTTTGTGGCTGACCAAATCACCGATGGATCCACCTCGATTATGTTAATCGAGAAGAAGCGAGGGAGCCCAGCGTGGGAATCCGGCCCAGCTGAGATTTCCTTTCCACGTAAGCCGCTTAAGCCCAAGGAGGATGGGATTTCCCCCTCCCCAGCCCCACCGCCAGCAGCAGCAAACAGTCGAGAGTCCAATTTTGGGCTCTGGGATCTGAGCCGTTTGACAAATAAGACTTTTCATGTCGACATCATCGCGCTGGCAGCAGCAGCGAGTCTGCCATCTCGTTTCGTTTTGTAATTATTGTGCCAAGCGGCAAAATGAAAAGGAAAATTCTGTTTTCATGAAAACTGTCAGAGGCCAAAACTAAAAGCAGACACAAGATAAATAAAGCACTGCTTATTGCTGTCCTTTGGCAGTGTGTTTATCATGAAAACAGGACCGGAAAAAAAGAATGCCCGGCCAAAGGAAAATGAAGCTCTAGAGAAAACTTCCATCATTTGGTCGAGAAAATTAATTAAAAGATAATGACGATTTCGCTGTTTGAGTTCTAAACACACAGACGAGGAGATATATGTATGTATTTTGTGAGAAAGCAATTAGAGGCGGCAGCCAATTATGCGAAATAGTTTACCCAGTCAGAGGCCTCTTAAAGTCGGGGGGCTGGGATTGGGTTTCGTGGGCTGCCATAGCTCCTTTTCGGGGTCTTGGCCTATCCCCAATCGGTCTTATCCGTGTCAGCCCGCCCAAGTCACCCTGATGACCTGTTTGCATGTCTGCCACTTTGCCTGTCGACACTGACGCGCTGCCATGCTAAATATTGATCAATTATGTGGGGCCTGTGGGGAAATATAGCAATTCGAGCTGTCCCCAGCAAATGCATCCGCACCATCCATCAACCGAGCTTATATTAATCCGGTATGCTTATTATATTCTTCTCTTTACTTGCAGGTAAGCCAAAAACTCTGGGAAGAAGCTTCAAGTTCTGTTGAGTGAGTATTTAAGGATTTTAAGGACCTTTTGAAGACGGGTCGTTTCCTGCCCATTCGAACGCTGGGAATGTGCTTTGTTTATCGCTTTTCAATTGTCTGCAATCACTCTATTTATGAGACCTCAGGCATCGCCATAAACTGGCAAAAGAAAACTTTCCCACACTAAATCGCCCTGTCATCCCGGGGCTGTAGTAGTTGAAAGGCTCTGGGGCCCCAGGATAAAGGCATAAATATAAATGAATATTTAAAAAGCTTTTTAAGTTTCGTTTAAATGCCCCATCCGAATCCCCTTCAGCGCTTCATATGGATCTTGCGAATTAACATTCCGAAGGCCCCGAGCACTACACTCGAGTGTTTGCAGGGCATTTAAGTTAAGTCGAGCTAAAACTTCCTCTGACATTCATTTCTTTTATGCTGTTTGCCGTTGTTGCTGCGGCTGGCAAAGCAGATAAGCCAAGTTAAGGGGATTTCCATGAAGATGCAGAGGCAACACTGAATTTCACGCCTCACCAGAATATCGATTAGAATTGTTCAATTTCAATTATCATGCCAGGCGGGGGAGCCGGCCGGCTCCAGAAAATGAAAAGATTTTCCCAGATGATGACAACGATAATGAGCAATGGGTGGGGATTAGGGACTCCGCTGGTCCAGAGCCATTCGAGCGGGAAACATGGAAAACGTGAAACGTGAATTGCATAAAATTTAACACTAAATAGCCCCCCGTCCGAAAAATTGCTGACTTTCAGCCGCCGGAGCTCCACTCAAATTGGGATTCTCGAGCGCGCCCCCTTTTTGTCGATTGATGTGCCAATAAAATGAAATAAAACAAAATTAATGAGCAGCCGTTCGTGCTGAGCCAGCACAACAACATTGGAAAATTGCGCAAAATAAATTAAATTAAGCGTTTGTTTCCCAGGATTTTTCCACAACAAAATCCAATTGCGCCGCATCGCGTCGAGCCGAAGATGTATGGCATTTTAAAAAGTTTTTAGCCCCAATTTAGCCCAGTTGATTGTAAATAAGTACATGTATATATGGCATACTATATATATGTTTGTATGGACGAGACGACATCTTCAAAAGCAAAGCAAATCGAAAATCGTGACACGAATGCTTGAGAGCCGATTTTCCCAGGGGCCAAAAGACTTGGCCCAAGGCAGACTGGCCCTTTTCTTTTCTGGCTTATTTATCCTTAGATCGCCTTAATTGCAGCTCACAACGGCACACACATTTGATTCAATCAAACACAGTCATTGATTTTGTGTCTTATTATTGCGCCTTTTACTCTGCTGCTCTAGAATGACTTCTTCGGATAATTGAAATTGCTTTTACTTATTTTTCCTTTTGCTGTTTAAGGGCCGAAATTTATTTAAAGCAAAAGCATTTTCAATTAATTTGCCAGCAGCGGTTTCGGTGCCAGCCGGCAATACCGCAAAGCAGCCGCAAAGAATTTTATTTATTTATATTGAGCTTGCCGGAGCAGAAGTGTCAAAGGCGAGCTGGGTAAAGGACGCAGGACCCCTCCCAAGCTTTTCATGTAGATTTTATTTGCGACAAGCAGCCGCGAGTCAACAAACATAAGCACATACCCATACCCAAGGCCCTGCCCACACCCGTGGCATTCATATACCCAGGCCAAGAAATTGAATTTTACATGTATTTTTAATATTTACCAAGCGCCAGCCGCCCGGCAACAACAATAAAAACGAAGGGGACTTGTTTGTCTTGTTTGCGCCCCAAAGGCAGCTACAGTTTTTGATGTATGAATACCCTTGTTGCGGCCCCGGGTCCTCGGGACTTGCTGTTGGAGTTTCACATTTAGGGGGAACCCCTTTTTCATGCAAAAGAATAACTTTTTAATTTTCTTTTTAATCTGCCAGGGGCACTAGGTGCCTTGTTTGCACTTCCCTCGATCGATAGTTTTAGATTTTACTGAAATTGCAGGTTTGCTTCACTGAGCAATTACTTAGGTTGCTTGAAATAAAAGGTGATTTCTAATTTTAAGCTTCGAACAAGGTAGTTTTCTGGATTTATGAATTCCCAACAAAAATGTTGTAAGAAGTAAAGCTACTTTTGGAAAGGAAATATTTAATAAAAATCATATGTTTCTAAGATTTATAGAATAGATACAGAAAGAAGGATATTTTGAGCACTTTTTTAAAGGATACCCCTCATTCGAGGCTGTCTTCCTGAGACAGCAGCCTCATCTGCATCCCTTTTATCGTTGGGAAACAAAAAACGAAGACAAAACATATTGAATTTCACCGCTGTCTCGGGGTTTTTTGCTGCTTGGCCCGCGCTTTGTTATCATTTTTTTCGGGGCCCTTCTCTTCGCCATAATAAAATGGAAAATATTTGTTAACGTTTTTATGCAAATCAATGACGCTGGCGTGAGCTAAGCAAATGCGGCAGTGGGACCGCAGCCCCAAGATGCGGGGGAATTTATAATAAAATTTTGACATGGCGACAGAACAACTTGACAGCCATAAAACATCAAAAAGTTATCGCTCCATCGCCATCGCCCTCCGCATCCGAATCCCTCTGCACCGGCCGCCGGCGGATGGGATGGACATGTGTCCTGGCTCCTCGGAGCAAACCGTTTCGCTCCTCGGCTTTTTCCCTGTCCTGCTGGTCCTGTTCCTAAATTTAAAATCAAGAAAATGCGGGAATTACGTTTGTTTTCCCCCATCTTGACTCTCTCAGCTTTTCTCCTGTATAGTCCTTGTTTTCATCATCAGCAGTGAAATGCATAAAGTTTTTCGCAAAAGTTGCTGGCTGGATTTGTTTGTCGCAAAGGGTCGACAATGGCTGATGCTGGAGTGGGTGGTGGAAGGAAAGAGGAATGGCTGGGGTATAAAGTCGAAGGATCTGGAAAGTTCGCCGGGATTTTGCTGGGGTATTAGCGTTGTTAGCCCCACGTTTTGCCTGTGTTATGCTTGATTTTGCCTCGGCCTCGGCCTGGGCCTGGGCCTGGGCCCTTTCCCAATTTCTTTTGCACCCCCTCACTGCCGGCACTTTCTCCGCACTTTTCTTTTGCCGCAGTTGACTTGACTTCACTTCGCCTTTGGCCGCGGCGTGAAATTTGCTCGGGTGCGTATGTGCGTTTTTTCGAGGGGAAAAGGCGGGTGGAGATTTGTCAGAGCAAGTCAAAAAGGCTCGGGAATCTTTTTCTTGCGGTTAGAGGCGAAACCAATTTGTAGATTTGAAAAGTTTCCCTTGAAAACCGTTAACAGGACACTTTGAATATTCTCAAGAAGGCGGTGGGCACAAGGAGGGGTTTTTTCTTCATTTTTTATGCTTTTTGGCACTTGGCACAGAAGGACAAGCGAATAAGTTGGCAGGCAGCTGACAGAGAACGAGAAGTTGGCTTTTATTAGCTGCGAGAGACCCTTCAAGTATCTGGTAATAAGTTTTCAAGATTTTCTCCCGATAACCAAGAACCAACTCTGACCCTCGGATTTACCGAATCTTTTGTGCCGCAGGAGTGACTTGGTCCTTTTCAATGCACCCCATTTATCCTGCCATTCACGAGAGGCAAATACAAATTCCGAGATAAAAATCTATATGGTGTGCATATTTCGCGCACCTTGACTTGTTTGTTTTTTTCCCCAACCACGTCTCTCTCCGGCTCTTTCACTTTCAATAAAAAAGCATAATTCTTGTTTTACAACGCGAGGCCGCCAAGGATAATGCCTTGAATGCCTGGCAAACACACATTCCCGCGCCTCTTTGCCTGTGCGAGTGTGATAAAGGGGATTTAAGATTCGCCAGAACGATAAATTGCGGTAAAGGTGTCCCTCATTCTGGGCAACAAGGATCCAGATCCGTGTATATGCATGCGAACGAGTATCCTGCGGCCGTGTTTTGCTGATAGCCAAAATCTTTCGCATTGAAAAACATGATTTTTAACTGGCAGAGCTGAAAGGCGAATCCGACAGTCTAGATGTATGTGGGTAGCACCGTGTGTGCGAAGGCTGTTTGCACGGTGCACAAATGAAATGAGATTTCCCAGCAGAGATAGAAATACTCACTCACGTGCAGAGAAAACAATTGTACTTCAATACTTGAAATCTTAAAAAATTTTAATTTATGGCACAATATTTTCAAGTGTTAAATTAATTTTATTTGAATCATATATCTTCAAAGATTTTAAATGTTCTTTTCTATTTAATTGCAATTTTTGCCAGATTTTGTAAGTAATTGTTTTTCAATGTATTTTCCCCAGTGCACACACACGCACACAAGCGCGAGGGGAGCCAAACGCACACATTCAAAGGCGTATACGTGTTCCCATTCAGGTGGAGCATATGAGAAATTCTCAATTTGAATGCAAACATGTTGGATTATTATGATTTTCTTCCTACCGTTGGCAGTTTTTCTTGTTAGTTTGCTTGCCGGCTTTTTTGCTTTCTTTTGCCCCAATGTGGTGGATCCCGGGCTCCAGCGCCTGGATATTTTCTGTGTGCGCAGAGTGAAATGCCTTTGCCATGAATCTTTTTTCACCGTGCTGTGTGACAAGTATTAAGTGCAATCAAAAGAAGATTTACAAGCGTCATGAATGAAATATTTGCACCACATCTGGCCGCACACACGAATGGCTTACAGATTGTATCTGTGCCTCTATCTGCATGCCGCATCTGAAGCTGTATCTCTATCTTTATGTGCACTTGCGTGGCGAGTGTTTGCGCAGAAAAACCCATTTGACATGGTTTGATATTCAAGTATGGTCACCCGCCCCAGCTATTATACAAAAACAGACGGTTTGTCTATCTTGATCAGTCTGCAGGTGAGTTTAATTATTGATTATGGCACAGAAGCAGGAAAAAAGAAGGGGTGTGGAAGCGGTATAAGAGGCGGTAAGGAAGGGGTAGAGAATGGGTATGGAAGGCGTATGGAAGGGGCTAGAAAGGGGAATGGAAGGGGAAAAGTCAGGGGTTCAACCGGCAAAGTGAAAGGATGCGACACCAAAATGGCAACAACTCGCTAATAAATTTGTTAGCTCTTCTGTCCGTGAAAGCGTGGCTTTTGGCTTGTTGGTTGGCTTCGACGTTTTCGGGGTTTCGTTACATTTTCCCAGGCGGCGGTAGTCGCATGACTTTTGAATAACCTTTCCCACAATTGTTTGCGCTTGTTGTGCACCAAATTGCACAGACAATTGCCGGCGACTCACTCGTGTATCTGCTGGATTCACAGCTTCGGCTCCAGATACAGCTTGAACTCGAGCCCACAGTTGATTGGCGCAACTCGCTATCGCATTCGCATATTCATGATGACACACACATGTGCATATAGTACATATTGTGCATGCATAACTAAGCAATCCAGCAATCCAGCTGGCGAACTGGAGTTCGCCTCCATGATTTAGCAATTGAGACGACGACGCCGAGGAGGAGGAATAACGACGATTAAGATGCGCCATCTGGCTGGATTACATTGAATTGACTTTGGGGCCATAATTGATGGCTTTCCAATTCACAGGGGCAAAAATGGCTAGAGCTCTGTAGGCACGGGGATGGGGATGGGGATGGGGATGCGGATGAGGAGGCTTATAAGTCGATATCCACCCGAGCCTTTGATGTAATACAATGCGCGCAATCTCGCATTTGACACTCTCCAAAAATTAATGATCTGGCAAGCCGCAAAAACCAAGCGAATTCGAGTGCGGCTGTGGATGGCAGTTAATAAACGAGTACCCTCATGAGAGCCTGGCTCTTCTGGTTTCACTTGGGCCTTGGCTTCGCAGCAGATTGTTCACTTCGAGTGGCACTTCTTTAATTAATAATCCATGGGCTGAAGATAATTGGGGCGCCAGTTCATTAGCATAAAACAGAAAGCCAAAATGAAGATTCTAGATATTTTGAGAAGACCATTTCAAATAAGTAAGAAATCCTTGTATAGTAAACATTAAACAAAATATGGGATGCAAGCGATTTGTTTTACTAAAAGTATGTAGAATTTTTTCAAAATTTGTATAAGCTAGTGAGTTTAATCTGGTTTTTTTCTACACATATGAGTAAGCTAAAGTTCAAGCCAATGAATCATTGCCAAAAATGATTCTTGAACCATGGAAACTTTGACTTGGGAAGGCATTTAGAAAGCGATTTGTTCAAACGCTTTTTTGGCCCTGCTATCAGAAGTTAATGGCTGCGCTGATAATTCCCCAAATTGCCTTTCTTGTCTTTAGAGCATAATTTACGCATGGTCGCAGGCGAAATGATGTGTGTATACACCAGCTGCTATGCGAATATATCGTAAAATGGCCGTTCCAAAAATGGGCTCAAAAAGGCAGTAAAAATCGATGCAAACCAGATAGATATATACTATATATACAGCTGGCATGTGTGTGGCAGTATGTATTTATGGGCAATTTTCAGGAGTGCTTTAACGTCGGACCGCGACCAAAGCCCAAGCCAGCGCGAAATGATATGCTAAGGTATAATACACCTTATACGCAAGGTAAAAGTGCGGTGGGCAGAGGGCTCTGGCAAACAAACATTGCGCATACGCCGCGTTAATTTGCATTGTTATCAGACGCCGCTCCACTGCGGTTCGCTGATGCGCATCCTTATAGAAATCCGAGGGCAAGAAGGACCCAGGACCAAGGACCCAGGACCGCCCGCCAGGCAACAGGGCCGCCATATCCCCATATCCCCACTGTTTTGGTTGCCAGCCGCACCACGTGGCGTATGCGTAACCTCATACGGTTTGTTTTTATGCCGTATGTGTATGCGTTATTAAATTTATTTGACTTGACGTGCTCGCACACATAGGACGGGCATGGGGATGAGGATGCGGATGCGGCTAAGGATGAGGATGCGGAAATGGCTACGGCAAACATCGAAGGAAGTTACATACACCGAGCCATACGTCCCAAGGTCTCGGGTTTCCAGTTCCGAGTTCCGAGCTCTGCGGCTGCTGTTGGCTATGCAACTGCCCCAACATTTCTCATTCTCATTTAATATTTAAATTGCTTGTGGTTAAAATATCTCATGTGCTCTTGTGGCAATTTATATTTTAAATTATTAATTCTGCCTTATTACGTTACACACAGCATTCAACTCTCCAGCCTCCTTTTCGGATGGGCCCCTGCCACGTTTCGCCAGCTCAATTTCAAGCTTGACTTGATATTTATTCAAAAACACACGCCCTGCCCAAGCTACAGCTCACATGACTTAGATTTTTTAGAGGAATGGGGCTGAGGGGGATTTGCTCTTTGGGTACGCAATTGAATTTGGTCTCTCTTTGGATTTTCTATTTGCATTTCAAAAGGAATTTTCAATTAAAATGTCAACATAATTTAGAATTAATTTTTGAATCTATTCCATTCGTTCATGTAAATAGGTTTCTAGGCTGGGGATAATTTAATTTTAGTTTGTTTTATTTTTCTTAGAAGAAAATTGCTTTGGGCCTTGGAGGAAAACTAAAATAAATTGCACGTTGTGTAAGCAAGAAAAATTAATTTTCCACATTCGCCGATGTGTAAAAAATTTCCTGCGAAGTTTTAATAGTGACTTTGCCTTTGATTTTATGCAATATGCCATTTCAATCTTACTTTTTTGGTTTCTTAGTACTGCATCTTTGCTCTCTAACCTCGTTGCATAAATATTTCTCAGAGTCTGCTTAGATTTGTGTTATTTTTTATTTATTTTGCGATTACCCAGGCTTCACTCTATAAATACCATTTTAAATGGATTTTATCTTCGTGCCGGCTGGCTTGCTTTATGAAAAATGTGAAACATTCTTTGAAATTCATTTAAACCGAGTAAAGGCAGATAAGAAGTGCCTGCTGCCATGTACAACTCTGGTTCTCTGACTATCAGTCCGAGCTGCCCGAACCCCCCTTACGACTGTATCATATATCGTTCTTTGTGCCTGATGGGTATTAAAAACAAATACATTTTATTCATGGCTGCGTGTCAAAGTTTTTGGGGAATATTTATTTCACAGCGGCTTGTATGTATTTACATACCCAACATTCTCACTTCTTTCGCTTGTAATTTGTATTTTTTCCTTTTGGATTCAAACTTTTCTGCTTTTATTTTGGGGGAGTCGCATGTGAATTTTATATCCCTTATTTACGCATAACTTTGGCTCGCGCGTTGCGCAACAAAAGTTGGTGGAACCGCTGAAATGCAATTCACTGGAGTTGCTCGTTCCTGGAACGGCTGATGCAAATAAAACTTTCATTTGTATTCATAAATTTACAATATTTTCGCTGTGTGAGTTTTCATGGCTTATGAAAAACCACAAAACGGACATGTTAAGTTTAAGCGATTTGTTGTTTAAGCAGATAAACACGCTAATTGCTTGGCATTTGTTTAAGCGGCTTACATAAGTGCGTGGTTCCTTCTTCCAATTTGGTATTAAAGCTCATCAAATGCTTATCTGCTATCAGCGCCCAGCCAACTGCTAAAAGCTGCAGATCCTGGCAACGCATTAGAGAAAAAAAATAAGGCAGCCTAAATAAAAAAGGAAATGTCGCATAATCAGATGGGCATGTGTGTGGCTCTGACAAATGATACAAAGCCCTGAGGGAATGGAGGTTTAGCAGTTCATAGACCCCCCGGAGCAGACGCCCAGTATTTTTCATTAGGCGCGAAAAATATTAAACAGACGACAGGCAGGAATTATTATCCTGAATCTGGCAGCCGGCGGTGGCGATGATAACAAATTACGTATACGCATCGCACATACGCCGCGTTGTCGCAGGAAAGCTCATCAGCGGGAGCTGGCGTTTCGCAATTTTTACACTCATTACTCTTGGAGATAAAGGGTAGATTAGATTCTTGAGAAAGTACAAAGCAGGAAGAAGGAAGCGTTTCCGAAACTATAAAGTATATTATGGTTGACCTGTTGTTATTTTATTTTTCTTTATTTTCCTTTTTTTTAATTTGTTATTTACTTATTTTGTACTGATTATCAATACCCATCCCCATGCCTAAATTTGTTCACATCGGACTATTAACTTAGAAGTTATAAGCTAATAAAGCGTGCAATCTCGAAAACAGCAAATTTTCTACAAGCATATCTCCGTCTCCCTCGCACTTCCTTAAGTTGAGTAACGGGTATCTAATAGTCGAGGCCCTCGACCAATCTCTTTCCAGTTTTTATATATACATCTCTTACATATTTAAGCATCGTTTTAGCCGCACTCGTGGCAACGTCTGGCTGTGGCAGTTGGCCCTCTAAGCTGTTGTGATTGTCAGTTGCGTTGCTAAGCTGTTTCAGGCGGAGGATATGGGTGCTTCCATCATCGGCAAACAATTGTTTACCCTGCCAGCGATGCGTGTGCTGCGCTGCTCCTGAGTCCTCCCCGGGCACTTTATTATATTTGTAATATGTATTATGACATTTCTTTTTATGGGCTTTTTCCCTCTCTTAGCCGATGATTTGTCGATCGAGGAATCGAGGCACGGCACGGCACTCGCGTTAAGCATTTATTAAGCCTCGAAAGAGGAGGAAGTGGGCGTAATTGCGTTTCTATGTTTGCTATTTGTATGCCTTCATGTGTTCATTTCCGCACGCAAATAAACAGGATAAAATCAGGCAATGCCCAGAGATTGAACCCCACACCCCTGGGAATTATTGATCCTGAAATGAGGGCGAGAGGGTGGGCGGCACACTCTCGGGATCATATGAATTTATTCTTTATGAAGCCAAGGCATGCCAGATTGAAAGGGGTGTTGACAAATCCTGGGGCCCCGAAAGCCTGACCTGCGGCACTTCATAAAACGTAATCCGGCTTCGTGGCTGCCAGGGCCGCTTATGACAAACATAATCATTAAGCCATTATTATTATTACACTTATGGTGGGTGGGAGGGGGGTACGGGTTGAGTATACCGCCCACACGCACATAAATTACTCGAGGATATCGTGGGTTTGCTGCGCCGTGCCAGCCCGAGCAATTCCCAATGATTTACGGTCCATACTCCGATGGAGGAGGAAAGGACTTTCTGAAGGCGTCGCCACTGCGTTGCCATCGATAAACAACTCGAAATGAAATGCAATTCCGAGGGAAATGCAAAAGGAGGAAGGTCCTGCGTCCTGCGTCCTGCGTCCTGTCTGCGGCAGACCTTCCTGCGTATCAAGTGTGTGCACAGCCCAACTTGTCCATCTATCTGTTTGTCGATATTGGAAATCCGATTTTATGGGTTTTTATTTCGTTTGACTTTGCGCTGATTTTCAATTGCTTTTCGCACCCGCCCCCTGCATCCAGTCATTCACCCCATTTTATCCCAGGTCTCTCATGCTTTTAATAATAACTTTTGCAGGACCCGGCATGCAGGATCTTCGAGGTCCTTGTTCCCTTTGCATTTTTTTGTTCGCATTTTTATATCCCAGTGCGGCAAATTGTTTGCCTTTCGTTCTCTACGCTTTGGCTCCCCATCTCCCTCGGCGGTCCCTGCCTTATTTTTGATTTTATGAAATATTTATGCCTGGCTTTGGTCAACAGGGAAATTGATTTTTCTTACCACCTCCTGGCCAGGACTTTCCCCCCGTCTCCCTGTCGTACGTGTCACGTACATGTCCTGCGACAGCCTGTTGAGAAACAATTACAGTTACGCCCAGAGCGGCCAAGAGGGCCGCCCCCCTTTTTCTCGAAACAGGTGTTGACATGTGTCGCGGCAACGAATTAATAAATATTTTATCATTTGTATAAACACAACATTTCATTAATTTTTATATATTGCGTGTGCCGGCATCCTTTTGTCTGTGACTATGCATATTCTTCTTAATTAATCGGCCGTGTCGCGTAGTCCTTTGTGTAAAATTATTGGTAAATGCAGCCGGCAATTAAATACTTAATGCCAAAGTGCAGAGTTAAACAGCCGCCGCAGCAGCGGCACAGAAACCAGAGGCATTGTCAACAGCATCATCAACAGCAGAATCCCCATTATCGTTTGGTTAATGGAGTGGACGGGAGTTCCGCTCTCCCCCCGTGATAATAATAATAATGATAATAATAATAATATTAACAGCAACGACAACGGCGATAATGTGGACAATTCCTTTTTGCATATTTTCAGTATTTATTATCAAATGCTTTCAATTGGGTTTCGACCAATTAATTTTCATAATGACCACATAGCCAGCGAGCGTTTCAAGAGCGACATGCAATTTTAATAATTTTAATTAACCGTCCACCTACAGAGCGCGCACGAGCACAGTGCTTAATGTGCCTATAAATAAATTAATGTGCCGCATCAGATGGCAAAATGGCGCTTAACCGGTTAATCCTTGCATAAATCTAAATGCCCGAAGGCTCTAGCCAGTTTGACACTTTTACTCACTGCTCTTGTCACTTGTTTGATACTTTTACTTCTGCTTCCACTCAGACTTGCATATTAAAAACATCATTTTTCATTTCGAAAAAGGGAGGGGGCAGTGGGTGAAGGTCGCACGCACATGACGACAGTCATCAGTCAGTCGGTTAACTCGCTGTGGCCCGCTTTCGGCCCACTCTATGCGTTTAAGTGCTTGTTTGAGGTTTACTCGCAGTGTGACCATAATCTGCCGCAGACACTTACACACAGCGACGTCAACAGATAAATAAACAAGGGCCCGGGAGCGGGTGAGCCGGCGAGTGACAGGGACAGACAATCGGCACAAGACAGAGACGGGGCGAGTGGATATAAGCGATGTCCTGGCGTAGCCTGATTAATGATGTTGCGACAATAATTAATTATATGCCTGCTCGGTTGCTTTGTGCCCAGTGCGGGTGGCGGTGTGGGCCCAATACAAGGTTTTAGTGTGGCCAAAACCGCAAGTATTTCATTTCATTCGCGAGCCGTTTTACAGGGCTCGGCTTTGGCAAGCCACAAAAGCCACTAAATGTTGCCTAAGCAATCGCCTCGGTGGTCAGTGGTGGGGGATTAAGGTTTTTGAGAGGGTTCAGCAAAGCGCTTTGGCAAATTACTATTCTAATTGCGTATGTATTTAACGTACAATAAAAACATTTCTTTTTAATACAAAATAATATAATAATAATCATATGAGCCGATGAAAACAGTGAACCCCTGAAAACGCAGCCTTGGACTCTCTCCACATTCTACTTCAAAATGTAATCAACTGTTCCTCTTCGACCTCCTTTAAAAACCCCTCTTAAAATTCTTCCACCCACCTCTGTTCGTGGGTTTGGGTTACTTCCTTGCTTCGTTGTTGGTGGTCCGTCAAAATATATTAGACTCGATTGTTATCGGGCACTCCTTTGGCCACTCAGGAGCTGGCAAAGCTTTGGGGTAGCAATTAAAATGCAATTTAAGATATTTCTGCATATCCACCACCTCGGAATTCTCCGACCGTGTTTTTCGCGTTCATTGCCACCGCGTTCTTCGCCGTCCTCCTCGAGTGTGTGAGTGCATGATTTAGACATTTCAATTTGCATGTGTTAACATGCAATGCAAAAAGGATTCGATTCTTATCGCTGCCACATGCCAAAGGCCAAGAGGAACCAAAAACACTGGCTGGGGAGCAGTGCCCGAGTCCTGTCTGCAGATCCCCAGGAACTGTTGGCTAGCGCTTTTCTCTTTACTTTCCTTTACTTTCGAGTCGAGGTTTATAATGGCGCAACTTCCCTGGCATGCAACGTGCAGCTCACACACACACACTCCACCCTCGCAGACATATATGTGCTTTTCCGCTTTCCTTAACTCCCCGCAATGTGGAAATTTGAATATCCTGCGGTAATTTCCACTATTTTTAGTACTTTGTTGCCCTTTTGAACTGTCATTACTGCGGCTTGCCGAGTTGAGTGAGGAAAAAGGGGGGTTAAGTGACTGCCTGGTGGGTTTTTTCTATTTCTTCGGGTGGCGCATCTTTTCGCCCTTCCGTTTTCCGCTTTTCCCCATGCCCAGCACAGCCCTCACCCACCCAATCCTTTATTTGCATGCGAGTTGAGTTACTTTTTATGGATTCCTGCATAAGCGTTTGGGTTACCAAGGAAAAAATAAATATATTTATATATATATGTACAGCAGAACTTGGCAAACTCGCATAACTTTGATGGGGATTTTTGATTACTTCTCAAATGGCTTCCAACTCCACTTGCAAAGCTCCCCTCCAAAGCTGCTCTTTCACTCTAATGCGCAATTAGAGCGCCATTCGTTGATTGAGAAATTAGCCAAGTTTGAGTTGCGTCCGTCAAAAGACCGTTTTCGGCGTGGCCAAAGGACTTATGTGGCATTAAAACGTGCAGAAGCCATTCTTCATTATGCTGGCCAAAAACGACGGACCACTGCGGACGTGGCCATTGCGTGAGCCTCCACATTGCCCACTTTCCCGGGGACAATTTCGTGTGTGCGTGACAATTGTCCGTGGTTGGGAAAAAATCCTTGGTTGGAACTCACATCTTTCGTCCGGTTTTTCGTTATATTCCGTATGCCATGCATGACACAAAATGCTGTTGCGGCACCATTCAGAAATATTAATTTCTGCTGATTATAATCTGGAATTAGGTCCTATCTCACACGAACTAAGCTGGTGATAGGGATACTTGACACAAGTCTTGGGGCTTAATTGAATTTTTAAATTAAAGCACTTTTATTTTTCACTCTATAAATTTACAGAGGTGATATAAGTTTTGGCAGTAGCTTTAAATATTTTGGTTTTATTTAAATATTTTTGGAAAATATTTTTCTTTTTTTTTTAACATTTTGGAATCCCTCAAGCAGTTAGCGACTATTTTTCCTCAAGTGTACATACTTATCCATCGCATTCCTCACCTCCACCTAATGAAGTTGAGCCTTGGGGTTTCGGGGAAATTGACCAAACCGAACAGAACTCAGGCAGCTCCACTCGGGCGATTTTTGCTCGCACATTAACCCCGAAATCGGTTAAAACGCAGCGCGAGCCCCACAAAATTGGCACGTTAAAAGCGTCTATAAAATGCATGTGTAAACAAGCCCCGAACTCGTGTCCAATTATGGCCGGCACACACGGAGGAAAAAGGAGCATTGGGGATGGGAAGGATGAGGCGCTTTGGAGGGTCGGAAGCCGAAAGCAAACTTTTATCTAAACAAACAGCTCGTTTGGGCCAGGCCAAAATGGACGGAGACGAGGCGCGGCGTGCTAAAAATAAATGAAGACATTAGCGGCGCTCAAATGACATGTTATCGACTTTGAGGGCCAGCGGGCCAAGTGATGGCGGACACCGCAATTACCGTTAGCAGCTAACACACACACACACACACACACATGTGTGTGTTAACCTGGATCATAAATAAAGGGCTATAATGGAGGTAACCTTTTGGGGGCAAAAAAAGACAGGCGGAGAGAGAGAGTGAGTGAGAACAACGCGGCTGTGACTGCGTTTGCCTTTCAGCTTTTTTAAGCGCGCTTCAGATTCTTGCGAATGATATAGGAACATGCAAACTTCCGGCGGAAGTGCAGGCGTGCGACAGAGAGGGAAGACCATTTCCCCCCGTATCCCATACCTACACCCAAATACACCGACACGAAAAAGCCATTAACACACATATATGGTATGTGCAGGGTTTCGGGTAGCCGTTTTTTATGTGTTTGCGATAAATTCTCATTTCGCCGAGCTGCGCTTTTTCGCCGCAATCAGTTGGGTGGAAGCAACATAAATATTTTACCAGCCAGCCAGGCTGACAGACAACCAAACGGGCAAACAGGCAAAAGGACTAGGGACTAAGGACAGTTGGTCAGGAGGGGACAGGCTCGAAGGCGATGGCGAAAAGGCCACCACATAAAGTTACAAAAGTTGCGGCATTTTCAAAATGCAAATTACCATGGGCGAGTTCTTTGGACTCCTTCCCATCCACCAACGACTCTCTGCCCTTTTACCCCCCGTTCAACGCCCCGCTGGCACTCAATCAAGCCACACGAGCCCATCAATTAAAGGTCATTTACATGTCAATGCAGCGACCGACGGCCAGCAGCAAACAGCGAAAACAACAGCAACAAACCGCAAAGTTTTACACCCAGCACAACTTCTCTGTAATTGAAGCATTTTGGCCCCGTCATTGCTCAGATTTGTATCGCCGCTGGAAAGCAGGGTCGTAGACTAGGCAGACTAGGTAGACTAGGGTTCAACATGTCGGTAGTATGAAAATGCGGATTCGCATCCAAAAAATTTTACTTCTAAATTAATAGATTTTATACTGTCAAGTTTTAATTCCCTATAGAAAAGTTCCTATAAGTACTAGGCAGTTTAAAAAACCCCTCTACTACGCCACTGTGCGATGGCCCTTGCATGTTTATGGCCCCATTCAGACCCTACTTCTTCTTGGTTGGGTGAAAAAGACTTTTGTTACCAAATTGCACTTGCCGTTGCCAAATACTTTGCAGTTTGTAATTTTAAGTGCGTTGCAATTTGTTAAGTGCAATGGCCAGTGTGTTTATTTTGGTGAATTTAAGTACAGCTATAAAAATGAAGTTATTAAAGTCACGAAGAGGAGCGTTTCTGAGTTTCGCCTGTGTGATTTTAAATTTTAGTAGTGCAAAGTGAGAGGCTTTGGACCAAAATCGCTTTAATATCAACAGAATTAACACGCAAACGCATATCGACCGCTAACGCACAAACAGAGGCCAACAAACGAGCCTTTGTTTCGTCAACATCATAATGTCGCCCGTTGTGCCGCTTCCGCGACAGCGGCTAAAAGTCCCGACCCCTCTGGGGCCGAAACCACCAAACACTACCCTCCGAGCACCACCCACTCACTCAGACATCGAGTGAACTCTCCTCTCCTCCGGATTTGCATTTTCGACATTGTTTGGCCCGATGATGACTGCCACGCCTCCTTTCTGTGATGGAACCCATTACCACCGCCCCTCACTAACCAACCGCCGGCAATTTATGTGTTGCATTGTTTATGACAGATTTATCGCAAGTTAATGACATACGACCGCTGATTTATGTAGCCAACACAAATATGCCAGCGAAATGACGTGGAGCTGACAGACCAACTGAACGCATACCGAATGGCAGCTGAATGCAACTGAGTGATGCATATTGAAAGCCAAGGATCTGTCGGCCAGCAGCGCTAATGAGCACACCTCGGCGGATCGAAGGGGAAAACATTCCATTTGATCCGCAATATTGGATGATGCTTTCTGCAGGGGCTGAAAGAGCTGCCAGTGAAATAAAGCAGCTATGGGAAGTGATTATTTTCACATTCACACAACTGCAGATAATTTGTTTACTCTTTTTGTTCTTTCGCTTTTCATGTTCTTTTAAAGGGTGTTTCAGTTTTAAGGATGTGTTTTAAAGATATGTTTGATAAATAAGGTTCCTAGCTTACTTTAGAGTATGTTGTCCTTCTTCTTATTATAATGCTTAGATATGAAATCATATTATTCTCTAATAATTTAACCCCTAATCGGTTTATTCTATACCACTTTTATATTCCATATTTCTTCCAATCCCAAATAAAGAACTTTGTAATCCTATACTCAATCGGACTTATAATTTAAATACAATTTTTAATACTTAACAACAATCCGATGAAAAGGGTATATAAAAATTGGGCCTCTAGTATCCCAAGTTTACTTGTTCTTCCTGCAGTTTTCTTTTTCTCCTGTTGCCTGGCTGCTGTAATTTTAATAATGAGAAATTGTCAGCGCATAAAATGAAGTCCAGACAACGACAGCTGACACAACAACCCACAGTAGTGGACCCAGCGAGCATCCAAGTATCCCAGCATCCAATTCCCAGCCCTCCGCCACTTTTAATTTAAAGCTTTTGCACATTTACGCGTCAGCTGCCCGTCTTGTTGGTGTTGTTCTTGTTGTTCCTGTTGTTCCTGTTGTCATTGTTGCTGCTCGTATATAATAATAAGTGCTCACTCTTCTTCTTGTTTGAACTTCCTTTCTGGTCCCGGCCATGCAAATATTTATATGCCAACGTTGAACTTTGTTGATTACGAAAAAAAAGAAAAAACCAGAACGAAACGGAACACGAAGAACGGAGCACCAAAAGTGAAAAGATTTTTTTGTATCCTTCAGATAGGTTTTCCCAGTCCAGTAATTTTTTGGCTTTTTTTTCTGGGAAGTAGGTTAAGAGAAAACAACATTTTTTCAAGGCTTTCTGCTCCTTTGTAGGAATAAGTTTATTTGGCCAAAGGTCAAGAGTAATATACCCGAAAGTGATGTACTCGTATAAATACTATACTATACATATACACGATCCTTTGCGTGCCATGAGAAATGGGCAAGCGAATTCGGGGCTCCAGTTTTTTGAGGTCAGCCATATATTTCAATTAAAGCTGCACATGCAAAGCATAAAGAATAAAATTCCAACGGCTTGAAGTCAGTTTATTCGTTATTTTTGGCTTGTGAAACTCGAAACTCCAGGCAGCTCATCGTGTTATAATGCTAATAAAAGATGATTTATGCGTGTGGAAAATGATGCAAATATTCTGGGGGCCAACTTCCCAGGGAACTTTGTTGTGGTTAATGCGTGCGACTTGCTTCCTGGCTGCCGCAAACAACATGGCAATATCGACTTTCTACTCGATGAAGAAGTGGAGAAAAGAAGGTAATTAACACGCTGCACAACGGCAGAAACCACAGCAAACAAAAACACCTAGAACGTCAGCAAGAACAATGCATAAATCTACTTTCCTGGTTCAATGCGCCTGCTGCGGTTGGCAAACGTGATTAGAAAAGAAAACCAAAAGCGAGGGAGCCACTAGAACTAGTTTTCTTTTTTGCACCTCCATGGGAAGAGGAGGTGTATACCTTAGCATAATGGGAAATCGAAGCCGCCGCACACAGACCGGTAAAAAGCAGCCGCAACAGTAGAAAGAACTTCTGCTAACCGAAGTTGGTTAGAAAATGGTAAAAGCAGGCGGAGGAAGCTTAGAAAGTGCTGTGGAAACCGAAGAAGAAGCAGGGCAATGAATCGTTTCGGCCACATTTAAAAGGCTTTTTCTCTTGGCTAAAAAAGCCAGCCAAGCGCGAATTATGCCCATGAAACATGTGTGTTGTAAAAGATACACATGGCACACACACAAAGGGAGTTGGCAATTGAAGTAATTACAAATGCACAGCCATTCTACATTCTAAATGTGCCGAACAAAGGAAGGAAAATGCTGAAAAGAGAGACGTTCGGAGTTGCATGAATGAAAGACCCAAATGCATACACAAATAAATTAGCAACTAAACAAAAAACAAAGCAGCACACATGCTGGCTATGTAATTATGTAAAAATGGAGGGCGCGTGCATCCACACACCAGATACAAGATACAAGATACATGCTGCCTGCTGCATGCTGCATGCTGCATATGCTTATGGCTGTTTGCCTGGCAACCTGGCAACCTGGCAGCGTGGCAACACATTTGCACATTTCATTATTTAACAAAAAGAAGCCGGCTTGGTGGGGCAAGAAAAATGCTGCCTTCCTCACTTTTATTAACATCCATTGAGAGCCGGCTGCCCTAAGCAGGGCTCATTATGCTAAAGCTCCCCCATACTATGTCTATTAAAATTAAAATGCACTGAGCTGGGCTCTTTTTTTATAATCTTTCATTCGTGAAGTAGGAGAACCGAAATTGCCACACAAAACGGGTGGCGGTGGAGGTGGAAGGGAAACTGGTCTGCCACTTCAGTGATTTTCAATATGAAAATGCAGCCAGACAGAGCTGACAGACAGTCGGACAGACAGCCGAAATGGGGGGGGAAGTTTGGGTCGGGTCTGAATGCATGTTACCGCATGCTTGGATGAATACGAATGCAGGAGCATTATGTGGCAACAGTCAGGGATTGCGGTTTTCAGCCTATGCAAATTAGCAGATATATATAGCTGCCATAAACGCGATACATGCGGATAGTAGATAACAGAGTGCTTGCGTTTATCGCAGCAATTTAAGGAACTCATCGCAGCGATAAGGCCTTTTAAAGTTTTCTCTGCACAAAAACAAAAGATGTTCACTACGATGCCGATTTATTGCATTTTTGGTTCACATTTTACTATACTTCTCTTTAATCATTTACTAAGGTTTTAAAACGTCTTAGAAAACGCTTATAAGTATGCAAGAATACTTGTCCAACACAATGCATTTCTTTTCATAGTATACTCTTAGGCACCTTTACAAGAGAATTCAAAGCCTGAGCCGTTTCAAAATCAGTTAAGTTCAGTTTGGTCTTACGATATTTTGCGAAGCTTAAGTACCTACTTTTCTCTCTGTGCAATCAATTGCAACAGCTGTCGATCCCTAAGAAATGCAATGCCTCGTGTGCCGAGGTGGCGAGCAAAATGTTTCGATAATCTGTGCTAAACATGCCATGTAAAATGTTGAACAAATCAAAAGATAAGCCCGAAAAGCATGGAAAGTCAAATAAATATTTGAGAAAATACAACACACATATTTCGTATTCCGAATCCCTGGCCCTCTCTGCCACACAAGAAGGCAATTGAATTAGAAATTCTTGAGAAGTTGTCAGTTTAGATAACTGGCAATTTGTATGCGGCGAGCAATTAGAAAATTTTGGGCCTCAAAATAAAATAACAAAATAGCAGACACACACGAAAGCGACAGGAGCCACAGACAGACAGCCAGAGAGATGAGCTGATGAATTTAGTGAGCAGGAGCTTGGCCATGCATACAAAATAAACAAAGAAATACAAAAGATGTTTCCTTATTTATGGCCCAGTCCCAGAAATATATTCAAATATGTAGATTTGCCAAGTTTAGTTCTCCCTTTCCCCCTTATTTCTGGGCTATGCACATGGCAGAAAGGCAGGAAATAACCGAATTACAGGACACGACCTTTCCCATTTCGACCCCGGCTGCTGGGCTCTTTTCGGGGTTGAAATTTGTGAAATTTGTTATTTATTTGCAATCTGGGCTTAGTTCTTAATTATTTTCTCTGTGCAACTGTTTTGTAACCAAACAAGAAAGCTTTTACCAACTCAATTCAATTGGTCTGGTTGGGATATAAAATTGAATAATATTATGCTGAAAAATTTGAATATTCTTTTTTTTGCAGGAACTTAGGTAGGGGTTCCATGCCATTTCCAAGTGATTCATGTCAAGTTGCAACACTCGAATGCAACGTAATCCTTTGGCCGCCTCTTGTCTGCATTATACGCTCTTGACTTGCAAATTGTTTGCGGTTATGGCTTGCATTGCAAATTCTAAGTAACAGCCAGCTTAATTAAATTAAGCATACATATCCAGCCACGCCCCTAAGCGGCTGTTGCGGGGGCGGCGACATCGCATCGCCCAGCCTCGCCTCGCTCATGAATAGGCATTACGTATGCGTTGAAATTTAAGTGGCTTACACACACGCACGTGTCATGTGCACACCATACACCATACACCCTGCGCCCTACGCCCCACACATACTTCACATGGACACGGCTTGTTTGCCACTTTTGCATATGTATGACATAATTAGTGTCATAATGACACAGCCAGGCCACTCACACACTTGTCTAGCTGGCTAAAAAGTTGAAAAGTCTCTGAAGAAATGGCCCTAGTAGGGCGCACCAGTCATTTGGAATGCTAATAAGATCGCCGCCCACTCATCCTGCCTCTTGTTTCCCTGCCACCTCAACTAATTTGCATATTTTTCACACTTTTTGTTGCAGTAAATTACTTAAAAATACATTAAAAATGTTCCACCCAGTGCAGCTGCATCTGTAGTGGACGCCAGGATAGCACGGATAAGGATTCCCAGTTCTCCTTGGCCAGCAAAAACAAGGACACTTCTCAGCAAGGTAAGTGAAAATAAATATTATTACTTCTCTTCTTACGCGCCCTCCTCATAAATATTCATTAAAAATTGTATAATTTATGTCCGGGGCTAGCATAAGCGGAAAATAGAAAAAATCCTTTGGCATCCATTTATTTGTATATCATTAAATATTACAACGTTCAATTGGGGCTCAGTTTTCATTTAATGCATTTTTCCTTTTTTGTGGTCTTCTGTTTAATTGAGCATAAAGCGTACTACAAATACAAATAAATTGCATTAAATAAATATGGGTAGACAAAGCGAAAAAAAACATTACAGAAATGAAAACCGCAATTATTTTCATAAATGGGCAGCGCCAACGAAAAAATAAAACTAGAAAAGCACTCGAAAAAGAGCACGAAGCACTTCTAAATTTTCAACACTTTGGCCAAAGAGTTCATAACTTTTCTCACTCACTGTCAGCCGCACAACAAAACACACGCCCCCACACACACAGACTCACACACCATGGCACACCCATTCTTAGCACTTGTTGTTACTTTTTTATTGCCACCACTTTTCTCGCTTTTTTTGCAAAATGCAAAATGCGAAAATGCATTGTGACAGCCATTTTTTTTTTAAATGTCAACAGGAGGAGCATAAAAAAGTACGTATACGCCACAAACACTTTGTCGCTGGTGTGTTGCATAAGGAAAAACACTTTTAAACATTTTCAGCGGCACTTTTATAGCCGTCTAAAACAAACGGGGCGGAGTGTGCAAAAAATGTCTGAAAAGCTTTACGCGGCGGCAACTATTAATATACTTCTGTTTTTCTGGCAGACGTGTGTGCGTGAGATGGGACTTACAAAGGGAAAATCTTTTCAGGCAATTACACAAGAGAAGTAGTTTTTTTTATCACTAGGTTGCGTAATAACTTATAGAAGTGACTAAAAGTAGGCAATGAAAAAGTTAAGTCATTAAAAATGTATTGTAGCACACTTTTAGGTGGTCGACTTTAAAATATTTGGAATGATATATTAAAAATATATATATAAACTGTTGGTTATATGATTATTTTTTATTACTTACTCACAAAACGGCTCACGAGTTCATCTCTAACTGCCATTCGCACCCACAACCCCCGATTGTCACCCGAAAAAACATAAAGAAGACACTTTACCCCCAGCAGCATGCAACACTCTAGCAATATATGGTTGCTCGAATACAATTTTTTGAGCTTAGCTGCAGTCTCGCCATTTTTTACCACATGCAACACAGTAGTTCTCCGAAATAGCAGACAAATTATGCGTTAAGGGTGCATCCCTGCGGCTCAAAAAGAGCTGAAGAATTTAATTAAATTTGCGCAAAGTTAGCAGAGGGCATGAAAAAACCAAACTGACTAGGGAAACTCTCCGGAAAAGCCGAGCACTGACAACCTAAAATGGCAAGAGTGAAAATTGCTGAAAAATGTTTAAATTTCGCACATGGTTTTCAATTCGACGCGCTGCTAGAGAGGCCAGCTTTAGAGCTCACTTAATTGGTTTTCAACAGGAAAAGCCACGGCTGGCCGCAAATTAAAATAAAAATGCTGGCCGAGCTAAAAACCAAAGGCCATCTGAAGAATAAGCAAAGTGTGGCTACGGCCATTCAAAATTTAAATTGCATTGCCAATTCGCCAGTCGCCCCATCGAATGCAGCCAAAGGACAAACAACACAATGCCGCGACGGCTTATTTGACTTTATGCAAATTGATTGCATAAATAATTTATGATTAAGGATCGGGCAATAATTTGCCAATTTAAATGCACAATTAGTTTAATTGATGCGCTGTCACACGCCCACCAAAAAAAGCACAAACGAAACAAAAAAAATCGCGGAATAAACACACACCCGTCAAATTGCTACAATCCGAGCGAAACAAACTCGACGACTCTGTATTTGACAAATAAATAATAAAATGTTTATTTCCATTTCGAAAATGTTGCCATGTTGACAGGCCGGCCAGTACATAATTATGCAAAATTCAGCACCAGCGCCAAGCTTCGGCTACAGCTACAGCTCCAGTGCAAATAAATAAATAAAATAAAGTTCCAAACAAGCGAGTGCAATTAAAATTAAAAATTAACAAAATATTTTTGCCAGCATCATAATCGCACACACATAGCCACATAAAATTAACACCCGCACATGCAGGGCATCGAGTTAAAGCTCATTAAATTTGCATTTGCATACGAAATACATAGTTTCAACACCTCCCCAGCTCGGCCAAAAAATAAAACAAGCCCACACCATTCTGGCCTTCTTAGCCAGAAAATATAAATTTTAACGAAAAACCAATTAATGCAGCCAAGCGGCCTGGCTGGCTGCTCCTGATGGTGCTCGTCCTGCAACCGAAATGTTTTCTATATATGCATAAATATGTAAATGTACAAAATTCTATGTGATTTACCATCAAATTATTTTTCGGTTGGGTTTTCACGTCATTCCGGCTAAAATTCCCAGCCAACAATTATGCTAAATATTTGTGTGCTTATGCCAGCTGCCGTTTGAAATATTAAAGTCTAATTAAAAGGAAATTACCAGTCGGTATTCCTCATAATTAATTGCTTTAAAATGGTGGACTTACTTGTGATTTCAGATGAATCAAGAAAGGCCTCGACTATTAGATACCCTTTACTCAGCTAAAGATAGTGCGAGAGAGATGGATATTTATTTGCTTATAACATTTTAAAGAATAGTTTGAATTAAACCATTTTTAAAATGTAAATGACTACTGACAATAAGAACAAAATACAATTTACACTTTTATAAAATACTGAGAAATGTGGAAACTAGAAAGGTTTAAGGGCTAAGAGCTTTTGAGTGACCGTGACACCGCGCTGAAACAACTCTACGGGTAACTAAAATTCCAGATTACCCTTAAATCAGGGAAAATTGAGGGAAAATTGAGGGAAATTCCACACTGACACCCTTTCAACCTTCAACCTTGCACAGTCTTCCATCAGAAGTTTTTATTTACTTATGTTCTTTATGCACTTTCCACTGACTCTGACTCGTTTTCCCCGTGGAACGTTCATTAAGTTCGAGTGTTGGTCACAAACGTTGCGCATAAAGTGCACTTTGCGAATTCGCGCATTTTTATGACAAGATTTCAGCTTTTCATTTTCATTTGAAACCAAAAGGCCACGCAACTCCCCGACGCCCACACTCGCCACCTATTAAGGCTGTAACGAAATTTTTTATTTACTTTCTTTTATTTGCACTTTGATTTAATGGCCATAAAAATGCGGGGCGAAGGAGCAACGAGAACGCGCGTGCATAAAAATCACAAGGCACGCTGTGAATTTTAATACAACGCTGCGTATACGTAATGATTTCACTTCGGTCGTCGCCATTTTGATTTTTCATTTGGCTGTTGTTGCTGCTGTTGCTGTTACTATAACTACCATCAGGCGAATAACTGCTGACTTTAATTCTCCCTTTTTTCACCCTGCAATTGAAACATGAAATTGCATTTATTGTGCGGCAACAATGCAAACAGGACTCCGTTCTGACAGGGTCCTGGAAAACTGCCTTGTGACACTCCCCCAAAAAGTAGGCAGTGATTTTTGATTTATCACCACAATGCCGCACACGCATGAGTGTGTGCTTGCCCCAGGGCATCGACATCGGCGTATAAATATAATAAATACTTATGTACATAAATTGAAATGAAGTGCCAGGCACTTTTGTGACCATTTCAGAGATTTTAATCTTTATTTATCGCCGTTGCGGCGGGCATTGTCCTCAGGGCTCATCCGGCGCTTTTGCGGCTATTGGTGAAATTTATGTTAAGCAGCGATGCCTCTCAGCTTTCTCTGATAAATGTTTATAACTGTATAAACGCATTTATGCAATACATCAGCACACATGTCCCTTTTAAATGTTAATCAAAGCGGCAGCCCAAATCTATCAATATTTATACATATTTAATACCCGGCCCCGGAGGCCAGAGATAAAAATATGAACAAATCTAGACCATATAACAATAAATAACCAAAATCTGAAATGGGCACAAAAAACGCCAAAATCGTATGGTTTCGAGAGCCGACAATGAAGGACAATCAATACTTTTTTCTGGCCGCTGCAAAACCAAGTCGGACATTCATCGGATGTGGTGACGGTTTGTCTGTCTGTCGTCCTCTCGTCCTCTCGTCCTGCATGTCCTGTGTGCGCCACTCGTTGCATAAAGCAATCAGTGCAAATATACACACAAAATTGTGCCCTTACAAATAAATATTGCATTGGGATCAAGCCTGTCACAGATAACTCTATTCACATGGAATGATTTTCGTTTTTTCGGGTCTGAAAAAGCGGAAGTGTAACGCGGAAATGTGTTTTGTGTTTGCCCACAAAAACTGTGCTTCTTATGCCAACTAAAAGCATGATTTTACACCTGAAAATTTGCATAAAAAATGTAGTTAAAAAATCCATTTAAAAAATTGTCAATTAGCTTATGCATACAACATTTTCAATCAATTAGATTGCCAAATTAAATACTTCTCTGTTAAAATATGAATTTATTGTGTTTCTTTTGTTTAATTTAATTAATATAAAAAAATTTAAATATATTTTCTTATCATTTAATCACCTCTAGCCTGAATATGTTATACGCATTTCTCCGATAAAAGTATTAAACTAATTAATTTTGAACTAGATTAAATACATTTCCAACCCCTTAGTTTTACCAATCACTTCTAGTTGCAAAATCTTCCATCCGTTTCCCCGAGAAAAGTGTTAAAGTTTTCCGTCGCCCAGCTAAGAGCAATTGGCGCCAACGAAACTGGCTAAAGTGTCTTAATTATCGATGCAACTCTAGGTTTTCCGTCTGTGGCCAAAAATTGATGGCCCCCTCCTTCGAAACCCAACCGAGGAGGAAGGCACCCCGACCAAAAGCGGAGCAATAACCAGAGCTTAAATGGCCAGCAGAACAGCGGGGTCGTATGCGTTTATTTATAACAAGCGCAAAATGTGCACAATTAGCGCTATATATGGCATCATCGGGCTTTGGAGGGGATACAGCCAAGGCAGGCAGGCCTTTTAGGGCCCCCGCTTCCATAGAACTTTAAAAGTGACTCACATTTCGAACGGAAGGCGAGCTGCGAAGGGAGTTGGGCTGGCGAATTAAGCTGCAAATTATGAGGGCCGGCAAATAAATGGAGACGACAGGCAGAATAAATAGAAATCAGGAAAGCATAAAAATGCCCAGCGAGACAGCGAGATGAGATGGAGACGAAGCGAAAGCCAAAGTTTGAATGCAGCGCTGCGAAAAATTAAGTAGTTGGGGCTCGCTTCGGTTCGCTTTGGCTAGGAGAACCTGTCCCCCGGAAAGATGGAAGACAGGCCAGAGAGCTGGGAACCTGGGGACTCCTCCATCGCCTCGTAATTGAAGTGTACGCGTGCGTCCCCTGGCAATCGGACCTGGCCACTTGGCCTCACTTGGCGGATTGTCGGTGGGTTGGCCATGGCCAAATGGGTTTGGTTGGGTTGGCCGGCCAGCATTATGCTGTATTATTTACAATATGAGGGCCTGCTGCCACTGGGATACATGCCCGCACATTCGCGATTACCCATGGCATTGCTGGCCCATAAAATGCTGTTTAAACGAACGCCGGTCGAGCGTGCAATGGACGACATTTTCATTTACGATGCCAGCGGCTCAAGGAGCCGAGGCCAAATTGAATGCCGACTGGGTGTCTATTATTTTATTTCTATTCTGCCGGCAGTCGCCCGCTCCCCAGCCCCAGAAGAGTGGAGCAAACGCAGGGCAGGATGTGGTTGAGTGGAGGATGAGTAACAGACCCCATCCACCCATCCAGTTGTTTATTTATGTGATGGACTGTGCGTGTGTGGAAGTTGCAGATAAATTTACTTAGCTGCCCCGAGGAGAAGAGAAGCGCTCCAGTTGAGCAACTCTGCCGGAGCTTAAGGAAATGACAAGCTGCAAGTGGAAGAGTGGACTTGGCCCGGGAGATTGATGGTGCCGGGATAATGTAGCGAGGCAGCGGGCGAGGAGCTGGCCAAGATGGGTCCCACCTTTGTCCTCCCACACGGAAAGAAAGAATATGTTCTTGGGAACTTGTATTTTGAAATGCATATTATGGTTATATATCTTACTCCATATTTTTAGGGGACTTTAGGGATTTTTATTCATTTTTTTATGATATCTAAAAAATTAGGGAAATACATCATTTTCATAGCATTTTAAATAGGTAAATAAAAAAATAAAAATAAATTCATGTCCAAGACCAAAAACTTCCTTAGAAGATTTTGCATGACATGTGAAAGCTGTCCATTTAGCATATTTAATTTCTTTGTGTATGCTCTTGAGCTTGTGTGCAGTGCGTCATCGCCTGGCGAGTGGAAATCAATTTACGTTAAATGTTTGCCCATCCACCGAATCTAAACACGGCCAGCCACATCAACCTGGGCTGACAGGATGTGGGCTAAGTGAGCCAAGGAGGAGCGATGGATTGGAGGAGGAGCAGTCGACCGCAGTGTATCCATTTGAGTGACTTTGGGGGCTGGGCTGTGGACGAGATCGGGGCTCGAGCCACGAGAGCAAACAATCGACCACTGGCGCTTCTGCGTTTTCCGTGGCTGGCAAACAACTGGCTGTGCGGCAAAACATCATCAACATCATCATCGCCGTCGTATCCCCATCGACCTGGCCAACGACAATGGGGCCTATTAAACTTGAATGCGTCACGCATGCTTGCCGGTTCTTTTGCCTCAAGAGCTGTTGCCTCCTCGAACTCTTGAATCGCCCCTCCTCCTCCTCCTCCTCGGCTTTCAGTTTTCCATGGGCTCAACAAGTTTTTGCATTTGTCTCGGGCACGAGCGCATTATGCTAAAAACTTTGCGCAAAACTTCGGGACGACAACATGATTAACAGACAAATGACATTACAAAGCCTTTCACTTGGCGACTTCTCCCCACTTTGGAGGGGGCTAAAAAAAAAAGACAAAAAAGAACTGCATCATCGCCCTGCTGCCTTTCTATTTCCCAGACAATGAGCTGGCTTTCAGCGAGATCTGAAGAGGAGGCCCTTTGCGAATATATACCCACCCGTATAGAGTGTGTGTGGGGGGGGCTGTTTTGGGGGCTGGGGGGAATTCGCAAATCAGGTCTTAACCCCTTTTCTTTCATCTGCTTAGCTGTCTTCTGTCTGCCGTAACTTGAACTTTCAGTGAGCCGTGCAGCTGGCAAGAGTAATGAGCGAGCGAGTATCTTATGGATTTGTCGCTGACTTTGAAGTCCGCTTTTTGTTCGCTCTGGCTGTTCGCCTCTGAAAACTTGAGCCCCGCTCTTCGGGTGCATTTACTAATAGAAATTTTAAATTTAAATGCCAGCATTTCTTGCACTCATCTACTCATCGCCTCAACTCGCCCTGCCCCCGGCGGTTTGCACTTAACGCAAAGGCGTTACAGCGTAAGCAGCTTCGAGATATTTTCAATTCACTGCCGCCCGAGTACTTTCGAGTTATGTATCCGAAGTCATCTCATCCTCTTCTACTACTTCTCCGTTTGCCCCTGGAATTTTGATGCGCTTTGGCGAAAATTCTGCAGAAAGTGTAAGCCATAAATAATGAAAGCGGACTTAATGTATTCATCCGTAAGGATGTCTTAACCTTGCGATGTTTGTGCATAATTAGCTGGAGCCTGCAACTGGGGAGTAATTCCAGGAAGATGTTCTACATTTATCACTGGCTTTTCATTAGGCACAAGGCAATAAGTATTAATTGCAAGTTGTTATTTATGAGGGGTTTCCCAGAAGTCTTTGTACAGCTTCCATTCAAAAAGATTCTTTTTGAAGTGATTTGCTTGGGCTTGGTGATCCCGATTTTGTCCAGACTTCGTCTTTTTTATTTTTTTTTTACAAAATTCGATATATTTTTCATCAATATAAATATTTTTTTCAAAATTTGAAAAGGCAACCCTAGCATGATTTGTTTAAGTTAGGTGACCCCGATTCTTTGCCCAGGTCCTCTGTCTTGCCTTGTTTTGTGTTTTTTGAAAGTCTTTTTATAATTTTCGTCAAAATAAACCACATATTTTTAATGTGGAAAAGGCAAACAAGAATTTCTAGACCTAGAACGACTTTATTGATTTTGCTGACCCCGAATTCAAGATAATTGACTATTTTTTTATTATTTCTTGAGTTTAACATATTTTTTACGTTTTCTACTTCCACATACTAAGTCCCCCATTCAATTGTCTTAGGGCCAACACATTGCCAATCACACATGGAACAAGTTCCAATTTTGCGATATTAAGACCCGCTTAGGGACTCTCCACACGCCGCCCCCGCAAAACATCTTGAGATGGAGTGCAGCACACAGATGTTTACTTAAAGCTTCGGTTTGGCAATACATTGGCCCATCTGGCTGGCTATATAAACATGTCTCGGCTGCCTGTTCACCGAAGTGTTGGAGGCGATGCCTGTAAAACCAGAAACATGGGGCCAAAGACTTGCAAAAGTTTTTGGGGGAATTGAAATCCTTTGGCAAACAACCAAGGGGAGTACTCTGCACACACACACACGCATTGGAAGGGGGGAAAATGAAACATTGCCAGCAGTGCAGTGGGATACAAAAACCGCACTTGGCCAGACTTTCCGTTTCCTAGGAAATGCTGGGAAATGGAAAATGGTCGAATGAGTGGGGGGGTCTCCTCCCCTTACTACAACCGTACTTCACATGCGTGTAAGAACTTTTCTGAAGCATTTGTAAGTTTTTAATAAGAAATTGTTTAACAACTTGTTCTGTTTTTTTCGTCCTTCGCTCTCTTTAGGAGTCTTTCACAGGCTGCTGCTGCTGTTGCTGCTGCCGCTTGGCAGAAATTGTAGTAATTAGTCATGTTGATTGATGAACGACGGCAATGTGTGTGCTACTGTGTTGTTTCACTCGTATTTCCCCTCCTGATATTGCAAAAATTAATTTAAAGGGCGAACAATATGTCAACGCCATTTAAACACTTTGGCATTTGCCGTAATCCCGACAGTCGAGCATTAAGAAAACTTAACCATTAAACGGGTGGCGGTGCAGGCATCCGGGAAAGCCAATTTTCCAAGAGCACACTGCGGGCGGTAGGACTATTAAACATCAGTCGGTGGTCGGGTGGTTGGGTGCTTGGGTGGCTGCATGGCTGGGGTCTTCCTTTTGGAGGAAGGCTTACAATGTGTGTGCTCCTTGGGTGGGCAATAAAAATCCAAGGTGGAAAAGCAAGGAGCCGGGAGGAACTTCCTAAACCCACACAACCTCATCATGCCATGCCTGCGGTTGTAATTTAGTGTGCCTAATGAATTTAGTACCGTTACATACCGGAAGTGAGCATGTGAGTGCAAAAATGCGCACTCGACTGGAATGTCTGTGAATCTCCATGGGGTGCGGGGGGTGTGTGTGTGTGTGGGTACTACGTGCTGGTATTGGGGTTTTCCCAGCTTTCCCCAGTATCCTGCGAGCCGTATGTGAAAATGTGTGAAAAATCTGCGCTCTGGCAAAACTTCGTTAACCTTTATTAACGACACGGAGCGTCTAATTAAACAAGACAAAATTTTAAATCGAGAGTAACGCTTGCTCAGGTATAGATGCACTGGGAAAAATAAGTTACTGAAAATAAATGTACAAAATCAAAATATTTAAAATTTTGAAATAAGGTAGAAACTATTGCATACAATGTGAGGCATATTAACTTTAAACATTTTATGTCACTAAATAAATAAATAATAATACAAAAATATAATACAAAATTTAGAATCAATGTATTAATTACAGTATTTTTCATATTTTTTGTCAATAAATAAAAAGAATTTCACATTAAAATCAAACACTAAAAACTTTTAAATAACCATAATTAGCAAATAAATTATTTTCCTATTTAAATTTAATTAAATCAGCAATAGATAGACAAATATGGGAATAGAATACAAATTTCTTAGGATTTACAAAGTTTTTTTTCGAATGTACCTCATGTAGGTTCATAATTTCCCAACATGTGTGTGCGTGTGAAATGAGCAATTATTTTTAATTGCCTAGCGGGATTAAATTGGGTGCCATGGCAGGATTCAATTAATTGGCAGGGCGCTTCTAAAAAGTTAACCAAGGCAAAAGGCAACACTTCTGGCCTGATTGCCCTGAGTAAATGTTGCCTGTTCCACTCGGAGGACTCGGCGATGGGCTGGGCGGCACTGGTTCCGCTCCAGGCGAGTTGTCAACAAACGGGGCACAATTCGCCCAGATTAGATTGCATAAACAAAACGCGCCCGGGATATCAATGCGGATTTGAGGAGGTTCCAGGTTTCAGGTTTCGAGGCTCCGAGGTTTCCGAGCTCCCAGGTTCCAGCTCGTTGCTGGATATTTACACGGCCAGCGTGGCATAAAAGCGAAAAGTAATTTTCCTAAGTGAATATAAATGTTTAAAATCTTGCCAAGAAAAGCAGCAGCAGCAGCAGCAAGAAAAGCAAACTGACTTGGCCAGAGAAAGAGGGAATTTAAAAGGCAAAACAGTGCGGGCGAAGGTAGTTTCGTTTGGGTTTACTCATTGGGTGCAAAAGTACTCAAAGTTTAATGGGAAATTGAAAATGGCCAGTTCAGGTGCCCAAAAAACAAGGTGTCGACTTTGGCTTCCACTGGTTTCTGGCCCAAACAAAGCGTGTCTATTTTGCCATCTAATAGCTTAAGGGGCCGCACTGCAGACTCAAGTCGATATCTGCAATCTGATGGCCGGCAAACACTTAGCACACACAATGCCTTCAATTTGCAATAACTATTAGCATAAGCATTCAGCAATATTTCGATAGACAAACACTTTGCAAAACAAATAACCTGTCTCTGGTTACTCGTCTTCATAAAATCTTGAAAAATCTTTAAAGTGTGCGAAAAGCACAGATGCAGTAGTTTTGGCCTGGTCCAAAATGTTGACCGAATTTGGCAAGCTAACAAAGCGCAGCTAAGGATTTTAAGGGGGCCGAAAATCAATATAATCTCTCCAGCCAGGGGCGAAATTTCATCATTGTTCGGCCCTAATTAATGAGGAAAAGTCACCAATTTGAAAATCAAATTACAGCGCGCATAATTAAATTGCCTTATCAAAATTTCATTCAAAAGCGTCTGTTTTCTGGGGGAGGCTGGCGGAAAAGAGGCTTCTTCCTTTTTCTAGATTTATTTTTGGGCAAAGGGACAGTTGACAGTAAATGCAATACGGCCTGGCCTAAAGTTGCCAATTTTAGGGAGCGACAGCTAAAAGGCCAAAAACTTTTAATTGAATTCCTTTCAAATTGTACGTAATGGGCACAATTAAATTGTCACCATCAGATTGAGAGGAAGACTCTTCAAGGAGCCGGATAGCCGAGGAGCGAGCTCAAGTTCTGGAGGAGAGCTTTGCTTTTGGCGCAAAATCTCGTATTATGCAGCACTCGAGCGCATGACAAATTCATTAAGTGCACAAAGAGCGTAAAGTGCCCCACTGTCCAGGCTGTGGCAAAAGGACGAAGGGAAGCGTTTTACAAAATTTTATACACTCCCTGACCGTAATTACACCACACACACACACACAGGGCGGGGAGTGGCCGGGATTACAGGGTATGCCAGGAGGAACAGTGGCCGGGCGTGGTTTCGAGGTGAGCCAACCATGAAATGCAACATGGCCCGGGAAGCGAGGAGCCCAGAGGATGTGTGTGCTTGTGCCATATTTATGCACGACTAGGTGTCGCCTGAATGTGTCCTTTTTGCTAACCAGCAGCAGTCGACGCGATTTTCCTCGCTCCCCATTTAAATTAAATTCATTTTTCGGCATATGCGTGCGCTGCTAATGAAATATTTTGAACGCCGGGCTGTCAAAAATTCTGACTCGCGCTTAATTAACTGTCCCTGATTAAGCCGCATTCAAGGGACTTTCGCCCAGCGCATACTCCATCAAGGAATGGCAAATGTTTGTGTAGCCCGCCTTCTTTCGCTCTCATATAATTACGAAAATGTTTTCACCGCCTCCGAGTCGCAGCCTTTTCATTACTTTTCGAACATTCGCTGTACAGCCTGTCATTATGATAATGACAAATGCGATAAAGTTTTCTTCAAACTCAACTGCTATTAGTTACGGGCCACTGAGGGAAAAGTATGTAACAGGCCAAGAACTTTAATTAACAAGGGGCAATATATAATATTTACCTAATTCCCTTCTCTTGGACTAAAAAACATGTTTGCAATATATATATCCTATATAAAACAAAAGGTTATGATACATAAATCTTTAAGAAAATAGATGCAAATACGTTAATGCTTATAAAAGAAATATTTCATTTCATAAAGCTTCATATCCTAGCTTCAGAAGACTTTCTTGATAATAAACTTATAATTATAGTTATTTTATTACCATGTGACTCAATATATTTCTAACAAACCCACTGTTTCTATCTCACTTTCAGTTATAAAAACACACAGGAGGACCATAGAAGGCAGCCACCATGAGTCGACTAAGGGCGGCTTCCGAGCTGGCGGTGCTCCTGGTGATCCTGCAACTCATCCACTGGCCTGGCAGTGAGGCAGTCTTCGGCAGGGACGCGTGCAACGAGATCAGCATCAAGGGTGCGTGCCAATGCTCACCCATCATGTCGGAGTACGAGATCGTCTGCCCGGCGTACTCGGAGAATCCCACCTTCAGACTGACCATCCAGCCCAACGACTATGTGCAGATCATGTGCAACCAGACGGACAGCAATGACTACCGGCAGCTGCCGGCGAAAGTGAGGATCGGCGAAGTGGACAGGGTGCAGATGAGGAGGTGTATGCTGCCCGGCCACGCGCCAGTGGCCAGCATTCTGGATTACCTGGGCATTGTGTCGCCCAAAACGCTGATCTTCGAGAGCGACAACCTGGGCATGAACATCACTCGCCAGCACTTGGATCGCTTGTACAGTCTCAAGCGCTTCCGGTTCACCACCCGTCGTCTGAACCATGTGCCAGCCAACCTGCTGACCAACATGAGGAATCTAAGCCACCTGGAACTGTGTGCCAACATTGAGGAGATGCCATCGCACATGTTTGACGGCCTGGAGAACCTGGAGTTCATCGAATTCGGTGGCAATAAGCTGAGGCAAATGCCGCGCGGCATTTTCAGCAAGATGCCCAAGCTGAAGCACCTGAATTTGTGGAGCAACGAGCTGCACAACCTCACCAAGCACGATTTCGAAGGTGCCACCTCGGTGGTGGGCATAGACATCCATGGCAATGGTATCGAGCAGCTGCCGCACGACGTCTTTGCCTACCTCACGAATCTCACGGATATCAATCTGAGCGCCAACGTCTTCCGCTCCCTGCCGGAGGGTCTTTTCGAGCACAACAAGCACCTGGTCGAGGTGCGTCTGATGAACAACCGTGTGAAACTTGACACTCTGCCCTCGCGGCTGTTTGCCAACCAGCCGGAGCTGAAGATCCTACGGCTGAGAGCCGACCTGGAAACGCTGCCGGGGGATCTCTTCGAGTTTTCCACACAGATCACGAACATCTCGCTGGAGGACAACCTGCTGAGCACACTGCCCGCCACTTTGCTGGAGCATCAGGTGAATCTCCTGAGCTTGGACTTGAGCAACAACAGGCTGACCCACTTGCCGGATTCGCTTTTTGAAAGCACCACAAATCTGGAGGATCTGCGTCTGGAAAACAACTTTCTCACCGACATAAGCAGGTAAATAGCACTCTTTTCAAAAGCTTTTAGTGAGCGGTTTATTAGAGTTACTGTTTAATTAAAATAAATTGTTTGAAAATGTTCCTTATATATAGACCATTTCTTTACTTTACTAATTATACCCTTTGTTTTTTACTTACAGCGATTTATTCAGCAGACTGGGCAAGCTGGTGACCCTGACCATGAGCAAAAATCGACTGCGAACCATCCACTCCGGCGCTTTTGATGGCACTAAAGGACTGCTCCACCTGCATTTAGACCACAACGATATTGACCTGCAGCAACCTCTGTTTGGCGCGGAGCTTCAGAGAGAGCTAAGCTCACCGTTTTCTCTAATGTCCAATCTGGTGACCCTAAACCTGCGCAACAACTCGATCATGTTCGTCTACGGAGACTGGGTCACAGCGCTGAAAAACTTGAGGGAACTGGACTTGAGTTACAACAAGATTAACTCGCTGGGCTATGAGGATCTGCAATTCCTTTCCAATAACAGGTTGCACGTCAACCTAACGCACAACAAGATACGCTATATCTCGCTGCACAAGGAGTATCCAGTGGATCCCAAGCATCCGGTTCACATAGACCTCAATGATAATCCGCTGGAGTGCACCTGCACGCTCCTCTGGTTCGTCCAGCTGATCAAGGGCGTCCACAGGCCGCAATATGCCAAGCATTTGAGCCTTCAGGCAGACCGACTCAACTGCAGTATGCCGAGCAATTTGAAGGACACTCCCGTGCGGCACTTGGACCCCAAGCTGCTGCTCTGTCCGCTGGACCAAACCGAGGATCCGCAGCAGCGGAAGTGTCCACTTGGCTGCGAGTGCATGGTGCGTACCTACGACAATGCCCTGGTAATAAAGAGCACTAGTGGCAACCTGACTCGTGTTCCCCGCCTGCCTGAGCTGCCCCAGAACCTGCACCTCATGGAACTGCACTTGGAGAACAACACCTTGCTCCGGCTGCCATCTGCCCAGACACCCGGCTATGCGAACGTGACCAGTCTGCATCTGGCTGGCAATAACCTCACGCACCTCGATGTGGAGCAACTGCCGCCGCATCTCACGCACCTGGATGTCAGCTGGAACCATCTGCAGAGTCTGAATGCCAGCGTTTTGGCCTTCCTGAATCGCACCATGAAGTGGCGCTCGATGAAGCTGTCGGGGAATCCCTGGATGTGCGACTGCGATGCCAAGCCACTGCTGCTCTTCACCCAGGACAATTTCGAGAGGATCGAGGATCGCAATGAGATGATGTGCATGGACGCCGAGGTACCCACGCGGATGGTGGAGCTGTCGACGAATGACATTTGTCCCGGCGAGAAGGGCGTCTACATCGCGCTGGCGGTGGTGATTGCTTTGACTGGCCTGCTGGCCGGTTTCACGGCAGCCCTGTACTACAAATACCAGACGGAGATCAAGATCTGGCTGTATGCCCACAACATGCTGCTGTGGCTGGTCACCGAGGAGGAGCTGGACAAGGACAAGAAGTTCGACGCCTTCATCTCGTACTCGCACAAGGACCAGAGCTTCATCGAGGACTATTTGGTGCCGCAGCTGGAGCACGGCCCCCAGAAGTTCCAGCTCTGCGTCCACGAGCGCGACTGGCTGGTCGGTGGTCATATTCCAGAGAACATCATGCGCTCTGTGGCGGATTCGAGGCGTACCATCATTGTGCTCAGCCAGAACTTCATCAAGTCGGAGTGGGCACGCCTGGAGTTCAGGGCAGCTCATCGATCAGCACTAAACGAGGGACGCTCCCGCATCATAGTGATCATCTACTCGGACATCGGGGATGTGGAGAAGCTGGACGAGGAGCTGAAGGCCTACCTCAAGATGAACACCTATCTGAAGTGGGGCGATCCGTGGTTCTGGGATAAGCTGCGATTCGCCCTGCCCCATCGCCGGCCCATGGGAAACATTGGCAACGGAGCGCTGATCAAGACGGCGCTGAAAGGTTCCACGGACGACAAGCTGGAGCTGATCAAGCCGTCGCCGGTGACGCCGCCGCTGACCACGCCGCCGGCGGAGGCCACCAAGAATCCGCTGGTGGCGCAGCTGAACGGGGTCACGCCGCATCCGGCCATCATGATTGCCAACGGCAAGAACGGACTGACGAATCTGTACACACCCAATGGCAAGTCGCACGTGAATGGCCACATCAACGGCGCCTTCATCATCAACACGAATGCCAAGCAGAGCGACGTATAGGACTGGGAGAAGGCGGAGCTGTTCCAGTTCGATCCCGACGATGAGCTATTGTTCCGTTGAGAGGAGAAGCCTCCCCGAACCACTGCCACTGCGATGGTGAGGCGGTAGAAGCACCCAGCTGAATGTAAAAAGTCTAGAGAATATTATCGATTTCTGCGTGTTTTTGGTCAAGTCGTCGTCCTCGCCGCCCCCTCCTAGGTTTAATTATCTTGCGCTTGTAGGAGCTCCGGGAAAAGTTAATGAAAATTTCAAATTTCCAATATTTCATGTGGCCTTTGTTAAAGAAAAATGAAAAACAAAAAATATATTAGTTTGAGGAGGGAACGAAAGAAGGAGGGACAAGCTAGTTTTACCACATCACTCTGTTTTAAGTGTTATATGTAAGCTTAACCTAGAAACCCTGTGCAGACTCTTGTAGACATACAAATCTCATTTATTTAGTAATTATTTGTACATTAGGATTACCCGAAGCTGCCGCATGCAAAACTGAGAATAGCTCGTAGTAACTTTTTGAATTGACCACTTTTGTTTACCATGTATTTTACTTTTGAACAGAATCTCAAGCGAACGAAGGAATCTGAGTTTTGAACAAACAGAGCTTTATTTCGAACTACCTACTTATTATTTGCTAGAACGCAGCCTACCACTAAGTAAACCCCTTGCAATACACCTATGACGTATCCAAATAGTAGCATAGACTCTGTAATTGTGAACTAACATAGCAAAAGCAGCCGAAATGGAAATACAAATTGCCTTCTTTGTATGTATGTATGTATGCTAGATATGTATAGCCTAAGGACCCATAATATTCGAATAAAATACACATAAAAACACCCCCACTCTGTACATAAGCTGGCTAAGAATTTCTGTACTTTCTCCAAAAACGTATCGCACCAGATTTCCTACTCACAAACAACTATCACGAATATCAATTGTAATCTCACGCCCATTTAAACGACGCTATATAAATAAGTACATACCGAGTACATACCCATTATCACGTCATCTACCAGACAATTAGGATAGCCCTTCATTCACACGAAGAAAGAATATCGTCTACGATACGTAAATGTAATTAAGCTAACGTATGTGTATATCGTCTAAGCTATAGATTGTCTCTGATATGTAATGCCTAAGGTACCTACAAATTTATGCAGACACACTCATCTACCCTGTAATGCATACGAGTAAATTAAATCTAATTGTATATGGAAAACACATACAACGCAAATAAAATATATTTTAAAAATGTATCCCTTGGAGTTCTTATTCAGAGGGAAAGGCAATTTCTTTTATATATTTTTAAAGATTTTATTTTATATGTATACATTTAAAATTGTACATTTAGCCGTTTTTAATGAGGCTAGCCTTAATCAACTAAAACAACACAAGACACAAACAAAAAGAGTAAGTACACATTGCCTTAGAATAAAATACAATCGTTTCAAAGGAATATTACATAGCTTGAAAGTGTTTAAAATGAAATCACACGGTTAATGGAAGGAGAAAAGCTGCTGCGCTATATAGGTAATGTATCTAGCATTCAGCGAACATATCTTTTAAGCAACTTTCCCTTGCAATTCTCTGGCGAACGCAGGCCGCATTTATCTATAGCTATAGGTACGGATTGGGTTTTGGTTTTGGTTTTGGGGTTTCCTTTACATACGAAGGGTATATAAAATATATAGTGTGTATATATATGGTTCCGCTAATTGGTTTTCGGTAAGTCGTCGTTGTAGCCTACGCGTATTGTACAATTTTATATCAGCAGTTCGCATCCGTCTTATCCTTACTTGTTTTCTTTTTTGTTTAGCTCACAATCAGTTCCGGTTTTCAGTTATGTCTTTGGTGTTCTAAGTTACTCACTTTGGGATCTTTCGTGTCTTTAACTAGCTACCCCCGCTTCGCGCGCTCCACCACCTGGTGCCGCAGCCCCGTGCTAATGGCTAAGAAGGCGTCCGACGACGACTTGGTTGGGTTTGGTTTTGGGCCCACCTAAAGCAGCATGTCATCATCGCTCTCGGTGAACTCGCCATTGGGCTCCAAGAGCAGGTTGGCCTCCTCGTTGGACTGAACCTGTTTTGGGGATAATATTGTATAAAATAGAGTTAGTTAAATGAGAAACAAATTCACAACATATCAAATAAAGGCACTGAAAACTATTCTTCCTAAATAAATATCCACAAAATTATTTAGATATGCAAATATAATTACATCCTTTTTGTATTTGTGGATTAATACAACGTTTTTTTATTTATTTATAATTTTCCTTCTTTGATAAAAAATTAAACAACTAAACAATTTAATAATTTACTTCAAAATTAAAAAATCTATCACTTTACAGATTAAAAAGAAAATATATTAAAAGCCAACTTAACCATTTTGTTGCCGGGATAATTAAGATTCTCTGAAAAACCTTTCTACAATTTAAGAAATTTAAAGTACAAATCTCCTTCCTTGCACACAAAGTGATAAGGAGCTTCTTAATTAAAAGGCCACTTACCCGGGAGTATCGCACCGCGGAGTTGCTGCGCCGGAAGAGGCGGCGGACGCGCTGCCTCCGCGCCGGGGAAAAGGCAAACAGGCCCAGGCACGTCACACAGAAGGTCACCGACAGGATGGCGGCCAGGATGGCTGGAAGGCGAAGGGAAACGGGGCGGATAAGTGATGCATCCAAAGGGGATCATACGGGCCAGCTGCACTTACTGCCCACGGAGGCCGTTGGCCCGATGGGAGTAGCCGCCGGATCGGGAGCAGCTGTTGTTGTCGTTGTCGACGTGGCCGCCTTGGTTGGCTTACCCGCTGGCGATGCCTGAGTGGTGGTGCTGGTGGTGGTGCTGCTGGTGGATGTGGAGGAGGATGTGGAGGAGGAGCTGCTCGAGCTGGAGCTACCGTCGTGCTGGGCCGCGCCAAGGGAAAGGAACTCACAGATGCTCGGCGTTCGCTGCACATAAAGCAAATTGCATTGCTGGTCCTGCAAGAAGAAAGCGGATTCGTGTAATTAGAAACTTTCTTCATTAAGGGCTGCGAGCAAAAATAAATAAATAAATTGATATGGAGACGGGGGGCATAAATTCCAAGTAAAATACGAGCGGAGTGGACCCAGGGACAACAGCGGCAGCAAATTCGTGGCGCAACAACTGCTTGCAGCTTGTTTCCGGCATCCTGCCGCCTGGCTACTAACAACAAGAATAAAACAGGAACCGGGCAAAAAGGAGAAACCCTTGCTGTGTGTAACACTTTCACCCAAAGACCATTTCCGGCGCGACCAGCGACTGCAAAATGAAACAGCAAATGTGCGCATAATTTAAAAACTTTTGCGGCGCAACTGCAACTGGCAACTGCGAACTGCAAGTGGCGGGGCAAAAACGCTCGCTGGCTGGCTGGCGAGATGGCGATGTGGCACAAACTTTGCCGTCACGCGGAGGCGCCGCACCAGACACGAACATGTCCGCGAGGAGAGGGGCCTGGCCTGGCTGGATCCTGGCAGCAAGGACGAAAGGGGGCAACGCATTAAAAAGTTTGCAGCCATTTAAAATCCCATTTCATTGAATCGCTAATTTTCCAACAGCGTCGCTGGCGTAGCCACTGCCACTGCCAGTACCAGGAACCGTGTACACAGCTCCTTTTTGTTGCCACCCAAAAGTTGTCCTTCGTTGTGTATAAATAGGGTATGCTATAAATGCACACGTGCACTGGGAGAAATGAGCATTTAAGTGGAAATAAAACCCTGTTGCTTAAGGCTGCCATTTAGGACACGCTTTTGAGATAAAAACTAGTTTACCTACAACTTTTATTTTAAGGGTCAAGTATGCAACAAAATGTTTTAAATATAAAAGAGAAATAGATTCACTCATAAAGCCCATTATATTTTATTTACTGCATACTTTTAGGTACCAAAATAATATTTTTTCACATATTTTATTTACTGCCTACTTTTAGGTACCGAAAAATACATTTAAAATAAAAAGAAACCTTTTTAATCATATTTTCGAGGTATTCTATTTTTCCAAGTGCCCAACCGAGTGCTATTTTCCGCTTTGCAGTTCAGGGATTAAAGCGTGTTGGGTTATTCCAGCGAAAAGCTTTCTTCTCCCCTCATTTCAACTTGCCCGCCAGGCTGACCAGAACATCTTGCTCGGCTTAACCTGTTGAGTTGGCTGCATTAGTCAGATGCATTAGCGGTGTGGAACAAGGAATTGGAAATATTAAAGATCCCAGAGAGCGTGTCAAGCAATTAACATCATCGGATAATATATACACATATGCCAACGCACACACACAAGTGGCCACCCAAAATCGGAGGCAGTGCCTCCATTCGATTGTTGGTGGAAGGGGTTGGACTGTAGGTGGTTTCATTTGCCAAGTGGGAGCGGGATTTTGGGGATGTGGCATCCGTTTTGTGGACAGAGGGGTGTCAGGGGCCACAGCCCGCATCTGTGACATCCCAACTCCCCAGTGGCGATGGCATTTGGAAGCGTTTGTCGGAGGTGGCAAACAGCTTGCAGCCGGTTTAAATTTGGGTCAATTGCCTGGTGCCACAAATGCAAAAGCTAGTCGAGTCGAGTGCTGTCTGGATCGGGTAAAACATAAAACTATCGACCTACACAATGGAGCGGCAAATGTTTTCAATCAAACAGCGTTTCCTCGGGCGTAATTTTTGCGTAATCGACTACAAATGCGGCCTGACGATGGCCATCGAGTGTTTTCGCCGTTTTTCGGGGTTTTCCAACCTCAAGCACTAATTGCAAAACGTTTTTCATGGCAGCAACAGCTAATGCAATTGGACCTGGTCCACTCACTAATTACGATGCATTGTGCTCGGCAAAATGGCTGGGAATGGGGGAATATATTTTAGCAACCTGCGGTTAATTGTCGCCCAGGCAAAACAAACAATTATTAATTAGCTTAAAGAGAGAGAGTCGGGCATGCATGCTAATGATGCTGGCCTTCCAGAGAAGCCACAACAAAGTCGGATCCTTGGTCATTAGTCAAAGTGCTGCAGGCGAATGCAACTTAATTATATTATTACACACACAAGGGCACAAGGGCGGAGTAGGTAGTTGCAGTATAAAAGGCTGGCTTGTAATTCAATTTACTACCACCGCACGCTGGCATGCCATGGCACACTCACAATCCCTGGTTAATGCTGCACTGCTCTGGAAGCTGCTGCCAAAAGTCCAGGGGTCACCTGGCCAATAAATGAAGGGGTCACAATGCGAGCACAATGCATGCATATCTCTCCGCCTGATCCGAAATGGGGTCAGGCCAGCACCTGCATCCCGTGCTGGATGACAACGAAGACCTGGGGCGACTCGAATGAACCCGGGAAACAAAAGCTCCAAACCAGCAGCTAAGACCAGGCGAGGGTATGAGACAAGAAGCAAGAAATGCAAAGCAAACCGCAAAAACAGGACTGAAAATATGAAAAGACAAAGGACAAAGGGGACACGTCCACGGTTGAAAAGGGCTGAAAATGAGGAAGATGCACAGGCAAAGCCGATTGCCAAGTGGTAAGCATAACAAAGGACACCTGCCGCACTCCGAAAACGCACAGATCCTTTCTCGAAAAGCACCCACCTCCTAAGTCAGCTCCCCATAAACCACCGACCCCCTGCCAAGGTGGCGGCCCTGCTGCGTCAGTTGGTCCCTTGTTGCCCTTTTCCGCACACATATTTCCTACATTTTCGCTTTGAAGCCCAGGATCTGTGCCTTGTGGCGAGACTTTGAGAACGGACCCACCGACTGCCAAGATTTCTTGTTCGCATTCACAAAAACAAGCGGAGAATATGAAGGGCAGGGGAAATAACTTCAGGTGGCCAACATTTGCATGCCCTTGCCGTAAAGGGTTAGAGCCCATAACAACACAAAAGAAATTCCACTTAAAAAGTAGGAATTACTTTAAAATTTTAGCCTTGAATTGTGATATCACTTATAAAACTGTCTAAAAGTATGCAACATTTTTTAGTATTGCGTAGTAAAGGTTTTTGCTTTTTAAAGCATACTTCCATGCGCATTAATAAATGATTTCAAATCGTATTATTTAATCCAAAAGGATAATTAGGTTTTATCCGGGCATTTTTAACTTCAGTTACCTAGCTCTTATACCCTCTGCTAGGGTATTAAAATAAAAAGCATGCAAAATATCCCCACAGTTGCCATTCCCGCTGTGTTCCTTTGATGCGCATTTGGCGGGTCGCTGAAAGGCGTGCTGCTGCACACTCCTTTGTAATCCTCGGAGGAGGAGCCAAGAATAAGCGCCAGATGGGTTGCTTACTGATTCAGGTAAGAGGATATATACAATACTTTGTACTTACGCTGGAGATGGTGCTGCTGCTCTCCGTCTGGTTGCTGCATATCAGGCGGATCTGGACGTTCATCGTTCCTGCAAGGGAGTGTTAACATAATGGGGGCATTAGTTTCGAGACCACTTTAATTAGTTCAAATGAAGCCCCAATTCAAAACAATCTTAACCCTAATAAAAGCGTAGCAAAAGCAGTAGATGAGCGGAGACAGACAGCCCGAAAGCCAGGCTTTCCATTTTAATGGCCCAGACAAAGGCTCCCTCTCCTCGCACACACAGTAAACCCGGCATCCTTATCAAAATTTCAAATGATACAGCACAAGCGGGGCTGTTTGGGGCAAAGTGGATTGGGCCTGGACACCGCAAAGTTATCGCATAAAAGCCAAAAATAATTATCACCACAGACGACAACACTGCTTCAGCCCCAGCTGGTTGTCCTGGAATCCTGCAGGGTCAGGCTGCTACTGTTGTCGGTCAAATGCGTATATTTTTCTCTCCTCTGGAGTGGGGCAATCAGAGCCTCTAGCCTCGGTCGCAAAGCCACACAAAATCTACAACTCGTTGGGATTTTGGGCAAGCCAAGGTCCCCAGCTTCTGCTCCGTCCATGGCTGTACATCCTGCCAGCCACCCACTCTCATTTCTGGTATCTGCTAACGCCTGTCACTGGGCATATTAAAATTGTCTGATCGTTTGCAGATTGCGCATTGTCGTCCCACAATGGCGAAACAGTTTGTGTGGCGCACACAGAGTTTTAAAATAATTCCGTTTTACGGCCAGGGCTGAAGACAATGGAGATGTGTCATAATTAAATCGTCGTCAGTTGTATTTGTCAAAATAAAAACTTTTTGTTTTAATGGCAAAGTTTTAAGTGCCATGCAATGGTTTGAATAAAAATGATTGTGCGAGTATAAGGCAGCTAAGCCCGGTGGCTCGGGGGAAATCTCTGGATGCCTCTTAGCCTCCTAAGCCCCCCTCAAAAAAAACCCACCTACCCACCCAGCTTGTCTGCTCTGCATGCATTAAAAATTCATGCAGTAGTATCGCATCAGCCGAGAAAAAAGCGAACGTATAAATGTATAGAAAAACAGGAAGCGCTCCAGAGAAAAAGAGAGATTTTCCCAAGTGCAGCAAGATTATTTTACCGCATTATCTCGTAGACAGTTTTTTCGTTGGCTTGGAGTTTTTTGTATAATTCTTTTTTATTGTATAATTTCAGGCACTTTGCTGGCAGACGGGACGGACAAAAAGGAATCTTAGTTAAAAAGCAAACTACTAAAATGCAAAAAATAACTAAAAAAAAAAAACATGCCCGAAAATGTCGCAGTTGCAAGAACGGCGCCTGCCTCTTGGAAAAAAATATACGAGTGCCAGCGACAAAAATGACGCGATAAAATGCCGCGAGGATTTTCACAAGAAGTGGCGGCAAGGAAAGTGCATTGGGCTGTACGCCAAATCTAATGCGATTCCTTCGTTTTCACACAAAACACCCGAAAGCATACCAAAAACAAGGAGGAACACGATAGTCTAAGCCCTCGACTTTTTGATACCCGTGACTTAGCTAAAGGTGGTGCGAGGGAGATGGACATATACCTGCAGCAAAGCGGCTGTTTCCGAGATTATTTGCTTATAGCTTGCTAATGAATATTCCGATTTAAACCATTTTTGGCTTGAAAATGGGTATTGATAATCAGATTAAAATGCCATTAATACTTTTACAAAATTTTGGGTGTTAGGCAGCTAAGACTGGGTATAATAATATACTAATACACCCTCTTATTCTACGACTAATGGGTAAACCAAAAAAAGAACATGGCTTTAGAGGCGAGCGGAAAGCCAGATAGGGAAGGCAAACAAAATGGCGCGCGTGTTGCGCCAGCGGAAGGGGAAACGGAACCGGAAACGGAAGCGACAAGCGACTAGCGACAACGCGGACTTTGCTCCCGCTCTCCTTGGCCCTTGATCCCCGGAAAAATGCAAATCGAATTAGCCCGACTGGACTGCACACACACACACTCACCTTCTCGGCCACAATTAGGCGACTCGTGTGTGAAGAATATGTTGACCAGCGCCTGCGAATAGTCCGTCATCGCCTTGCGATGCGCTCCGCAAATATTTACCGCCATCTTGGTGCCATTGTAGTCGATCTGAAAGGTGGCGGAAAAATGCAATTTAGCCTCCTGGTCAGACATCCACTCAGTCTCTCAAGGCTCTCACCTCAATCCTGCCATCCTTGGTGAACGGCGCACTCTTGAAGTTGAATCGGCGATTCAGCTCGTCGTGCACCAGGTCGCAGGTGTCCTCACTGAAGGTGCACTCGTGCGGCGGGCAAAAGACATTGGTCTCCCACTCGAATCGGTAGGCACAGTCGTCAATCGAACGCAGCACCGGTTGGCCCTGCAAAATGGAGGAGCAGAGGGTGGTGCAACCATTAGGGGCATGCAAGCAATTTGCAGCAGATCTGGGTCTAGTGGCCATGAAATAATCGCATATATGTATGTATCCTGCAACCCAGCCACTCAACGCTTTCCGCAGAGAGACGGTTTCTTGCAGAGCTACACAAAAAGAAATATTTTCTGTTTGGTTTCTATATTTTTGGTGATGTCTAGACCTATTTATATAACAAATAGCTGTCAAAACATATCAAACTTTTGAGTTAAGAATAACTAAATATTAGTAGCATTTTTATGCATGATTTAATTTGCTTAATAATAAGCTTAAATACTTTAATATTTAGTATGATTTTTAGCAGTGTACTTACACGACCGGCCCGCATGTTGCAGTTGAAAAGGAGGCGCGTGGAGAGCTCCGTGGTGTTGTCCGTGGGACAGGGGTCTCCCCTCAAGTACAGCAGCTCGGCGTAGGTGCGATTCCTTTGCGTCAGCGACACCAGGGGAAAGCCCATGCTCTGCGGAAAAGGAGGAAAAGAGGTGGCGACGGGGGATTAAATCAGCCTCGGCGAAAGCGAAATGTTTAACTTTATGTCTGAGATTGCGGCAAATAACTCGAAATCCCTGTCTGAGCCACGCACACGTTCCCCTGTCGCCTGGATCCTGCTGCTGGCCGTTGCAGCTTGTTGCTATCGTTGTCATCGTTGTCCAGGCCAACCAACATCGCATCAGTCGGATTCGGAGTGGAGTGGCCGGCACATCGATGCCATTATAACTGGCATGGCAGAGGGGCCGCCCGGACATGCTGGTCCGAGTCAGCACAAACGACAATTTAATGGATAGTTCAATGGCACTGGACACCCGACCAACGCGTGCTATACCAACTTTTAAGGAATTACTTTACTAAATATGGAGAAATAACTTCCTTAGAATATTCGAAATATCATAGGTTTAAGGCCTAGATAACTATAAAATACTAAAAAAGTAGGACACTCCTTACAAATTGAAAACCGCTTAAGAGAAATCTTAAATTAAAAGCCGAAATTCAGAATTATTTTGTTAGTGTGGGCTTATAAATATAAAAGTGTTTGGAAATAACTAAAAATTAAAAGAACAAAGTTATAGAACAAAATAGGGAAAATACTATGGGAAAAATACGAAAAAAAATACCATTTGGTGAGATTTTGGATATTGTAAATATATTTCTTTCTAAGTTTGAAAGACACCATAGACCTTTGGGGGCTCTGACCAGCTGGTCGCCTGTACAGCTGTTGCTGCCCTCGTCGATGGAGCACGCTAACTGCTACTATTGGCAATCAGGCAGCTTAAACGCTGCCAGCTATCCAACTAGCCGGCCAACGACGTGAGCTTAATGCGCAAAAAGCAGGGATGCCAGGACTTCGATGGAGGGGGTCCTCTGGAGGAGCGGGACGGCGGGGCAGAAGGCAAGTGCATTGGCGTTCGAGTGGCACAAGATTTATGCTCGGGTCAACAAGGTCGATGGCGGCAAGCGTTGCACATGTTGTCGTCTCATCTTAAACGTATTAGGAGGAGCAGGAGTTCCAGTTCCATGGGCAGTGCCAAGCTGCCGGCTCCGATCTCATTTCGTATGCAGCTCAGGCGATGTTTTAGCAGTTTGCTCTATTATTTATTGCTGGCCGTTTCACTGACCAGCCCGTGCCCGGTCCCGGTCCCTCCTACCCTTTGAAAATCCATTTGAAAATCAAAATCGCAGCTAATGCGCCATCAGCAAATACACAAGGAGATTGAGATAGGGCTGGGCTGGGATGGGATGGGATGGCGTCCCGACCTGACCTTCAGCCAGGCAGGCTCATTAGCAAGGAAATGGGTAAGCGGGGGTGTTGGTGGGATCTGAGGGGGCAATAGGGGACTTTGTCGGCGCCAGCTTACCGACTTAAAACACAGCAGAGCACGGCGCTGCTGCTGCTCGTCGGCAGTAAGTTTTCCCAGTAGCTCTGGCTGTGCAAAATTTATTGAAAAACTTTCTTATCGCATTTGAACAAGCGAGTAACTTCTCTGTATGTTTCCGTTTGCCAGTGTGCGTGCGCCTGGATATTGTGATTATTTTTTTTAAGTTTCGCAAAACTTTCCTCTCAGGGATAACAGAGAAAATACAAAAAACGAAAGAAAGGAAATACCAGCGACGACTGGCCAGCCAGACAGAAAGTAACTTAATTGTTTGCAGATACAAATAAATGAGTTGCACAACGAAAAAAAAAAGGAAAACAAGAAGCCAAACACACACAAAAGGACACAAGGCCAAGCTCACACAGCAAGGGACAGGAAAACAAGAAGAAAATCTTGACTTGATTGTTGGAAAATCTTTGGCCCGGCCAGGAAAACAAATCGAAAACTTTAATGCGCTGCTGGGGAGCGGCAAAGCGGCGGAAGATTAAAAGAACTGTTTCGGATTCTCAAAAGGATTTCAGGACACGACATTTATTTAGGTAGCTGGTTCTAATTAGTGGCGAGACCCGGGAGGTGGGGCCATCTTATCCCTCAAGTTATATCTCGTATTGTGGGGGAATGGTATTCGTTTCTGCTTAGATTCGAACTTGGGGTGGTCAGCAGAGGAAATGGCAAGAAATGATAAGGATAGGGATTAAAGGAATAGTGTTCCAATCTTAAAAGGATTTTGGTTCCTGAATTCTTTCAGTGGGATACTAATTTCTAAAGAAAAACCAGTTTCCTATCTCGATTTAACTATACAAAATAAATTCTCCTTTAAAGAGGATACTACTTAATCGTATATAAAACTATTCATCAAGATTTAAAGATTCTGAAATGATTGGGTTAAAAAGAAGTTATGAATATTAATAACAAGTTTGGTTTGGTTTCTAAAATATATACAAATAAAGTAACCGAATCAAAGAAATCATTTCAGTATCCTTTATACTTATACTTATACTTATAAGATTGATGAGTTGAACATATATAGTTTTTCTGCGGAGAAAAAAGTACAAGGCCCTGCTCGAACTAGAAAGCAATAAAGATTTCCGCAAGTTCAGCGATTCGCTAGCAACATGCCAGCGGACAAGGACTCCCGCAGGACCTTTGGAATGGGCGCCAGTGGGCGGGTCATCGGGCCTGCGGTCGCATTGACATTATAGCCGGGTCGAGAGCGAAGCTCACAGGAATCTAGCGAAACAACAATGGGCGGAGAGGCATGACACTGAGGGACAGGACAATAACTGGGATAACAATAAGGACAATGGCGGCGAGAGGAGCACAAGGACGACCGGGACGACGGGCAGGACGAGTTATACCCCGCATTGTGGACGGCTGCTGGCAAGGCATTCAGCTGTTTGCACAACAATTTGATCAATTTCATTATTAATCCGATTTGATGGGGCCAAGACCCCCATCGGCAGCCATTTTGACGATTTTGCGGTTATTGTCGGAAGTGCAAATGCAAATGCAAATGGAGATGCACCCACCGCAAGCTTGCTTGGGGGTAAAGCCCCATGGGAGTGGGGTTGCAGGGGGAAGTGGCCCGATTGCCATGCCAGTCACATGCCCGATGCCAAATTTGCACTGGCACAAGTCAAACGCCCCCATCGAGTTGACAATGGAGTCCCTGCATGCCAATGAATTGACTCCGACTCGCAGCAATCGAAGGCGAAATTCCCGGCAAAAATCAAACGTGTCGCTGATCCGGGCTTCCCTTAAGTCAAGCGCACCAGGCGACAAATGTCTGGAGTGCCAGTGCCTTAACCCCTTAAAGGCTACAGTTTATTTTTGGTGCTATTTAGCTTTAAGGTCATTCGGGAGAAACCCAACAATATATTATTATTCCTATTACTAATATTATTAGCTTATCAATAAAATAATAGAGTCTTAATTGTTTTACAAAGATGTCTATTTCAAGTTCTTTCTAAAAAAAGATATTTTAAAGTTAAGGTTGTTTTACCGGTATTAATAACAGTTTAAGATACAACAACTATTCCAAATTACTCCCATTAATCCCATTACCTATTCTTTTAACTACGATATTATTTAAAGAGAATCAAATAATTTAAACAAGGTATTTCTCATTTAATTCTTTTCTACTTGCCTTGAGGCACCATTAAAATAATGTATGATCTCTTCTCCATGCCATTACCTATCCGCAATTTTGGGACTCCTGAGCATAGTGGGTTAATGGAATACCCTTGGAGCCAGCAATGCTTCTTTCCATTGTAGCTGTTAGCCCGGGGATATGCAGTTGCAGCACATTAAAATATGTGCATGCGATAAAGGCTGAGGGGTGGGGCTGTGGGACGCGTTGCCAAGATGCCAATGCAGGCGACAACGTTCGACAACTGCCAATGAGTGGGCGTGGCCAGGGGGCTGGCAGGACAAGAAGAAGAGGCGGAGCAAGGACACCAAAAGGGGCGGGGCATATCGGGGGGCTGGGGTCCGCTCAAGTGCGCGTCAGCAGCTACGAGCAGCACATTTCCGTTTCCGCACACGAAAAGCTCTGAAAACGAAGCATTTTCAAAATGCAAAACGTGGTGCAAAATGTAAACAGGGTGGGAGGGACCCCCTACACAGGAAAAAAGATATTAAAATGAATATACTCTTGTACAACATTGTTGGTAAAGATAGGGTTAAATACTTGTACATTGCCTTGGCCTGGTTTTTCAGTTAATCGGTGGTGTATTTTCAACACAAAAATTCCTCAGCATATGCTTACCATAATTTCCACAAATCATAAATAGCCGAAACCATTTAATAGTGGACTATATGTAGGATAGTAAATGCCTGTGTTCACTTTGAACATTTTAGTACTCTTATTAATCTACCCAACGGACTATTTTTATAGGTTTTTCTTCCTGTGACTCACGGCCACAGTTAGCGGAGGCTACAAAAATAAAGCAATAGAATTTTTATAAAAATATATTTGCCATGACTGCGTTATTTCTAGGCCAACGGCATGAAAACAAAGCCGATGGCACTTTAAGCCGCCACCCACTTGGAGCCACATGGAGAGCGCAACCTCCCAGCCTCCCATCATCCCCTCGAACCAAAGCCCCGCCAACGGAAATGCTTTACAGAGCACGTCGCCGGTAGGCACACCCCTTTGCCCCATAGCCACCCCTCACACACATGGAAGCTGCTGGCCGCTAAAAGCTGTTTTTACAGATATTTTACCCCCACCACCTACCACCGCCCACCAGCCGCATTTTGCCATTTCCTTCCGTTCCGTTTCGTTACGTAGCGCGACGTTACGTTGACTGACCTTACGTTATGTTCACATATTTCACTCGCGTGCTGCCAGCCACAAAACTGGGACCCCCTGCTGCCATTAGGACCAGAGGCGGCTCCAAAAAAATGTCTAAAAGGGGCCTTAAAAAATATTAAAAGAAAAATATGATAGTCCCTTTAACGACGGATCTAGATATATTCAGTACCAGTTCTCTATAATTTCTTTAATGGCAATGAACTTGTTTTTTGACACATAAGACCAAATTTTAATACAAAAATTATAATACCATAATTTTTTAAATGATTTATCACATTTTAATAGCACTTACTGGGAAAAGTATTCAGTATTTTAACAAAAATAATAAGATAAACCCATTTCTATAGAGAATTCAAGTGTGCAAGAACTTGAACCCAAGTTATACTTTGTGGTATCCAGTAATTAAAACATGTGGATTTTCCCCATGGGGAGGGCGTTTATGACCCCCAAGAACCCCCTCTGCGTCCACCCCTGCCCTGCCGGCAACTTAACTGCCTTCTATCCCTACTTTCCGCTCCCAACTCCAGCGCATTGCCATTTCCAACGCGTACGTGCTTATTTTTTAGCAGCTTGAACAATGTTTTTGCTCCCGGGAAATTTGTGCAGCTTGTGATAAAAGTTGGAGCCGGAAGGTGTCCGGGCGAGGGGTCGGAGGCGACGAGGTCGACATTTCGGGCCTGGCATACGGAAAATACACTGGGAGGGACGAGCGATTGCCTCCCCTTGGCATGCATCCATTGTCGCATGCAATTATTGTGCTGATTGAAGTGGGGCGAGTGCGGTTGGCGGGGCAGCTCGGCGGGGAGCCCTATAATTCATCCAACTTTCACAGCAAAGACGGAAGACGACCTGGCACTAAGCCGAAAGCCAAGCGGCTAAGAGCCGCGAAGGACACATCATCGAGGTGGCATGCGAACAAAAACTAAACTGAATTCGCTGTGAAAATAATATGGTTCTTTGGTTCCTCTTTATAATATATGATTATAGTACATGGCTATTCCTCACAGCAAACTAAGTAACATCAAAGGAATAGCTCACATATCTTTATAACACTCTGCAGCCCAAAGAGAATTAGTAGAACACCCCAGATTAAATCTGTAAAGGACCCTTTTTTCTATACATGTGTGTAATGGTTTTAAGGCAGAATGTATGAATTATTGAATCCCAGAAAATCCCCTCCAATTATCTCGTTCATTTGCAAAGATTTTAGGGGCAGCAGCAAAGGGGTGGATTTTTTTCGACCATTTTGTGGTCCTGGCAGAAATCTCGTTTCAAGCAAATTTCATAGCATACTTTTGTGGGCTTAAGTATTTAGGCGCCGAAAACCCCACTGAGTTGGACAGCTGGACTTTTGGACCGACCACACGCTCAGCGAGGAGATTTTTGGCATTAGACAACTTTTGGCCGCTGTCAACGGCAGACAGTGTGAGTCCGAGTGCGAATGCCCAGTCCCCAGGTCCCCGGCCGGAGGTTCCTCTTAATGAAGCAAGCAAATCCACTGGTCAGTCCCTTGAGTTCCCCCAGAATTCTGGTTTGGCCTGCTCGGGGTTTTTTCTCCGCTGCTGTGATGTGGGCGAGGCGAGGCTTAGCAATTAGATTGCTGCATATTTAATGCATGGATGGCGCCACAATTTCGGGCATTCGACCAAAAGGCCACAGCCATATTGAGGCGTTTATGAGGTGGAAAGACGGAAATGAGGGGCGCAGAGACGTAAATTACGAGTGATCCCCGGGCGTCCACTCATAGGTTATGTGCATGCAAAGAGTTTTAAGCACATAAGCGGCTTTCTTTCACGTGGCCCGCCCTTTGAGGGGATTTTTTGGACGGCAATACCACAATTACGGGCAGAATTTTAACTCTTAGGATGCCTATTTTGCAGAAAATTATACGTTTTTAGGTGCCTAATTACAGTTTAAGGTAGAAAATAATGTTAGGAAATAAGAGATTAGAGAGAGATTATAGCTTTGATTATAGAAATGTATTAAGATACGCAATTATTTCCTACTAAACTAAAGGGTAAATATTTTCAGAAAGGACACATGTAGGGTGCAAAAATTGCAACGCACTCCTAATATTTCACCCCCAGGTGTAATAATGTGTTATAACATTATATGTTTATATAAATATGATGATAAGATGACATGCATTTAGGTTATTAGTTAATATTACTTAGAATACCCCTAGTATCTTGCCCCCGGCTGTATATGCATGCATGGATATGGATTTCCGGGTGGTACTTACACGCTCCTCCTCGGGGGCGCCGCTGGCCGTCACTTTGGCCATGCAGGCAGCAGATCCGCCGGCACAGCCTAATTGGTATTTGGGCACTAATGGTCGGCACACATTCAAAAAGAACTGCGAAGAAATAAGAGGGCGAAGGGAGAGCCGGACCGAGTCCGGGTTGAGTTGAGTGGCAAAGACAAAAGCCAGCAAATTACGGCCTGGTTTTGGGATGGCTTGCTGCTGGGTCCTCTGTCTGTGGGGAAATCAGGCAGTACAAGGACTCACCTTGGTCGTCTTGGGCACCAGGTGCTCCAGGCTGGCCGGCAGCTCCACTCTGGCCTCGTAGTTGTCGGTGGCGCTAATCAATGGCGTTAGGTCGATCAGCTCGTCGCCACTGCTGCCCAGGCCATCGGTGGTGTGGTCCACATAGACGCTGGCCTTGCATTTAATCGGCTCCCGGCAGGCAAGCGGCGTCTGGTATTGGATCAACAGCTGACAATTGGAGTCCTCGATTATTTTCAAAGAGTCGCCACCAGCGGCGGGGCCAGCACTGTTGGCCCCATTGTCCTTCGTGGCATTGTTCGCGCAGACAAACTCGATTTTCGTCGACCAGCGCCGGATGCCCGAGTCTGCGGAGCACTCGGCACCATCCTCGTACAGCAAATACAGGGAGCCGGTCTGATTGAATCGCAGCTGCGAGTTGGAGTTGCCCAGGCTGATGGTCGTGGAATTCTGCTCGTAGCAGGCGCCTGCAAGTGAACGGGAAGCGGGCAGGATCAATTGAGTGCTCCACGGCCACGGCACGGGCGCCAAGTGCCAAAAAGTCGGCAAGAAAAACAGGCACCATCGCAAAGGCAAACAAAACACGAACATGGCCGGCAAATCCTGGCCAGAAAAACCCTAGCCATTCACCGACCCCACTCAAAACAATTTTGTGGGTCTGTTATTAGTTAAAAAGAATGATTTAAAATATTTAAATATTTGTATAACCTTGCAGAGTGTATAATGATTTGACTTTCCTTTTTTGGATTTTTTTGGGTGGAAAACTTTAGTTTTTTGGCGAAAAATCTACATTTTTGTTTACCTCTATCGGTGCAACTTGGTCAAAAATTGTTCAAAACCTAAAAGAAGCACTGTTTCACACAGCTAACGAACTAGACTATTGATCGCAGTCATTTTCTGACTGAATCTGTAAACTTTATATTTTCTCGAATTTTTACTTATTTTGCCAGGGGTAGCACCGTCTTTTTTTGCGAAAATGGGTCAAAAATAAAATTTTTTAGGTGTGAATGTCAGTTGATTGGAATTTTTTCTACGAGTTTAACAAGGTATGACATTCCATATATGGATTGGTACTTTTACTTTTTTGCCCAAAATACTGATCTTTTTTTGTGAAAAATAGGGTTCTCAGTTTTTTGTCGAAAATTTGATTTTTTACTTAGTTGTTTTTGCTATAACATGGTCAAAAATGTCGGGAATCCTAAGATATGCACTGTTTTGGACAGCTAACAAGCTAAATAAATGACAGCAGTCGTTTTCTGGCTGATTCTGTAAACTTTAAATTTTTGCAAATTTTCACTTTTTTTGCAAGGGGTAGCATCGTCTTTTTTTGCAAAAATAGGTCAAAAATAAAATTTTTTAGGTGTGAATGCCAGTTGATAGGAAATTTCAATACGAGTTCAACGAAGTATGACACTCCATTATTGGATCAATACTTTTATTGTTTCGCCCAAAATACTGTATTTTACGTGTCTGAAGAATTCGCGTTTTGAGTAAGGAGTCAGCAATATCCCAGGACTATATGTCATCATTAGATAAAATGATTTCTACTAATAACATAAACCGGTTCAAAACTGAGTCGCAAAAGGAACACAATCCTTTTCCAGAGTGCACTTTTGGGACCAGGACTTCCACGTCCTGCAAATGAAGCGTTGCTCGCCGGGAACAGGAATAGGGATAACACGAAACGGCAGCAGAAGTGACTGAACATCAAAGGCGAAATTAATTGTTCTCGTTGTTTGTCAACTTGCAAGGCGGATTTTTTGCCCAGCCCCAGCCCTGCCCCAATGTCCAAGCAATCGGAATGCTCTTAGAGCCGCCTCCTGCCAGGCACAACCAGTGTTCCGGAGTGGCATCAAGCCAGAATGGACACGGGCACGCATCAGTGCCTCCATGCATAAGTGCCAGCAAATTTAAATCGATTCAAAGAGGATGTCCCCCTCCGAATTTAAGATTTAATTGCCCAAAAATAACATTAAGTTGCTTGGAGAGCTAAAAGCGTCCTGACAACTCAATTTTATGGGAATAAACAGAGTATCTGCTCCTTGCCCTGCAGTTGTCGTCCTTGGCTCCTCCCTTTTCAATCTTCCATTTCACTTGCAAGCCAACAATTTTGAGCAATGTCACTCACATTTGCCGGATTTTGATTGAGCGCCCTAGAGCAGACAGCATTGTGATTGTGATTTGACTGGAGTATGGTAATTTCAGAGTCCCCCAACCGACTGCCCGGCACACTCCTGCTGCCTCCACACACATTTTTATACTTTATTGCAGACATCGGACAAACATCCAGGCACACACAACCCTGCGCACACACACGGGCAGGGGCAGGATCAAGAGCCATGACCAACAATCCAACGACGAGGAAATAACAAAAAACGATGAGCAAAAAAGACCAATTGAGGTGGCTTTTGGCAAATCGAAAAAGAAATCGACTGTCAACTAAATTGATAAATGACATTGTGGGTCTGCGTGACAATCTATGCACGGCTGTATGGCCAAGTGTAAGCATGTAGGGCCGCAAACAGCACTTTCCGATGTCCTGTGGAAGCATGCAATTGAATTTAGGAGACCACAAGCTGACGTCCTCCAAGGCTTTGTTTCCACAGCCAGGCTCAGCGTAAAGTAACCAAAGAAGAGGGTAAAAGCAAAGGACTTTAGTTATATAAAACCCACTCAAAACTAAGAGACAATGCCTAGCGAATTCCTGTTAAGATTTCTAATCATTTCATTTGAAAATATATTATTTTTTGGTAAGAAAATCATATATTACCTTATGTTTAAAGATCTAGTTAGCTAATTATATTTAATATATTTAAAAAGCATTGTTTGCCATGGTATATCATTTTAGATACCTATTGGTATATCATATATAATATTATTTGCTTAAAGAGGTTAAAGAGCTTGTTCTTGGGACATGGAACATATATTTATGGACCCCTTTGAGCTATTGTTTCGACCGCAGCTGTGTTGTACATCCGGTCCTCTTGTACACACACCTTGGGTGAAAATCATTTCCTTGTCAAGATTATCCAACGAGATTGACCTGGTCACCAAACACCGAGTGCCAGCCCCGTAAATTGAATCCCAATGCAATCTCGGCTCAAAGCAGCCCTCGGGCCTCGCATTGCGGTCATGAAACAAAACATTGTTTAAATTCCGCCCACTTCTGAGAAGGGTTAAATATAAGGAGCTGACTTTGTGGCATTGATAAGGCGAGTGGCAACAACGGTATGCCGCAAAATATTTCCGGGCCTGCGAAAGCGTGGGCAGCCCTGCACAAATGGTTAAGAAAACCGGGGGCCAAATTGAATTTCAATAAGAAAACATCAGAAACAAAGGCGAAGGCAAAAGGGCCCGAGTAAACCCTAAAAACATTGGCCAGCAGCTGGAGGGGGGGCACAAAAACCGGGCAGAAGCGAGAAAAACAAATATAAAACGATTTAGTAGCTGCCTGATGCCACTTTGGATGGCGCATCCAGGCCAAACAGCTGCCGGCAAGTGTTAGTTACGGCAGGAGGAGCCGGGAATGGATGGTGGGTTCGGTTTTTGTCCACTCCGGGCCAAATTGAATCTGCCCACCAGCAGCAGCAGCGCCAACACAAATAACCCAGGAAAACCGGGCAGCCTGGAGGCCCCACATAAAAAGGAGTAAAATACGAAAACAATAAAAACAGCAAATTGAAATTATAAACAAAGCAGCAGCAGCTCAAGAAAAACAACAAGCGCAAAAGTGCTGTGCCATTGGAATTTGATATTCTCCAGATTTCAACGAAATATGGCAAGATTATCTTATGCTGGCTAACGCAAGTTTTATTCACACAGTAAAAACAAGATGAAAAATCTATTTTAAAAGAAAAACTTTAAGTTTGGATAGAATTTCAAACAAGACTCTTATAAGTTTGTTGCTTAAGAAGATAAAATATTTATATACAAAAAAAAAACCATCAAAACCCCACCTTTTAAGCCGAAATAAAGCCCTTTATGAACAGTAAACTAAATTTGCTTTGGCAATTATTTTGACAAGGTGCAATTAAATGAAGCCTACGCCTGATCGTATCATACGGTGCCAGACGTACCAGTATGGCCAAAGAATCCCCCGCAGCTGTCCTCAAAAATGCAATTTGCCGGGCCCACCATAAATAAATATAAAATGCAGAACGAAAACGCAAATGAAAATTACACAAAATGACAGGGAAACGCATGCTGCATAAGCAATTAACAGCAGTAGTTGGGGGCGGGATTTTATATGTGCATGCAGGGGAAGGGGGTCTTCCGGGCGGATTTGGTGGCGCATGGGGGCGTGGCCATAACTCAATTGCAGGCCGAGTGGGCCAGGGCCAAAGGCCCCTGCCAAATGCCTTCAAATATTGAATTCAGCTATGCAAACCAGGAGATTTTAATGCCCCATCCGAGGGATGAGATGCAGATGCAGTTGGGGCAGGAGGAGGAGGAGGAGGTGGCTGTGGGGATGGGGTGGCGGCAATATGCCGTCTGCCAGTGTCAGCTGGGCGCCAAACAGCGAACTTGCAACGCAGTGTGGGTGCACTGGGAAAAAGTATCCCACATCTATGCCAAGAACATCTGTTTTCAAATGAAAAAAATCTTTTTTTCTGTTTTTTTTTAGACAAATTTCTTCACACAATAATATTTCTTATTAATTTAAAAACATAACATATATACAGATATTTTTCTCTCAGTGCAGATGAGCGCCAGCTTGTTTACAAAGCGCTAGCATGTCCTGCGCCCCACTTTCGCGCATGTGTGTGCTGTGTCTGCTATTTGCCTAACAAATGAAAATTTCATGTAGGTCCCTGCCTCATGGCCTGGACATCAGTTTGGCAAAGGGGAGCACACACTTATTTATTTGTTTAGGCCCGCCAGTGGGCCATGATAGCTCCCCGTGCCAGCACAGCGCTCTATTCGCGGGCGAGAGAGAGCCAGCCAACCGAAAAGGACGCGCCAACGGATATGCGTCTGCAGTCAACTACGAATGCAGGACACCCAGGACAACGGTGACGCCCAGGACGCCCAGAGCGAACACCCAGATACACAGCCCGCGCCGCGTGAGCCGCTGCTCCATGGATACCAGTTAGCAGATACCATTTACCAGCTACCAAATACGAGACACGTTTCGCTTGCCAACGGCCCGCATCAGGAAAAGTTGTTATTTGCCATGGCCAACCGTGCCCCGTGTTGATGCAGCGCATACAAGGCAAATAAATAGAAAAATATCAAAGCTGCGGATATGTTGGCATTATATGCTGTACGGCATAAGATTATGCGCTGCACAGGCGGCAGAGCAAACCATATGCTGATTTTTTAGGAACTAGAGCTTTAGAGCTAAATAAGTAAAGGATATAGTAGGTAAAAATAAATTTAAATGCTTTAAAATACATTTTAAAAAACATAAATATTTATATCATACGCCAAAATGTTGCATGTTTAAGCCCTACTCAATATATATATCAATAAATAAATGGAAAAAGTTATTAAAGACTATAAATTTCAACATCCAAATTAAGTTATTCATAAATTGAAATGTTAAGTCATGTATGTTTAAAAGGACTCTACATTCATATCATCCGTGAAAATAGAGCAAGTTAATCCCCTGCCAAAAAAAGAGTACATAGATCAGGAACGTTAAGGTACATATTATTTTTAAATAGATACTATATAATCAAGGACCATACTATAACATTCCGTGTAATGATTTTAAAATATATAGCTTATTTTAAGAAAAAACATCAAAAAACATAAATTTTATAATATCTTCTCAGTAATCGTTCCTCCCTGCTTTCAAATGATAGCAATGTAATTCCAAAGAAATTATTATTAATTTTTTCCAAGGACCTAATACACTCATACCTAATACACTTAATACACTTATACAAAAAGAGAGTAGCATCACCAGGCCATCGCCAACGTTTACCTAACCATTGACGTCAAAAAATGTAAATTGAATTTTCACGTGCAGCCAGAGGACGGCCGTGCTGGGGGATGGGCGCGGGCTAATGGTCTGACCAACACACAGGCGGACTCGTAAATTATGTAAATATATGACGGACCACATCACAGATCTAAATCATTACCATCACGGCCCGGCCTTTACAACGGCCAAGTGTGGGCGAGTTTGCATACATGGACACATGTAGAGGGACCTACAACTAGCCACTCGTGTGCGCTTTAATGGAAACCGGATGAAATGGTCAACACTTGACCGGGCCCCTGACCATTTTTCCAGCATTCCTCTCCGGTTGCCAAGACGATTATGGCGCTGAGGGCCATGAGGGCCACTCGAGCGGAAGAGCAATAAAAAATCATTAATCCCGGCACAACAAGAGTCCTCGAGACGCAAGGGTTTTAAAGCTTTAGCCGGTGGTCAAGGGGGGCTTCCCTAAACTTTTGCGCGTGAAGCCCCGATTTTAACTACGACTCTCTTATGGCCAGTAAGTTTTGCATCGGCACTTAAAGTCTAGATTAATATTTGAGTGCGCAAACGGTCGACTCACCGCCATTCTCCTGGCAGGGCGTCCCAGCATGGGCGCACACAGCAATTGTATAGTTCCGGCCATCCTTAACCAAAGTGCGTGCTGGCTTCTTGCTAAGCGCACTGAGATCCAGCCTGTGGAGGGAGTTAAGGGGGAATCATTACAGCACACAGTAGAAATGAGATGGACCCACTCACAGCTCATTGGTGGCGGTGAAAGCCGTGCAGGGCTCGAGATCATTGCAGGCCAAGGGCGTCACAAAGTTGAACTGGTAGGTGCAGGAATCGGCTCCCAGACCCGCGAATTCGGGATGGGCATTCTGTTAGGGAAATGCGATTAGTTCTTGGCATGCCACCAAGCTCATAAGCCTCAAAAACACAAAGCTACTCACCCTTATGAACTTGTCACAGCTAAAGTATATCACGCTGGTGTAGTTGGCGCTGGAGTTCTTGGCACAGGGCGTTGGCGACTCGTGCCGGAGCAGCAGCTGCCCCCTCTCCACCACTGGGCGCGATTGCACATTGCCGAAGTTGATGAATCTATGGGAATCCATTTGACTAATATAACTCGATTTATACTAGTTAAATGAATACCCACCGTTCCTTTGGGCTGCTCGCCTTGGGATTATACAGACAAATGCTGCTGCCGGGGGGACACATGCTGTTCTCCCCGTAAAGCACCGGCTTGCACACGTTGATCAAGAAGAAGGCATCCTGGCGATTGCTTGTTCGGTAGTTACTATCACTCAGGGGCATCAGATCGAAGGTTCCATTCGATTTGGTGTCCCGCACACTGCAACTGTTGGACTGCAGGGCATCGGGAATGGCGAGGCAGGCCAGTGGGGTCTCGTAGGAGATGTAGAAAGAGCAGGCATCGTTGGCCTAGAAGAAATAAGGATATATATTACATAAAAAACTAACTAGGCAGTTCATTTCAAGCCTTACGTAAGGCGTTATGTGCATGGGCTGGGCATCCAGAGTATAGTCGCAGCTGAGCATCACATGGAGCTGGTAGTTGGGATTGCTGGCAGTGCCATTATCACATTTCGCTCCGCCCTTGTACTCCAGATACATCTTGCCATTGTTGTAGAACAACTCGTGTTGGCGACCTAAGAGAAAGTGGTGTTTAAAAGGGAGATATTTGAATGTTTCACCTAAACCAACCTATTATGTAGTCCTTTCCCTGTTTCTTAAGGCAGGCTGCAACATTGCTTTCGCCGTTGCAGGTTCTTGAGAGGTTACCGCAGATGTTGAACTCGAACTTGTCGCCGCCGTTGCTCACGCTTTCCACCACGTGAGCCAAGTCCGAGCGAAGGCCACTGAAGTCGAAGGTGCTGCCATAGATGGGCTCCTTGATTTTGCATTCCTGCGTGGAAAATTTCTACGGGGAAAAATAAGCAAGTAAATTATAAGGTCTCCGTTGGAAAGAATTACAATTTTAAAAATATTGGAATAAAAAATAAATTAGCAAACAATTATTCTCTTAAATGAAAGATTAAAAAAAAAATTTAATAATGAAAAAAGCAAATAGGTAATCGTTATTATTATTTAAAATGTTCAATTGATGAACATTTTAAAACTGTTGGAAATAATTTTAAGAAAATACTAGCAAGTGTAGTGTGTTAATTGAAGTTCATTATAATTATATAATTTCATATCATAATATTTTTTAAAAACTAGTTTACTTGTGTTAGAGCTTGAACTTTTTAAGCAATTAACTATTTTTTGTATGGGTATTTATGGTTTTGCGCACCTTTAAAAGTAGTTAAATATAAATATGTTTAGATGAATGTATACCTTTTTTAGGTATGCCACTAGAGTTTGTGGAAATGTTTTTCCTCAATTTAACGGACAAAGAAATTTTTTTTGTTATTTTTTAAAGAACGTTTTGTTCTCTTATCGCACTTTTATGGGACTAATTGGTTTCTTAGCCATTTGAAAATTCAGGCAACAAAGGCTGAAAAGTGATAAGCGAGTGGAAGACATGCAACTGGAAGGCCAGAAACGGGGTCTGGGGCAAATGGCAACAAGTGCGCAGTGGAAGCAGGCAACCTTGAAAATTCCGCCCACCGCTCAGAGGCCACCCACTGCCACCCAAAAACCGCCCACTTACCAGCTGATCAACTGCGTCAGCGGCGAAGCTCTCGCCGCAGCAGAAAAGCAGTAAAATTAGGGAAATCCAATGATGAAAACGCATCTGCGGGAAAGTGAATGTTTAAATTAACAGTTAAAAGTGAATTTCACAATCTGGAAAGCTGCCACCCACCTGGCGAAAAGTCTCCTGCGTGGGAGCTGCGCAGTCCTTGGGCAAACTGCAACGCATTTTGTGGTCACCTGCAGGCTCTGGAAAGTGGGCACAGGATGAGTCAAAGCACCGACAACCGTCTGCAGTTTGTTTATGACTGATTATTACTAATGCTCCTCGAAGATTATCACATTTTTAGCGCACACAAAGCAATTCGACTTCGCTTATCACCAGTTAACTGTTTATTTTGGGAGAGCGAGCCAAGTTGTTATTGCTGTGCCAATCGGCTCTCTGCTTCGATTTTTCAACGGCACTTCGCAGGTAGGCCGCTTCTTCCTCTTCGTCGCGCGCAGCACAACAAACAAGCGGCCAATAACGACGCAGTTGCACGAACCGAATTATGCCGGGGGTAAACAAAGTGCCATAATAGCAGCTGTCGTCTATGATTACACTCAGTACACCTTTTACTTTTATTTTGCGGCTAATTACCTGGCGAAAACAGTGCCAATCGGAACTGTTATTTCACGTTGACAGGGGAATGGCAGCGGCTGGCAAGAAGAGGAGTGCTCTGCGGTGTGGTAGCACTGGCCCAGCAGCTGTTGCGCTTTTGGGTTATTTTTATTTGATTTAAATACAATTCACTCTGCATCTTATACAACTCACTTGTCTTTATTGCATTACTTTATATTATTTTGTTTATGTTTTGTTTATATTTGGAGTTGAATAATTTTAAATTTTAACTTTTCCCGCCTTTTCGAACCACGCTGTCAGGTGAATGGCAACCACTCAAGCCGGCTATGTGGACACACTGTTCTGGAAAACAGCTGTTGCGCTTGCAAAAACTGCATTTATTTTGTTATTAATATATTTAACCCATTTCGCGATGGCCGCCAACATAGCCGCCGCAGCCGCAGCTGCCCAGGAGGTCGACCCCGTGCTGAAGAAGGCCATCAAGCTGCTGCACTCCAGCAATCCCACCTCGGCGGCCGAGCTGCGTCTGCTCTTCGACGAGGCCCTGAAATCGCGGTTTGGCCCCGAGAAGAGTTTGACCAACAACATGAGCCCGCGCATGCTGGAGGACGAGGCCAACTTCCCGGGCCGGGCGGCCACGCCCCCCCAGCAGCCCATCAACACGGACGAGATCATCAATTTGACCAACTCGCCGGACAAGGAGCCCTCCGATTCGGTGGACACCATTGCGGACTCGGACGATGGCCTGAGTGCCGTGGGAATTGTTAACACCGGGGACACCGGCGACTTTGGCGACCTCAACTGCTGTGTGTGCGGCGAAATGGTCATCAGGGCCACCAACCGGCTGATCGAGTGCTCCAAGTGCGGCGCCATGTACCACCAGGAGTGCCACAAGCCCCCCATCACCAACGAGGAGGCGGCCGACGACCAGGAGCAGAACTGGCAGTGCGACACGTGCTGCAACAAGCCGACGACCAGCGGTGGCAGGGCCACGTCCTCGGCGGCGCCGGTGACGCCCTCCGTCTTCATTGCGGACGAGCCCATGCCGCTGACCAGCAAGGCCAAGTCCTCGGCGGCCTCGTCGCGCTCCTCCAACTCGTCCAACTCCTCGTCGCCCTTCTACAGGCCGGAGCCCAGCAGCTCCACCAATGCCAGCAGCAGTAGCAGCAGCAAGCACGGCCACAAGTCCTCCTCTTCGTCCTCCTCCAAGTCGCACAAGGAGGAGCGACCGTCCAAGTCAACGGCGGCTCCTTCACTGAGTGCCATCGGCGGCCTGGAGAAGCACAGCAGCAGTGGCAGCGGCACCTCGTCCTCGCGCCGCAGCAGCTCCAAGTCCAGCTCCAAGAACAGTTCCACCAAGCACCACGAAAGCAGCGGCAGCAGCAAGCGCAGATCGAAGCAGTAATTGGGAGCTCCATATGATTAAGTAGAAAGTGTAGGTCAAAGGTTTTTAGGTTTTTATTGAATTCTTTGATTTCTTTACATATACTCCTATTTTCCGCCGATGTGCATTTCTTTTATACATTTTACGCTCCAAGTGCGGCAAAACTCGTAACGAATATGCATAAATGTATAGACAGATAAACTAAGAGCTAACATAGGTAATGAATAAAACTCAATATGTAAGAAAACGTGGAAAAATAATAATGAGCGCTTTTATTCAAAGAGTTGGTAATGTAAAAATATAATAAACAAGTGCTGCCGGCCTAGCGCTGGTACTTTCGCACGGTGACGGCCGGTGTGCGCGGACTGCGGCCGGAGGAAGTGGAATCGCCCTCGTCGTTCACCTTGCGCAGATTCACTCGGGTCACGGGGGAGCCGCTCTCCTCCTTTAAACTGGAGGCCAGGCTGCGCGATGAGGGTGTTCTTGACTCAACCGTTGTCGGCTTTTCCTTATCCGCCTTCTTCTTGCGCTTGACATTAACAATCACATTGGCGTCCATACTGACGTCCAGCTCGAAGTTGAACTCGTAGGTCTTGTTGGAACGCGGCTGTGGAGTCAGATCGTCGTTGACCACGGTCTTGCCACCGGGGCGACCTCGCAGGGAAATTGATGGACTGAAATTGATCTTGGCACTGGCACTGGGCGTCTTAAGCCTCGCTGCCGTGGGCGTTTGGGGCTTGGGACTGGCCTTCGGCGTTCCCCTTAGCTTGGGGCTGGCCTTGGGTGTGTCCCTCGGCCTGGGAGTGGACCTGGGCTCAGTCTTGACGCGCTTCTGGCTGGGTGGCGTGCTTTCTGCGGCCGCGGCAGGAGCAGCTCGCTTCAGGGGCGAAACTTTTACGTTTTTAACTGCCGGTGAAGCCTTTTTAGCTGCTGGTGAAACCTTTTTAGCTGCCTTCTTGCGAGGAGCCTTCTCTTCCTCCTCCTCCTCTTCTTCGCTGGCGGGAATTTCCTCCTCCAGAGAAGAGTTCACTGCAGGAGACTCCTTCTTCAACGCCCTCTTGCCTGCTGCCGCCTTGCTCGTTCCTGGTGGACTGTGGTTATTGTTGCTGCTCGTCTGTGGCTTCAGCTTGAAGTCCAGATCCCCGATGTTTGGAATTTTTAACTGTTTGAGGGCACTGGAGAACATACTGCGACACTTGTCGTAGTCTGGCTCCTGGATGTGCGTTAACTTGGAGACGTATTTCATGAAATCCCCAATAGCAGCGGGCACTCCCTTGGGGAACAGCGCCTTCAGGCTCTCTCCCACGTTCTCCATAAAGGCTTCCTTGGCCTTCTGAACTTTGGGGGGCGCCGCAAGAAGCTTCTGCGTGACCCAGGGCAGCTCCACGCCCAGCCACTCGATAAGATTATAGCCGAGAATCTCCAGATCAGACCTTCTGGTGGGCACACCCAAGTGGGCGTCCCTGGATGTGTACTCAATGGTGCCATTGTGCATTTTCTTGGGATCCGGCTTGAACTCCCCTGTGACGTAGTGCGAGGCCAGACCGAAATCCACCAGGTAGGCCTGCGCGGCGCCGCCTTTTCCCAGGCCCAACAGGATGTTGGCCGCCTTGAGATCGGCGTGAATGTAGCCAGTGCCGTGCATGTACTGATAGACGTCCAGCATCTGGATGGCCAGCCGGTAGACAGTGCCCTCGGGCAGTCGCTTGCCGTTCTGCGCCAGGAACTTGGAGATGTCACTGCCATAGCGCGGCATCACTATAAATCGATGCTTTTCTCCATTGACCTCCACGGAGCCGTTGGCCAGGATGTAGGGCATGCCCAGGGACTTCATGCCGTGCTTCTGCTTGAACTTTTTGATGTCGTCCTGCTTGGCGTTGCGCAGGTAGAAGTGCATCTCCACGAAGAGCGGGCCATTGGCATGGGGCTCCTGAAAAAAAGGGATGTAGAAAGGAAGCTCTGAGGAGGAAAGCGGGTCTACCACTCACGCATTTAACCACTGCATCGTAGTCCTTCTGGCCGACCTTGCAGGCGGCGTAGATCTCGCCGAATCCTCCCACTCCGATCGAGGGTCCGATGCGCCACTGGCCCTTGGCCAAATCGTTGAAGATCGTGCCCTCCGGCACCTTCTCCGGCATGGCGTACAGCTTGCTCTTGGCCTTCTTGGCCGGCACCGCCTTTTTGGCCGGCGCAGCGGCTTTCGGCTTGGCTACACGCGGCATTTTCTGGACTGGAGCGAGGTTAAATCGTGGCCAAGTAGAAAATTCGCAAATTCCGCTCGATGCCGGGCGCCAGGGTTGCCACTCGGCGCAATGAGAAGCGTCCTGCAGGGTTGACAGCTGCCAGCAGGGATAATGAGGGACAACTCTTTAAATGTTTAATAGATTTCTGAATTTAAGTTCATAGCCTGTAAAATAATACTTTTGCGCGCTATATTTATTTCAAAAGAAAAAATAAGAAACATTTTTCTTGTAATATATGTCATTACAACTAAAATTCTATTTTAAATTCTATCAAAAAAGGATAAAAGTAACTGTGTAAACTTTTAAAAACGTTGAATACCATTTTATTATTAAACTAAATTTTTAAAATTTGAAAACATATTTCCCCCGCTCTACCGATGGTTGACGATGATTTCCGACACCTGGCAACCCTGCAGGCTGGCGCCATTTGAAAAAGGTGTCCAAATTTAGCCTATCCAGTGCGCGGTCACACTACGCTGACGGCGTCTTTTTTCACGAAAAAATTTCGAGTGTCGAGGAACAATTCCGCAGAAACATCCGCACGCTCCGGTTCCTTGTTGCAATCAAACAATCATTCCCATCGCGGCAGAAGCAATCGCAGTGCCCAGAGCATTTCGCAAGCGCAGTTAGCACAGGCAGCAGCAAAAAATCGATTAAACTGAAATGGTAACTTTCGGCTCGGCGTATTTTGAGCGGCAGCGCAGCTCGCTTTTCGCAGTGCGCGTGCCCCCCGCGAATTAAATATTGATGCCCCAGTGGTGGCGCTGCTTTGGCCAGCCTGGCCACCGCCAGCAGCACATCCTCCCGAGAGGCGCCCGGAAAAAACGGCGGGATTGTTATTGTGCTGCTGGGGGCGATCGGCCGTAACCTCACAAAGGGCAGCGGTGCCACCATTTTGTGTTTGGCACGGCTTGTGTTTTTCGGCTTCTCCGTGCTAAAACGATGACTCTGTGTTCTCTTCGCAGGCTGGCGGCAAGGCAGGCAAGGATTCAGGAAAGGCCAAGGCGAAGGCGGTGTCGCGATCGGCGCGCGCGGGTCTCCAGGTGAGTTTCCAATGGGTCGTCTGTACCTCCGTTTTGGCGCCTTTTCGGTACTCACCTCGCCAGCGAGCATATTCCACCACGTATTTATAAACAGGGTGACTGCGCTCTCCGCAGCTCGTGGAGTGGCGTCGGGAGAGGGGGATAAAAACATAAACAAGCCGCTAATTAATCTCCTTTCTGCACACTCGCACACTCGCAGTTCCCCGTGGGCCGCATCCATCGTCATCTCAAGAGCCGCACCACATCCCACGGACGCGTCGGAGCCACCGCAGCCGTCTACTCCGCTGCCATATTGGAATACCTGACCGCCGAGGTGAGTGCGCCCGCCGACTTTCCCGCTTTTCCGAGTTGGAGCGTTGCAGCGGTACTTTTCCCGCTCCAATGGGAAATTTCCGTTCCTAATTGCCACTTTTAGGGAAATATTGGAAATAATCCCAGGACTTTTGTGTACAGTTATTTGGTTTTAAATTCCTACTTATTTTTTATTTAATTTAATTAAGTTTAAATTAAATAACTGGTTGTAACGGCATTTTTAAACGCTACAACGGTTTGTTTTGCCATTTTAAAAGAAGCAGAATGAAATAAGAAATATTTTAAAGAAATCCTTATCAAATGATGTAATTTCTGTGTTTTTAGCTGTAATTTAAAATTTAGGGTTTTTTTTAACAGTTTGACGGATTTCAATACTTTTTTTGTAGAACCTATAAATATTTTAGTTCACCATTTTCCCGCCATTATTATTATCTTTAATGTTCCTTATTATTGTTTTCTAATAAGTGATGAAACGTGATGAATTTATTAAGAAATTAAATTTTAAAAAATCAATAATTATTTTTTGTATATTTTTGTTTAATGATACCACACTGGATATAGTAAATCAATCATATTGAGCAATTACTATATGTTACTATTAGTTATTTTTTTGAAACAAATAATATTAATATAACTTATTTTCTGTGCTCTTTTCAGGTTCTGGAGTTGGCAGGCAACGCCTCGAAGGATCTGAAGGTGAAACGTATCACGCCGCGCCACTTACAGCTCGCCATTCGCGGAGACGAGGAGCTGGACAGCCTGATCAAGGCAACCATTGCCGGCGGCGGTGTCATTCCGCACATACACAAGTCGCTGATCGGCAAGAAGGAGGACACGGTGCAGGACCCGCAGCGGAAGGGCAACGTCATCCTGTCGCAGGCCTACTAGGCCGGCCGGCATTTGGACGCCTTCCGAACATGCGACGCCAATGTTTAATTCAGATTTCAGCAGAGACAAGCTAACAATCCGACGAGTTGTAATCATTTCTGTGCGCCAGCACATACTTCTTATATACAACGTAATACATAATATGTAATTCTAGCATCTCCCAACACTCACAAGCATACAACATACAAAAACACACAAAACCTATTCACCCGCACGCACTGTTGGCGAGGCTGAGTACGAAACAAAAACAAAACTTAATTTAGAGCAAAGTAATTACACGAATAAATTTAATAAAAATTATAATAAAAACGCCAATCCTGTTATTTCCAAAACTCTGACGAGATGTTTACGATTGTGGCAATGAATGTAAAGTATTTAAACTAGATGGTAATTTATTCCAGTTGTAAAATGACACGATTTTAATGTGAATAGTACAGTCTAATTCCGGAATCGCGAGAAAATTGAGTTTTTATTTATCGCGTTTATCTCGAACGAACGAACCATATTTGTAAACCCAATAAAAAAAATATAAAAGCCCAAAGAAAAATCACTCTTAATAGAGAATTTGCTATTTTTAAAGATTAATTCTTTTGCGAGAAAGTTCTTTTCAAATATCAAGCTGAGAGACCAACACAGGAGGTTGGGATCAAAAGTTTATATTATATAGACTATACAAAAAATGATCTCTAATTTCTCTTTACTAAATCCAGACAATTGAAATAGATATCTTGGGAAGGAAAATCAAATTTTCTTTGAGGAAAAACGTTACGTTACTGTACTCCACCGGAAATATAACATTTACAAGTCTTGTAACCCACCCTTATGGGGTGGTTTTTACATCTTGACGGACGATGTGAACCCGGCGGTCTTTTCTCATCGAAAACAATTGAAGAAGCCGCAAAAAAATTGCTAGCAGGGTTTGAAAGGTCAACGCCAACGTACCGCGCAGATGCAGACTCCGAAACTCGCCCTTTAAGATGAGGTTAATTTATGGCTCTGTGCCAAACGGTTCGAAAACAATGCCAACTCCTTCCTTGTAATGAAAGAAGTGGTAGAATGGGTCAGAATTGTATAATTGATGATCTTAGAGTCTCCCAAATAAAACACAGATCGCTTCCATTTCAGTAGCTTTGTTTTTATTATAATCGAAACAGATAAAATAAAATTAAAGTCCTTTCACTTACCTTACCCTCAGTTCACAGCCGAGTCGGGTCCGCTGACCTAGGCCTCTCCAGCGGAGCTCAGATATTTCGGAAAAGAAATACGGTGTTTGCTTTAGAAAAGCTAAGTAAATGTGTGTGGTGACATGCTACATATAAAGCAGGAACTTAAGCGCACTTATAGAAACTCTAGTGTATCCTATGATGAGAGCCGAAATACGGCGGGGACCTCCGTCACTAACTTACCTTACGAATAAAGACTGTCTCAAGCGTTTTACGGTAGAGATATGTTTAAAATTAGATCGAAAGTGTTCGTACCTAGAATTGCATAAAGTTAACTAAAGGCCGAGGTAAATAAGTTAGTTTATCGCTACTTAGACTGCGCCCAAGGAGGAGGAGAGACTTACATATCGGCAGGGCAGCTAAAACAAATACATAGTGTTGGCTTTATATTTCATTTATTTAAAATAAATATGTATTTTCATATAGTTCGGTTAAGTGCTTAGTGTTGTATCTCGTAGATGTAGAGGGGGCTCTAAATGAAGCTGGCGAATGGTGGACTGAGCCTCCCCGTACTTCAATACATAATTAATTGCATATAATTCGTAGATCAATTCAAAGCCTTTGGCGTGCGCTACCGCTTATAAATAGGAGAGAGGGGAGAATGAGGAGTACATCTATAAAGTAAGTATAAACTTAACTTAGAGTTCTTGTCATGGCTCGAAAACAATAAAACATAGTTTCCTATCGATCTCTTGCAGCGTATTTATACTTTCTCAAGTTTGTCATTCGTGAGGAGAGCAAAAAGTAATTAAGTATTCTTAGTGGGAGGCCAGGGAGAGAAACCTTTAACATCGTTACAGTGTATAAGTATCCGCGCTTCGCTCCTTATAAAAATTGACAATAGTTTTGATATCATCTCTTGTGTACATCGATAGTTAAGGCCACGCACCCGTGCCACGCCCGCCAGCTCGGCGCTTGATTTGATTTCATATTCATTCGCACTTGGCGTTCTCTTTCTGGACGTATATCTCGTTTGAATGGTTTAGTAATACATAGGTATCTACGATTAAGCTATTCGTTTTGGGCCAATAAGCTCAGGCTACAGTTGCGTAATTTGTATCTACTTCATAATTGATTTATTGCTTGCACTTGTCCTTCCACCTTCGACTCAAACCGGCGCGCGTCGCACGGTCGCTCGCTTCGCTTTACAGATAGAGAGATAGTTAGTTGGATTCTAATAGAGAGCCTTATGCTGCCTCGTATTTGGGCTTGTTCTACGATTGCCCGGGGGTTACAAAAATACGTCTAAAGTATATCGAAGAATACGGTGTAGAAAATATTTATACATAGTCTGTGGCATAGCTTAGATCGATCGTAGAGTTATCAATGGTATAGCTTAAGAGTAGAGTAAAACCGTAGTTAGTTGTCCTATGATAGAGAGACAATGCGTTAGGTTTCCTGTTAGTAACTCTAAGCGAGTGTGGCCTAGCTTATCAACGAGCCTATTTAACAGTATCTTGATTCTTGGGCTTTAGCCGCCCAAAGAGCATCTAAATCAAAGAAAACGTTGCACATTAGTAATCATACATGGGCTTCAGTACTTCAGTACAGACGTAGTGCATCTGTGGCGGGTGGTAGGTAGTGGGTAGTAGATAGTAGATAGTATATATGGGTGGCAAGACGTATTTGGGGCAGCTCTTATGCATAGGCCACATTAAAACGAACGACTAATGGCGGGGACGGGTTGCGATTGCACCATCTACTCACCCCTTCTAGCGGCGATACTTGCTGTTGGCACTGCCTCCTGTGGCCACCGAGCCGTTGGACACGCCCACCGCCTTCGCGCCAGTGGGGGGCGGCACGTTTCCGTTGGGCGGCGGGGCACCAGCATTGTAGGGGGGATATGCGGGCGGTTGGGGATTGTCTGCAAACAAGGGTGATTAGTCAACACAGATTGCATCAGCTGGATTCCACCTACGGTAGTTGCTGGGCGGCGCTGCCGCGTAGGGATTCATGCGGTTCGTATTCATGCTATTGTGCTTCGTCGGTCCGCCTCCGTAGTTCTGCTGGTAGCCGCTGCCGAAGTTCGGCGGGGGTGGGGGCTGTTGGTGGGGTGGAGGACCCTGCGGTGGCGGTGCGCCAGGCACTGGTGGCGGTGCATTGGGCGGCATGTTCCAGTTACCAGGAGCCGGGGGTGGTGGTCCATTGTGACCCATGGGCGGGGGCACTGCCCCAGCCGGAGGCACCTGTTGCACTGGTGGTGGGCAGCCCCATTGGCCCGGATGCCATTGCTGGGCCCCGGGCGGCGGAGGAGGCGGGGCGTTCCAGCCGTTTTGAACTGGCGGATAGGGTCCCCAGGCGTTCATCTGCGGCGGTGGAGGCTGTTGGTAGTAGGACTGCATTGGTGGTGGCGGAGGTCCCCAGTAGTTGTAGTTTGGTGGTGGGGCGTTCATCGGCGGCGGAGGCGGCTGCTGGTGGTAGGGAGGCATGACCTGGGGCGGTGGCACAGGTGGACGGTAGCCAGGCCCTGGCATGTTGCCGTTATGTGGCTGCTGCTGCTGTGGTGGCGGAGGCTGTTGCAGCTGCGGTTGTTGTTGCTGCTGGTTGAGCGGCGGCTTGCTGCCGTTCGACAAGGCTCCCGGCTGCTGTTTGTCCTTCTTTTCCAGGTTGTAGATCGACTTCTTGACGTCCACGTGCACGTACTTAATCGAATGCTGTTTTTGAACTACAAAACCGTGAAGGTTAATAGTGAAAGGCACTTCAATTCGCATAGTTTTTCGTACGAGTCTGTCGGCTAGACTGTCTCCATACTTACGGATGGCCTTGTCCACGGCATCGTAGTCGTCAAACTCAATGAAGGCGAAGCCGCGCCGCTTGCCCGTGGTTTTGTCAGTGAGTAGTTTTACGGAGACCACGCGTCCGAACTGGACAAAGTACTCCCGCAGGCAGTCCTCATCGTGGTTGTCCTTGAGACCGCCGACGAACAGCTTCTTGACGGATATGTTGGTCTCCCGGGTTTCGCGTTCGGGGCGGGGCAGAGCCCGCTTGGCCTCCACCGTTCTGGAAAGGGGTTTCAGTTTGGATCAGTGAGCATTTCAGTTGATCATGCGCAGGTTGCACTCACTTGCCGTCGATGACGTGCGGCCGGTTCTCCTGGGCCCTGTCCACCATGATGGACTTTGTGTAGGTAATGAAGCCGAAGCCGCGGGACCTTTTGGTGGCCGCATCGCGCATCACGACGACATCGACCACCTTGCCCCACTGGCCGTAGAACTGCTTCAGACCCTCCTCGGAGGTGTAGGGCGCCAGGCCGCCGATGAAGAGCTTGCGTAGGTGCTCCAGCTCGCATATGTCCTGCCGGGCGAAAGGAGGGGTGGGCTGTTAGAGTGGGCGGCACATATGTGTACCCAGGAGCACACGCATCTAAATGCGTCACTCGCCGAACCCCACTTGTGCACAGATACACATGCAGGTACATGCAGTGAGCTGGCTCTGCTGCGCCGTACTTACATCATCCTCCCGGTCCGGTATCACAATCACATCCGGGTTTTCCTCGGGCGGAACTTCCTCAACCTTCAACTGCAGGCCAGCCATCTTTTAAGTCGCTTTTTTAACCAAATTAACAAAACGAAAACCAGGTGGCAGAATTTCCAGAGTCAATCGATTATTGTTATTCGGCTGCTAGAGGTGGACTGGAATAGCCAACTTATCGATTAATGCTGCCGTTCAGGTGGATGTGAATATCGACTTGAATATCGGCTTCGGTTATCGATAGATTTGGGATATTAGCATAAACTGTCAAATTTGTTTTCCAAAAGCAAAGCAAGTATTTTGTATATACCTTTAGAATATACGTTTTTCTATTATTGAATTTTCTGCAGATGCCCGAATCGCCGACGCATGTGGAGCACCGGATGTGCGGCCTGGGAAATCACAGGCTGAGGACCCCCTACCGAGTGATAAAAAATCCGCACTTGATAAAGTTCGGCCGGCACATAAACTCTGAACTGAGGTCGCAGCCACTCTGCCTGTCCTGCTACAAGGATCTGATACGGCTGTACAACTTCAAGAACAGCAATGCGAAAAGACACCTTGAGGAGCGGAAGCGCGATGCGAGTATCTCGACATTGACTGGCAGTCAGGCGAGTGAGGCGACATTTGGGTCTTCTACCGGAGTGTCCACTCTCACGGCCTCGGAGGACGGGGCACCCACTAGGAGAATCTCCGGTGAGGAAGGACCCAATCCTAGGGACTCCTCGGAGGACGAAGGACCCACTACCAGCGCAGCGGCGGCAGCCAAGCGCGCAAAAAGGCAGCTGCCCGCAGCGAGTTCTTCGGAGAGTGCATCCCTCAGCGACGACGACGACGATCCCAACTCCAATCTTAGTCTCAACGCCGTGAATGGCTCTCGGTTGCCCCACATCCAGCCTATTCCAAAGAGACGTCAGTTCATCCACTTGAACAAGGAAGCCATGGACATCTACTTGGCCGGAACCACGGGGGGATAGCGCTAAGGATATTTTCCCAAGCGATACGTTTTTAAAAAAATAATATAATTGCACCAAAGGTAAACAAATGGTTTTTTCTTTCAGTGTAAAGTTATATGCATAATTCAAGTTCCATCATTTGAGTTTTTGACAAAGGGCGCGCTGTTAAGTTAACATGCCTATCGATAGTTCGATCGACACTAACAGCAGCCACAGCTGACCGCCCACCAGAGCTGCATTAATGTTTGTTAGTTTTGCTTACTTCGCCGTTTGTTTCGTTGTTTTCTTCTCTCTTATATAAACAAAATTATCCCGTCCTGTCCCAGAAATGACAAATACCTAGCAAAAGTGAGGTGAGTGCTTGCGGGGCAACCTTGGAGGCCACTAAGTTGTTAGGCCTTACGTTATACTCGTGGGATACGAGGGTATGCTGGGCTCGTCGGATAGTATGTAACAGGTAGAAGGATGCGTCTCCAGCCCTAAAGGGTATGTGTGTGTGTATGCTTGATCAGTATCACTATGAAAACCCATAAGAGCACTGAGACCTTGGAAACTATGGGCTCAAACTTGCAGATTCTAGAGCTTCTGGCGCGGTACAGTGCCACACCCACTTGAAGGCTGACAAACTCCAGCTGAGTACTGGGTATGTGGTAGTCGAACCACTCGACTTAAGCACTCCTCCTTCTAAGTGCAGTTTGTCTTCAGTAAAGTGCCAAACCCACCTTAAGACTGACGAACTCCAGCTGAGCACTGGGTATGTGATAGTCGAGTCACTCAGCTTAAGCACTCCCCCTTGTTACACTTCTCATTTTATTTCCAACTTAGTCTAAACAGTTTAAAGCTCAATTAAAATTAATCTTTAGATTAGTGGGTATTAGCAAGTATTGACAAGCGTCGTTGTTTCCCGCCGGCGGTGCTGTCCCTCGTACTGGTCGTCGATGTCCACGAAACTAGCATCCTGCGTGCCATCCTTGGGCAGCGCTGCCGACGTCGCTGCCGCGGCATAGTAGCCCAGGCCCACGCCTCCGGGGGGCATGGTCGTGGTCGCTTGACCCATTATAGAGCTCATAAAACCATTGGCCACGACAAAGTTTCTGAAAAATTGATTACATCAAAATACGAAATAATTCCGGGCACTATTCCTGGCGTAGGGCCACCCCTCTCCTATATATATAGAGAATATCCCTCAAAGGACATCGTCTAATTGGGCCCGTGTGCGCATAAATGTCGTAAAATTAATTTCGTGTTAATTTTATGTTGGCCATCAGTTAAACTTGTGACATTTCCTTAAATTACTTCCGTTTCGAAAAGAGCGGTATAAGTATCAAGTGAAATCCTCTTCACCTTCTATAATATTACAACTTATTTTGCATATCTTATAATTTCAGTCCTATATATTTTAAACTATGTGATTTTAAAGCCACATTTTTCTAGTACTCTAATCTTTAGAACCTCTTGGACCAGCTATTTTGAAAACTATTAAAATGAAATGGCAGTTGATTTGTAGTCCTACCTGTAGTGCTGGTCGATCTGGGCCTTCTCTATGCGCTTGTCCTTGGCCCTGCGATTCTGGAACCAGATCTTGATTTGCGTTTCGGTCAGGCGCAGCGTCTCGGCCAGCTCGAACCGACGGCTCCTGGAGATGTACTCGTTGCGGTGGAACTCCACCTCCAGGCGCAGGGTCTGCTCCGTGCTGAAGGTGGTCCTCTGGCGGCGTTGTCTGCCCTCCTTGCGGCGCCTTCGAGCCACTGAAATGGGCAGCAGCATTTCAACTAATCAGTGTTTAGTTTTTAGCTTGGGAAAGTAACTTCCCACTATAGAGATACCTAGAGATAGGTGTGCTCAAGAGTCTTGACATGCTATAACAACAGATAGATTACCCATTCGTGGTGGAATAATAAAGACATCCCTTGGATGGCATGCCACCCCACCACGAAGCACTATTCTGCCTCCATTCACTTCACACACAATGGAGATGTTAGAGCGAAATTAATCTTACATTAACAAACCATCAAGTTATGAGCGGGTCTAAACGATTCCGAAGGGGCTTGCGTGTTGGGCAGTTAAACAAATAATTAACCACTCCGATATCCGTGGTCCCTCGTCCCTTTTCCGCCCCCACCTGCCGGTGTCGTTCGCGTTTGTGGTGCACATTAGAAGTGCATTTCCACGTGGCTCCCGGCTGAAGCCCACAATTTTTTATTATTTTTTTTATTTCGGCAATCTATGCTGATCCGGGAAAGTTTCAACAATGCCAACAGCTGGCTGGCCATCATCATCATCATCATCCTCGTCGGCGTGTTCGGCATCATCCTCTCATTCGAATTTTCCGTCCTGCCGTTTGTTTGTTTGCATCCGCAGTGTCGCCGACGATGAAGCCCAGCCAAGCGCACATTATGCCCCACTACCCCTGTGAGGCCACCCACCCACACCCACTTGTCGCCCACTCCCACCCCCTCCACTGGCAGCGGTGCGGTTAAGAGTCTAATTGATGTAACAAGGCGAAGCTGACAAGTTGTTAGGTGGCTTGGGTGGCAAGGAGTGGGGCGTCGTAATCCCTAGTTTGTGCTTGATTACCCCTTGCCAGGATAACTCGAAACGGGCTTAAAGGCCTCTTCCCCGGTCCTGATCCTTTCCCGGCCCCTTTTTCCTGCACATTTTTTAAATCACGTGTGAAACTCGATAGCCCAGTGTCCTTTGGGCAGTTCGGTCTGCCTCTATCTGCTCCTCGTAAACCCTCTTGCTGTTTACGTGTGCTTTTTTAGGTTTCCTGTCAAGCTCAATTACAACGTTAACTTGTTCAGGTGCTTATGATTTTTTTAGGATTTTTCAAGAACTTACAGGTTAGGAACTTAAAAGAAAGGGTTTTTTATTATATTTTTACAAACTTTCTTGTTTAGTGTCTTATTAGTTATTATACTTTTTTTATTTAAATTTTACTGAATTTTATTGTTAACTGTTGATTCTTAGTTACTCAAAGTATTTTATTATTTTTCTAGACATAAAATAATAAAATAAATTCAGGCTCTATAAAATCTGTAATTCTTTTCAATAATCAATGTCTGAAAAGCATTCGTTCGCCCAAATCTCAATGATTTATGATTCAGCACCCATCGATTGCCTTACCAATTCATTAACTCACCCCTAGCCTGCGATCATTTTCATTAGCCAACAAATTTCAATTTTTCGTTGCCTCACCTCACCTACACACCTGGCAACCTGGCAACCTGGCCGCAAACGAAAAAGCCGCAAGTAAACGAAAACTTTCACGGCTCAATGCGTTTTAATTTTTTCTTGGCAATCAGCTTTTTTCCTTGGCTAATTTCTTTCCCGTTTTGGGGGTCAGGCTGCAGCTCATTGTGTGGCACTGCCCGGGCTGCCCCCTCCACCGGGGCTTTCCTTATTTTTTCCCGACTGATTTTACGCAATCCTTGCCGGCGGAGATGTGGGGATATTCAATACAGCACTGGCACTTAATCAGCTTTTTCTGCATCCGACTTTTTGCAGTTCCTGCGGAACTAAGTTCATCTGGGGCTGCACCTGCGCAGGCGTGTGAAATGCTCATCACTTCCTCTGGGCCTTTTCAGTCGTAGCGTTCGAACTCTTTCGGGGATCGGCTGGGAAATGTTGGCTCCCCTGGGCTTCAGCTGCCCGCGATGCCTGCTCCTGAGGCGCGGCGGCGAACGATGGGCCTCCCTGGCTCGCCAGTTGGCGGGCAGCAGCTCCCAGGGCACCAATGCCCCTGGCAAGGATGCCACAAAGGACACAGCCTCCAGTGACAACACCACGACTCGGGAGACGGCAGCCAAGGCCAAAGACAAGAACACCAAGGGAAGAAAGAGACTCAGGAATATCGAGGTAAGCTGATCGGTGATCTCTACAATCTCTAATAGACATTTTCCAGGTTACTAGGTTCACAAAATCATAATTATTGTATAGCTTAATCCATTATGGAAAATATAAGGTTTCAAAAGGGATTTCACATATAGAACGACGTCTAATGACTAGAAACTTCCAGAAGAATTAGTTACTAAGGATTAAAAATATTATTAATTATGGTACTTCGGTTACAAAGTATTTATTATGGACCCCAAATCAACATATTTTTAGGGCCACAGATAATCTCTGAATAAAATTTACAAATGATTCATAAATAAATACGAATTCTTTATGTTTAAAAAACAACTAGAAAATAAAAAGACTTTAAAAATATTGTATTTAAAATGAGAACTACTAAATAAGTATGTCCTAACATTTTATTCATCAGCCAGAAACCATACTCGTAAATCTAACACATCTATTCTCATCATCTTGATTTATCAGAATTATCTTCATAGTTTTATGATCATTTAGTTAGAGATTCCTAAACCCCTTTATCTAGTTGAGACCATCTAATTGAACCCTTCTATTTCACAGCTGCCGCCCGAGCCCACCACTTGCTGCATGTCCGGATGCGCCAACTGCGTTTGGCTGGACTACGCCCAGACCCTGGCCAAGCTGCTGGGCGACAACGACGAGGAGGCCCGCGAGATTGTGCTGAGCAAGATCACCGACCCGAACCTGAAGATGTTCCTCAGCCTTGAGCTGCGCCAGATGGCGCGCCAGCGGGAGGAGAAGGCGGCGGCGGAGAAGGCAGCTGAGCAGGGGAAGCCAAAGACACCGCCCTCCCAGTAGTACAAATGTCTCCTCCCCTCGATCTAATTACCTAGTTAGGACCAAATTCGTAGTAGCTCAAATGTACTTAGTGTCTAAGAACGGGAAAACCTCACAATAAATATGTAAGAGTTCTGAAAGCAAAACGATTTCTGCTCTGTTGATATCACAATCAGAATCAAAAACTTTTGTGCTTCATTGTACTTTTGCAACACGCGGTTTTGTATCTAATGGTTAATATATCTGTGTTCGAGAGTCGCCTAAGTATAGGTTTAAAAATGTGCTATTAAGTCAGTCACAAAGGTAACTTATAGCAATATTTAGATATTTTAAAAATAATATAGTATAGTATAGTATTTTCCTTTCAAAAGAGCGCCGTTTTTAGCGTTATAAACTAAAGATATTTTTCAATTGCGATGACAAGTACTTACGAAATGCGGTAAACCCGGCGCTGAAGTGCGGATCGCTTGGGAACCCAGTGGGAAAGCCATGGGGCAGGACGGGATTCGCTGCTACGCCGGGATTGATGGCCGGCGGTGGACTCACATAGCTGAGCTTCTGCTGCACCTGCTGATGGAGATGGTGATGGTGCTGCTGTGCGGGATGCGGGTGCTGGGGATAATCCTTGTGCTGGGCGTAGAAGTCGTAGGCGGGAAAGCCGGCGAGCGATGTGCGTTCGTCGCTGATGGAGATGTCCGGCGAGGAGACGCTGCCACCGTCGCTGTGGTAGGGCGTGTCACAAGGGGGCGGCTTGTGGGCGTGGGTGCCGACATCGATGTCGTGCTCCCCGTTCTCCGAGCTGCGCGTTTCCAGGTGCCCGTAGAGGCGTTCGAAAAACTGACGCGGCGACGAGGGACGCTGCGGTGCGGTTATTGGGCTCGTAGTACTCGCTGTGGGTGGTGACCCGTCGGGTGACCCAATCTCCACTTTTTGCCGCTGCATTTTGGCTAAGGACTGGGGATCGGCCGCGGAGCTGGACAAACTAATCACTTGGGTTATCGGCGAGCGACTGAAGTGTCGTTTATGATAAAGCTACTTCCGCTGGTCAAGCGACGCTTATCCTGACGCCGACGTCGGCAGAGGAAGTGGGGGTCGAGAAAACAAAGCAAATTACGCGGTACATCAAAAAATTAACGCAGCAGCGGGGGCGCCCAAAACGCTGCTTAATAACAATAAAAAAGGACCCCCTTCCCTATGGCGCACCTGAAACCCATCTTTGATTGGCTGACAGGCTTTCAAAGCAACCCCTAATTTCACTTCCGGGCAGAAAGCCCGTTAAGGGTGGCAGCCGGATGCTTCAATAGGCCCCGCCCTATTTTGAGGGCGAGTGCGCCTCCAGCCCTGGTTAGGCCTAGCGGGGTTATTCACCCCAGCAGTGGGCTAGCGGTGTCAAGAACCCAACTAGGGATGACACATTTGTAGATCGCAGCAAGGATGCCAACCCTTAATTTTGGAGTTCATAATAAGGAAAGGGTTTTTAGCATTGTAATTTTTGTTTTAATGTTTCTGTTTTAGCTTAGAAAGATACACTAAACAATCAGCTTATAAAAACTGCGTAACCCTAGTTAAAACAAGATTAATATTCTTCCGCGCTCTGGTCACCCTGCCACCTTTATAAACGGAAGCAACTCTGCAATCTTCAGCATTTCAAATTCAAAATTCGAAGCGGAACGATCGCTTGCCGGCGCACGATTCTCTATAGCGCGCGCGAGAAGTCGAATCAAATCGAATCGAAATCGTGTGTGGATAATATCAACATGTGTTCCGGGAAGAAATATCGATGAAAGTGATCAAAGAAACATCAAAATCGAACGATTGCGATTGCGGTTCTGTGTTCGTCGTCCTCCGATTCGCAAGCACCGTTAGTTCGCGCAGCTGTCGCAGCCCCCGAAAGTGCCAATAAAGTATAATAACAATAAACAAAGCCCAGCAAGTGGTGTAAAAAAGGTATAAGCGTCCCTTCGGTTTCGGCCAATTTCGATTTTGTTTGTTGCACAAGGCAGGCGAAAACAAGCGCAGACAGGCCCAGCACCGACTCTTGTTTGTTATTTTCGGTTCGGACTCTAATTGAATGGCTTTCGGTGTTTGTGTTTGTTTCTTGACTTGGCCGACTGTTTGTGCAATGCAAAAATATTTGCTAAAACTCGTTTCGTTTAGAGCTCATTTGGCTTGGCCCGCAAGTGTGTGATTTCGAGTCGCAGTCTTTTTCCATCCATCAATTTCGGTTTTTGTTACACTGACATATGCAAATTTTTGGCTCTTTTTAGTGATTTTTTTAAAGTTATTTCTTGAGCTTAATTTATGAGAAATTCTGGCTACACAGAGAAAAAACTTTCAGAAAGATGTTAAAAAAATTACATATAAAAGTGGATAGTGACACTTAGTTACTGCTTTTAAGTGGATTTTCTAACAACTGTGATTAATTTTAATCGTGAATTTTTCATCTTTGACTGAAAAATGAAAAAAAAAGATGTTTTCACTTCCAAAACACCTCTACAAATATGTAAAAAACAAACATTAAATAATTTTGTATTTTTCCGTGTGTAGTTCTCTCAGGCAAACGAAGTTTAATAATCCGAAACCCACATGTTATTTCATTCTGTTTTCCAACCAAAAGCGGGGAAAAAACAAAAACATCGGCATTTTCATTCCCATTGACATTTATGAGCGGCGCTAAGGGTGCCTGGCGCCCTCTCGCTCGCACACAGGAACTGCCCGCTCTCGCCCGTCCCTCTCGCACACGCAGAGGCGTGGGCGGAGGCTCTCGAGGGGTTTATTGTGGGATTTCTTTTGATCACCGCGGGATTTCTCGTGGGCTCGGCGGCATCGCATCCTTGCGCATGCGCAGCAGATTATGGGAAAACTGTTGTGGAGTTATGGAAATGAGCGCGGATTTTTGCGCTTTGATTGATAGAAATGTCGCGTACTTACCAATTACCAACTTAACAGCCTCGAACAACAGCTGTGGGCAATGTGTGTTGTCGCGGTGCCGTTACGAAGGCGAGATAGGAATAGTAATGAAGGGGCAGTAAACACCATAGTGACGAAGGCACATGTGTTTAGTCTCTAAATCCATAAACAGTCCTTAACTTAAGATAAGAAATCTTAAAGATCTTAAGCTGTTTTATTTTATCTTTGGTATTGTATTATTTTATATAAATATATTTAGCTACCTAGGTAAAATATAAATTCAAGATCACTTAAGCAGCCAAATTTTGAAATTAAGAGCAAACTCTTCTTGATAACATTTCCTTTTCACTTTTTATTTTCTTGTTTGTCATAATAACCTAATAAATATATTTAGCTACCTAGGTAAAATATAAATTCAAGATCACTTAAGTACCCAAATTTTGAAATCAAGAGCAAACTCTTCTTGATTTCCTTTTCCTTTTCACTTTATATTTTCTTGTTTGTCATAATAACATAAGAAATATATTAGCTACCTAGGTAAAATATAAATTCAAGATCACTTAAGTAGCCAAATTTTAAAATTAAGAGCAAACTCTGCTTGATAACATTTCCTTTTCACTTTATATTTTCTTGTTTGTCATAATAACGTAATAAATATATTTAGCTACTGAGGTAAAATATAAATTCAAGATCACTTAAGTAGCCAAATTTTGAAATTAAGAGCAAACTCTTCTTGATTTCCTTTTCCTTCTCACTTTATATATTCTTGTTTATCATGATAACTGATAAAGTTCCCTTGGAAATATATCCCCTAACTCCCTAGTCACCCTTGCATATCCCATAAGTACTGGCCAAGCTTTCCCCAATCAGTTTTATAGCCCTCCAGCTGCCCCTGCGGAGTGAGTGGCATGCATATGCGAACTTCCGATTCGCACCGCACTAATCCTACTGTTTATGTTCCTTATCTTTGCAGTGCCAAAAACGTCTGACACACTTTTCAGTGACTTGGTCGATCGTCTCTTGCCACTAATTGCTGACACACATAATTTCCCTAACTGGCGGAACAAGAAGAGCAACAAGTGCGAAAGGAGGGCCAGCGTCGAGTGCCCCATCAAAGTCAAGTCGGCCGACGACGACGACTCTAACTAATTTAATGATCAAAAGTCACACTTTTTTGCGCACTCGGCGGCAACCGCTGAGCGGTGTTAATTGAAAGTGTCACGCGTCGTCTAAATAATAATAATCGTAGTAATTCCCATCGACTGGTTTCGTCTATGTGACGTGAGTGACTGCGGTGCAATGTGGTCGGGCGCAGGGGCCAGAAAACCCAGAGGATCCGCCATGTCCTGGCTGGTGCTAGTGCTGGCCGTGGGGGCGGCGCAGGCTGCCACGCCCTTCGCGAAGGAGTATCGCAGCGCGGTGCACACACACCCTGGCAACACCCTCGTCGACCTGGAGGGAGCCACCACCCTGGACGTGGGGCTGGAGAAGCCCACCAGCAGCAGCGGCTTCAAGTCCGAGTCATCGGTGGTTCTGCCCGGCTCAGGTGGGTTTTAGTAACTCTTATATATCTTTAATCCTAGATCCCAGATATTGTTCTTATTTAAATAAAAAGTGGATACTTTATAGGACATTGTTTAGTTTAAAAAATCAAAATATCTTAAAGATATTTGTAGCTCACAAAAGTATCTTTAAATAAATTTGGGAATTTGTTTATTTGTTTAATTTAGATGTTTGTAAATATGATATACCACTCTTAATGATACTTTATTGATTTTTATTTTTGTTTTCAAAGGGACCTTTTAGGTTTATCAGTTTGACATTCTTAAATTTCTTGCTGCATATTATTATAAATATATTAGACTTCACCCTATACCATCTAGCCAACCTAATGGAATAAGTGGGGTTATCATCTCAGTTCTTCCCAGAATCATAAGTATACAACCTCCATTCATGCTCGCCTTATCAAGAGGGCCCGAAGAGAACCCCAGAAAAGAGCGCCTATGCTCCACTGCGGGAAGAAGGAAGTGCTCACTTGGTCTCTCCAGGTATACAAGTTCTCATATGTGTACCGGCGCTTATCTAACCTTATCGCACAACTCTTTCCTGGGACCCTTCTCTGCCTACCGATCGGTCTTTGGTTTGTTTACGACCTTCGCCTCGGCGGCATCATATTTCACAAAAAAGGGAGAAAAAAGATATACAAGTGAGGAACAGATTACTCGAACAAGTGTATTTGCTGTCTGCCGGTTGTCTCTTCCTTTGGCATTGTGTCTGCCCTGGTTTGGGTCGCTCCTCCCCGGGCTTCTTCCCCTGCGCTTCCCTGGTAATACAATCCCAGGGAGATGAGAACTGGCCAGCTGGCAACCAGGATGTCAACCGCAGCTCCATCCAGGTTGCAGGCTCAATCCCCTCAACGAAAGCCATCCCAATGGCAGTCCCTGTGCCCATTCCATTCCCGTTTCGGGCACGCTCGGCACATCCGCCAAGCAATTTTCCCGCCTCATTATAACGAGATTAAAGCGTAATCACGGCGAGATACGAGCCTACAAAGACGTGTGCTGGCCTGGCTCTGCCCGGGGCTTCTGCATAGTCTTAATTTCCATTCCTCATTTCGGGGTTCTTCGATCTTTGCCAAAGTGCGAACTTCCTGCCCAGTGAAAGGTATCTCCAGTGTCTGCAGTCTCGAGTGTCTTTTGGCCGCCTGAATTCTGTGTGTGCCTGGCCCCTTATTTTGACTGATTTAAATGTCATTTAAGCCGCTTAGCCTGGCCCGCTGTGGTTACGTTTCTGATTTTTAAGTTTTTACGACTACATTTTTAAGTTTTATGGCAGTCCCATTTTATGAGCGTGAAAATGAAAGTACTTTCGTCAAGTCTCTCACTCCTTTCTCCTATCCCTATCTCCCTGGGTCGGCCTTTTCTTTTGGAGTTTTTTTTTGTGGCCCTCAACTTATGACTCGACAGCGATCTCGAGACTTGGCTGAACTCGCAGACGTACATTTTCTGGCTTTCTTAAATGTGTCATAATTAAAGGCAAAGCACTTTCGTGGGTCGTATGCTGGTTGCCCTATCAATTGGATGTTTCCATGAACCCTAAGCTAGATTTAGATCAGATTTGGATAGGGGCCAGAAGATCTGTGGGTGGCCACCAGGCCGCAGAAGTATCAAGTTTCTCGAGCCAAGAACCCAGGGAGATTTCACAGTCCATTTTCCGTTTAATAGGCTGATTTCAGGCATTTCCTGGATTCCCAAGAGAACGCCAAGCAGGAAACCAAACCTAAAGACCGTTAAAATAGTTGCACGCCCTCGTGCATAAATGTTGATGCACCATTAATATTGAGCTTTTTTTTGCCTTCCCCGATCTCTCATTCATTCGGATTCCTGGACATGGGCCAAAAATATTAAATGCCCAGAGGGGACCTTACCTGAAAGTTCTGAGAGTTTTTTTCGGGTGCCGGGTCCAGCGTTGAAACTTCAGCGAAGCACGCAAACTTTGGCCCAGGTACCAGTTTTTGGTGGCCTCGGCTCTTTTCTTGGTCTTGGTCTTGGCTTGGGATTGGTTTTTGGTCTTGCTCTTGGTCGGAGTGCCAAGTTCCCCGAGCTCCCAAGTTGGCGAGTACAGTACGCAGGCGCAGAGATCTTGGCAGGAGGCTGTTGTCGCCGCCGTTTCTCCGTTTCTGCTGGGGTCCCTGGCACTTCAACTCTTCAGCATGTATTTAGATAGGCCAACGTCGAAAGATACAAGCGGCCTGTATCCGTGAGTTCGTGTTGCGGGCTGTGTGTGCGAGTGTCTACAGCGGGGGTCAAGGCAGTAGCACTGAATGGTGGAGGTAACAGCAGTAACCATTGCTTACTTTTTGAAAGGCTAAGAAAATATACTCTAATTTTTGTACACAAATTCCCAGGGATTTAATTCAAATATTCATGGAAAGTACCATCGCTCACTTTCTCAAAAAATAAGACAATATACTCTAATATTTTTTAAAACATTTGCCAAGCATTGAGTTGAGTTGCACTTTTAAATTAATTAAAATATTCATCTTAACATTCCCCAAACTCATTTTCTCTTATAGCTATATCATTTTGACTGCCTACTTAACTTTAAGAAATATATTTAGAATGAGATTTGTGTAAAAATAAATATCAAAGGTAAAAATCCTGCAAAACCCTTAGAAACACACCTCGATTTAATCTGTTTTCCCCCTCAAAACTCAACTCCTATTATCTTGACCCTGGCTGTGTGCACCTCGGTCAAACAAAGCCAGCCGACAATCGTAAAAACTAAACGACGAGAGAATTTATGAGGCCTCAGCCGGAGTGGAGTCTCCCCAGCATTCGGTGCCCGGCAGTCGGCTTCATCTTGAGCGGTACACACTGTGTGTAGATCAAGTGCCAAAGCCAGGGAACGGGCATTCTTCGAGTTAGATAACAGGGCCCCGGCCAGGTTCTGTGTCATGCAAATGCAGATACAGATAAAACCGAATGCAGTTTTGCAGTAAAAATATATAAATCAAGGCAGCAACAGCAGGTAGCAAAACCCAGGGCAAACGACCCTAGAGATCGGAGAGAACAGGGCAGAGCGCAGAACGTGAGGGGAACAAAGTGCGAAATATCCCACAGAGAAGGTGCACAGATGCATCTGTTAGATGCATTTCGCCCTCGGCATCGTTCCATCCACTTGCACAGCCGCATCCACATCCATCGGTTAACGCTGCCACGCTAATTTGACGAAAGCCCATTTCATGGCATTTTTCCAGCACGGCCAGCGATTTCATGCTCCGAAATCGGACTGGGAATCGGAGTCTGTGCATCGCACAGGTAGTTTTTCAGTTTCTCAGTTTTTCAGTTCCTCAGTTGTTAACACCTGAAAACCCAATCGTTTAGTGCGCGCAAGTGTCTGCCCTCCGTCCACACCACGCTGCACTGTGTGTGTGTGTGTACCTCCCACCTCAGGGGCCGCGTGTTTACACCTTTTGCGAAAAGTCAGGAAAAACGAAACGGTTTCTTCCCATTTTATGGCCCGAACCTGTTGTGCCCGCCCCCTCGGTGATTTTTCCCATTTTCCCATTGTTTATTTTACCAACCGTTTGTTGTTGCTATTTATTTGTTTTTAATTTTACATTCAAAAAAAGAACAAACGGCTATATGGTATATGTGTACGCTTAATGGATAAATTGTGCAAGTCTCTGGGGCTGGGAGTACATATTCTATTCGATTTGTTTACCCCAATCTATAAACTTTTCGCTGCAGTGCACAGGCAGCCCCCTGACTTTCTATACAGCTAGGCAAATTTGGTAGATTTTTATCTCACAACCGAGCATTGTTTGCTGTTTTGGCCACAGGACAAGTCCAGAGACAAGACAACAACCGAGAAAACAAGCAACAACCAACAAACACACAAAAGACACAAAACCGAAGCAAAGTGCAACAATTTTTGGGGCCACAAACGAACCACCTACGTTGAATTTAACAATTTAACCCGTGTCCCCTGGAAAATTGCATGGGCAAACAAAAGACAACTCGGCGTAAACAGGTGTCTTGGAAATGTTTTTCTTTCCGCGCTTTCCTCCCTCGCTGGCTTTTAATTTGAAAAGTAACCGAAGCTGGCGGCCAACGCATTTCCCTCGCCATTAAAACAAAAAAGATGGAAATAACTCCTCCCACACATATTCACGCAGCTAAATACCAACTTTCGATTAGAAAGAAAGTGCCAAACAAAAAGTGAATGTTACCCAATGAGTGGAAGACGAGGGAGATTCAAAAGAAACCCAAAAGTGCCATAAAAATATGCCATAAACGCAACAAAATCTCAGAAATCAATTGTGATCTGGCCGTCCGTCTCTTTCGCTCGCCATCAGTCCGTCTCTTTCCTTACAGAATTCCGGCAAAATGAGGCACTGGTGGAGGCGATATACTCGTGACGTAGGCGTTTCGATCCGGCGCCGATCTCTTGTGGCTCGATCGTGTCGCTCTCAATGCTAATAAGGTTTTGTCAAGTGCACGGCAACAAAATGTAGGGTATTATGAATATTCTTTTTGATTTATAAAGATAGGTATCCAAAAGGAACTGAGTATCCACAATACTTCGATTAGGATTGCATACCTTATGGATACATTTATACACAGCCTATTATAATCATAATAAAGTAGGTTATTGATATATTTCGATGTTAGGATTGTTCCAGTATGTGAAGATTCCTGAGCCTTTATATTATAATCATAAGATCTAGACCCAAATTGTCTGAATTAAGGTTCTTGTTTTTGGAATACTAAAAATTAGAATTTAAAGATTGCTGAGCATTAGGTATATTGTATTCATAGGATCTTGATACTAACCCAATTTTTGGAACCTAAGGTTGTTATAGCAATATTGCTATATTGTATAATATGATACGATTGACGACGAGTTAATGATAATTTCGATAAAACTAAAACGGTGATCCCCTCCCTAATTCCCAATGTCTAAATCCCAGAATTTCAAAAACCTCTTCCAGTTAAGCATTTGATATTTCAATCCCATTTCTTTGGGTGTGCCCTTGTTGGGCTTTCGAGTGTAATTTGACTGTGTCTCTGTTGGTTTATTTGGCTCGCTGATAGCTGGCTGGCTGTTTGCCATAAACATCTCGTAAATTGAAAAGCGAAGTCATTAAATTTGAATCTCGGCGCAGCAGTTGAAGTTCATTTGGAAACTTGACGAGAACGCAGCTGCGAGATGCGGGCAGATGTGGACTCAGATTCAGATTCAGATGCACATGCACATGCACATGCAGATGCAGATGCAAGGCATGTGCAGCCACAAAATAAAAAAAGAACGACCAACTAAACTGAAAATTAACAACATTATTGTGTATTCATTGTGGTTCGGCTCTGACGTCCCACATGCAACAGTTCGTCTAATTGAAATAGAAATCTCTGGGTCTCCAGCAGTTGCACAGATGTTTTATTTCAAGCTTTGACTTATGTTCTGGCTCCGTCGCCCTTTCTTTCTATATGCACACATACGGATGCCTCTCTCTCCTTTCTTTCACTTGACATTTGAACTTCGGCGTGCAACCGCAACATTCAAGTTGCATAAATAACTTTTGTTCCAGGGAACACATTGCTTTTTGTCTGCTGCTCGCTGGTTTGTTTGTTTGTTTGTTTTTGGCTTTTTCCTTTTTGGCTTCTTATACAATGACCTAGAAATTTGGCTTTCTTTTCTTGGCCTCTGTATGCACATGCTGAAGAAGATCCATAAATTAATGGTACAACCTCAAGGTATGGTTAAATGTGCAAACAGTGACATTGCTTTATGGTGGCTCCCAAAGAAGGCTACAAGTATCTGCTGAATTTGTCATCCATTAGGTAGTTTCAGCCAATACATGATTAATATTGTTATTTATAATCTCCCCAAGGCTTTTAATAGAAAGAGTGCCCGGCTCCAGCCTCCCATACTGTGGCCATTAAACGTTAAAATATTTTCTGCATTTATTTTAGCAATTTCCCCATCGTTTAACATCGCTTTGACCTCCACCCGAGGCGCCAGCCATCTCTCAGCTTTTCTGCAGTTTTCTGCTGCCACGGCACCCACACGGAAATCAAAGTCAAAGCCACAATTATTGGCTATAAAAACACGAGGGGAAAAATTACCAATTTCGCAGCTGAAATGTTTAACAGAAATTGCTTCCGCACTGAGCAATTTGTCACGGCAACACACCCTCAGGGACCCCAGATCGAAGTGCCATATGACAGAATAGGCAGGCAGTGCGAATTATAAGCCGAGTGATCCGATAAATGATCAAAAAGCTGAGAGCCGACATCGACGGGCTGTTGCCAATAAACAGTCAATTATTGCAGACAGCCGAGTGCATAAAATTAAATCGCAATGAGCTGGGGGCACATCCATCAGTCAGTCACTCGGTTCCTAACTCATTCAGTTACGCAAATCTCGCCAAAAGGCGCGACCACAAAAGCGGCAAAAAGCTGGAAAAACTGCGGAAACTTAGGGAGGAAATTTTAAAAAATTTATTTATTTTCATTTTGTTTAAAATAGTTATTGATACAATATTATCAGGCATTTTAAAATATTTTGTATTAGTTTTTGAATGTTTTAAAATTAAAATTCAGGTTCCTAATAGTAGATAGTAGACATATAACAATATTTTCTAATTATAAGGTAAACAGGAATATCAAAAGGTATTAATTTATTCAACTTACCAGATCAATTGGTTTATTACTCAGGCACATAACACCTGTTCTAGAAAACATGTACATGTGTTATTTGGATCACTGGAAAACCAATAAGGTCTTAAAGATTATAACTTTTTCAAGCAAGATTTAAATAACTATACATACATAAATCCTTAAGGGTATAGACATAAATTTCTTATTTCATTATAAAGGTATGAAGATTTCCTATAAAGATATGCCATTCGAAGATACTATTTTTCCCGGTGCAGCAGAAATTTGCATTGCTGGTGTTGTGGGGCCCGCTTACCTTGCTCCGACTAATTCGACGACGACTGGCTAATTTATGCCAATTTATGCCATGCAGCCCCACCCCGGGGGGCGGTGGCCCGCCCAGTTTGCCACCCAGCTGCCTGGCGAGTGGAGCAGGCCCTATCTTATCGGCCGGCAGCGCCATTGTTGATATTGGCCTGGACTGGCCGAGATCTGTGGCAATGGGGATCTTCTCTAAGCCGCTTACAAGGTAATCCCTGCGCAGTGGTCGCAATATTTTGATCAGCATGTAAATGCCTCCGAACATTCACGTTCGAAAATAACCCAAATATTTGGGCTATTAAAAACTTTTCATTCAATTGTAAGCCCCCCGAAAATATCAGTTTGGCGCCAATGAAAATTTCATCATCGGCGACATGGCGACAAATGCTGTTGGAATTATTTTTGGGAATTTCTTTTCGCCGCTCTCTTCGCTGCGGCATTAAAATTAGTTATTTAAACGACTTTTTAGTTACACCGACGAGGTCGGGGTGTCCCGTGGCTGAGTCATAAAGTGGTCGGTTTATAGTCGCGTTTACATGCCTGAAAACTGGCGGACAGCGAAGTAACCAATGCGCTTCATTAAAATGTAGTAACACTTAACATATACGCCTGCCTGAAGTGAGTTTTCATTGTTTCGCTCGTGAATTCATAAAAATTCCACTTGTGTAGATGGCTTGTCGCATGTTCTCAATTAGAATGTGGTAATATTTTTAAAAATATTCAATGCATCTTTGAGTGTTCTCTGAATCTTTTCTGGTGTCTTACGAAAGAAATGTTAGTTAATAGTAATTTATTTTGTTCTCTGAATCTTTTCCTTTATCTATTCATTCTCCAATTTGTAAGATCATAAAAATTCCATATGTTTTGATGACCACTAATGGTTCTTGCTGCATCAGCTCAATTAAAATGCAGTAATACTTAAGATCTCGTTCTTATAAAATGGGAATCAATTCGGGAATTTCCAAATGCAACATGTATCTGTATCTGTATCTGTATCTCTATGTGTTCTATCATTGATATGCAAATGAAAACTTTCCATGGCTTATCGGGCCCAAGATCGTATTCAAAGACGCTCGGTTTCGAGTGCCATCGATTGATATTGATGGGGATCAAGAACTTATCCACTTGATGTGTACATTGTTCCACACTTCTCGCTGTGTGTTCGTCATAATTTCGACCAATTTATGCACATTTTTCCACATCTACCGTTAGTGGCCGAATGGCTTATCACGTTTCTAACGGTACACGCGTTATAAGGTATATATCCCCCACTCCAGAACCCCCGAAACTCCCCACCTACCCCTCGGGGGCTTTTCTGGCTCTTTGTTCGCATACGATTATCATCGACTGGGTTGCAGGTGAACGAACCCCGCTTCTCGGATGACTATACGAAATGATCAATGCCTTTTGTTTTTCGCCAGCTGTCTATTTCACAAGTTTTATAATTTATGAAATATATCGCATAATTTATGCACGAAAACTTGTAGCTAATGAACCAGCCCCCCCAATTAAAGCGAATTTATGGCAAGAGTTCCCTGAACTCCGGCATCCAGAAATCCCGAGACCGTTCTGAACTTTCACCACAGCCCCATTTGACGTTTGATGTCCCATGAAAACGAATTTATAAGCGTGCCGCTCGATTTTCTTACCCACCCTCGATTTATTTAACAAGATACAAAAGTGTTGGGACCGCGAGAGAAATGTGCTCACATTGGGGCAACAAGTTAATTAGCCACAGAAATAGACAGCGAAGGAGGCGAGAACATGAAAAGAAACCAATATGAAAGCTATAGCTACAAGATACATGGGCATCCAAGAGATACCCGGCCAGCCGGCGGGCCAGTTGTCCATGTCAACAAACAGTTCGACACGCTCGATCGGCCATTAAAATTGTTTTGCCCAGAGATCGGTGAAGTGAATGTGAATTTCATGTTCCATTGGCCAGAACTCTTTCCATCCCGAGATCTGGAGATCTCTCCATTCCCATTCCCATGCCCACTCCCGAGATATCTGTCACAGATCTGAAGAGGCCTTCGGCAATCATAAATCTCTCAACACCTCTGTCAGATCTGATCTAAATTTGCGCTAAATAATAAACTCTCGGTTCCTGCCAAAAAAAAGTGGGGAAGGAATGAAGATATTATTATTTGCAGGTCAAAGACTTTTTTGCCTAATGAACCCTCATCCGCAGCGCTCTATACTTTGGCATAATTGCACTAGCCAAGGCCCACACTCAACTTGGCAGGTCGAAGTGCTTCAAAGAGACATGGCCAACACGGATTTTGGGCCATATTGCGGTGATTGATGATCGATCGTTCGTGCGCCACTCTAACAAAACGAGAAGCTCCCAATATCTCAAAGTGGGCAGGAAGGGAAAACCACTTCAGTTCACTCAAGTTTTGTAGGCTTGGAATGTCTTCTCTGGCTTTTATTGTCTCAGCGATCGTTGACACTCGATTGTCTCACCATGGCCAGCAACAAGCGATTGAAATTTTATATCTGCTACACAGTGGTTTTAAAATATGTAAACTACTGAAAAAGACTTAATATAACAAATACATATACATATGTTGAAATATATAAAAACTGGAACGAAATTAGTAGCTTTAGTATTCATTAAAAGATTGAAAGGTATGGTAAAAAGTAGTCTTCAAATTCTTATTCTAGAGAAAATATATTTACCCAAATAATAAATTTTTGTAAAGTATGGTTTTGGTATCTATAAAACTTAGAACTAATCTATCTTTAAGCCAACACCTTACCAATTAACCCAGTTTACAACTCAATATATCTTTCAATAATTACCTTTAACAAGCTTATAACAGCTTGGCTAATGACTTTTGAAATTCAATATTTTCGGGATGCACTGTGGCCCGTTGTATCTGAATGTTTTGATCTAAATATAGCGTGCGCCGTGACACTTGTCTGTATCTTGTATCTCGCATCTCGGACGCTTGACCATGTGCTGCGGCCTGGTGACCAGTTTGTGGGCGTGTCGATTGCCGATCAATGAATGGCCCAGACAGAGGTTAAGGCGACCAAGGTTAGGGTATCTCGCGCTTTGTTTTGTCCACCCGTGTTTACAGTTACACTTTCGTATCTCGCGGATCGCTTCAAAAGGCGGCCGTCTTTGAGCCTCGAGTGTCATTGCCGCCCGGAGGGCAGAACGCACATTAGCGGCCTGGAAACCCATCATAGCCATATCAAATTTCGCGGCTAGGCCAAAGATAATTGATTGGTTGAGTCGGAACTCGGCTTTCGGCTCTGGGCTTGGCTCAAAGTCAAAGCCGCACGCCCGCAAGTGCTGACATTTGTTCGGTGTCACGGCTCGGCAAACTGGCAGTCGGAAGACAGAGGAAGGCAGACAACTCCTGGCATCTCGAAGGCACACAAACAGTTTGTGTTCTAAGTCGCTTGGTTTGCCAGTTAGTCAGCAAGTCAGCCTGTTAGTCAGCCTGTTAGTCAGTCTGCTAGTCAGTCCGTCTGTTAGTCACTCACGATCTGTGGAACTGTGGAAACTTTCTTTCGTGCCGCAGAATGACAGCCGGCAGAAGCTGCAGTGCAGAGCCCAAAGGAGGCACAGCATCCAAAGCCACATCCAGCCAAATGCTCATCATGGTGTCATTGATCTCGGGTCGTCTCTTCCAACTTGCCCCTGGCCTCTTGCCTCTTGTGGCAACAGAACAGCCACGGCGCATTGTTCTGCAGGAGGCACAAGTCCCCGTCTTCGTGGGCTTTATCGCCTTCTCCTGATCGGCTGCAGCTTGCGGTACTTGCTCGGTTCAAGAGTCAGCACTCTAGCCACAGAGGCGGTCACAAAACTATATAGATCCTCAATACATTTCGAATATATTTTAAAAAATGTTTTGAGAAAAACCGGTATAAAGTCCCTTATTCCTATTGTATAATATTATAGCCCTAAGACACTTGCTTAGGTTCAACTAAATGGTTAAACTGTTTAAAAAATGTTTGACAACCTGGAGAAAAAGAGTTCAGAGATCTAAAAAATGTTGTAGGTACTAATACTCAAATATACTAAAGGTTGTCATAGCTGTCTAAAAAAAAATGTAGTCAGAAAGTATAAATAAAAGCAAGATTTTTTTAATATAATAAAAATATTATTTCCTAAAAATCGATTGAAAATACAAGTCTTGGAAGATTTTCTGATTTTATACGATTTTTTTTTAAATTTTATAATCCATTGATATAGATTTAGAGAATCTTTAATGTTAATTCATTTAAATATTTCGTCAGAATGAGTTTACTTAAGGGATGAGATTGTGTAAATGCATCTTCCCTCTTCCCAATTTTGGTAATATTTTCATTTAGACTCTCTATACGTGCTAGTATTCCCATTCTGACCACAGCTGTATCTGCCACATGCAGTTGCAGTCACAGTGGCAGATGCAACCTGCGACAGCAAACAGTTGCTCGTTGCAGCATTTTTGAGAAAATGTATTTAACATGAACTGACGACTAATTTTGAAAGTGTGGCCATGCCCACCAACCGCCGCTGGGAAGCCTACAAAATTTCATTATAAAGAAATTTTTGGCTTGGGGTACATTTTCTTTATGGCTTCATATGGGCTCTTGGACAGCTGCAAACTTGGCGGCGGCGCTTTAATAGCCTCAACTTTTGGCAAAAAAAACAACGACCCAAACTTGTTTTGGCCACATAAACTGGTTCTTGGCCAAAGAAGAAGTTCTCTGTTGTTATTCTTTTTTGTGGATTTTCGTGAATTTGTTTCTAAGTTGGGCAAACGCGACTTAATCTTCGGCCAGCGGCGCAGGCCAAACCAGAGTTGGGGCTAAGAGAAGATATTAACTAAATGATAATGCTTAGCAGGTAGTTAAAGGGCTTGGTTTGGGCCAGAAATTGCCTCTTCCTCCGGTTTAACGCTCAGCTTCCTTCTTCTCGACTCTTTTGAGGCGGAAGCTTCCATTTGGGCTTTGACTTCCACGGGTACTTTTCTACTTAACCAAATACGTGCCTTTGGCCGAGTCGATGGCTTTTCGGTTCCAGCCGGCTTTTCTTGGCGATTTCCGCTTCTGTTTCGACCGAACTCGGATTGACACAATGCAAACTCATCGAGGCAGCAAGATCAGAACGTGAAAATCCACTCGGGAAACCGTCCGCCTGTCCATCCAACTAGCTGACTGTTTGATTGCTGCTGGCCCCAAATGAAAATTCATTTTCATCGCCTCAATCAACAATTTAATTCAATTAAGTTTTGAAATGTTTGTGGCACATCGAGCGAGCGGTACGAAAACAATAACAAGGCCCCGGAAAGAATGCAACTGCAGGGAGCCCGAAATGTGTTTAATTATCAGAAACGGAATTTTCATGAGCCACCGACTAAAACAAATGCCAATGAAAAAATGTGCATAAATTTGAAGACAGGTCTCTGCCGCCAGCAGAACTTTGCAATTGGCCAGCACGGCAAATTGGTAGGGAGTGTTGGCCGAAAGCGGGGAGGGGAGGCTCCTTGGACCCGGTTGGTGCCCCAATCTTGGCCAGCAAAACGTTTTCCCAGGCAAACCCAAGAACGCAGCCAGCTGAAAAGGAAAAACACACGGCCAAAAATACAGTCAGTCACATGAGTTTATATATATTCTTTTAAAATTATTTAAATGTTATAAATTACTTAGTTATCATATATTAAATCTTATAAATAACACAAATTAACAAAAATTGTATTGAAAATTTATATGTTTTTGTATATATCCAGAATCATATCTTTTGTTACCCATACGAGTTGATTTATAATTTCATTGAGAATATTTGAATATCATTAACCTTTAAAGAACTCACCTAGTAACTCTGCCAAAAGGGAACAGCTCCTATTTGCATAATCGTTTTGTCACTCCAAAGCGGGATTCTTTTTCTGTGATTAATGATTGCATTAATATAGCGTTAATGACTTGGACCGGCGGGACATTCATTCCAGAATTAGCTCAGATTATGCCGATCCGTTGAGCAGCGCTCAGAATCTGGTTTCGCAGATTTCTCCGCATAAGCCGCTCGGCACCCAAAAACTAGTTTTCATATTTATTCTTTTTTAGCAGGGGGAAACGTTTTAATTTCGCCAACTGTATTCGGCAAGTGCAAATGCAACTGAGCTGCCAGAGCGAGGATAGCTAATCGACGGATCTCGACTTGTATCTTATAAATACCCCACAATTTATGCCTTTGCTCGCATTTGCCTAACCAAAGAACCGTTAAGTGTTCGCGAGCCTCTTAATTAAAGGCCATGGAATCCGCAGAATCGCATGGAGGGGCAGAAACTCTGGCACTTGGCGGCGCAAAACGTTTTCATTTTTTCCCATTTTCCATTTATTTTTCGCAGTGAATGGCCGCCACTTACAGAACCAATTTACACGGCCAAAAAACTTGCTCAACTCATGGGCGGGATGAGCAAAGGCAGATTTACAGATACAGATACAGATATGTATCTGTGGCAACTGAAAATTCAGTTTAAACAAACGCTGCATGACATTGAACGGCAGACGCCAGGCGGAATTCTGAGCGCTTCCTCCATAAATTTTGGCCAGTTTTGTAATATTTTGGCCATAAACAAAAAGTACTGAAAAATAGTTTCTCTTCTGGGCTCCAAATTTATTTCCTCCGCTTCGAATATATTAATTAGGAGCCTCATTGAGGGGCTAATAAATCAATTTCGGTTGGCTTAGCACTGAGAAAATGCAATGCCAGGGCAGTGATGATGATATCATATGTGCGGGAGGTGTGTTTCGTTTCTGATTTGCAATTAGCCGATTTGAGTGTTTTGCATTCACTGGGTAGTCAAGCTGCTTATTACATAGAACGCCGCTTTCCGATTGCCAATGACTTGGTGATGACTTGGGGGCCCCGGACGGGTTCCAGCCGATGTTATATAATCAACTGAATCGTGACTAATGGCCAGAGCTTTGCCAATGCTGATGTGCACCACAGCTTATCATTCGCTTCTCGGTCTCGCTCGAGAAAAAGGGGGTCAGACAAACAGGCAGTAGCGGAGTCATAAAATGCACCGACCTTCCCAGAATCCATAGGGACCACTAAACACTCTTTCAACAATTAAGGCAGATAGTTTTCCAAGATATAAGGTGGGTTGCAAACTATTAAGATAATACAATATCTATACTACGCTTATCATTTGTTGGTACAAGTCAGCCATTGACCTACATTTCAGTAAATTTACAGATCATCAGATATTCTAGTATTAAGTGCTATCTTTAATTGATATTTAGTGAGATAGGTGTAATAATAGAGCCAGTTATTATAATTTGTAGATCATCTATGTTTGTTATATATAATTACAGGCATTGACCTACATTTTGATGACTTTTTATATAAAAACAATAATATTAGATGATGAAATCATTTTTCTAGAACACTCATTTTGTCATTCGATCTTCACTTATAACTTCTTGAACTCAGAAGCCTGGGAAAGGTCGTCCGGGATGTGATAAAGAGCATTGAACCTCTAAAATTTTGTTGTATTTCTTCGTTTTTATGACTTTTGGAAGTTTCCATTTCGAGAGTGTTGAATACTTTTTACATGCCCAGCGTAACAAGTGGAATTTTAAGTGTGTGGCAGAAGAAAAATAGTGGAAAAGGTGTCGGGGAAATAATTAAACAATAAAAAGAACCTCTGACTGGGACTATACAATTAATTTAAATTGAATTTAAAATAAGGCCAGCCCGTTGAATCATCAACTTAAAGTATTTGATGACAAAGAGAAGTCAAACAAATTTTCCCCAAGATTCCTCGAATTGCTATTATAAAACTAATATATACCAGACTGAATCGTTTTTGGAGATCTACGTTTTTTATTGATCATTTATGAACACTTTAACACAATTTACGCATGATTTCATGCGGTGATGTGCCAGTTGAACCCAAGTTCAAGTTCACTTGGCAGAGAGACAAAAAATGAAAATATAATTGAAAATTATTATGTCACGCAATGTTTACGAATGTTTGGCGGTCCATTGCGCAATTCAAAGCGAACGCTTCGATTTCTGTCTACAATCGATGGATTGGAAATCAGAAATTGACGTAATGTGTTTTTGATTGAACATTTCGGGGCACGTTTCAATGGCGATCGGGCGCCGAGTGAGTTGCCAAATCGAAACTACAAACACTTTGTGAATGAATAGCTTTAAATTGGCGTGTTAATGACAACAACATGCAACTGCAAAACTGTAAACTTTATTTTTGAACAATATTTTTCGCAATTTGCGGCATTTCAGCTGATTTTGCCATCGCAAGCCGCAAGTCAGCGGCGCGCTTGACCCCAAAATGAGACTTTTAAATTGATTTTTATTATTTCTTCAACTCGTTGAATCCAATCAATTAGCCAGAGATAACTCGATGTGGGTGTCAGCAATGGCAAATTGTCGCCGGACGAGAATTGTTTTAAATTTTTCAGCGCTGACCTCTGCTCTTCAATCTAGCTTCCTTCATCGAAACTAATGTTTCTCTTTCTCCTCTCTTGCAGGTAAGCTCAACAAGCCAAAAATATTCATGAATCGTGGTTGCATGCACCAATGGCCACAAGGAAAAGCGGGAAAACTGAAAAATTATTCATTAGCCAAGTGCCAAAAGCGTATTCAAATTAAGTTGCTCAAGCGAAAACCAAAGCCGAAACATGTGTCAGCCATGTCAATGCGTTTTGGCCCAGACCAAAGAGCCAAAGTCGCAGTCGAGGCTGGAGTGCATTTGCTTTTTGGCCAAATGCGGTTTTCTTGAGAGTGGTTTTCCGCTCCTCACCCCACCACCCCTTACGGTGCCATGCCCTCCTCCCCGGACAAACAATTTGCCGGCGGAAATTTCATAATCATGGTAAAATGAAAATGTTACATTTTATGAAAATGTATTATTATGTCCATCATAAAAATGTCATTGAATGACACTTGCGCCTGTGCGCTGCAAGCCCACCTCCACGGATTATTTTGACAGCAGCAATTTCCCAGCCCCCCCAAAAGCCCCCTTCGCTCTCCGCCACTGCACACAGCCCTCTGCTAATTTCTGTTGATTTAAGCAACTTTTATTTTCAACTGCGGCGCCAACGCAGATAGATAGAGAGACCAGAAAGCAATGCCAGCGAATTAATAAAAGAGAAAACCAACTTGGATTGAATTTAGTCATTTTCGTTTTTCGGGCAAACTGCAGCGTCGACGTGCGATCGCAATTATTGCCACAATTTGCGGTCATTTCCGCTTGGCTGCTGCGCATGTGCCACTTGCCGTGGGTTTTCGCGGAGAATCATGGGTGGCGGAGGGGGTTCTGGAGCGGAAATACCTTCTAGTTAACAGTGGGCATATGGTGGTGGGGCAAGTGCTAGATTATGACTTTTGATTTATGGTTATGGCTTGCGGATGGCGTCCATAATTGGGGTGACGATATCATGATCACACCCCAAGAAAATTGGGGAAATAATAGATCTATCTTTACAAAAAAGTGTATTTAAAGTTTTTAAAGCTTAACCATTATTGCTTGAAGAAATACTTCTAATCTTTTAGTTCAATTTATGAAAGGAACTGAAACGATTTTGATTTAACGTTGCATAATTTAGAGATTTAGAGAGAAGATTTAAAAATATGTCATTAGGGCTTTAAACAAGCAACTTTCTTAAAAATGTCTTCAAAATATCTCTTGAGATACCTTTTTTAAGCTACTAAAATCGTGTATGCAGTACTAGATAATTTTTCTTTCTCACAAAAAATCCTGAAAATTGTATTTATTTGGAAACACTTAATATCAACCTGTTCCACTGTCTTTCGGGTGTTTTTTCAAACCAAAGTGCAGCACTTACTGGCCCATGGTGCACTTATATGGACTTGTTGCTGGGCACCCTTCACTTCGAAAGCCCGATTTCTAGGCTTTCCGTACTTGTGAACCAACTTCAGTGACGCAGAGACCCAGTAGGCCTTTGGTTCTTTGCTTCAGCTCTTTGTTTTGGATAATTAAAAGCAGCGTTCAAAGTGCAATTGCTGTGGGTTGCATTTACATAGACATGTGTTCAAACATTTGCGCTGCGCTCTCCAGTTTGACAAGTGTTGTTGGGGCCTTACCGCGGCGCGTGGGCGTTTCAATTTAAACAAAATTTCCAGTCTGCGGGCCACGGTTTAATGGCATTAACAATATAGACAAGGCACGCCCAAGCCGAACGGCTGACTGAGTGACCTACTGCACTCAAATGTTCGACGACATGTTGCAGTCACAGCAGCAGCAGCAGCAACAGCACAGCAGCAACATGAGCAACATGTTTCTCGGCTGAAACAAATTCTGACACCTAAATTTGCTACGCATTTTCAGGGAATCATTAATTAGTCAGACTTGGAAAGTTTGTTTCATACACTCTTGCTTTTTTCCTTGTTTCTTTGGTGAAAGTTTAGGAATGGGGCTCAGTTCGGCCTAGATTCATTTTTCATCATTACAAAATCGAAGCGTACATTACCTTGAGCTCAAACTGCCAAATGGGAACCAGAAATGTTGATGCATCTCTCAAGTATTTTTCATATTCAATGCTCTGAAGAGCTTTCAAGCCCCTGTGGACCATATTTTTGTGTGATGTGTAATACCCTGGAAAATAGTAAGATTAGCGTGGGGTATAACAGGCTTAAGCAAGCGAAATTTAATTATAAAATTTCCAAAATTATCAAAATATGAAAATAAACTACAGAGGAGGTCCTAGCATATTAAAAAGAGATATTTTTTGATCCTTAAGATTCATAGGAAAATATGGTTTTTGAAGTAGTTTATAAACTATGTGGAGAACTGAAAATATTTAGGATAGCTCTTTCAATATTGAAAAGGCTTTTTCCAAGGTCTTTAAATTATTTTGATGTATATCCATATATTATCGAAATTCTTAGCATGAACTGATTTTCTATCTCTTTTTCATTTCTGAGTTTGAAAAGTTCTTGAAATATGTAGGATAACTTGCAGTTGGAAGGCCCTTTGGCCTGGCAGCATTCCTTGGCTCTTTTTCATTGTGTTTTTCTCGAAATGCACTTCAAGCCGCAAGTTTTGAAGGCTCAAGTGGCACTGGAGTTGTCAGATGTATTGTTGGAGTTGTGGCCGCACTGTCGCTCTGTAGCTCTAAATGCAGCTGCGGTTTCTTGGAGGTGGCCCGCTCCGAGTTGGCCCGGCCCGAACCGATGGGCTGCGATCCACTTCGAGTCCAAATCCGAGTCCGAGCGGGCTTTCGAGCCATTAGAAGCGCATGTCTGTGGCCGCGTCGACAGCAATCAATTGCCGGCGAGCGCATTTTATTGGCGTCATCAAATTGGCTTTCCGTGGAAATCCGCATTGCGGCCAGACCATCGACTTTCCCGATAGAACTTCACGGCCAAAATGGTCATCGTCATAATCGCGATGGCCAGATGATCATCTGGGACATGGCCGATGGGATGCTCCGATTGTTGCTGGGAGCCATAAATACGAGCTGGCATTGCCTGGCATCTCTTAATGCCAATGGAGCTGCCCGCATTCTGAGGCTCTGCGAGGATTTTTCATCTGGAAAAGAGTCCCCAACTCCCCGAGCAAAATTAATTGTTCAAGCATACACTCACACACACACACCACTCAAGGAAGCATTTTCCGAGCTTTCCACATCTGTATGCACCATGTGCGCCTGCCTTATTTTCCTTTATTTGCACGATTTTTGCCATATTTCTCCCCGCTTTGGAGCACGATCCTCGGATCTGGGATCTCGGACCTCCCTCCCCAAAAATGGTGGCGACATTGTGACGTCGTCGTGTTCGCCGGCAGATTATGATCAACATGTATGTAGATACACCTATATATATTTCTTGTGTCTTGCCTCAACCATGACAGCGAAATATTTGCTGCCATGTGTGAAAATATTTATTTTCCATCTGCTCATGCGGGCTCTGCAGTTGGCGATTCATGCATTGGTGAAGTGGGAAAAGGGCTAAGCTTTTCCTGGGGCTCCGAAATCGGGGCAAACAAATCTCAGCGGATGGGTTCTTAAGTGTATTTGGGCAAGTCTTGAAATGAGCAATGCGACTTCAGAGCCATCAAGTCAATTGAAGGGGGTTTTCTGGAGCTCTGCGGAGATGCTTTTGTTGAACTAGATTTTTTATGGGCTCGAATTGAGCTCAATGGGTGTTTGGGGAGTTCAAATGGGAGTGTGTTGATTTAAGAGCTAGATTTTAAAGAACAGATTTTAGAGCTTAAATTCTCTAAATGTAGGATTGAAAACAACGGCTAGAAATTGACCTTTTGGCATGTTTTTAGGATTGGAAATTTTAATACAAACAAATTCACCTTACTGATTACCTATTTCGTGGTCGATTCCGACTTTGTTTGATTTGCAAATAGCTGTCTTTACACCACTCTTAAACCCAGATCTCTCAGAAGAGGAGGGGCGCTCCGCTGGGCATAATTATGCTGCTGCTGCAAGTTGCAGGTTCTTATTCGCCGAGTTTTTTCCGCTTTATGTGTTTTGTCTGGCTCTTTAAGATACTTTTTTAGCTGCTCATTCTGCTTTTTGTGGGACTGACTGCATGTCTGTTTGTTTCTCGTCTTGTCTGCGCGGAATTCGGTCAAGTACTCTTGGCCGGCTGGCTTGGCTTGGTTGGCTATGATTTGTGTGACATGTGGAAGCTGTCGGCTGCCGCATTACCATTGACACCTTATCGGGCGTGCAAAGTCCACTGTGGCATATGCATAGGGGCCCAGGAAAATGCTACTTTCTACGCATTTGTTACACATTTTGTAACACGCTCTCCTTATCATTCGCTCAGAAATTTAATTATTTCGCCTGTCAGTCAGTCGCTGAGTCCCGAAGAGAAACGTAAAACATTTTTTAATGAGCCGACCTTAAAAAGAAAGTCAGGCGACATGTCTGGGCTACCTTGGATAAGTTCGGACTTCGTGCCAACATGTATCTGCTGTTGGCTTTGTGTTTGAGGTATCTCAGCGCTCCCCTGAGTGCCCCTGTCCGATGACTCGGCTCATTTGTGGATCTCTGGTCGGCCCAGGGTTTTTTACCAAAATAAAAAAAATTACGGAAGCCGCTGCTGTCGAAGTTGTTACTCTCATTTTTGGTGAAAGAAAATCCCCAGCTACCGTTTGTCAAACAATTTCTATGGCCCAGCCAAAGAAAGGATAACCATCATAATTGATTGAGCCAGGTTTTCAGCGCAAACAAAGGTTTTTGTGTGCCGTCTTGTAAGCCTGAACTGTGTGGCGAGGAAGTGCCTGGTGCATAAATCAACCTTTTATCAGCACTTCTTCATCGCCAGGGGAGAAGGAAGCATACAAATAACTAATTGTATTTCACACACAAGAATGTAAATGGCCCCCGAAGGGGTTAGCATTTGAATTCAGCCAGCTTTCGTTTCGCCAACGAACTGCAATTATGTGTGTCCATTTTTTTTGGCTAATTGAAAGGCCTGCTGACACTATCGGGCAGTAATACTTTCCCCACCAACTGCGAGAGAGAAGCTACCGAACAGCCAACGGGCTGTCAACTTCATTAGATTTGATTTCAACAAGAAATATCATGGAAAACATTAAACGCCTCTGAATAAATTCAAATTAATTGATAAACACACAGAAACCGGAATGGAAAGAGAGAAATAAAACGAAATTATCGGCCATAGAGGCAGTCGCCGTTTAGCTGGCCAATTTGCAGGCCGAAAAGTGCAACCGTTTGCCAAGGAAGGGGTGAGGAAGGGGTTCGGAAGGGGTTCGGTGGCTGCGCATGCGTCGCGGCATTGCGCAAGTCCACTCGGTGGCGTAGAGTGGTGCAGAGTGGCTCTAACCAGTTGGACTTTTGCGTGGCGTGTGTTTAACTTTTGAGCAGATTTTGTCGCATTTTTTATTTATTTTTGTAGTTTTTTTTCTTTTGCTATGCAGTGCAGGTATTTGTTTTCACAGAGCCGCTAACGCTAAGCAACTCCCCTTTCGGGGTATCCTGGCTCCATCAATGGCTCTATTTGATGTAAACCGACTGGCTGGCCGGCTCTTTGAACCATTTGAACTTTTGGCTTTTGTCTGTTTCGGCATCCATGGCTCTCTTGGCCCATTCACCCACCATGGGGCATGTTTTATTTGATATTTCTTCTGTATTTTTTTCTTTCCTACTTACCAAACGCTGCGACATTTCGTCATGCTAATCAGCATGGAGTCACTCGTTGGCTAATTGGCTTAGACGGGCTAACTGGCTGCTTTGGACCTGGCCTGCGATTTGTGAGCGAGTGTGCGTGGCTATCGGATTACCTGACATATTGCAAAATTAGATTTATGTATGGTCAGCTGGGCCCAGGAATGGGGAAACTGATGCGGGCTGACAAAAGGAAAATTATGTGGTAATGCAGTGGGACACGCATTTTTGCAGAGCAGTGTCTACTTTCTAGGTATAATCAAATCAAAATGACTTGCTGATTAATTTACTTTCTGATCGCTAATCAACGTGTTTATCGCATTGATTTTAGAAGACGGCCTGCGTAGGCACTAAAACCTAATGAACTCTAGACAAGGAACTAAATGGTTCCGAAATGCCTCTTTAATGATTTTTCTCTAATGAACAAAGTACCCATTATAATAAAGTACCTCAAGGCAAAAGATATAAATTGAATTAAGGTCGCCTTGGGCCTGTGTTACTAATGATGCAAAAATATCTGAAAGTTTACAACAGCGATTGAAGTTTCTTGAGTTAGAAGAGGTGCTTTGAAGATAAATTTGTATTGGAGTAAACTTTAATATTATTTATTTGATTATAGGTAAATAATTAAATTCATTATTAACAACCCAATAAGATCTTGTTACCAAGATATGCATTTTTATATAGCTCAGCTGCTCAATCTTTGAAAGATAATGAGCCGATTGAGTGGAGGATTACCTACGCAAAGTGCTTCCTATAGAGGTTGCAACTGTTCTTGTTACAGCCCCAGCCCCAGCCCCATTTCCTCCCTATCCGGTTGATTGAATTTCGATGTAGCAGTCCCAATCAAGTCCAATGCCAAAGTCAAGTCAAAGTTGTCATTATCGCTTATTATTATAGTGCTTTTTCCCTGCCTCCCTCATTTGCATTTACTAATTTATTTATTTACTTGTCTGCCTATCGGTACTATATCTTTTTATTATGCAAATGTGTATCTGGAAATTATGCAAATGCCAGTGGGCCGATTGCGCCTTTGTGACTTGCAAGCCAATTTAATTTGTGACATTTGCTGAGACAATTTTCTCCATAAGAATTCCGAGCTTAGGAATGGTTCCTGTACCCTGAACCCCCGAATCCCCCATTCCTCTCGAGGCTTTCCGCTGTGTGTGGGCCCGGGACTGGATCCCTCGATACGGTTACCCCAAGGAACTTGCGTCTACATGAAACAATTAAACTCAACATGCATTTATGTCAAGTTATTCGCGCTGCGCCGGCAATTAGAGAGCAAACCAACTCGCCTCGCCGCAACTCCAAGTGGGCTAAACTGCAACGCATGATCACTGGGCAGTAAATTAACCGCACTTCCATGTGGTTACGGTTACAGTCCGACAGCTGCAGTTGTAAATTTGATTTTTATGGCTAGAAACATGTTGCCAATTGGCAGCAGCTCGCCCGCTCGGGCCAAAAAGAGCTGCAAAAATGTGGCTCTAAAAAAATCATTTTTTCCCGATATCTGTCACCAGTCATCGAAAAGGAAACCTTGCCGGCTCTTGAGGTGTTAATTTGGCCACATGCCGAATGCCTTGGCCATAAATTCAATTCGTGTTCATGTCGCGTGCAATTAGCCGGTCCGAAATCTCTCGTTTCCGATGCTTGATCTATGGATCTTGGCAGGGAAGTTAAGGAATGGACCAGAACTAGTAAAGTTCGGTTTTTAGATTGAGCCAAAAACTGTCTTCGATCAATTGAATTGTTGGCTGACCAAAACAAAGCATGCTTTAGATTTTACATTATTTATGACCATTATGACAAAAAAAGTAAAAAAAAACATCGGGTTTTCAAAAAAAAATCAGTATTTTGGGCAAAAAAATAAAAGTAATGATCCAAAAATGGAATATCATACCTTGCTAAACTCGTAATTAAATTTCCAACAAAATGACATTAACTCCTAAAAAATTTTATTTTGTATAATTTTTTGCAAAAAAAGACATTGCTACCCCTTGTCAAAAAAGTGAAAATTTGCGAAAATTTAAAGTTTACAGAATCAGGAGGAAAACGATTGCGATCAAATATTTATCTTGTAAGCTGTCCAAAACAGTGCATCTCTTAGGTTTCGGACCATTTTTGGCAAGTTATAGCAAAAAAACTTTTTTAAAAATCTAACTTTCGATAAAAAACTGAAAACTTCATTTTTACCCAAAAAAAATCAGTATTTTGGGCCAAAAATGTAAAAGTACTGATCCAAAAATAGAATATCATACCTTGCTGAACTCGTAATGAAATTCCCAATCAACTGGTATTCACACCTAAAAAATTTTATTTTTGACCAATTTTCGACCAAAAAAGACGGTGCTACCCCTTGTAAAAAAGTGAAAATTTGCGAAAATCTAAAGTTTTCAGATTCAGGCAGAAACCGATTGCGATCAAATATTTATATTGTAAGCTGTTCAAAACAGTGCTTCTGGTAGGGGTCGGACAATTTTTAAACAAGTTATAGCAAAAAACTTTTTAAAAAATCTGAGTTTAGATAAAAAAATGAAAACTTCATTTTTACCCAAAAAAATCAGTATTTTGGGCAAAAAATTTAAAAGTACTGATCTAAATATGGAATATCATACCTTGCTGAACTCGTAATGAAATTTCCGATCAACTGGCATTCACACCTAAAAAATTTTATTTTTGACAATTTTTTTTTGGAAAAATGAACGACATTAAGTTGGCAATACAATTTGGTTAATTCAGGAAATCTTGGGCAATCATCACAGTCAATATTTTTCATTAGGTAACGAGTTAACTGATAAATAAGAAATATTTTTTGGAAACTAAATTATGAAGAAACATGAATAATCAATTATTTTCGGGAATTATTCTTATACAAATTATTTACAAATCATTTTTAACACGTAATAGTGGACACGCTTTGCTTGGCCAGTTGAATGATAATTACTTGGCGACCAAGCCAAGCCAAAATAAATACCAACCAAATTCCCATTTCAAAATTCATTGCTATCGTCTGGGGTATAAAGACCGAGACTGATTCAAAGTCTCAGTCTGAGATCCCAGCGAAATCCCAGTCTTGTCCAGCAAGCAAATCGTGACAATCATGACAAAAATCGAACGGATGTTTGAGACCAGCAAATGCAAAAAGTATTGTATTTTCGGCTGGCAATTTATCACAAAACAGCGAAACAAAATCTAAAGAAAAGAAACAATTTCGGACCTATAACTTTGAGGCAGGCAAAATAACAATAAAACTGCAGCAACAAACAATAATTCATAATAAATTGTCATTTGACGTGTTTGAAATGTATTGGCAATTAAAAACGCAATTGAAGCGATTGGAGTGAGTTGCAAGGGCGGGACGGATCGCCGCTCCTTGGTGCAGTAAATCGGTTTTTGGGAGTTGTGCTCGTATATTTATGGGTAGCAGCGGTCTCTGGAGTTCATGAACTGCCCAACTTTGGGTGTGTAGAGTTGGGTCATGATATTCCAGCCAAAGCAAATCAAAGGCAAGGCAAGTCGGGTCAAAAAAAAAGAGCCTAAGGCTAGAGTTGAACCACCAGTTCATATATCAGTCGCTAGATTTTACAGATACTCTATTAGTTACATATAAGAATTCTTAGGAAATGTGTGTAAATTTGTATTCCTAAAAACATGTATCATTTCTATATTACTAGCTTATATGGCATATCATTTCCGCTGAAGATCACAAAGTGTTCTTTCAAGCTATGCCCTCATATTATTTCCCCTGTCTGTATTGTCTCTCAAAAATGCTGATTAAAGCTCTTTTTTCTGTCGATTTTGTTGCTGATTCCCGTTGTCCCAGGTCCGCCCATTCTCAATTTATTTTGTTTTTTGGCTGGGTTATGCTTGCCCCTTAATTTGGTTTTATTTTTGTTGTATGTTGCATGTTTGGGGACCGGAGTGGAGTGCAGTTTGCTTAGGGCGTACTTAAGTACCGTTATTTTAATAAACGCCGTTTGCGCATGCGCAGCTTGGGTTGGCCCTGTTTCCTCGGTTTTTGGGGTACTTTTTCTGTGCAGCTGAAAAGACTTTCTTCACATTAAAGAAATTGAATTACTGCTGATGGCAAAAAGCTAATTTTGCTTGCTCAAGGTTTTTTCTTGGCAAAAACTATGGCAGAGGGGGAGCAGTGGGTGGCAGGAAGTGCCTCATAAAGTATGCCATTTGTTTTTCGTAATATTTATTTACTTTTCGCATTGCAAAGAAGCTTTGTTGTTTATTTCGGCTTCGTTCCGTTTGTCGCTTTTTGCATAAACATTTATGCAAATGTCAAAGGCCTAATTGACAGACAAGAGCCAAGTGCTTGAAAGGCTTTTTTTTCTAAAAATATATATATATATACATAAATAACAGCCTGGTTTCAAGTGTTCCAGCTGGCAGATACCTGGGAATTACTTTGATTTCTTTATATAATACATAGTAAATATGATGATAGGCACTGTAAAAGTTGCTATATATTATTTGGGATGGTTCCCAAGAGTAAGAGGTTTTTTCTGTAACCTACATTTTCCCGAATAGAACATACCCTCTGATTCCAAGGGTACTCAAGTATGAAATCCATGACAGTGACCGGGCATTGTCTATGCTGGCAGCAAATTACAATTTACGATCGACGATCAGCAAATCGAGCGACAGCTCCACATTTTGTCAGCTCAGCTCTGTCGGCGGAACCCCCTGATTTGGAACGACCTTGAGCCTTTGTGGGGCTTCATAGAGTCGGAGAACCAGACCCCCTCAATTATCTAGATATACGCGTTATAAAGTGATCTAATGAATTTACTTTATGCGCGTTTCGTTTGATGGCGATTGTCCGATAAACATTTTATTTCGTTTTTTACGACCCTAGCCGGCTGCCGTCCCTCGTAGTTGTTTGTTTTGAGTGAAAGTAATTTGTCGATTATATGTTTTTTCTCCCCTCTGGGGACCGACACGCCTAGATACTCGGCACGTCATGTGCTAAGAGCTTAAAATCAGAGAGCCAATCCGCAGATTCTCTGACTCATGCGAAGAAAGTTTAAACAATGCTGGCGAGGCTGTTAATTCTCTGCCTTTCCCAGAGTCTCCGAAACTGACGATCATGATGCTGATGGACGTAAATATAGTTGTAGTCATCAGGGTTTTGTGCCCACAGCCGCTTATTTAGTCGATCATTTGGAGAAATTTAAGTTGGGGCGTGGCTGAAGATGGGCTGGCCCTAAATTATCAAACTGGATTTCCTTTCGATTGTTTAATCTTGGAACAATTTGATATGGTAGCTTGTTTAACAGAGATTGAGATTTGCCAATGATATGCAGCCAATTGCCCCATCTTCCCATCCATCTTTGATCTGATCTCTCAGCCATGGACAAATTGTTTTAACCATATATAGTCTGTGTGCCGGCACCAATCGATATCATTATTTATATCGCCAAGAGATCACAGCCGTCTGCAATTCCAGGCCATTTACATGATCACCTGAAGAAGATGCACACGCCCATGGAATCGGAATGGGAATGGGAATTGGAAGACAGCATTGACAGGCGGAATAAAGGCAATCTTCCATTTAATAACCAATTATCATTGATCAACTGCACGCCCCACGGTCCCCAGAGATCTGGAGTGCTGGAATACCGAGGAGCGGAGAACGAGAATCGAGCCACTGACCACTGAGCAATATCAATTACGAATTACATCTGATTATCCGCCTCTGCCTGGGAATTGGCCAATGCCAGTGCCAGTGCCATGGTCGCGGCTCTCCAGCCTCAAGATCCTATATCCCAGATCCCAGTGCCTCAGTTCCAACTGCCGCCTGGGGGCTGTGTGTGTCTGATTAGCGCATAAACAAGTTAATGCCATTGATGATGACGATGCTGAGCCACCTGAACAGAGCCCAGACGCCAAGTGCATTGCAATGGACTGGAGGCGTACGTGGTGCGATGTTATTGTTTCCCTGGCCATCCAGAATCAAAAAGATATATGGGCCAGCTGGTGGAGGGGGGCTCCTCCAGATAAGACCAACTTCTGGCCTGTTTGGGAGTCGCAGTGCGTCGTCTTCGGGCCTCAGTCCTCAGTCCTCAGTCGTCGTCGTTGTCTTCTGTTGACAACCACTGCCGCGGCGGCTTTATAAGCTTTTGATCTTGACAAAGTTTTAACCGCCGGCAAAAGCCTGTACCATGTTGAACTTTCCCAGTTTTGTCGTCGCCGTCTTCCTAGAATATGTATCTCTATCTGCCCTGTTTGCCCAACACTCCTCAACGCGGACAGGGGGTGGCGATATGCTAATGCTGTTTGGGTTTGGGCAGCCAAAAGTCAAACACTGTGTGTTGACGTTACCTTGAAATCCATTCGTAGGGAAACAAGCAGCACAAAGGCCGCAGATACTCGTACTACACAGCGAAGATGCCTGGTAAACAGAGATGTTTGGGGTATATGTCATGTGCTTAGAGCGGACAGCACTTGACATCATAGTTAGGGTTCAATTGCTCTGGGCTCTCCAGAGATCGACTTCTTGTTTACTTGCATAAATTGCAGGGGAGTATGTGGCAGTCCACTTCCAAAGAAGTGGTTCTCAGTCCCACAAGTATTCCTTTTATAGTAAATCTACTTTATATTTGCCTTATATTTAGAGTCTTCTAAACTAGTAGGAATATAATATGGAAATAGTAATGATATACATATATTATGTGCGATTTTCTTAGTAAAGGGATGGTTTTAAAAGAGAACCCAAAAAGATCTGTGTAATCCCAATCCCTGGAATACAAATCATGTTAAATGTTGGAAGTATAAATCTTAGAAAGGTTTGCTTAGTGTATCTGGGGAGTCACCCTCCCCAAAAGTCTGGGAATCATTTAATTCGGGGGCATTAACGTGGACAATTGTCTGTGGGAGAGCCGCGACTTGTGTGCTCCTATGCAAATGAGGGGACAATTATGCTGATCAGCGCTAATTGGGGGAGCCATAATGACCCACAGAGTGACTAACCCAGTTCCGTTTCCATCTCTCTCGTCCACAGGCTGCCCGGCGACGACGAGTCCCAGCTGCCAGCGCTGCAACAAGGCGGGCTGCATCAAGTGTCCCGAGTACCTGGTGACGGACACGAGGCAGTGCGTCAACACATGCCCCGCCGGCTACCTGGACCAGTGGTCGGCCCACACGGAGTTCATGGGCAAGGTGTGTGTGCCCACCGGCTATTCGGGACCACTGATGGCCGCTCTGGCCGGTCTTCTCGGCGGCTTCCTCGTCTGCCTGTCCCTGCTGGCGGTGGCCGTGATGCTGGTCAAGCGGAAGCGCCGGCGGAAGTCCATCAAGCAGAAGCTCATCAACGAGAACACCATGGACCGGGCGGACTTTATGAGGCAGCTGAACGAGATGCGTCCGAATGCGGAGTACTTTCTGGCCATGCTGAACGACACGAGGCGGCAGATCCGGAAGCTCTATTTGTCGGGCGAGGTGGCGGCCGCCAACTCGTACAGGCCCATCGTGCGGGATCTGGCCAAGCTGCTCATCCTGCTGAACAGGCCCATCGAGCTGATTCCCGCCCCGCCGCCGGATTGGTCCCGGCTGTACGCCTGGTCGGAGCAGGCCCTGGAGCGCTACAAGCCACAGGTGGGCCAGCTCATCGACTTCTTCCAGGCCTCGCATGGCCACGGTGCCGGGCACCACGAGGTGCTCTACGCGGCGCCGGCCAAGAAGAAGCAGCTGCAGCAGCAGCCCAGCATCTTCCGGCAACAGGTGACGCCCACGGCGACGCCCCAGGGCGTGGGCGAGCTGATGGCCGGCGATCGGAGCAGCAGTGCCTCGGCGCAGCAGAAGCTGCATCTCTTTGGCTCGCTGATCAGCCTGCACGAGTTCGAGGAGCCACGGGCCTCGGATCCCTTCGGCAGCAGCTTCAACACACTCAAGAGCGGCAATCTCATCTCTGATCTCAACGCCAGCTCGCTGTGGCTGGAGGACGAGTTCTACAAGCTGGGCTTTCGACCGCAGGACGAGATCACCACGGAGCTGTAACGGCATCACAAAGCGATCAGAATCGAAACTCAGACTCACAAACTTAATGTAAAAGAAGTATTATCCCGGCTGGCGGCGCTAGGCGTTCGAATCTAGTGCCAGCTTCAGCTGGGGGAAAGGAGCATTTGCGTGCACATTCCGCCAGGCCATCATCATCATGAATATCATCGACAAGCCAACTGGGAGGCCATTTAGCCGGAGCCGCTAAATGCCCACGTTTAGAGCTTAGTTAGATCTGTTAAGCAAGTAAACTAGTCACGTAAAATCACAAACAAAAACCATCAACACACAACGATGCCGTGGAGAAGGAGCAAATGCAAATGGAAATCGCGTGGAAATGAATTTAGTTTTATGGATTTTACAAAAATCGCAACAATCATGTAACGAACAATATTCAATATACACACTATAGAGATACTATTCAGATAAAAATTAAGTTGTTTAACTGTAGAGAAGCGATACTTATAGCTATAGCTTACGTAGACAGAGATTATAAAGCTTAGTGAATACGAAATGGATAATAAAATCGTGTGCCTTAAGAGTGTAAAATGTGTAGGGTGTGTAACAATTTGTATTATTAACCAGGCGCCGTCATCCGACCAAGTCAGCCAACGCTAAGGCTCCTCGTACTTCCAGAGTATGTCGGGTTCCTCCTTGAGCTTCAGCTCGCCATGTCATGTGTCTTCCTTGACCGTTTCCAGGGGGACCACGGGTTCGGGCACCACCTTCCGCTCGTTGACCAGCCGCGAGAGCTCCTTGGCATCGTAGCCGATCAACAGCTTAAGGTCGCAGTCAAATTTGTAGGCGAATCTCTTGCCGGACACCTTGGAGATCATATCCCCATCGTAGTAGTAGCGGAGGGCCCTCGAAAGCTTCTCGTAGTTCATGGCGGGTTTGTTTTTCTTCTCGCCCCAAAGGCGGGCCACGCGATCCGGATCGGTGAGCTTGAACTCGCCGTCGGTGCCCACCCATTCGATGATGTCCGTGTGCTCGCAGTCGGTGAGTATTTCGAGGAGGAACTGCCACAGCTGCACCTGGCCGTTGTTGCCGGAGCCGATGGTGGTGTAATTCGTGGGACTCATGGAGGTGGGGGAACTTTCAACGGCTGTGGGGGCAAGAAATCTTTTAGTTCCAAGTCTTGCTTGGACTTCTCATCTACTCACACTCGGAACCCTTGACTGCCTGGTAGGATTTCCGCATAATCCGCTGTTCCAGAGACACCGGGCCCGATGCCGTGGTCGATATGGCAGTGGCTGACATGATCCTGGGTTGCTTGGGCTTTCGCAGCTCCTCCGCCTGCTTGTGCACCACGGACACAAAGTTGCACTCCTTGAGCAGCTGCAGGTGCGTCCAGAAGACGTTGCCCGGATCGCGGGGCAACTTTTTGCTAAACTCCTCATGCGTCATGGCGCACAGTTCCTGGCCGTTGATCTGCCAGTCGCTCATGTTGATGCCACGTAGCTCGAATTGCTTGATGGCCCACTCCAGCCAGTGCGTCACGTGGGCCTGCGTCCATTCGATGGCCGCCTCGGGGATCTTCAGGCGCGCCTGTTCCCGCTTGAACTTGCTGTCGAGGACCCAGTTCAAGACGGGCTTAACATCCTTGCTGGATTCAAGGGATTCCTCCTCAGAGTCCTCCTTGAGCTTTCGTTTGACAGGCGTTTTGATGGGACTTTCGCTGGAGGAGCTCTTCTGGCTGGCTGTTTCAGGCGGGGAGAGTTGGGCCACCACCTCTTCGGCCAGGGCAGCCAAGGCGGCCTCTGTGGGCTTGAGGACATCGGCTATATTGATGCGTTTCCGTATGGTTTGGATCTGCACGTTGATCTGGACGAGACCCTCGCCCTTGACGCACTGATCCACGAGGTTTTTGTGGGATTCCAGCTGGCGGGAAAGAAGAGTTGAGTAACCATTGGGATCTCTTTGAAATCGACTCACCTCCTGTGCGTCCTGCAGCCAAAACGTGTAGTAATTCAGGCACACCCCTATTTTTTGCTCAACAAGTGATCTGTTTAAGGGAAAAAAAACGAGGGTTATTTGTATGGGAACATGGGGGCTCCTCACAAGACTCACTTCAGCATGCTGAGCGGCTCTCGGATGTCCATGTGCACGATGATGATGTCGTCCGGCTCCACCTCCGCCTCCACATCGATGCTCTCCTCGAAGATTTCGCTGGCAATCACCTCCTCTGCGAAATTGTTTACAATTAAAGATCGGAGTCACAACAGGTGCGTCCCAATTGGGAATTCCGGATTTCTCACTCACCCAGGGCCCCGCCGACACTGAAGCGGCGTATTAGCTCGTCCGACAAGTCATTGCTGCTGTCCATCGTGGCTTTAATTCGTAAATAACTGCCAATATTTAGTTATTTTGGAATTATTTATCTCGTGGATTTTTGTTGCATCCTAGTATGACCGTATAAGGCGGGTGTGGAAATACCAAAAAGAAATACTAGACGGCGTTCGACCAGGGCTGCTAAATCAACGCTGATGCTGCCACCTAGTTTTTGGATTTTGAAATTTTTGGCGGGCCTTTTAAAAAATTACAAGAAGAAAAAGGGGGAAAAGTAACTTAATTAGTATTTTGTATACACAAATATTTAATACTAATTTGTTATTTGATAAGCCAAGTAAAGGATTTTAAAATTTAAGAAATATAACGAAACATAAAATATAGCATTTAAAATGAACTTTAAAATTAAGTTTTTCTTTCTGTGCATTAAGAAATTCATCAAAAAACAGTTCCAAAATTATTTTCCTCACAGGCTATTAATATTTTAAGCCTAACGACCTATAAAAATTAGCAATCTTTCGGGTGACAAAATATATTTGCTCACCCACTCAAGTGATTTCCTAGAAAAGCAATCGAAATTAATTGAGGAATTCAGTTCGCAACAATAAGTTGATGCCCAAGACACCCACTTGTGGGTGAGTGGTTCGCTCTTCACTTGGGATACGAGATATGGATATTTCTGCCACTTTCTTTCGGTTCAAAGTGGCGATTGGCAGACACAATTGGCAATGTTTGTGTGGCGGAATCGAGGAAGTACTCCAAGCGTTCCCACTGGCAAGTGGAGTGGCAAGTGCTGGTGCAAAGTGCTCCTCATCTTGCCATGCTGATTAAATGCCCCGTAACACGATCAGTGGGTCAAAACGGTGGGACAAAGAAGGCCAATTGTGTTATCTGTGTGGCCACTGGACTGAGGACAGGCCCAAGTGCACAGCGCACTTGTTAACACAAGCGATTTTCCATGTACCGAGATATAGACAAAGTCAGGAGTTGGGAGCATTACCTCATTGTTGACTCAGTTGGCTGTGATGAGCGATATTTGCTGGCGAATACCTCTAAGTATGGGGATGACATATATTTAACTTGCCGCTGGAAGTGATTCAATGCTGTCCGGAGACATTCTGGCAAATTAGCATCCCCTTCACAGCCTTGCAACTCCATTTTCCCTTTCCGTTTCTTGTCCAAAAGCCTAATAAACCGGAGTGTGCTTTTCTTTTGTTTGACAACAAACTACGCTTCGTTTGTTTGCTTGCCAAGCTGTTGACTAATATTAGCCAGCTGGCCAAATTCAGGCGCTTCAGTTCAGTATTTTCTTTCCGGCAATTGAAGTTGAGTCACTCACTGTCACGGTCATTTCGTTTTGGCTGGCATATTTATAGATATGATCAATTGACTTTCTTATCCCGCAAACCCTTACTGCTTATTGTATGCGCTAATGAGGGGGTAATCTCATTACATGTTAAGTATACGCCGTATTGACCTTAGATCGAAATCTAGGCCTGTGGCAGACCAAAAATTGTCTAGGTCATGACATCCAGCTGCAGTGGGGATATAAACAGATACATGAGCAGAAAACCCACAATGACAATAGAAAACCCATAGCAAACACATAAAACTATGCGCAGTCATTGTGGCGCCTCAGACTACCAAAAAAAGGAAAATTCCTTCATAGCCGGCTGCCAAAAAACAACCCCTTGGGCCTTCTGCCCCCGGATTATTTGTCGGTCGAGCGTTCAACTCCGCGGGAATTGCGTCACTGGATGGCTGGAATTAAATCAATAGGGACAACTCCCACGCGGCGCGGCTAAGTGGATAAGTGGAGCACCAGGGTCCGGGACTCGGAGCATTTGCATTTCCGTGGCCCATTCTGTGCGGGCCAGTATTTGGGTCGCCGAAGGATTGCCATCGCTGCAAGGACATTTCAAAGGCGGAAAGCCTGCTTCTCCGTTTCAAATTTCTGCGCTCTTTTCATTTCATAATTTTGGTTTCTTAATTAATTGGCTTTTTCCGCGTGAGTTATGGCTCTGGCTATCGGTCTGCACCTAGGAACCTTCGCCCGAATTAGGGCCAGGATGTGAACTCGTTTGTGACCCGCTTTTTATTGGTTTTCCGAACTAGCCTGAATTATTTATTAGCCAGTTGAGGGCAGTGCAGTCACGTTATTGATGAACCGCTTAAGTGGTTGAACAGGAGGCAGGACATGGATACTGTCGCCTGAGGAATGGCCCTGGGTTCCTAGCTCTTCATCACCTTCTGGCCATTTCCGATATTATAAATTTACCACTTGGGGTGTGAGTCAGTCCTAGGTCTTGGATCCGATTCGAGCTCATTAATATTCTGCAACTGTGTCACCAGTGGTCAAAATATGGGAGGAAACACTTGTTTAGATGATGTGCGTACAATTCGGACAATCGTTTTGAGTCATCAGCACATGAACAATCCCTTGAGATTTATAATTATTAATTGGCTTTTTTATAAACCTTTTTGTGCAAAAGTATATTTTTTTTTATTTATACAAAGTGTCTCTAAGATTTTCTTAGGACTTATACTTTTCAAGCGACTAACCAAATCAATTTTTCAACGTTTGCGTTGGGAATATTATAGATGTAAAATATTTTTTAAACAGTCTTATTTTATAAATACAGGTGTCTTAAAATAATATTTAAATTTATTGAAAAATATTTTCTTTTATTTTTTACATTGGACTGTTTGATTCGCCTATATTGTTATTAAATATTTTACGCAATTCAAAATAAAAGTTTTATACTAAAATCAATTGTTAAAAATACTATAATTTTTAATTATATTCTTATAGTTATCAATCAAATTAATAATTAATTTAAGAATTAGTGAAAAAACAAGAAAAATCGTTCGAACATAGCACAACTTATACGAACTTATACCTTCAACTTATACCATAAGATAAGTATGGGGCGTTCCACTCCCAGGTCACAGAATTTTTATAAATAAAAAATGACAAAATTTATCCATTATATTTATATTTATATAAAATGTATACTCTTTCGTCGTATATCCACGTTGAAAAAATTATATCCTGCGCACGGAAGATGCGATTTACATAAATCTAAAGCATGTAAGCCTACCTTTACATGGTCAATAACTATAAATATAATGGTATAAAAATTGACTAATATTTATTTTTAAAAATCTTAACTAATTAGCCAAAAAAAATCCACTTTGAAATAAATGAAATAAAACCGGAGGTGGCCTGTTTGATATGGAACACCCCTTATGCGAAGTCGGCGGTATATTCGAATGGGTTTCGTTCGGGAACGCCAGTCTTCTAGCGCAATCGAACAAGGGCGGTCGTTGTTTCGCAGTGCGGGCTTAAATAAATAGAATAAAAAATAAATAAAAGTGCGGCGCGTTCGCGAGTTTTGTTATTGGCCAAAAGCGAGTGCCATAACGCTTATTTGATTAAGTACGCAAGTTTCGTTAGCTTTTTTTCCTTATCTCTGCGAGTGCGTGTGTGGTTTTTTGTTTTTCTTGGCCCGAATGAGTGGGCGGAATTTTGTGTGGGCGTTTTGTTTGCCATTTAGAACACAATTTCAGCGTAGGCCAAAAACTAGTTAGCCAGACAGAAAAAAACACGCGATCCGCTTTTATAAATTCATTTTCATTCACAGGCCGAACGGCTAAACAAAAGACCGGCAAAGCTAAATTTAAAATATGTAACAAAAACACATGCGTGACATTGCCCCTGGCGGCCAAACAACAAAAGCCAAACAACACCCAGGCGGTTTCCATCGATTTGCATGCGTTTTCCCTTCGCTCTAATCAAAACCGAAATCGAAACAGCACACACGCACTCACAAATGCACGCTATCAACAATCAAAGTGTAACGCTGGTTGTAAAGTTTCGTAAACCCCAAACCCCACAAAAACGGAAAATTAATATTCGAATTTCTTGTTTCATTTTGGAAAACAGCTTCAAAAGTAATCACAACCCAAAAGAAAAAGATACCCAGACAAGTGGAAAATCGAACGAGGTGAGTTTGGCAATCGGTTGAATTGATTTTCGATTTGGGGCAGGCATGCTCTGCCAGGGGGATCCCGAAATGACCCGGGCAACTATTGATTTTGCTGGGAGAACGCGTCCTTCGGCCGAGTGCAATGCCGGTTCCGAGTGCTCCGCAGCAGCTGAAGTTCCCAAGGACGCAGCCCCAGCTACAGGGCCTGAACTTTTCACCCCACCCCAGTAGAGCAAGGGGGTGGTGTCCCCCAGCCGAACAGCTGGGAAAATTCTCTCACTCGCCTCGCCGGCGGCGTTTTCCGCTTTTCCGCATGTTGCAAGCGCTCTCGTCGGGCCTCCCATTTCCATGCAACGCCGAACAAGTGGCAGCAGGCTCTCTCGGCCGGCGCTTGAATGCGGCACGTGGGTGGCTCCTCGGTGGTGCCCCAAGTGGTGTGGGTGGCCAGACCTGCCCCACCACTGGCCACGAGGGCCATTTCGGCTGCCATCGAGCACCACTTGTTTGGCCATTCGGCGTGGTTGCAGTTCTACACAGAAATTTCAGTTTCAACTGTGCCATTAACAAGGAAAATTCGAAATGTATTCTCACATTGTTTTATGTGAATAATAAACCATTTTTCTTATGATCTTTTAGCACAATATATTTTTTATGTCACTGCACATAGAATATTTTGTGAATGAAAAATTCTAGGTGCCATTTTTATACATGTTTCGTATCAATAAACACATGTTCATATTTTATTGCTGTGGCATTTTCATATGGTGTTGAACAACTAAAAACAATGTCAATGTGGGATATGTGTATTTCAAAACATTTTCAATACCATTTGGAAAATTGAATATTACAATTTGGAATATTTAAATAGAGTATTTTCTTTTTTACTTCAAAGAAGTAACCGTTTAAAGTATAATTCTTGATTATTATAGTTCTAAAACCATAGCATAGTATCAAAGGAATTTTAATGGGATATCCTATATGTAAGTTTGAGGTTTTTATAAGTAATTTTTTATTGTTACTGTGTATCAGCAAAGGAAACTATAAGCCTCTGGGCAAATGGTTCACCCACACAAGGCGGCTCAAGCTCCTGCCAGCATGCTTCTGCGAGTGTAAACCATATTTACACCCAGCCCACTCGATAAATTTGCCTTTGTTAATTTCGCGCTGCTTTTTTACTGCACATTTTCGCATTAATTAAGTTTCAATGGTGCCCAATCAGGCGGCAATCAAGTACAGTGGGCACTCGCCGACAAGATCGCCCTGATGGCGGCTGGGTTTTTCAGTTTTATTGAGACAAGACCAGTTTTAATTTAACACTAGAGCGATTTTGTCGGTCTTTCAATCAGATTTCAGCCGGCACAGACGTATGTGAGGCCTAAATTAGATAAAAGTCCTGCGATAAGAGTGCGCCAAAAATAAAAAAGAACAAAAATACTTATAAAGGGGCTCGTTGTATCCGGCCCATTGTAGTGTCTGAGGCGAGGGGTTCCCTCATCTGGCTGTTTGATTTACATTCGGGCATGAGCTCATCGACGGCTGCAGATTCGGTTTCGCACTCAGGTAGTTGGGCGAAAAAAGATCAATTTCCCTACTTGGTATACTTTTACCCCCGGAGAATCCACCCTTCGAAATTTGTTGGTTCTCGCATTGATTTCACATTTTCTCCCCCTTTGGCGCGTGCTTTCAATTTACTTTTGCTGAATTGCCCTGCGATTGTGTCTTTAATATGGGTAAAATAAATACGCTTTTTGGTTTTTAACCCCTTCTCGATTGTTATTGTGTGATTTAATTTCCCGCTCTTCTATGGCTGCCTTCAAACGGTGCCATTTGCATAATGGCATTTCCCTGCGTGCATATAGGGCGTCTCGCCCCTTTCCACTCCAGTTTCAGGCCATATTTTCACCCATGCACCTATGCCACCCATGGAGTTTGAGTTGATTGCTGCATTTTGTGGTTTCCCGTCGGTTTTCATTTGGATTTTCCCCCCTGACGGATTCGGCTTACCTTTTTGTGGTTTCGCACCTTGTTGGGACTTTGGGGAAGGGAAAAGGGCGGATTGGGAAAGTCTATGCTAAATGGTTTTTGTTTTCTCACAAGTAATAACCAAAATTAAAGAGAAGAAAAGGGTTTTGGGTGTCGAAATGTTGAGTTTTGTTTGGGAAAAAGAACTATCATTTTTTTCAAGTAATAACCAAATCACAAGTCCAAAAAATGTTTCTGGTTCTCAAAGTTTTGTTTTTGTTTGGAAAGTAATTTTTACACCTTTCAAAATAGCATTTTGCAGTCAATTTTTTTATTTTCTACTACAAATAACCAAAATGCAAGTCTAAATATTGTCTTTTGCTGGGAATTTAATGATGTTGGCATGGGTAAAAAAACATTCTAGAACCGCTTTTCCTTCCCACTTATCAATTTTGTGCATTTCCACCTCCAACATATGGGAAATGTAATAAAGTGCTGCCAGTTCACCATCGCCTGCCCCTTTTAACGCAATATGTAATGCTTTCTTGCCTCGGTTGATACGCTTTTTATTGCACAATTCACGCGCAATGTTTGTTTTTGTCTAGGTTGAGGCCCCTCGGAAAACTGTTGCTAGTTTCATGAGTCATTTGATAAGAACAAATGATAATTGTGGCGCTGTTGCTATGAAAATAACAACAATTTTCGTATGCTCATTAAAATGGAAAAGCGAGTGCACAATAAAAATAGAGAGCGAGAGAAGTCGAAAGGAAAACTGAAAACTATTTCAAGTGCAAAGTGTGGGGGAAATTCTTTCGCCCACCTCATTTTCAGGGGGCGGTGGGTGTGGCGACACCGCCACCGCGCTCTTTCTGGCCTTTATTCAAGAATTATTCACACACGGGTCTACTATATGTGCAATCTCAAACAAACACGCAACAACAATAAAACCAGCTGCCTGTAGAAAACGCATAAAAATTTTAATTTTTGTTGCCACCTTCAAGGTCGCCGAATATCGGTGAAATGCTTGTCGTCGGTTTGAGGAACCCGAAAACAGAAAGCATTTGCTTGCCATTAAGCTAGACGTGTTCAGATCACCGCTCTCTATATAAGCATATGTATATTCAGTCGATTGCAATGTGAGACCAATGAGACCAAAATGGTATACTAAACAAAGCAATGAGTGTTTCATTCATTCATTCGTTCATACACCTCGCATGATTGATAAGGCAGTGGGCCTGATAGACCTTTTGCCTAATTCCTTTTGACTTTTAGTTATGAATATTAATGGTCCGGTGACGTCAGCTAGTGCATTTGACAGATGACACAACAGAAGATCAAATGCAAATGGGAGGGCAGCCAGCCGAATGAAGATGAATGGGGCTCTGGGTGGAAAGGGCCAGCGATACACATATATGCCCATGTATAGCAACCATAGGAAAAGTGGCCATTCATGGTTTTATTTTTCTAAATAACATGTATGGAGTATGAGGAACTGGTTTTTAAATAGGCAAACTTACTTTAATTTTGGAAACTAACATGTTTGAAGAGCTGTAATAATACAGCATTAAGTAATCTGAGTAAAAACATAAATATCTGCCTTATTTTTACATTTGAAGTATAAAAAACATTTATTTTAAATATATTGAGTTACTTTTCTAGACCCATTTCAAATGCTATTTTAAGTCTCATACTGAAAATTAGGTTGCTAACTTTATTAGCCAAAATATTATATTTTTTGTAGACCTAACATTGAAGGTGAAGAGCTAGAGTTACAAAAATATTCCCATAATCGAGGATGAGGCGGCGGTTTTCTCATTACCGCCGAACGGCTGACAACTCGGGCTGTCAGAAACATTTGACATTTTCATTTGACTTAGTCAGCGGACCGCCGAAAATAGCCGCGACCACCTGCAGCACCAGGGCGTAACTAATTTGACACACCGAACAGCAGAGGTTCCCCCTGGTGGGGGACTTCCCCGAGAAGTGCACCGCGTTACGGCCTATCTTCCATCACACAACCATGCCGTATACCATGTACATCAACTGTCCTGAGGGGTCAAAAGCTCAACAACCATCATGCAATGGCGTTAAATTTTTATGCGTGCTATGGAATTATGACAGAGGCTTTCTGGGTGGGAGGTTGCGTTGCAGTTGTGGGTGTGTTTTCTCTTCTTTTTACCACTGCTTGGTCACGCAATGCAGATGGAAAGCCCCGGGTTTTCCGCCTCAAGATAGCAGGCCAGAATTCGCTGGCTCTGTACGGGAAAAGTGGAGGAAAAAGAGCTAAGGTTTTAGTATGACATCAACTTTGCAGAGAGAGCCCTTATCTACAGGGAAGCATCGCAATTTATTAGATTGCGGGCTCTTAAGTTTATCACGTAAATTAAATATTTTTGTAATCTCATGTAATTGCTTAAGTGGAGATAGTGAAGAGATAGCTCTGCGCGAAAAAGATCTCAGCGTAGGCTAATTAGGTGACAATGGGGGGTAAATTTGAAGTGCTATTATAATTGGAAAACCAGCATATGGTTAGTAAGATCCTGATATATACTTGAGTACATAATATTTGTAATATCCAAACCGAAATTATCTCACTTTTTCCCTGTGCCACTCAATTCCAAAAGCCATTCGATTGCGGTATCAACATAGAGTAGACCTAAGCCCCCAGTAACCTTGAAACGATACTGGGCCCGCTGCCCGGCTTACGTCACTTGTGTCCACAAATAGAGCCACAAAAAATAGCGTATAATGTCCGGCTCCGAAACATTAACCCACCACCGCCCCCTGGGCACCGCCGCGCAAGTGACAACGGCGAATGTCACCCAACTTTTGACTGAATGAACACGAAACTGGAGCGCACGCTTCATTCGCCCGATAAAGGCGAAAAATAAGACTGTTGACCAAGTGAAATAAAATAGATATGGCAACAAATTCGGATGATTTACGGCTCCTTCGATGGTGCCAATGGCAGGTTGCTCGGCCAGTGGCCACTCATCAGATCACCTATAAAAATAGACAAGCAAAATAAACGTAAAGGCGGAAAACATCGAGGAAAACTAAGGCAGCCAAATGAAATGGGGGGAATCAAAAACATAATTCAGAACAAATAAACGGATGTTCGTTTAGAATCCGCATTCTGGGGCCAGCATGTGGGGAGAATAGCACCTCCGCCGAGTCTAGAAAAGTGCTAAAAATGTTTATTGGCTCATTCGAATGACCAAAGATGTGCAAATGTTTGATCAATTAAAATGCCATTCGGCATTGTTTCGGTGGGCAATTGAGGAGGCCTAATGGATACAGGTAATAGGGTTTCCATATACCCTAGAATCAGTTTTGTCCTAAAGATTAAATATTCATTATTAATTATGTGGTTTTTAAAGAAGTCTTAGATTTTAGAGTACAATATAATACATTTTTCCAGAAGTATAGAATATTCAAGACTTCAAAATTGATATTTTTATTTTTAGTAAATAATACTTACCCAGAAATGGATTATATCCTTAAAAAATATAGTACATATTTCCAAGAAACTTAAAAGTTACGAATATTTTAGTTGGTTTTCAGTTTTTTTTATTTTAGAGTATAAATGGTAGTAAACCTTTCGAGAAGCATAGAATTTCAAAAAATTAAAAACCTAAACCTAACTTAAGAAATGCTGAGATTAAAAATATCTTTAAGAATCAAAGAAATTTAGAATATAATTATTTAACCTTCTAGTTAATTTAAAACTTATATAACATTATATTTTCCAAAGAAAATGCTAGTTATTACTTTCATATTAAAGGCAATTGAATTACCTCTCCCTAGAAATTAATTTGTAAACCATAATTTTTCCATAATGTCTTGATCGGAAACTTAATCTAATTGTTCTTACTCATCGGGAATTTAGTTATTTTCTTCCACATTTTGTAGTTTATAGTAGTTGCCTGGAGAGCGTTGAACTTCAAGAGTTGTAGTTCCATTTTTATGGATGCTCGTAAAACTATGACTCGTGTTAAGTATACGCCACGTGCGCCTTTATGGCTTATTAGCGAATTGGCGCCCAGCATTGGCGCTATCAGGTTCTCACTTTGTAGTTCAGTTCCTCCACACTTCTGCCCACAAAATATGATTGATCTGCGCGGTGAAGTATTTTCGACGCCCTCGTCGTGGGATGCCGGCGCTGACCCAGTTTCGCTGTTTACTTTCAATAGAATCCATGAGATATTCGCCTGACAAAGGCGAGAACCGAAAATAAATTCTCTGAGCTGCGAGTAAATTGCTTATTTATATTATTCCCCAAAACCAACCAGCAAAAAGTGACAACGATGACGTCGTCGGGGGCAGCAAGGCAACAAACAAAAGAGCATGAAAAGCCAACAAAAAGTGGTGCTATTAATTCGCCATGTCCCCTGGGTTTTCTGTGGTCGCACTTAATTGGTTTTTGTTTTGTTTTCAGTGCACCCAAAGCTCTCTGAACCTAATGATCCGTCATCAGCCTTTAGGTACACGTAATATTGCACTCGGCAAGTGCAGCATTTGTGGGCGTTTGTAACGCTCTGTAATAGTAATACTGACAGAATGGTTATTTCGTACGCCATAAAGATGGATAGATTATTAAGTGCTCAGGCCTGACATGGGTAATAATTTGCATTGCTAATTCGCGTTGGTTAACCTGCCAGGGAAACAATTGACAGAAGCCGCAGAATTTATATTTCGCCTGTCTGCGGCCAGTGGACAGTGTAGGAATACGAATGTTTATGCCCAAATTAATGTCGGCCAGTGGCATCCGAATTCTGGGAAGCCATTAAGTCATTAGAAGCGGGCCTTCCCAAAGAGTAAAGTAGTGAAGTGCCATTTTTTAGCCCCGGTCAATGCCGCACTTGTGACCCCATGTCATTGTCACACGTCATAGAGGTGGGGGCTTATAGCTCGAGACCAACCCAAGACAAGGGCACCGTGGACCATGACAACTACCAACTTGTGCGATGGCAATTAACTCGACACTCTCCACCCCCCAGCCACTCTTGATTGATGACACTCGCAGGGAATTAGGCATGCCCAGTGTCCTTTGCATTCAATATTTACACTCGTTAAGCCATAAAATTATTGAACATCAATTGAACCAATTTCGATTTCCCTATTCCCATTGTGGGGGCCTTCGAAGGCGTATTCACACAGATTTAACCCAATAAATGTCGATTTAAAGTGCATAATGTACCGCTAATTGTTACAGCAAACCACAAAAGTTTTGGGCTGGGAATGGGAGTGGGAAGTGCGGGTCAGAGCGGGTTCAATGATTGTTAATCAAACGCCAGTTTAATTATGCGACTTGTTGGAGAGTCGCACAGACAGTACTCGTGTAATCACTCAGGGTCTTTTCCCCTGCGGGAAAAGTCTGCGTCTTCAATTAAAATTCGTTCCGCCGATAAAATTGATCGTCCCAAAACTGAAAGTTTACGAGCTCGCTTTTTTGGCAGCACAATGGCCTTTCGGTTCCTATGTTCTTGGCGCCCCATCGAATGTCAAGTATGAATCCATTGACGACCATTTCTCTCGATGGCCCTTCGTCGTGACAATAGTCCCCCCACTCTCTATCTTTTTTTATTACTTAATATCTTTCGTTTCTGTTTTGGAAAAGTATTTTGATTGCTTTTTTCTGGGTTCCTCTGCAGTTCGTTTCGGTCTTTTATCGGGTGAGGTTCTTTGACTCTGGCTCCTCAGCCTGTTTTTTTGCAGTCTTATTTCGGTTTTGATTTTGCCTGGATAAAGTAGGACTTTGATTCTGATTCCCCCATGTTCGGTTTTCATTTTGGGTCTCTGCTTTTCGGTTTCGGTTCGCTTTTTGACATTGAACTTGCCGCTTAGTCATTGTCAAAACACATCGCCTATGCTAACAAAAAACCAAGCGATTGCATTCGAGCTTTCAATAAACAAATTTTGATCTCTTCTGGTTTTATTTATTTTTTGGCTGCGCGTATTTGCATTATAAATTTGTTTTCAATTTGCGACCCAAACATTGACAAAGTGACATCATGATTGCTGCAGAGAGAAAAATAGTTTTGTGATCTTTAGCTGGACTTCGACATAGGTCAACCAGTGCTTCTGACTTTTTTAATGGTTTTTTTAAATTTTATCATCATAAATACATTGTATTTTCTTTAGTATAACATCTTAAAACCATTAAAAATTAATTTAACTGTTTTAAATACATGTTATTTTATATCATATCATAATGTACGAGTATCATATCATATGATATCAAATCATATAATATCCGATTTTGAAGTGAGATTTCTACGGTGTACCCCTCGTTGTCAATATTTTATGTGTGGAAAGATTTTTTAAACAAACAACAAATAAACTCCTGGGTAAATCCGCGAATCTGTGGGCGCAAACCAAGCAGATGCGTGAAAAATCCGCGGGGAAGGGTAATTGAGCGAACAGCGAAACGGAAATGAAGGAGCTAAATGTTCCAAGACGGAATGATTTTGTTGGCTATTTTTAGGAATATATCCGTATCAAAAAATAAAATATTTCTCCGGTGCAATGCACAGCGAATGTCAGGGTAAATTAATCGCTGATGGGGTCAAGTCAAAGGTTTCGATTCCACGCCCCGCTGATTGCCATTATGCGATGTGATTTACTGACTTTGAACTCCAGGGCGGGTCAACATTTATCTTTGGTCAATTTGATGGAGAATATTCACTTGTATTAATGTGTGTTTTTCCTTTTACCAACCCATTTTCAGGCCAAAGAAGACAACATCAGGCAAGAGGAAGCACTAAGAGGTGGCCAAACCCAAAAAGCCGAGGACCCATGCAAATTCTGGCGAAGTCTCTTCTCTGGAGCTGGGATCGCAGCTAGTACACAGATACAACTGGCAGATAGATTGCCCGGGGGACTGCAACTGGTGCTGGGACAGTGGGACGAGACTGTTTGTTTGTGGCCACCATCCATTGAGGAGTTCCGCGATCCACACAACGATGCCCGGCCACTTGCAAGCCATAGATCGTTGGTTGCTGGTGCTGCAATAGCCACAGCAATCGCCAGATAGATTCTAATAAATAGCCAGGCAGACAACAGAGTACGTGGCACAAAAATAAATAAGAATCGAAGAGCCAGGGACGCGGATCGAACAGCGCACGCATTGCAACAGATTCTGGACACGGAGTATCTCGTATTTCCGTCGAGGTGTCGAGTGCATTGGCCAGACCGATCGGGTCATAATCGAATCCCCCGGAACCCCTGGATTTCGCGGCCAAAAAGTGTTCCAAGGCAGGGGCAGAGGGAGCCGCAGCGAGGTGTACACTTTTGGCACCATGGAGGGCGGTTACGTCAGAGAAGGTGAGTGGCCCTCCAGTCCATGAATCCCTAGGCTCAAGTAGGTGCCATGCGATATTACGAGTGTATCCCGCGAATGCCTCTCCTTGATGCAATTCTCTTTTAATGATATTCAATTTTGAACTCGGAATGCTGTTGATTGCCTGGAGATTTATTGAGTTTTCCCCCTCTTTTCTGTAATTTATTTGGCAAGTTTCTTCATTTTTCCTAGGGAGTTGAAAGGCTTAAATTGTAAATAAAATCCCTAGTAGGGGAAAACGGTTCTTCATCATTCAAGTGTATTTTTTGGTAACTCAGCTTGTGCTTGCTATTTTTAAATTAATGCATTTGATATTTATTAGCACTTAAAGTTCATTTTTAAATACTTAAATCCTTTTAAGGTAGAACAGCCTGAAAAGGTAACTATCATAGTGTTTCCATCGCCATTCAAACTATATTTAAGCTTATAGAGGTGCTTATTTTCCTAGTTGGCCAAACGATATTTATTTCGAATAAAATCAAAAATAGAATTCATAAACTGCTTTCCTTCGTTTCTTGAAATTTTCAAAATTTATTCGAATACCCAGTAAATTTAATTACTGAGAAATGCCTATTTCATCGGCTAATTACTCAAAGTCTTCGAGCTGTGCATATAGGATATAAACGGATATATAGACACTTACATCACGACTGTTTTCGACAATAAATACTCGCATTTTCCTATTTATTTTGTGGTTTTCATGCGATCAGCTCACCTACGAATTCCTAAAAATATTTTCTCGCACAATGCAAAAGTTCATTCAGCAAAATGCCGACAGATGTTTGGCGAAATATTTGACTTTGAAATCGAATTCAACGAGATCGCACAGAGATCTCTCGGCACAGTGACACCGAAATCTGCAATTTATTAGCATTGCAAAGATGCAAAGATGCAAATTATTCAAACAGACACTTCACTCACCATTAGTCAGAGCACCGAGGCAATACATCTAGATTTGCAATACTGTTTTTATATTTTGGCAAACACTTTGGCTAATAGAAATAGACAATTACGTTACCTGACTGAGTCACAGCACATCACTAACCCGAATCACCGAATTCTTTTAAACGCCTGCTGCAGAGGATTCTGACGCCATAATGGGTGTGGAAAGTCCAGGTAAATTAACAGATCAACCTTTTAATCACTTGCCATACAAACGTCCTCATAGCCAGCACATAATTAAGATAGTTTGGGATGTGGGGAAACTGGCTTCGTACGCGAATGGGAGGGCCAACCACTTTGTGACGCCCAATTGGGTCTGAGATGGAGCTTAAAAGCCGGTTTGCCCACCAGAAGTGGTTCCCCCAGATCTTCTTAGGGATCGCTGACTCTTTATCTTATGACGCCACCACTGCCAATGTCGCATTCTATTTTTGCTTTGTTTTACTTACATAAGAGGATTAGGGCATGTAAATCACACGCCAAATTGGCCATGCCTCTCAGATAGATTCTACGAACGAGTACGTATGCAAAAACCCTATCCATATAGATACTATGTGGTGAAAAACGAACCGTAAAGTAGTCATCCCGCTGACATCTGTGGGTTCCACAAAAGGCAAAGTGTCTGACAGACGGATGCTGGGAGCTTTCATTTAATATTCATTTGGCAGAAGGCAAAAACTGTCATAAATTATCGGTTCCTTGAGCGGCGTCTTCAAGTATGCGGCGTCGAAAGTGCAACGCGGTCACGTCTGCTCTTTCACGGTTGAAGATTGTTTTCGGGGCAGGCTTATGATGTCATCTGCAGAGCCAGCTTTTTTAAGGATTGCAAACGAAATAAAAGCATAATAAATTGGCAGCCGAAGCCAAAGCAAAGCCATTCAATTCGGTTCCAGGAATTCTTTGGGGCCAGCCTTAAGTCTCATATATCTTCTGGCCGTGGCCTTAGGATCGCCTGATGCGGTTTCTCTTTCGTTGGATCTGCCCAAAGTCGCTCGACTCCGCCGCCCCATCTCATCTCCAGACCGATTATCTCTTTTTTGTTTATAGAATTCACAAGAACTTCCGATGGCAGTCGAAATTTATATTTGCTCTCGCATAGGGAACATAAACACACTTCACAGCTGCGCAAATGGTTTAATGAAGACATCTGAGTGCGCCATTAAAATATAATTAAACCGTGTTTAGTGTCAGTGTTTATGACATTGAAAACGTGCTGTAAACAAAATAAATTATTTTGTAAATCAAGCACTAAATTAGTAATGCTTGGTCCGCCCTTACAATGACCTGCTGACCTTGCGCGGGCTTCGAACTATGTCTGCAAGAACTTAAGTAAAGGCCCAGCGATGACGGCAGCATGACAAATGCCTGGGCCCGAAATTTACGAGCAACGTTTGCTGTGAATACCCTGGAAAAGGCTAGGGGTATCTTAACAGCAGGTTAACTTGGGGTTAGGATTAGAAATAATGTATGATCTTTATAAAATTTTCTCATATTTTAGCTACTTCTTCGTGTTTTACAAAGTTGCAATCTTAACTATAAGTATGTACAGTATTTAAAAAGCAACTCTAACTGGAAAAGGCTAGGGGTATCTTAACAGCAGGTTAACTTGGGGTTAAGATAAGAAATAATGTATGATCTTTATAAACCCTTCTCATATTTTAGCTACTTCTTCGTTTTTTACAAAGTTGCAATCTTAACTATAAATATGTACAGTATTTAAAAAGCAACTCTAACTGGAAAAGGCTAGGGGTATCTTAACAGCAGGTTAACTTGGGGTTAAGATAAAAAATTGAATTCTTCATGTTTTACAAAGTTGCAATCTTAACTTTAAGTATCTAGAGTATTTAAAAAGCGACTCTCACCATTTTCTATTCATATGTGCTCCCATTTATTTGCTCTTCAACTTGACCAAGCTTGCGACTATTTACATAATGATACTGATAAGCTATGGAAATTTGCATAAACCCAGCTAAGAAGCCGAAATGAAGGCGTTAAGCCTAACACCTCCGCCTTATGACAGATATAAACACACATAAAGTGAGCCAAAAGCAAGTTTAAATAGCAGTCAAACAACTTGGCTTGGGAATTTAATTTTTTCGTATCGTTTAAGGTGTTCAATTACACGACATGGAAAATGCATCTCGAGTTGCTCAATGTCAGCTTCGAATGCGTTATTCGATAAGATTTACTCTTACGATCAATTGTCGAAGGGCCGTCGAGTCTTGTGAGTGACACACTTCATGGGCAGTCAAAGCAAACAAATTGCTTTCATCTATCCATTTTCACCTACTGTCCGCATTTCCCTGAAATGTCAGTTTTCATTGCCGCCGTGGAAAATGTATTCCCCACTTCCATTTGTGGTCCAAGTTCAGGCCACAATCGCCGGCCAATTGATCGGTTGCAATAAGAAGAACACGTGATTTGCATTCAAATTGTTTTTGGCTGGGTCCTCGCCCAGCCGCAACCGAATTCTTCGCAAGCCATCAAGTTTATTTGCATTGGCGCCATGCCGGTTTTTAAACAGGCGAAAAAATCAATAAATGAATGCATAAATGTTTAATAATTATGGATTGTTAATATTTTTTTCAGAAGAATTAATGAAACGATTAATAAACTGTCAATATTATACTAATCAAGGGACTATTTGACATGTTTCGAGGATTGTAAAAGTGGTTGTAGCGAGAAGATTAATTCAAAAGTTATGAAATGGATTTAGTTACCTTTTTTTAGACTCTTTTTCTAACATAAAATTGTACCTTAACAAATTTTCCCAGTGCATTTCGCCGGTTTTGGCCCTGAACGATTACCGACTTGACCAACAACCGGCGGCAAAGCAATCATGGAAATGACGTCAGCTCGTGGCGCTCTTGTGGATACAATTGAAATCAATTTGCAGTAGCGCCAATTGCTGTTGACATATTTCATCTAAGGCGTTTCATTTCGTTCCGAGCTAATGAAAACCATGCAATGGCTCGCATGGATATGCAAATTTTATTAGTCAGCAGGCGGGTTTTTGCGCATGCGCAGCCACGTTGACATTTTTCAGAGGCGAGCAATGTGGCCAATTTTAAGCATGAGAAAGTCAAGAAGTCATCAAACTTTAAGCTACCTTATACGGCTAAATAGTATCTGGATAGGAAGCTGTCATCTTCCGAGTAAAGCGCTGTCAATTCTCTGACTAAGAACAAGCTTAGTCATATTTTCGTCGATTTTATCTTGCCTAAGACTAACTGCCTGTCAAAAGTTAAGCATTTTCAGCCACATTATTTTGCAGCTTTATCGGCAATAATAAAATTAAATAATTTATTTTAATGGTCAGTCGCGTTAAATGGGGCTAAGTGATTTTCGGTGTAGATTTCAAGCTCGCTTTTGGCATGCAAAATTGTGGTTTTTCTCTTACATTTTCGAACGAAATTAGTCAAAAATGGTATGTGAGGAGGTGCGGAGCAGAAAGGCACAAAAGACCAGAGGCAGCTCGTGACTTAGCCACCGACAGTGCGGACTGCGGATTGGAAATGCATCAAAGTAAACGGCGTTGAAGGCGAAAGATGCTATCCATCAGTAGTCTGTGGCCTGTGCCTCCTGCAAAAAGGCAAAAAGGCAAAAAGCCGGCACGTATTTGAAGCCCCGTAGATTGGCGTTTAATAGTTAGATAAATTGTGGGGCCCCTGGCACCTGAGCTGCATATAAGACCGGGAACTCTCGGCGAACGTTTGTCATAATGCGGAACAGATTCTTATCTGCCATTGTATAGGGTCGAGTGCAGATACAAAGGCAGTGGGTGAAGTTAAGTGCAGATTTATGGGCACTATCTGCGAGATACATCTGAGTAAACTCTGCCACCCACACAACTCATAATTGGATTACTCCAAATTGTCATAATTGCCAGCCGTGGGCCAGCTCTAAATTGGCAAAATAAAAACAGAATTAACGGAAATGTGAAAAAAATCCCCATGGCAATTAATCAATTTTGTAATGAAAACGGACCTTGGGCTGTGACGGCGTAGGCTGTTCCACCGATTGGACACTGACAAGCCCTCGGGCAGAGATCACATAGGGGGGCTTTTTTCACGCAGATATATATAGTTGTGCTGAGGTGTTGCGGGCTTCATTAAACCCAAATTAGCTGCCCCACTGGTGGCAGCGAATAAATGACAGCGATAAATCAAGCACCAGCCAATGCCAGTGGTTAAGGTGGATCAGAGATATCAGAGATCTAAAGAACTGAGCACAAGAATCTCTTTTTCCAAGGAAACCTTACTCATATTGACCAGCATTTCCTTAGATCCCCAACTAATAGCTATTTTCGCAGAACCCACACATTTCTGTCAGGCAATTATAAATAAAATGTTTCGAAAATACTTTCACCAAAAAGGCGTGACAATGTCAGTGCCAGCAAAATGAAAACGAGAGCAAAATAATTTGGACCTATGCCAAATAGCAACCGATTAAACGAGCCTCATAAAAAGCACACGCTAAAAAGCAAAACAAAACGTCAAGTTCACAATGTGGGCTTATAATTTCATATGCGAATATTTCCTGAACGAAAGTAAATAGTATTCCATTTAGGCATGATATATAATGATCCATATATACGGTGACAGTTTGATTCCCATCAAGGACAGCCTAAGCCAAGTGAGAAAATAGAAAGAATATTTAATTATGCGAAATGATGGTTTATGGGCATTACGAAATTACGTGGCAATTTACTTAATGAACTGGTATGGAAAGCCATAGAGGGTGGGGCCACGTTATAGATATTCGATTTCGATAAGACTTCAATTGTAACTTGAATGTAAATGGGGAAACTAAGCAGACAATTGGTGATAAATAAAATATTAAAATTCCCATAACCCTAGTTTAACAGCTTGGGAACTGAAGGCCACAAATATTTCCCATTGAACCTATGTAAAGTCATTCATAAATATCAGCAATTGTACTCCCACTTTTGAATGAATTTCAGTTGACTGGCAAAAATGCCACCAATTGTAAAACGCTTAAACGATTTATTACAAAAATGCCAGCCAATTTAGTCGTCAAATCAGAAACTCATCAAAATTGTTGCATGCCATGAAACAATCAAAGCTACATAAAGAAGAAACGCAACGTTGTTACTTATCAATAAAGAAAAATTGCAAAAAATTAGTCGTTTTCAGCTACATGTGTTTGAGTTACGTGTCGTCGATAATTAAAACACAGAATTCTGTTTTTGAAGTGGGGGTAATGCAAGCAGTGGAGTGGCCGGAAAGGGGCTTCTTTGGAGACCCCAACCATAACATTTACGACTACGCCCCTGACAGACTTGAATAGAGAAGTGCTTTGGCACTTCGTTTTTGGCAGCTTTGGGTTTATTCAACCTCAGGTATTCTGGCCAGGTAGAAATCCATTCGCTTTGGCCTGCCTGGCTTATATAGTCCAGTTTTTATGGCATTTCATGGGGTTCGTTGGACATGCAAAATGCCTTTATGGAGCGCTTCGCCCACAGGCTGCATGAGCGGCTTGATTTTCGTATCTCGTGCTTGTTACCGGCTAATTAAAATTGGGCTGTGCGAGGTTTATGAGTGTCTGAAAAGTACTGACGGCCGCCTTGTTGCCGGGTGGCGTCATTTCGCCATAGGAAAAACGAGAATGAGCGCTAATTTAATTTACAAATTAGCCGCACTCGAAAACTGCACGGCAAGTGTCGAATTTTGGTGTCGCCTCTGAGTGCCTTAATTTGTCATTTCTCGGCCCGGGAAGGTTGGGCCCGGCATAATGGACCTAGGTGTAAAGTTGATAACCTGATGGGTAAACTTTGGACAGCGTGATTTGAATTTCGATTGCCTCCAGCGATTTTATTGGTTTTTTAGGGAGTAGTGCTTGGAATTTTAAAACTACCTATATTCGGAGCAGCATGAGTTGTTACCAACTATATCTAGAGATAAGAACTAATTTCTTAAGTATTTAGTATGGTTATATGATTTAGCAAAGGTTTTTAGTACAGAAGTGCTACATTTATATATCTTTATAATTATTTAAGTCTAAATAACAGCTTTACTTTTACTTTAAAGTCATATTTGAAGGTATTTAAGAGCTCTTTGCCCCCCAAAACCTATCCATAACCCACTCTTTTCGTCATACTCCGCAGCCACTTGATCTGCGCCTGCAAAATCGTTCGTTTTGCTCGGGCAAAATGGTAATCTTATGGTAATTGGTGTACTGAAGCGAATTGCACTTCGAGTTGCACGACTCGTGGGGCATGAAGTGGCGTGGCGAATGCTCCGCTGCCACGCCCACTGTGGGTAAGGGTGTCAACGGCAGTGGATGATAAATCACAAACAAAAGCCCAACACTTCGCCGGAGCCGAAGAAAAACATTTAAATCCCAAGGCTTGTTTGTCGCAGACGAGATATTTGGATGCCAAATGTTGTCATACCCCCACCAACCTCCCGAGATCTGGAGATTCTGGTGCCTCTCCGAGGTGCAGAGGTGGCAGGTTCTGCTGAGATGCCCAGCTCGCATGTTGATACAATGTGCTGGCTGGCTTTCCTCATCACGGGGGAAGGCTGCACAATTATAACTATGTCGGGAGGTAATTCTTTCCCCACCAAGGGGGATCTGCTACCGTTGGGTAAATGCAACTGGTTTTTGGTTTTTTCTTCTTTCTGCACCGGAAATGTGACCCCAGGGGGAGCAACACATCTGGAACTTGGCTTCCAGTGGCCGCATAATTAGCTGCATTGTCTGGGGCAACTTCATTAGCGCCTGCCTTTTGCAACTGGAAAATATTGAATATTAAAAAAATGGAAAAACGGTCTTTCAGGTCTTTATGTTAATGTCATGTCTCACTTTCCATTTGTTTGCTTTTCTTTCCCCGATAAAAAATACCACAAAACTCTGCGCAATTCAACGAAATCAAGCTGCGGCGGCTGAAATCAAAGCAAACGCATTAGGTCAAGCTCGTCCAGAAGTAAACAACGTTTTGTCGAGGCGTCAAAGCTAATGCCCACAAAGATAGAAGTCGTATAAACAGGCCGGATGGTGGGCTTTCTGAGATGAGCGCGTTTTTCATGGATGCGACAAGGAGGCAATTGTTTATTACCTCTGCGCATGCAACATTGGCAATTGGAGTTCCATGAGTTATGCTGACGTTTCCGCAGAACTCCTCCCGGGGGCCCACTACCACTCCCTTTAATCACTGGCTGAATGGTTCATTAGAGGCATGCAAAATGGGGAGAGATGGGGAAAAATAGAGGCAACACCGGGGGCCCCTCCATTGGAGTTCCTCCGCACGTTCTGTGCCAGGGAGTTCACTAAACTCGCGGCCGATTGGATCAGTTTTTCGCCCCACCCTCTCGCCCATGTAAACATTTCAGCAATTGACAATGCGAGGCGAGGGCTAACATTTGTTATTGTTAGAGCCAGACATTTTGGCTGCCTCTGCAAAACAATAAAAAATACGAGCGGAAAGTATAAAAAAGCAGCGATACAATGTTTTCCCCTTGTTTTTTTGCAACTCAAGTGGTGGCCAATTAAAGTCTAACGCGACTTTGTATGTGACATAATATCGCTGGGGTCTTGTAAGACTACGCCTCGGGGTGTCAGCTTCGATCTTGTACCACACACATGTTCTTCTGACCCACATAACTTGGTTCCTGGAGCCAACCAACCATGTGTTTTGATTTTCTGCAGAGATATACATGCTCCTTTCTTCGTCGGTAATTAATGCTAAAAATGTCAGGAGGAGACTTCCTCGTGGAGGAACTGGGTCAATTACCGAAAAGGAAATGCAAAAAAGCTGCCAACAGATACCCGACACATGGCGGGCACTAAAGAAATGACTCAACCCAGTTTCGGACCCTCTTGTAAAGGGATTCCTCTTTGCTGGGCTATCGCCGCCCGGTCATCTTTGTCTGGGGACCGGCTGAAAGAAATTCACTTGTAAGCATGACCAGAAGTTGTTTACATAACCCACATACCTCGTTCCCCTTTGGGGAAATGGGTTATCATTAAATATGACACAGACAGCCAACGTATCCAATTGAATTGCACTCTCCGGAGGTGTGAGGAGGGGGCCTAAACCACCCAACATATACAATTACGAAAATAACAGGGAAAACAGAAAACGTTTGGTGTTTGGCTGCCTGTGATTTCGATGAAACCGATAAGATACCATTTTCCGGGCCCTTGATGGGGAAAGAAAGTCACAGTCACAGTAGTTTGATGACGTAAGCGACACCATTTCTTTCCAATTAAATGTCAGCGGTGAGATAAGAATGCATGTATCGCTTTTTGGGTCTTTCGCAATGTTACTTTTGTTGTACGAGTCCCAGAGGCAGTTGGGAGTTATTGCTATGAATTGAAGTATAACAATCCCCTTGGACCTATAAATATGATTGGCATCTTTCCTATTGCCAGCTGGCTTTTAAAGTTTCGTAGAATTTTTTTGGTCAAATATTTTCGTTTCCCCCAGGACTGATAAAGTAAAAAATTGGGTAAGCCCATAGGAAAATGCACGTCCTGCTATAAAAAAAAAGAAAAATTCACTGAGATTTAGATATTTTGGGGATTTGGGATTTTCTTTGGCAACACATAAGAACAAAATCATAATGAATCATCTATGAACCTTGCTAGCATTAATGATTAATTAATTCAAATTAATTGGTCTGATAAAAAAAGCAAACACTTGAAGTTCCCCAAGCAATAGCATAATTATATGTTCTAAGAAAACACTCCGTGTACTAGGTTCTGCGATTTTGCCCAATCACTCCCCAAGTTCAAAGTCGAGTAATCAAATTTTCGTTATGGCTGCTATTGAACTCTGGTTAGCGTCTACATGTGTAGTGTTTGCTTGTGATGTTTTGGCATTTAACGCATGATTGAGTCATTAAGATATGGTGTAGTACCCTCTGTAACCCGAGCCCCCAGAACCGAAAGTAATGTCGAGTAAAACGATCTGGGGTATGTGTGCGAAATGCAAACAGTTGCCGCATTTAAGTTTTATGAGTTAGCTTCATTTTCGATTTCGTTTAACAACGCAGCGAAAAAGCAACCCAGGCCAAACCAGAAGCAGAACCAGTATAATAAAACCACTCGATGGGCAAGGGTCTGGGGTTCCAGAGGCCCACGGAGGTGTTGGCTGGGCATTCGGTTGCGTTTGAGTGATCAACTGATTCGGTGATTCATGCGGCCGTTTTGGCTGGGCTCTCGGCATTCTTAACACACCAGACTTTGATGTTCAAGACCAGAAAGTGCTAGGAAATTATTATAAATGGGGCGACGGTTTTGCCACTTTCCGGGATTTATTTGTAGGATTTTTTCTGATAATACAATGAATTTTGAACTTATTGATGGGGGTGCCAAGGAAATTTTAATTAATTTTAGCTGCAGATGTAATTAAAAATTCTGTAAAAATTAGACCCTACCGCATACAACACCACTGTTTTGCAACCCATTTGTCAGTCGTGATTTACAATGCGGATATTTATTGAACCACTCTGCGGCCACCTGGAGGGCGTCAATACGCAGACCTCTCGGAAGCATTTTGGCCTGGCACTGTCTTGTTATTTCTATAAATGTGCGAATATCATTTGTGAATTAAAATTGCCTTATGGCTAATTATAGCAGCAGCAGCCGATCTGCCAAAGTTGAATAACACCGAGGTGCCGACGCACACTCGCAGAATTGCATTGGCTTGGGTTTGTGTATTTTTAGCGATATTTTAAACATTTGGCGCCGGCCATCGGCGAATCGCCTCTGTGTAATTTACGCTCACGCATCGCTGGCAAATAACAAAGCGAGGGAAAATCAACTGGGGAAAACTGAGGGGGGCTTACATGAAAAATAGGACCAGCCCCTGCAGCGACACGTGCCACTGAACGCATTCTCATTTCCCCAACCCAAATCCCAATCCCCAGCGGCAGCGGCGTCAATTTGATTAAATGCCGTTTAATTAGATTGCCAGTCGTTCGATGTATTTACTTTTGCTTTTAATTTCCTACCCCGCATTTCGTGTTCTTTTCTCCTACATCATTTTGCATTCATTTGGACATCACTCGCTATTAACAATATTGTGTCACCCATCGCAACCATTTCACCTTGCTTTCAAATTCATTTGGCTTGAAACTCAGCTTGCTCTCTGTTTTCTCTTCTACTCCCTCTCGTCCAACGCAGCCACCATATCCTATACCAATCCCAAACTGCAAATACCATTAATGGCATCTGCTATATACGCGCCCACCACCACATCAACATCGCCAGCAGGCACTCCGACCTCGGCGGCCACCACATCCAAAAACGCATCCACATCTGCTTCGGCTTCTTTATCACCACCACCAGGTCCTTCGGCAGCGGCAGGATCTGGAGGTCCTCTCCAGGGACTCGTGGCCAGGCTGCGTAACTTTAGGTTCGACGACGCGAAAAACATAAGAAAACGTTTCCATTTCGATTACATATCGAAGGACAGATTTTTGGGTATGTTTCAAAATTTATAAGAATTACACATGATCTTGAAAGATGGAAGAGATATCAAAATAATTGTAGAAAAATCGTACAGTCATAACACTTTATATTTACATTGGTTATAATATACATTATTCTCTGTTAATGTGTTCCTTAAAAATTATCATTTCCCATAACTCAAATGCAATCCTAAAAACACTGTATATTTATTATGTTTTTAAAGATCTGTAATATTTTTTCTAAATTTAATTAGTATAAATACGTTCTGAGAAAAAACATAAAGTAAGAAAGGCCAATCGAAATCAACAAAATCAGAGTGCTAAAGACTTTATAAGGTAAGGTTTACAAGGAACATTTCGTGTTAAGATCGCTCCAGTTGATCCCAACATTTAATCAAGCGGAATTAGCATTTTCATTAACCATATTCGTTAGGTTTTACGGGTTCGGCATTCCCACATTAAAGTCGAACTGGCCCAAATCCCGCCGTGGGCGTTACCCATTTCTGATGGCGCCTCACGCTGGCGCCCACACAATTTCACTTCAGCCATCTTAATTTGAATGTTTTATTGTCGCTTGACGCTACTTAAACTTCGACTTATGAATATTAAACCATCGTATGGGATGGGAATCATTTTGGGGAGCTGGGGATCTGTATCGGACATGTAGTTTCTGGTGCCCCGCTGCTAATGAAGCAACCCTCTAAAGCGGAAATTGAGGTTCATCATGTGTTCATCTAAATGGGATTTTTCCACCTCCCACTCGGTGGGGCAGGGCCAAACAAACATTAAATAAATAAATGTACAGGAAAAGCTTTCAGGGCGTTGCTATCACTGAGCTATGGTTCTTGACAACTGATTTATCAGTCGAGCACGAGAATCAAAATGCAGCTGCAGGTGGTGCAGTTGGCCTTTTTTTTATTTTTGGCCGCACCACATAAATTCCATCGCACCACCGTGGTCGGAGATCAAAGAAGGTGGTCCGTAATGGGGAGCATTTCTCGGAGGCAGATGTTGGCCCCTCGAGATGAACTGCAGATACATTGCAACAGGTGGAAGCGGTGGAAAATCGGAAAGTGTATGTTAGAAAGCTACCGCAACCTTTCCACGAAACACGGTTGGCCTCTTAGTGAAATTTAATTAAAACCAGAGAGCGATGGCTCGCTGACATACCGATGCCTTTCCTATAAAAGTGCCATGCGCACACATCATAAAAGAGTTTTGAGGCCTCCTCCGGTGAAGGCCAGCAAGAAATGGTAATCGGGTAATTGAAAATTCCCAGCACGTGCTTTTGCTGCTGCTCCCGTTCGTTGACAGGGGGCGAACAGTGAGTGCGGAAAGTTCTAGCACTCCACATGTGCAAGCCATCCGATAAGGTCCCGAAGAGCTTTGGTTATCTACTTCCGCAGTGCCCAGTGAGTGTACGAATTTTGCTTATCGCGATCTCGGTTCTCTGCTTATCTGATGATCTGGCAGATATGTTTATCACGAGGTTTTCAGATAAGAGTACCAGGAAAACTACATATTTCCCCGGAATAAAATGATGCAATTTTAGATAACTTTTTTTATTTGTAAAGCACTTAATACTACTAAAATAAATGTAGTCTTTTTATAAATTATATTATCAACATTGAAAATCAGACTTACCTCATATTTACCAATATTAAACGAAATTCGAAATTCATTTATAACCTCCGATTTTTTTCATTTGTATAATGTTAGTGTCTGTCAACTTTTATGACCCACTGTTAGCATGCCTCTTGGCCCAGGCCCAACTACTTTGGTACTTCTTGGTTTGTTCAACAGACTGTTTTGCCCTTTAAAACGAGCTAAACATTAATTTCCACTCGAGTTGATTTTTCGCCATAAAGAGCGAGTTTAACGATCGGTTTAGGCCAGAAAACCAGCGGGGAGATAGGCAGTCCCAGGGGATCGCTTTTCCACATGTCGTTCTCGACACTTGTCTAAATGGCCCGCCAACTTTCCGTAGCCCGAAGCACTCGAATCTTGTCTAAATTATGCCATAAATCAGTTTGATGTTGCCATCAATTGTTTACTTGGGAGGAATGTATGTATTCACATAATGCATTGGCATCCCAGGCATTTCGAAACAATAATTCGATGCAAAGACCTATAAACAAATTTTGAATGCAGTGAAAATAATCAATTAATTGGACAAAGCATAAAGTTTATGGCTCAGTTGTAGGATTATATATAAATGCATGTGTGGGGGTGTGATAATTTCACACAGCTCATAGAGGGGGTTGCTTCTCTAGTTCTTTGGGGGAAAAATAAAATATCGTGATTTATGACTTTTCAAGCTTTCCATTTTCAACAAGATTCAACAGTTTCTGTAAGATACTTGTCAGAAAAAGATATAATATCGCATAATTTGGATTATTATCTGTTTCTCCTCTTCAAAACCCAATAACTACAGAATTTACCTGTTGTTCTTTCCAGGAGGTCAGCTCAAGACCAAGAATGGCCAGAAATATGTTTTCAACGGAGCTCCCTCGGGGGTATACGTTTCTAAGGCCTGCCTGATCATCGCCGCCTTCATCATAGTTGTGGCCCTGCTCTTCACCGGATTGATTACCTACTTTGTGACCAGCAAGGGATTCCCGCCCAAGGAGGCGACTCTCGGGTGAGTAATACTGAACCGGATCCCAATCAAATGGATATTTGGGTGCGGTTCGCTTATTAAGTTTGGTGGGGCATTTGTTTTTTGAGCTTCGCGGTTCCGTTTTGCATTTCTGCTAAACGTTTTGGCAAGCGTGCTAATTGGCAGTCGAAGGCGACATGACCTCATTTGGGAAAGTGAAAGCAGTTTATGCGTTTCCTTTGAAGCATTTCGAGGTGTGGAAGGGTCAAAGAAAAATATACATAAATGGGAATTGGGTGTGACCCGAGCACTTTGCATAAAACCCACGCAAAACTGATTTGTATCCTTGTATTTATCCCTTTCAGTTGCATCACCGCCGTCGATCACACCGAGGTAAATGCGACTCCCATCCAAACAGCGGGATGGGTTAGCCTGAATTCTCCGCCGCCCTTGGATACGGCCACGCCCACCTCAACGCCTACGGCCACATCCACTGCACAAACCTCTACCACTACAGGAACAACCTTGGGCTCGCCCACCACAAGTGGGGAGCCGGGTGTAAGGCTGGTGGATCCCAAAGTGGGTGACATTCCGGCGGTGGAGCCACCTGCCGAGGAAGTCGAGGACAACACCACCAAGCCCACAAACCGTCCACTCAAACTCTACGAGGGATGGCGGCCACTTCACTATGGGTAAGCCCAGCACTTTACCACTTTACTACCTCGGCACTTAGGCTGCCAATTGCTCCTAATGAAAATTAAAGCGAAACACGCGCTGAATCCCCTCAATTCCCTGTAAATGGCTTTGCATGCTCGCATTTCAGTTTCCACAAAGATGACGCTTAAATTGCTCACTCAGATTTTCCAGCATTTCCTACTCTTCTTTTTTGCTGTCACTGCAAATGCCGGAATCGATCTAGTGCCCCTGAAACTTGATGGAAATCTAGATCAATTTGTTAGACTAAAACGCTTCTATCAAGATGTGTTTCGACAAGTTAGGAGAAAAGCCTGTCAGAGGTTTTAGTATGATGACTAAATCGTTTAATAGTTTAATTGGTTTTAAGCTGTCAAACAAAAGCCTTGACAAGATTTCAAAAAAGGGCCTGTTGATAACGTAACCCTATCATGCAATTAATGAATTAAAGCAATTAGTTTCACCAGGCACTATTAAATTACAATTACAATTATATTATGACAGTCAAAAGACAAGATAATAGGGCCGATAGCTCAGAAACGTTTTGCATACTTAACATTTCATAGCTGGAAAATTAAAGTAAATTTTATGTGTAAGAAAAAACGTTTAACACCTTTAGATTATGGAAATAGATTCCAAAGAAGTAATAATAAAATGGAAATCCATGCTAATGGGACCAACTTTTTCCAATCGCATCTCATAAATACCGCTACACGGCCGCCGAGCCTTTTCTTTATCTTTATCCGTATCCTTGGAAAACTTCTCCTCTGGCATCCGCCCCAAGTGAACCCCATTGACGTCACTTTTCTGGGGTCGCGAGTACACGTTTACTTTTCTATTTCCACGGCCCAAAAGTGGGTCAAGGATTGAGCCGTTGCAGTTCAGTAGTCGCCGTGTAACCAAGTGGGCTAACAAGTTGCTTAGGCCACCGCAGGAGATGGCCAGTCGGGAGCCAGTCTATAGCTCACCGTCCTCCAACCCCCAGCCATGCTTCACTTCACACAAAAGATGCGGCACAGATCTGAGGAAAAGAATTAACGCACGCCGACAGTCGGCATGACATAATGCGCCAAATAGATGGATGGATAGAACGATACTCCCTGGCCAATGAAGATGCGCATGCATTAATACAATTGACACAGAAAGCCCAAGCTGGGCATTAATTTGAGCAGCGCACGCAGCCTCAAAATCCAGAAGTCGATTCTTGATGGATGGCGGCAAGTGCAGCACGCAGTTTCGCCACTCGAGTGGATCGATGGCAAGTGATTTTGCAGCCGGCGGTCAAAGCGAACAGAGCTGACCGGTATCTGTATCTGGGAGATACTATCTCGAAGCGCGCTTCCTGGTCGCCCCCCAGCGCACACACGCACTGTAAGCCCATTGCAATAGCCACAATTAATTGCAACTAGGCGCAAAGCCCGCACCCAGGGGATTCCAGATTGGCCAGGGCCTGGGAGGCGGAGGACCGGGATTTGGAGACTGGAGGATGGGGCCACAACTGGCTGCATCTGCCAGCGGGTCTGTGGCATTCTTGGCATTCGCGCGAGAGAACGAGCCGGGGGAATTGATATTCAATCTTCAAGATATACTCTAGCTGCTGGGAATAGTCAACTACCTAAAGACTTTACTGAAATGATGTATTTAAGAGTGCTAAATAGAGTGACTGTAAATTGATTGATAGTTAATGGCCCCTTAAAAACTTTAAAGACTAATATCTGTAGATAATGGTATGCTGTACTCATGCAAATTTATACACTAGGCCCCAGTATATTTTTTAATAGATAGAATGCAATAAAACCTCCTAGCTATTTTTTTAAGATACAAATTGATCAACAATTATCTTGACTAACCATAGAGCATTGTGAATTCATTATACCTATCTGAGAATTGATCTCCCTTCTTGTTTGCCTTGGTTATGATGGCTGATGCGGCTCATGATGGCATGCATTTCATTTGCCGCCATCCCGGACTAATGGCGACGTCCGAGGTTCGTGGCAGATTGGATTGGATTGCACTGCCCCCGAATGGGTGCCAAACACATGTTTGGATGCGGTGCCCACTAATTTGCCCTCTTGGCGAGTGATTGATTGATTGGCACTTTTGATGGGGCCGACCTGACATTTTTGGCAGCCTTTTGCATTTGCCTTGCATTTCACCTGCAGGCGGATGTTTGCTCTGGCATTTCCCGATCTATTTCTACGATACCCACTAGATGATATCTGCTCAATGATACCCCTCCTCTTGCAGCCTGCTGATTGAGCCCAATGCGGAGACATCGATCAGCAATGGCAGCCTGACCATCGAGATCGAGCGGGATGTGTCCAAGGTGACCAGCTGGGAGCCCATTGTGCTGGATGTGCATAATGTCAGCATCTCCAATGTGCGGGTGATCCGTTCTCTGCCAGCTAAGCCGGGTAATGAGGAGCAGGAGCTGGAATTCGACAGCGATTATGGGGAGGATAATGCCACCTTTGTGATCAATTTGGACAAGGCTTATTCGGCGGAAACCCAGTTGAAGGTGCAGCTCAGTCTGGACTTCATCAGCCAGGTGACGGACACCCTGCAGGGCGTCTACAAGACCAGCTACATCAACCCGGACACCAATAAAGAAGAGTAACTTAATTATCCTAAGTTATAGGAAACCCATTTATGGACGATATTCCCCCTTTTTAGATGGATGATCAGCACCCAGTTCTCGCCCATCGATGCCCGCCGCGCCTTTCCCTGCTTCGACCGCCCCGACATGAAGGCCAACTTCTCAGTCAGCATTGTCCGGAGCCTCCAGTACAAGATGGCCCTGTCCAACATGCCCAAGTCCCACACCATCCGCTATCGCCGCGGCTATGTGAGGGATGACTTCATGGTCACGCCCAAGATGCCCACCTACCTGGTGGCTTTTATTGTGTCCAACATGGTGGACTCCAGATTTGTTGCTCTGGACAGCGAAATGTCGCCGCGAGTGGAGATCTGGACGAGGCCACAGTTCATAGATATGACCAACTATGCCTATAAGATGGTACGAAAGTTCCTGCCCTATTACGAGGACTTCTTCGGCGTGAAGAACAAGCTGCCCAAGATCGATCTGGTGTCAGTGCCCGACTTTGGATTCGCCGCCATGGAGAACTGGGGGCTGATAACCTTCCGGGACTCGGCTCTGCTGGTGCCCGAGGACCAGGAGCTGGCCTCCTCCTCGGAGCACATGCAGTATGTGGCCCAGATCATTGCCCACGAGCTGGCCCATCAGTGGTTCGGCAACCTGGTGACGCCCAAGTGGTGGGATGACCTCTGGCTGAAGGAGGGTTTTGCCTGCTACATGAGCTACAAGGCCCTGGAGCACTCACACCCCGAGTTCCAGATCATGGACACCCTGACCACGCTGGAGTTCAAGGAGTCGATGGAGCACGATGCGGACAACACCTCGCATGCCATATCCTTCGATGTGCGCTCCACCAACGATGTGAGGCGCATCTTCGACCCCATTAGCTACTCCAAGGGCACCATCCTGCTGCGCATGCTCAATTCGATTGTGGGCGATGTGGCCTTCCGCGCGGCCACGCGCGATCTGCTCAAGAAGTTCGCCTACGGGAACATGGACCGCGATGAGCTGTGGGCCATACTCACGCACCATGGCCACGAGCAGGGCACTTTGCCCAAGGATCTGAGTGTCAAGCAGATCATGGACTCGTGGATCACACAGCCGGGCTATCCGGTGGTCAATGTGGAGCGACGTGGTGCCGATCTCATCCTGAGCCAGCAGCGCTACCTGCTGCCCTCGAAGAATCCCGGGGATCAGAGCAGCTGGTTCATCCCCATCACCTTCGAGACGGATGAGCTGCGCAAGGGGGACAATGTACCCTCCCACTGGATGAGGAGCCAGGATGAGGGAGAGCTCATCGTGGGCAATGTCTTCACGCACAATAGCAACAGCGACAACGTGATCTATCTGAATCTCAACCGCCAGGGTTACTATCGGGTCAACTACGACATGACCTCCTGGCTGGCGCTCAAGAAGAACTTCAGCACTCTGCCCAGGATCACAAGAGCCCAGTTGCTGGATGATGCACTGCATCTGTCCCAGGCGGAGTATCTCAGCTATGATATACCGTGAGTTGTGGAGTTTTTATATAGCAATTGATCAAATTCTTAATCTTAATCACTGTGGTTTCCTACAGATTGACCTTCCTGATGGAGCTGTTCACTTCTGTGGACGATGAATTGCTTTGGAGTGCCGCCAAGCCTGGCCTCAACTATCTCATTTACAACCTCAAGAGGGAGCCTGCTTTTGAGACCTTTAGGGTGGGTTATTAGCAAGGCTTTGACCTCTTAGAGTTAGTTACTGAACTTTTTCTTAACAGGCCTTCATGAAGTTCATTGTGCGTCCCGCCTTCGACCATTACGGTCTGAATGAGCCAGACAATGAGTCTCATTTGCAGCTGAAACACCGCGCTTTGGTGGCCTACTTTGCCTGCAAGTTCAACTACGATCGCTGCACCCAGGTGGCCCAGGTCAAGTTCCGCGAGTGGATGCGCGATGCCAAAAAGAATCCGTGAGTTTTTTGTATGCCCAACATATGTAGAGAGACTAAATTTAATGGATACCCTTTGAAACCTCCAGCATCAAGCCAAACCTCAAGTCTGTGATTTACTGCACAGCTCTGGCCGAGGGTTCCTCGCCCGAGTGGTATTTCGCCTACAAGCAGTACAAGACCACCACGAGTGCGTCGGAGAAGGAGGAGATACTGACCTCGCTGGGCTGCACCACCAAGCCCTGGCTGCTGTCCAAGTGAGTTTTTAAAAAGCCAAGTTATAGCCAAGGATAAGGGATTAATGTCTATGCTACCTTTTTATAGGTACCTCAACATGACCATCAATCCCACATCGGGCATACTGAAGCAAGATGGAGCCTTGGCCTTCCGGGCAGTGGCCTCCAATGCCATTGGTCATGAGATAGCCTTCGACTTCCTGCAGGGCAACATCAAGGAGATAGCCGAATAGTAAGTTTTCGAAAATATTTAATAAATATATATTTATAAATGGTTTTTAACCAACAGCTATGGCGATGGCTTCTCCACGCTGTCCGAGATGATCAAGTCGCTGACCATCTACATGAACAAGGACTACCACAAGCACCAGCTCCTGGACCTGGCCGCCACCTGCCGCAAACTGGGACTGAAGGCCGTGGAGTCGGCCATCGATTTGGCCCTGGAGCAGGTCAACAACAACATCTACTGGCGCAGCCACTCCTACCACAGCCTCAAGAACTTCCTCGAGGGCATCGTCAGCGAGTTCCAGATCAACATCTTCTAGACGAGCATCATCATTGGGACTGGGGGACGAACAATTCAAATTGATTTCAACCAAAAACGCGATTTAGTTACCCTTATTTGTATTCATGCGAAGGCCTCAAATTATTTTTAATGAAACGAATTATTTGCGAAAAGTGATATAAACGTGTAAGTTAGCCAGCATAGTTTAGGTAACCCATTACTTTTTGCAATTGTATATTTATTTATTAGTAAGCCGCGCTTCTTCTGCTTCTCGGCATTGCTCTGCAACGTTCCTACTAAAAATAGAAAGAGACCGGAAAGTACATAGATCGAATAACTCTCATTCATCACTTTAGGCATCGGTTTTAGAACCCAATACAATACCATATATCTGCAACAAAAAAACTAATGCTGCTTGTGTAAAATCTGTATTACCCATACGTATGATTGTCAGGTACTTTATGTTCGCACCTTAGATCCTAAGTGTATCAATCTAGCACTAAGAGAACCAAAAATCTATTTTGTAGGCGATCCAATCAAGATGTTTAAAGGCCACGGGAAGAGAACGGAGGCAGGTTGAGCTTCGGGCTTAAGATATTGAAACTGAGTGTCCTTAATGCATGGTTTAAAATGTTTGCTTAGGCAGGATAGCACACACAAATATATTTATTAATATACGAGTACCTATTATGTATTTTATAAAGCCCAACACGGAATTACTTGTATCGCTGCTGCACAACCATGTAAATAAGTTTTAAAGCTTACACATAACATTTAAATAAACTATGTATTTACGTAATTTTATTCAAAACCATCTTTTTTATTTGGGCATGGGTTTTCTAGGGAGAGTTTTGAATTTGGCGGGAAAAGAATTTGAATGAAACAGTTGATGTGTCCCTGGTATGAGGGCCATATTGGATTGCTAACTACGGTCACACTGAACTGGGACTTTAAAATGGTTCCACTTACTAGTTATATAACATTTACGATAAGTAATCAACTGGTTTTATTATTTATATTTAAAAATATTTTTAAAACCATTACCAATATATAACTGGGTAATTTATATAGTTTTTGAGTTTAATGGCAACCCTAGACAATGTTTTCAAGCATTTTTTGCCATTCGTAGTACGGTCTTATCATAAAAAAAACTCGTTTTAAATTGTAAACAAAACCAAATATCTCCTTTAAAAGTAAGTAAACGCCTTTTAAACTTATACATCCACATTAATTTAGTAGGAATACCCAAATCATATCCATATCCCAAAGTCTGGATAGATAAAAGACCATTCTTAACTTGAGGCACCATGTGTTTCAAGGATATATTATGAACTGCACTGTACTTAAACCACATATTTTAATCTAGTGCTGGCCAGGCGGAAGTGGACGCCATCCGAGGAGGACAGGTTCATCGACATCTGGTTGCACAACCTGCACCTTTTCATACCCGGCAGGAAACTGACATACATCTACTCGGAGTTGGAACTGTATTATCGGGAAGTTGGCTTGGAGATCAACGCTCAAGGAATCAAGTCCAAAATGGAGACATTGAAGCGAAAATATTACAGGTCAGTGTGCTACTGTCGAATGGAGAATCAGTTTGATTATTTCCAAGATTTCAGTATGTTGTACTCGGACAACGAAGACCAATCAACTGCCTGGAAACACTTCGACACGATGGCACTCATAGTAGCCGGTTCTAACAAGGAGGGCACGGATACGGAGTGGAAGGACTACACGCAGCCAGCCAAAACCTCTCGTAAGAAGTGCCTCCATCCCTTATAACACTCCAACTAACCAAGGATTTTCAATATTCTTTAAGGCTCCTCTCGATCTTCTGTTTATATGGACGAAGGCTCACAGACCCAGAGCGAATACGGTTCGAAAACGTTAACAACTTTACTTTATTGTTTTCTCATAATGATATTTATTTCCTAGAAGGAAATTTCAACTCTGTTTTTCTGGACGAAGGTTCCGTGAACCTTTTTAACGAGGAGGAAAAGCCCCAACCCAAAAGGGTAAGACGGAGATATAGTAACACCAGCCGCATTCGAGTAAAACCCCGAAGAATTTGGACGACGGCGGACGAAAGTCAGTTCGTTGATGTCTGGGAAAAGTTTGGAGTTGATTTACAAAGTGATAGGACAAAGATGGATGTGTACAAGGACATGCAACGAGAGCTTGATGAGCTTGGTATTAAAATAATGCCCAACGACATAAAGTCCAAAATTGAATCGCTGACGCGCACGTTTAGGTAATAACCCTGAAAACCAAGTTAATTCCTATTATTTACCATCGCATTTTCATTGCAGAGCTCACCAACATACTGTGGGAGACCAGTCCGAATGGATACATTATCCCAAAGTAAATCGGATCCTGACTCCTATAGATTTTAGTAAGCTTCAAAATTTCTTCGACGACAGCAGTTCGGAAGAAGACTCCGAGTGGTTCAAGAAAATGGAACCAAAAGAAACAGAACCCGAGACCTGCAGCGAGCCCCCGAATTCTACCGACTCTGTCGACAACAAAATCGACGTTAGTAGGGAGCCAGAGCCGGAAGTCTCTACCAACTGCTCGAACTCTAACGACTCTGTTGTCAATCAATTCGACTGTAGTTCTCAGCCCAGCTCTCCCGAATCCAGCATAGAATTTTCCATGGTTGAATCTAATCCAAGGCGATGCGAAGTGTCCATTGAGATTTTGGATGAGGAAGAGGCTGTCAAGCCATTGCCATCGCCCCCGTTGGAAAAACTTAAAGCTGCTGAGGATTTCAGCCAATTTGTAACAAAGGAGTTGGCCGTCTTGAATGATGATTTGCTAATTGAAGCTAAACGCCAAATATACAATATTATTTGCGGCCTTCAAATGAAACAAAATGAACTTAATAAAAAATCGAAATTGGCCAAATAAAACATCGTACCTTGCATAAAAAGTGTATTTTACTCTTGATATTATGGTCATGAAGATTTGGCTTTTTAAACTGCTTAAACATATTGGTAAATGAAAAAAAAATATAATATCTCCAAAAATAAAAAATGTTTTAGGTTCTACCGAGATTTGAACTCGGATCGCTGGATTCAAAGTCCAGAGTGCTAACCATTACACCATAGAACCGCGTTGTCAGGCTGGCGCAAAACGAAATAACAATCTCTACGAGGATAAAGTGAATAAAAACCGTTTTTTGGGTCAAAATAAATTTAAAATATTAAGTATTTATTAAATAAGTTGTTATGAAAAAGTTTTCTTTCTAAAGAATATATAATAAGAAATAAAAAAAAGGAATTTATGAAAGCAGGTTCTACCGAGATTTGAACTCGGATCGCTGGATTCAAAGTCCAGAGTGCTAACCATTACACCATAGAACCTTGGTACAATACATGCTGCTAAAACACACTTTTCTGCTGCGGGCACATTTTTTGTTGTTCTAGGGTGGTTTTTCGAGGGGTGGGTGTAAGGATGGTATAAACTACCAATGGGCTTTCGGGGGTGGTTGATAAATGGAAAGATTGCTATTTTTGTTATAATATATTTAATTTCAAACCAAATAATTCGGGTCAAGGTTTACTTGTCGGGTTAACGCCACTGTCTGGGTTGTGTATTTTAAAAATAGCAATAAAGTAAACATAGCACAAATGCACATTCTTAATCAGCAATAAAACGATCCTTAACCTTGTCATAACTTCCAGAGCCAAACAAAAGAAAAACCCACTCAGTTTTGTTGCCTAGCAAGCCGGCATTTTGTTGCTTGATCGATATGCACAGGTCAAAATAGAAAACCCTAAGCAGCAGTTATATATTTATTTCATAGTGCAAAGCCGAAATAATGGAAAACGAAAATAAGAAGTCCCTCCTGCAGAAGTATAACATACCCTTGCACCACTTGGACTTTGCCTACGTGGAGAAGTGCACCAATGGTCGGGAAATGGAGAAAATTGTGCAAATCCTGCGGTCTGGCGAAGAAGGTTTCTACCCTGACTTGCTACGCTGTTCGGAGGAGAAACTGAAGGAACTGAAACCGGATAGTAGACTGTTTCGCTACGAGGAACAGATTAAGCACAGTAATGTCTTGGACAAAAATGAACTCAAACCCATCCTGGTAGGTTCCTCTAATCTCTCTTCGGAATAGGTATAAACTTTGTGCGACAATTTAAGGATTGGACTGAGGCTGTTAAATCGAAGGACAGTGCCTTGAGCGAGCTGAAGAAGTCTCAGCAGAAATTGGATCTTCCCTCGGTACGCAAACCCTCGAAAATCGATTTGGAAAAACAGAAAACCGAGACACCAAAGCCTGCGGCTAAGACACCTACTCCGTCCAAGGCTAGGATCAAGGATGACAGGATTAAGTCCACAGATTACCGTAAGTGGGATAAGTACGATCCCGATGAGGAGATACTGCGCATGGATCTGGACGAGGAGCGCAGCAAGGAGCAGGCCGAGCAGAGGGCTTCTAGTCAAAGGAAATTGTCCACCGAAGATGAGTTGAAGAACGAGAAGGCCTCCCTGTACAAGCGCCTTCAAACTCAGCTGAAGAACCTAAGCCAAGTGGAACGGGAACAGTACGCAGAGAGGTATTTATTACAGAGGGTTTGCTACCTTATCGCTTATCACTTAAATATGTATACATTTCTTAAAGGCACCGCCTCAAAGGAAATGAGTGCTTCAAAGCCAAGGAATTTGATAACGCCATTGAAGAATACAACTGTGCCATTCTTTACGATCCTCAAAACGCAGTGCATGCTTACAACAATCGCGCTGCAGCTCGTAAGTGGTTAATCATTTTATTAAAACATTAAACAATATTATCTCTTTCTTGACAGATATCAAACTGAAGAAGTATTTTTCAGCCATAGCTGATTGCCAGGCTTGTTTGCAGCTAGATCCAAAGAATGTCAAGGCCCATTTCCGCATGGCAGAGGCTCTCAATGCCGAGGGAAAACATCTAGAGGTAATACTTATACGGAACATTTCCTTTTGTTTTCTTTTAAGTATAAACTAAATGAATTGCCCTCCCTCAGTCCTTGTCAATGTACCAAAAGGTCCTAGAATTGGAGCCGGAAAATGTGACTGCCAAGAAGTCCGTGGAGAAGCTAACTTCGCTGCTGGGCGAGGTGGCTCCAGCCAGTGCCACACGCTTGAAGATTGAGGAGCTCGATCCGCCGGAACTGAAGACTGCCGAGTCCAAGAAACAGCTGGCTAAAACTGCCAGCACACCACCCCCTAAAGACTACGATCTAGCCGAGTTGATTAAGCCAAACCGCATGGCTAAGAGCAAGTTGGTCTCGGCCGCCGAGGCCTTGGGCAATAAACTCCAGGCCCCCAAGGGCGGAGCTCCCCAAAAGCCTCCACTTCCTCCAACCCCTCAAGAGTCCATGTTGCGTTTGCCACAGGACAACCTCAACACTGGCAATAAACTGCTGATCCAGGAGATTTAAAGGTGTTCCTGGTGTATCTAAAATAGTGTGCTGGTGTACTAATACAAATAAATGATGGCAGAGTCACTGCTGCAGTAGTTTCTTCACATAGCGGCCAACCACCAGGAAGGGACGCTGCTCGAACTCGTGCTTCTGGTCCATAGTGATGGTGACCTGGAGAGAAAAGGGTTAGTCCTGCCACTATATTCACATTGCCCCTTACCTGATCTCCTTCGAGGCGATTCACCAGGGTCACACAAACATCTCCGGCCTTCACACCCACTTTCTTGGTTACCGAGGCAAACATGCTGGCCTCCATCTCGATGTTCCGGATCCCCAAATCATGGCACTTTTGCAGGAAGTCCATCTTATCCTTCTCGGTGTACTCGCATATGGCTCCGTCGGTGCGTCCCTGACCTGGGTCAAAGTCATCCCTATGGGGATCATTGGGTTGGGGATACTGTTCTATCACTTACCCTCGTAAAAGCACTCTGTTCCCATTGTGTTGGCACTTATGGTCTGAAACCCATCACTAGGATCGGCACCGTATTTCATAATATCGTTGATAACGTCCTCGGAAAACTGAGCTGGTCGCACCACAAGTTTTCCAAGAATAGCCTGATGAAGTAGAAGGGAATGTACTTTACCTCTTCATAATTTGTTCATTTATTACCCACGATTGCATGTTCGTTGCGCAGCAGACCGTTAAAAGCATCCTTGGTGACCACCACTGTTCCAGGAGGCACTCCCAGTCCTCCGCAGGTGCCGATTCGCAGGAAGACGGGATCCTGGCAGCGGGCGTACCTGACCAGCTTGAGCAGCTCGTGGAGCACAACGCTGAAAGTGGAGGATCCAACCCCGTGACTCACGCACAGAACCGGACCCACCTTGTACATGGCGTAGCGGTGGCCGCGCTCGCACAAATCCACCGGATCACTCTGCTCCGACACTCCCAGTACCTTTCGCATATAAAGGGCCAGCTCCCGCATTCGAGATGCAGTTCCTCCCGTCAGAACCACCTTCAGAAGGTCCCAAAATGAGTAAAATACAAATCACTTGTCTATCCCATTGTTACCCTAACATCGCCGAATCTCTGCTGAATGTCACTGGTATCCTGGGTATTTGCCACGTTAATATCCAAGTGGTACAGAAAGTCCGATGGCATGGTATCCAGATTGGGGTTGGCCAATTTCACCAGACTGCCCATATTTGTTTCTTTCAATATTGTTTTTTACATTTAAACCAGCTCATACTTACTTTCTCGGCATTTTGAAGTGATTCTTTGGTACTTTATTTTAAGAAAGTATTTAAGTCTGAAAGTATAAAAAATGAAATATTTTTTCAAGACATTTCTAGGTCTTGAATAACTTATTCCTTGTCTGGTAGATATATTTATTTTAGTATCCCTATATAGTATCCCTAGTCATCTGAATGAAATCCTCTTATGTATAAATATCAATGTTGTCTTTTTGTTATACATAATATTTATTTTAGATTTTTCTGATTACACAAAAAAATAACATTGCTTACATTGTACTCACATTTAATATTTATTGCGGGAAGAGCGATCTGTTCACTGCGAAAGCTTTTGCTGAACTGAACAATATTTTTGCCAGCTTTGAGTTGAATGCAACTTGATAGCGTACGGCTCGTTCACATAAAGAAAATTAATAAAAATGTGCACGCCAGCAAGAATTGGGCGTTATAGGCGTTAGAGTGGGCGCTGAAACTAACTTGGGTTCTCTGCAGGTGCATAAAAACGCATTTCTTTGAGAACATTTTAAAAAGTTTTTCTTAGTTCTGTGCAAAACCTGATATTATTTCCTTAGTTCAATAATCATAAGACTCAGTTTAAGTGATTGGGAGAGAGAATGCATCCAGAGAATGGTTCTCGCAAATGCATATACGAGGCAACATATATACGTAAGATACTTTTTTGTAGCGGCGAGTCGTACTGAACTTTGGTATCTGTAAGGCATTATTGACTTTAACAATAATAAAATTGGGAGCTAGCGTCCCGTGTCCTGCACATAACTGCCTTAACTACATGGAATCTCATCCGCCCAGTCCCACTTCATTTATAACTCGATTTATTTTAAGCCAAGCCACTATATTTAAAGATTCTGGGAGAGTAGTTTCTTAATATAGCGGCCAACCACCAGGAAGGGTCGTCTTTCGAACTCGTGCTTCTGATCCATGGTGACGGTAACCTGGAGCGAAATACCATATATGTAGGATGGTATATATATTTTTGGATTTCCCATTACCTGATCCCCTTGAAGGCGATTTACCACGGTTACGCAGACATCTCCGGCCTTGACTCCCACTTTTTTGGTTACCGAGGCAAACATGCTGGCCTCCATCTCGATGTTCCGGATCCCCAGATCATGGCACTTCTGCAGGAACTCCATCTTATCCTTCTCAGTGTACTCGCATATGGCTCCGTCGGTGCGTCCCTGACCTGGGTCAAAGTCATCCCTATGGGGATCATTGGATTGGGGATACTGTTGTATCACTTACCCTCGTAAAAGCACTCTGTTCCCATTGTGTTGGCGCTTATGGTCTGAAACCCATCACTAGGATCGGCACCGTATTTCATAATATCTTTGATAACGTCCTCGGAAAACTGAGCTGGTCGCACCACAAGTTTTCCAAGAATAGCCTGATGAAGTAGAAGGGAATGTACTTTACCTCTTCATAATTTGTTCATTTATTACCCACGATTGCATGTTCGTTGCGCAGCAGACCGTTAAAAGCATCCTTGGTGACCACCACGGTTCCAGGAGGCACTCCCAGTCCTCCGCAGGTGCCGATTCGTAGGAAGACGGGATCCTGGCAGCGGGCGTACCTGACCAGCTTGAGCAGCTCGTGGAGCACAACGCTGAAAGTGGAGGATCCAACCCCGTGACTCACGCACAGAACCGGACCCACCTTGTACATGGCGTAGCGGTGGCCGCGCTCGCACAAATCCACCGGATCACTCTGGTCCGACACTCCCAGTACCTTTCGCATATAAAGGGCCAGCTCCCGCATTCGAGATGCAGTTCCTCCCGTCAGAACCACCTTCAGAAGGTCCCAAAATGAGTAAAATACAAATCACTTGTCTATCCCATTGTTACCCTGACATCGCCGAATCTCTGCTGAATGTCACTGGTATCCTGGGTATTTTCCACGTTAATATCCAAGTGGTACAGAAAGTCCGATGGCATGGTATCCAGATTGGGATTGGGCAAATTAACACTGCTGTTGGTACTCATAAATCAGTCCTTTTTCAATTTTGTTATAGGCTTACACTAACCTTTTCGACATTTTGATGTGGTTCCTTGACAATTTCTTTTTAAAACGTTCAAAATCTGAAGAGAAAGCAATTTGATTATAATTTGGCTGGATTTCAAAATTAGCTATCTATGTTTTGCCGGCACCGCGTCTGTTTGTTGCCAGAAAATTGACTATCTATGTATACCTATCAAAATAAAAACTTATTTTAAGTTTGTGCAAATAGAAGACATGAATATAAGTAGGTATAAAAATAAGAAATATTTGTGGTCTTCATATTTGAATAGAATGTTTTTTATATTTATCGTTTGTTTTTCCTACACACTATACTTCTGCGATCCGTTCGCTCCGAGCGCTGGAACACTATTGTGGGGATCTTGTTGAAAAATAGAATATGGCAGAGATGATCAGTATAGTCGATCCCACTCGTTGACAAACACAACACGTTGACTTAGATAGGTATACGAAAAGTATTTCTCAAACATTTACCACAGTGACCTTTGACACTGAACCACATAATATTGAAAGACCTATACAACCCCCCCACTCGGATAATTCTCCTCCCAAAAAGATTGACAACTCAATAAGTTCGTATAATTTAATTACAATTCGTTTTTAATATACCGTTGAAATATTTGTCATAAATTTCGTTTTTACAATATAACTTGTATATTTTTCAAGTGCTATCCGTAATAATATGTTGATGTTATCTTCAGCATTGGTTTCTTCTTCAGATAGTTTTCATTTATTTGGATATAACTAGACAGAGAAAGATTAAGTGCTGTGGAATTCGCTTTCGAGTCGAGTGTACGGTAGCAACACTAATCAACATGTACATTTAACAAATCTTTAGGAATTCGAATACAATATAGGAGAATAATTTATCTAACAGAGATGTAGCAATAAGTTGTTATTTTAAGAGTGTTTATTATTGTTGACCCCTTTCCTTGAGTAGCGCCATTTCAAATATGCAACATAACAATTAACAATTGGTTTTATTTCTCTATATTATTCGTTCTATCTTTTGTGATCTCAAAAGCGTTTATTTCTGATAACCTTTGAACGTCACACTCAGTGATACCGTCTTTAAATATTATAGGCATACATATATATAAGATTTGTGTTAACATATTTCGGCGTTTAGCAGCTCAATGAAGTTACGTACAATATGATCGGTTTTAAATTATCTAACGAGGTTGGGGCGATATACACAGAAATAAAGCTAGGAACTTAATCAGAGCTAAACTAGGGAATGTTGAAACACCATTGTATACTGGAACATACATATAGTAAGAAGGTATGGTAAGATGAACCTGGCGATGGAGCCCACTGATTACTCGTGGGCCTGCGACTCCTGCTGGACGAGCTTGAAGCGTCGGGGCGACTTGATGGATCCCTGGTGGCCAAAGAGGGACTTCAGCTGCCCGTTGTGTGTGAGCACCTTGCGAATATAGCGCGACACTAGGATCTGAGGACGCTGCGGGGGGGAAAAATCCATCTTTAAGTATGTGTTTTTAAATAGAGGAATCTATTTAGGGTCACCCACCTGCTGCCACTCGTGCATGACCTCCTTGGGGGCGTTGACCTGATCCCCGTTCAGGCGGTTCAGCAGGGCCACACAAACCACCGCTGCCTTGATCCCGGCATGGTGGGTCAGGGCCGCGAAAATGGTGCTCTCCATTTCGATGTTGACCACCCCGTTCTCGCGCAGCTTCTCCAGGTAGGCCATCTTGTCGCTCTCGCTGAACTCGCAGAAGGCCCCGTCCAAGCGACCCTGACCCTCGTAGAAATCGTTGGTGCACAGCGTCTTTCCAATAATGGTGTCGTATGGATCATCGGCGCTGGACAGGGACTTCAGCTCGCGGGCCAGCTTCTTGTCCAGCTTGGCAGGGCGGTGGATGGTCTCGCCCAGAATGGTCTGTAAATAATGTAAAGTAATGTAAAAAATGTGGCACTAAAATTAAGGCATACATTAAAATGGATTTTACTGATCAATATTCGTCTACATCCCACAAATCATAACAATCACATTGTTAATTAAAAAGTTATGAATCAATTAGTTATCCGTAGTACCTCTACCACGCCCTAGGTGGCGCCACTCGTTAGACGCTGCGCCGAAAGATATGCCATGGAATTTTGTTTGCAAATTGAAGTACCCATGATCTCTGAGATCTTAATTGCACTCTACTGCAAAGTTCTACTTACAAACTCATGGGAATTCCGCAGCTGGCCATCGAGGGCGTCCTCGGTGATGATGACGGTGCCGCCGTCGACACCGATTCCTCCGCAGGTGCCTATCCTGATGAAGACGGGGTCCTTGCACTTGGCGTGGTACATCAGCTTGATCATCTCGTGCATCAGGATGCTGACCGAGGGCGTTCCCATGCCGTGGCTGACACACAGGACGGGTCCCACCTTGTACATGGAGTAGCGGTACGAATAGGCACTGATGTCCTGCAGTTGGGTGCCCGCTGGCAGCTTGTAGCCGATCTCGTTCATGATGAAGTGGGCAAAGTTCTCCATGCGCTTGGGTGTGCCGCCCATGCAGACAAACTGCAAGGAATTCAGAAGGCGTTACTTACGAAAGCTACTAGAGGGGAATACCCTTTCTCATATTTCAGATTACAGATTGTAAGTTGATAATCCAATCGAAAACAGCCCATCATTGCAGTTTTCTTATCAGAGCTCGTTAAGTTTGTAAACCCGACTGTCTAAGCAAATAATTAACTTGATTGCTCCACTGATTTGATAGCAATCAAGGTCTAGGCCTGGGTCTAGTCTCAACCGAGCTAACGATTCATTGAACTCACCTTAACATCGCCGAACATCTCCTGCAGGTCGTGGCTCTCGCTGCCCAAGGCCAGGTGATAGAGGATGTCCTGGTCCATGAGCTCAATGTTTGAGTTGCGCAATTTGACGGTGCCATCGGAGTACCTGGAACAACAAACCGCATCTAATTAACAAACTGGTCCACTCTATTCTAATCACCAGCTGCGGGGCCCATTAATTTTCGCCCACGTTCGGTTTAAGAAAACGAACGAGTTAATTACTTTCAGCTGGCAAGTGTACACAGTGCAGCCCACTTAAAAGCTATCTTTCTCTGATAAAAGATAGGTTATCTACGAGTTTCCTAGAAATGTAGCTGCACGAACAAGCCCCCAAAAGTTTAATCAATGAGTGGGCAGCCGAAATTCGTCATAGCTGCTACTTTTCTTACTTTATCTTGTGCGTAATAGTATGTAATTATTCATTCTGATTTTTGTTAGTCACTAAAATTTAATAGAATTACTGAAAAAATAGTTTTATGAACTCAGTTCCTTCAATATAATTGATGATGTTTATATTTATTTTGTCACACAATCATGAGTAAGCACATGCCGGCTTCGAATGTCAGCTTTGAATTTCGCCTTTCTAATCAATGTATTTTTTGTAGAGACCTCCCAGGGGGCCTAAATTTCACTAATACCAGTCTGTGGTCTCTATCAAGTGCGTCAAACGCGAGAGCAAAACAAAAAGCAAAAGGCTATGATGTGAGCATATAAAAACCAAACCCCGGTGAAGTCTTGACCTTGATTGATAAGGGAAATACGTATACATGTTTCGTTAGGCCACCGACAAACATCCGATTATAATGAAATCTCATAACTACATTCTGAAACCGAAACCGGATCGTACGAAAAGTGTACGTAATACTATTATCTTAAGATAAAATAAGAATTCCTATTTATAAACAACTTTAGTTGGCAAAGATTGGAAAATTCCAGAACTGTTTGTTCCCGCCAAGGGCAACCACCCCTGATCCTTGGAGGAGCAGCTGCAGGGCGAAAACCGGTTTCGGCGTCCTTACCGCGTAATCTTCTTCACGTAGGCATCGTCTGTCTCATCGTCCTGCAGCGAGGTCCTGTGGGCGCAGTCATAGTGGGCCTTGAAATCGTGCGACTGGCTGTCGGTTATGGTGGGCGGCATGATGTCACCTCCTTAATGTCCTGTTCGACTCACTTCCAACGCCAAGCGAGACCAACGAGCCGAATCAAACAGAACTGCGGGATTCGTATAGACACGTCAACGCTTCGAGCGAAACTGAAAAAATTGCTTGGGTTTCCCCGGTCCTATATAAGGCGGTTTACAGAGCTCTGTTAGCGAGCTGTTGTGGCCCGCTGTTGATCTCTTGAGGCCCCTTATAAGTCGCGACAGATAGCTCTACCTATCCTAGGGTTTCGGAAGCTAGCCCTCAGTTATGCTGCGCAATTTGATTGTGAAATATACATGTTTATTGTGCCAATATAATATTGTAATGGAAACGTGCTAGTTCCTCGGGGAAGGTCACTTCTACAGAACTACATACTACCGATTGTAATCAGTTCAAAGCGACTTATGCAGCACTAATCAAGTGCAATTGCCTGCCGCCTCGGCGCGAATTGAAGCGGAGCATAACGTATTTGCGTAATCCAATTTTTGCAATTTTGCCAATTTATTGGCTCTGCGAACAGGGTGCTGGGCGCGTTCAAACAGCCGGTATGCAAATGCGCCTCGGCACTTTTGGTCTTGTATACTTCAAACTGGTTTTCAGCTACGAACTTCGTTTCACATTCTTCAACCTCTGATATTTGCAAATGAGATGCAAATAAACCTAATTGGGCATGTATTTTATTTTAGAAAAACATGTGGAAAATAATTGCATAAAATTATCTGATTTGAACACCCGTTATCGCAAACTTGAATATTTGCTGCGAATGTGTATATTAAGTCGTATTTCAACATGGCCAAGAATGTGAGCGCTGCAATGAGCCATACTACCTTTATTACAGGCGGGCCCAGTCATCGCCCTGAGAGGCAAACAGAAGCCGAGAGAAACAAGAAATAAAAGGCTAGAAATACGCGTTTGCAGACCAAAAGATACAATATACTTTTAACGAGATACAAAAAGTTTGCCATATCTTAAGAAAAGGATGTCCTCTTTTAGTTACAGGATTAGAATGGATTAAGAACATGAAAACTTAAAGATAAAGTTTCCTAAATTACTCTAAAATACTCTGAAAATTATTTTTCTGTTTTTAAATCATTTATAAAAATACATTAAATTTTAGTACACTTTATTGAACATTTTTTAAAAATTTTGGACTACATATGATTATAATATTTTTTCAGAAGATATAGCTTAGACGTTCTAGAAGTCCAAATTACCCGCCTACTAGGGGGTACCAAACGAAGTGAAAAAAACAAACCCAAAGGCAAAAACAAAGCTTAGTGAAAAGCAGTCAAAAAGGGGCTCGGCAGTGTTGGCTAAGTGAAGTAGAGAGAGAGGGAGAGCAATAGTAACAGAGACAGAGACAGCAAGAGTAAAATGGAAGGAGATGGAGAGGTTTCCATGTACGTGATGGGGCTCACAATTTTATTTTTGAGGTCGCACTCGAACGGTGAACACAGCGCGGCAGTGGTGGAATTCACTTAATGGCCAAACTCGTAATTAACTTGGCCAATTCCCCGTAACCATTCATTGATTGACTCGGCCAGCTGCAAAGCCAAACAAAAATCGCCGCTTTATATAAGCGCAAACTATGCGAGAGTTGCTTTGATATTTGTTTGCATAGCCAGGGAGAAAAAGAAACCTCATTAACCCAAACAAAAACCATTGAAAGTGGTTCAATACCGAAAGCAAGTTTGTTTTCTTCATATCATCCGATGAGGGCCTTCTTGAGGAACTCTTTGTAATTTGAGATGAGTACGCAAACGTGGCCATTCCAAGTCTTTTCTTTGGGTCATTCCACTTGGCTACCCTGAGCCAACTTGGCTGTCAGAGGCAGCAACAAATGTCACTGCCATGAATGTAGTCTTTTCCTTTGTGAGCTGGAGCTCTTGATCTATTTATGGGTGAATCAGTACTCATTAAGAAAAATCTGCAAGAATTATACCTCAAATATTCTAAATACTTTAGATTTTATTCCAAAGTTCCTCTATTTTTTACCAGTGAATGTTCACATTTCCAAAACCGATTCCATGGCGGGGGAACTTCTTTGAGACGGATGAAAGCTTTCTCAGCTTTGAAAGAGTTTTGCATTAGTCACGTCACAGGGCAGCCATTAATCAGAGAGCTTTAAATGGAAATCCCTTAAGGTTCTTGAGCCCATTCAGACTTTGCTCGGGGCAAAATGGAATTGCATTTACCCGGACAAAGCTATTAAGCGTCTCTGCAGGGCTCAGATAAGACTTGTCGGTTGGTCGGGTAATTACAAAGGGCGAGTGCAGGTGAAAGTCAGACAGAAGGTCATGCCAAGTCCAACAAAGAGGCGAGTGAAATGCAAATGAAGCTGCGGACAATGCAGAAGGTTTATTATGGTCTTACTCAGACGACCGAAATGAGATGCGAAATCGGGGGCGAAGAAAGCAGAAGTCGGGCAGAGTTCAGTGGTGACAAGTCATGTCGTCATCCCACAGCCCAACCCAATCCCAATTGCATTACTCACGCACCACTGTGCACCACCCACCCAATTTCCAATTTGAATGTGGGCGGTTTGGCAGCTTGGCCATTCGACTGGCTGGCATATGCCAAAGGGCCAGCCGAATCGATAATTGGCTCTTCATTGTTTTGCCGGCTTTGAACTTGCGACTACTGTGCGTATGGGCACCCACACCCACCCACACACCCACTCCACACCCAAGGTCGCATAATGAAATGCCCTTGTCTGGTTATTTTTGCACTGGCTCTACCCAAAACTGTGCCAAATACCGGGTAGATATAAGCTATTTATGGGTCTCAGCTGTGGCTGACATAATTCGGGCGATAGCTGAATGAGCCAGTAATTAAAGGCAATTTGTGCGTGGTCGCATTATGCGATTATGCTTAAACCAATTAGATATGATTTGTGTCATTCGGGGAAAAGGGCGGATATATTTTTTGGCAAGGGAAGCGAGTCTCTGTTGTTGTGCAGTGCTGTCTTTTAATAGGAAAACTCATTTATTAAGAGTTCAAAAGTTTTAATGTATCATTTTTCCATTATTTATGGGTTCTTTAGTAAAATGAAATATTGGAATGTAAGGTATGAGGAAATTCGAGAATATAGAAGGGGAAATAAGTGCACTTCTAAGTTTATTTAAACGTTTACGGCTTGTGTGGTCTAAATTTAATATAATAATGAGCCTGTGTATATAAACCCAAATCAAAATTGTAAAACTTTCCTACAATTTTGCTTATATATTATCTGACAAAATAATTTTTCCATGGGGTAGTTTTACCTTTTCTCACAAAGTTACCCATGCACAATTAAGGTTGCGCTCAAAAGCATGCTATATAAATTTGTTTCAGCCTCCAAACAAATTGGTAATCCCAAACACCTTGTGCCTTCGCCTTCAAATTGCCATAACACCCGCATTACCAACTTGGCTACCTACCAACAATTGCTGGCATATTGTTAGTCAGTTGAGAAGTTTTGTCGCCAAAGTTTATATTTATAGCCCCGCACCGAAACAAAAACTTTGGATTAAGTCAGCCCAAGTTGGGCCGTGCTGTTCATTTCTGAGGGAAAAGTTAGGGGTACTCACTCGTCGAGCTCCTCCTCGGAAAGGGAGGTACTGTTTCCGGCGACCAGCAGCGACATCTTGCGGTGGGAAGCTGCAAGCAGAAAGGGAGGAGGAAGATGAGAAATTAAAACGCAAATGGAATTTTAATAGGTCGTAATGCCGATGTGCCAAGTGGCAGCAGCTTTTCAAAAAGCGATGCTGAGCCCATTTAAATGCGTGCCACACGCGGAGGCCTAAACAAGCTTTGCCGCAGGCTGGCAAAAGGGGAAATACCATTGAAGAAGAGGAACACCTAGAGAAATCTATTAAAATTTGTAAATATTCACCCCTAACTCAAAGGTTAAATGGTTTTCTTTAGCCACATATAATACTTATTTATTTTAATCTACCATTTTCTTTATGTGTACAGTGAAAAGTGGAAAGTGCGCACAAAGCATTTTGACAGCTTTAATTAAAAAACGTCAGACCAACGTCACGTGCCAACATCAATGCTACGGTTCGTGTGGTGCTGAAAGTTGTGCGGATGTTGGTGGCCATCAGTGGAGTCCTCGGAGTCCTTGAAACGTTTGCAGACCCCGACGGACCAGCTAAATGTTTAAGCTTTTCATTTTTCGGGGCTTATCCGCTGGCACTTTTCGCATTATTTTGCCCCAAGATTGGACACGTTCGGCCAACATGGCAGGCCTGCCCTCTCAGAAAGTTATGCCGCACTTAGCACAGAAGTATCTTTGTTTTTTTAGCTGGGCGAAGGTTCAAGGCCAGCCACAATTAGCTTGACCAGGCTGGGAGAACTCAAAAGCGCCGCAGGGAGTCCTCAATTTGTCCACTTTGTTTATACTTGTTTCGCAGAAATGTTTACTCGCCTGCTGGCTATGCCTTGAATTTGAAATTGGGAACAAGAAAAACAGAAGGAACTGTTGCATACTTCTCGGTAAGTCTCGGGGGGTTGGCATAATCAGAGGATTTATTAAGGGCCTAAGGAAAACAATTATTAACAGGATGTGGCAAGGATGGGTATGGATAAGGTGGCCCCTGTGTCATGATTACACACCCCTCCCTCGCTAATCCATTTGACTATCCACACAGCCTGTTGACCCATTAAAGTGGGCATATAGCCTTGAAAGCGTTTGCTGAACCGTTCCACTGAACAACAGGCCAGCGAGTGGTGCAGATGGAATAGGAGGCGCCTAATGGAATAGGGGTAGAAAGGGAGAGGGTTGATACAATTATTTTGTTCCCTCTTCCACCGAGAACTTTTTTAATTATTTCAAGAACCCTCCTCTATGCAGGCAGATGTTCCAAGACAGTGCATTGGTCGCATGTGTGTGTATCCTGCGGCAGGATAACACCAAGAATTGAGCTATTGATTTTCTACACAGACAGCATTAGCAGGGAAAGTTTTTCGGGCCAGACAGCATAGTTGCGATATGCTGTTTAATATTCCTGCTTCTTTCTTTTGCCCCGCCGACTTACGTAAAGTTTTCTGGGTGATGGCTTTAATCTGGTGCGTGGTGCGCAGCAAGTGAGTCGAATCGAAGCACTATTATTCCACGTTGCCTTGTCGCGAGTGCTGAATTGCTTTGTTTATCTGCAGGCACGTGAAGCAAACAGGAACGCTTTCTTCCCCTTTCTCCGCACTCTCTCTGGGTGAATTTCGGTACAAAAAACACGGGGCTGCGATAAAAACAGGAGAGCGACGACCAGAGCTGCGCGAGGTTTCAAAACCAACTGGCTGAAGGGGAGTCCCACACGGCGGAATGCCATGGCTCGACTCTGCTCGGTCGAAAGTCACTCACTCTCTCGCTTTTCGCTCAAAGGAGCGCTTCGCAGACTCACTCGTCTGAAAAAGTGCTGCCACCGTCCAGGGGTTATTTAATTATATGGCCAGAGAGCTAAGCAAGCAAAGCCAATAAAAACTGTTTACAATTTCCACCGAAATCTCACTCAAGCCGCAAGAAGTGAAGAGTGAGTTTCGACTTTCTGTGCAACAGCTGCTGCGCAGAGCCTCCTCTTGGCCATCTCTTAATTACGGGGTCCGCAGGACACGAGTTGACCATTAAAGCCGGGCTTAATTATTTTCAAATGTGCACTTAACCACCTTAAAGGTGTTGCAAAATTGAATGCGAAACAAGGGGAGCACTCGGGCGCATACTCGATATTTTGTGGTGAGGGGGTGGACGTTGCGCATACGCCATGTACGCCACCTCATAAACGTGGTGTTCGGCCAAGGAAAACCAAGTCGGTATTTGTTTATTCATTTTATTCCGTTTTATGGGGGTCGTAAAGCGTTTCCCATTCAAGCGGATTGAGGATTTTATTGGGCGCAAGAATGTAAGGGATTTTTCGTAATGGAAACGCTGCCTCAAGTGGAGGTCTTGAATAAATTTGAATGAATTCCGCGGGTTGAAGGACAGGTTAAATCTATTAAGGGTGTGTATACTAATCTTTTTAGCCAAAACAATACATTCTTCGTGGCTCATTATTTTTATGTGCCCAGCAAAAAAAAACTCTTTGTTTATGTAGCATTATTGTTTCAATGCCAAGGAACACTATGAACAAGCCAATGAATTTCTGTAAATTTTCCCTTCAGATGAGATCACATCCGAGCGGTTCTCTTAATTAATTGTAATCAATAGGCGGTTTGACTTTAACTTGACATTGGCATTCAAATAAATTTCCCCCTGCTCTCCATTGCCTAATTCCCAAGCTTTCACATACAGGCAGGCATATATATAGTAGATATACAAACATTCAAGCCCCAAAACATCGCCATGCCTGACTGCCGCCCAGACGGAGATAATAAGTCCAACATGACACGACACCGACATGGGCAGTAAATTCGAATTACGAATTACGCTGGGCGGAACAGGCCCTCCCCCTTTTGCCAGGGAAGAGTGAGAGTCGGTAAAGCGGTGACTAAACTGTTCGCTTTGATGAATTTTCCACAATCGAGTGGGGGCTGCGCATCTTCGCAGCCATGGCCTGAAATTTCCATCTCGCTGCATAATAATAATAACCATTATTTTGCGCCGGGAATCGCAGCGTCTTCATGTCCCATGGGGCACGCAATCGCCAAGACATTGCTCATACGCAACGTGGGATCAACAGTTGAGAACCCAGCATATGGCGGATTAGGGATAAAGGGCGGACCGAACCATTAGGAATTTTAATATCAGACGCGTGCCAGTGGAAAGCAGACTAGGAAAAAAAGAAAAGGGTCAATCACATTTAATTTAATGAAGGGGCTTGGCCTAGGGAAAAATGGTATACATTAACGAAGTCTTTAGCCCTTTATAGCAGGTAGGAAAAGCTAAGATTTAAGTCTTCAACACACTTGCAAGGCTGTTGCACATCTGCTTGTTAAATCAATACTTTATTTCTAGTGTGCATTGTTATTTGCTCAATGGCCTCTGGAGGATATGTCCCACCAGCACCTACACAGACGCTCATTTCGTTGATCTATTTGACAAATAAATACTGATGTTTTCCCCGCCTCGTTGACACGACACTTTGGAGGAATTTTCCATTTCCATTTCCATTTCCATTTGGCTGTGCAGGCAGGGAAATGTGACGAAGGCGCCTCTGTTGTTGACCATTTCCGCTGCGAGTGTCAACAAGGCCTACCGAGAAAACGGAGACAGGGATGCCTTCCTGAGGGGGAGGAACCTGCGGCCGGGGCAGGATGCCACCACGCCCACATTCCACCACGCAAAAGCGGAAGCGCTGCCCCTGGATTCCCGCCCCCTGGACGGAGTCCCCATTTCGTTACGTAACCGCCCTGCTCTCTTGGCCGCCCCACTTTCCTCGCTCTTTGGGAGAACAGTATTTTCTGCATCGCAGTGCGTTGAACTTGGCCCACTTCGTCGCAGATTTGAGCGCTTTTCTGGGCCATAGACTCTCGTTCGAGCCTCTTTTGGGGGTGCTGTTGACACCTCACTCAATGGGCCCACCTCTTTCTCCTGCCCAGGGGAGGCGTTGAACTAAGTGCTAGCGTTAATCTTCTCCCGCGCTTATGATGATTATGGCGTTGGGGCACGACGGGCACTGTGGTTACGAAGCGTTGAAAACAAGTACAACATAATTCTTAAAAACAAACATATCCATTAAAAAATAACGTAACATATCTATTACATATACATATAATTCACAGAAAATATATGATCAAATTGACGAACAAATATTTTTGACAATATTTAAAAAGACATTTACATAATTTATGGTTCTTAGTAACAGAAAATTATTAATATAAATGATATAAAATATTCGATATAGCTTAAAATTATACAAATAATCAAGAATCCAATGCAAAGGGAAATTTAAAAGTAAATAAAATATACAGCTCACAATAAATTTATAAATTGGATTTCTTTTGATCAAAATAAAAAACAAATATTTTTGACATGTCATTAAAAATGGATCATATTTGAACCTTGTTTTAAGGCTCTATATTATTTAAATCCTTATTAAAACATAATTTGAAATACAATGGACATAAAATATTCGATACAAGGAGGCTTAAAATTATACAAAGAATTACATTTCTGCTTCGTTAAACGTAACATAAAAGTAATAAATCTAACATAATAAAAAATGTTCTTTGCTTCCATTAAATCAATATCCTTATTCCACCGTCTGCCACCTTTTCCGGCCCGCAAGGATGTCTGTGGTAAGCCGAGACACTTGGCTAATGATATCACAAGCCGCGAAATCCGCGGGGGTGTGTCGCTCATTAATTGGACTCGGGGAAATGCGGGAAATGAAACTCAAAACTTGATTGCGCCTTTGCTTTTGTTGTTTAAAGATCATATTTACTTCAATCACAGCACAGAATACAGAGAATATTATCTAATGGTTTATTTGTCGCTCGAAAAGAAACTGGAAAGGAAACTGCGGGGAAACTATTTCCTTGTGAGTGTGATGTGTGTCTAGAGGAAGAAGCGTGTCGGTTGTGATGTGTTTGTTTCTGTTCTTGGTGGCTTTTTGCGGGGCGCGGGTGAGAGTCAAGGAGGAAAAGCTGCAGAGAAAGTCGAGCAAGTGCGGAAAAGGAGTGAAAATTCGAAGAAGCAGTTCTCTTATCCGTATAGACTTGTATAATTGTTGACATGTATGCTTAGAGGGTTACTCTTTTTTTTTGTGTTATTTTGTGGGCTTTTCTCGCTAGTTTAAAGTTTAACACACAACTAACATTTAGAGTATTGTTTATACGCCGCGAGGGCAATAATGCAATTACGTTTTGTATATAGGTTGATGTATACTTATTACGTTGCTAGTTACAATTGTTGACTTGGTTGTTAGTTCTACGTTAAGATCAGGTTGTTGAAATGTTTGTCTCGTAGTGGTACAGTAGTTTAGAGTCAGTAGTCACGTCGAGTCGTTCATGATTGTTGCGAGTTGCAAAGAAAGGCATTAAGAGCTAACTAAGGTGTTTCAAGGAGATGAACTTAAACTACAACATTACATCTAAACATAATCTCAATGGAGGTATTAATAATTAGATAACTTTGTGCAATTAAAGCAGATTGAATGGTAAAATAGGCTTGTTCTTATGAAGCAGCAGTGTTGAGCACATTTATTACTCCTCCTCTACGTTCTCCTCCTCCGGAGCGTAATCTCTTGTTCGAGTTTGCATTCGATTCTCGCTAGGAAACGCGATTGTAAAATTAAGAATTCAGCCTTCGTCCCTTTGACTAAAATGTTTCACTTCCATCTTGTGCTTTTCAGCCCTTTTCAGTCCGTTCAATACAGATAATCGTGCGGAAAGACGGCGCGGGCAGGCAGATAGCAGGGATCGTGTTGATTGCGGTAGCGACGCGCCAGGAAAACGGCCAAGACCTGTGGATAAAGCAGTCAATTAAACTGGGTTCTACTCGGATTGGAAAATATAAAAATAAAAATAAACTCAAGCTGCAATAACTTTGGAAGATGTCTCACCCTTGGCCACTTGTCGGATTTACGCTTAGTCAAAGAGCAGGCAGTCAAGTGTAAGTACAATGTTTTTTTTGGGGGGAAGTTTTAAAGGAAGTGTGTTGAGAGTAAAAGGAAATATGTTTCTTTGCTGATTGCTTGCTTTCGGGTTCTTAAGTGGGTTAAACGCGTAGCTCTCTCCTCTTCTATATATATCTCTCTATAATATGTATATATGTCTAAAGTTGTATATCAATTACGACCTAACACATTACGTACATAGTTCTGCGGCAATGTGATTAAATATATATGTATATATGTATCTGTAGATGGTATAAATATAAAGGATGCTTGTATATATATGGTATGTGGGCCCCAAGAGCTCATGAAATCCTCCATCGCAACACCAAAACATTTAGCAGAGACAGATCAGAGAGATACATGCACTAAATAACTTTTGGATGTTTCTGTATCTGGGAAATGTTTATCTTGTTCTCGCCTAGCGTTTAACTTAGAGAAAGGCGCTGGGCAATCCGCGCGGATCCTTCTGGTTGCGATAGCGTACTGTTAGCCAGACGCCAACGAACTAAAGGCAGCATGTGGGGATTAGTTTGATCGTCGGATTACTTTCACCATTAAGTGCTCAGTGGATGGAACCTCACCTCAGTGAAGCTGAAGAAGATGCCCAGGCCGCCGCACAACTTGAAGGCGTAGTCGATCTTGTCCTCCAGCAGGGGTCCGCAGGGTTCGCAACGGCAGTCCGCCTCGGTGGAGTGGGCACAGCACTGCTGATTGATCAGCTCGCACGAGGGCTCATCCGGCGGCGGCACCACGGAGGTGGTGCTCGGTACGGTGGCATTGAATCCGCAGCATTTCAGGCTGTCCTGCACTTGCTTCCGCAAATCCGTGGGCACTGTCATCCATCCCTGCTCGGCAAACTGCTGCTGCTGCTCGGAATTGACGGCCAAGCAGGAGCTGGCAATGGAGAACTGGATCAGGAACAGCATGAACAGAATGATCATGTACTGCGGCGGGCAGAGTCTAAAGGTTAAGGCTGAACCGGGGCAGTGTTTTTGAAATATAATACATTTTCATTCCCTCAATTCCACTGGGGGTCACATAGCGATAGCCCCCAGCTGACGTCATGGAAGCACAAAAGGGGGCAGCAGCAGCTACAGCTACGGCCCACTCATAATTTCAGTCATTACGGGCCCGCTTTCTCTGCGGAAGTGGGTACTTGTCTAAGTACGCTAATTGTTCCACATGCCACGACCTTCGTGGCTGCCCACAGTGGCGGTCGGAAAACTAGCAGTGCTATTTAGGTGCTGTTCTAAAGTTAGACAATGATTTTAAATCAACAATTACTAACAAAATTCTTATGAAATTCAAATTCAAATTGATCTATAACATATCTCTACGAGTTTTGAGAAATACATTTTTTTGCTGCGCAGTTTTCTGTTATGGGGTACCTAAAATGAACAATAATAAAGAGAATTCTAAATAAATTTTACGATGCATCAGAAAAGAATTTCCGAAATGTAGATGTAGACAGAAGCTCGAAATTCGTACACATTATTGGGAGGTACAAATACTTGTATCGTATTGATATCGAACCTCTATAAATCTGTGATTAAGATTCTATAATTGTAGTCCATCAGAGAAACTAGTAATGCCTAGTACAAATTGATTACTGCCCCTAATTGAATCTCTATAGTTCTGCTGCTGGCATGCTATCATCCTGGACACATCTGTATCCGTGCAGCCAGCTGCATCCGTCGAGTGTTTGCGAATTTATAGGCTTTGTGGCAAAAGGATACGAAGAAGAGCATCACTTGGTGGTGCTTGACGGCTCCCGCCAGTCCCAGCATGGATATGCAGATGAGGATGACGCCGCAGGCCAGGATGCCGCCCACAATCGGCAGGTTGGTCACGATGGAGGCGGCACGCGCGTACACGCCCACTCCAATCAGCAGGAATCCAATCATCTGGGGGTCGCCACACACACAGGCGCGGAGAAAGCAGAGAAAGAAAGAAGGCAGGCAAATGAAAAAGGACTCAAGGATTCTCGTCTCGAGAGCAGCAACAACAAATCCGTATACACACGCACACACACACGTGCAGAGTATTGCACCTGCCACAGGAAAATCAATACATATTTATGGCCCGCAGTAATCAGGCAATTTAATTAATAACTTTCCTTTGTTGTTGCTGCTGCCGTTTATTCATTGTTCCTCTTCCGTGTTTGTTGTGGCTGCTTGCGTTTTCGCATTTGTTGTTTCTATAACGTTGTTTTTGCCTTACCACATACAAAATGTTGAGCGCAATTAGCGCGTTCTTCGAGCAGGTGAAACCGCCGCACATGTTTGTTGTTGTTTAGTTTTGCTGGCTGCTAAATAAGTCGTATTAAAACGAGTTTAGCTAATTTAATTTAATTATTAGTGGTTGAATTTGGAAATTTATTCCATCCACTTTTCACTTTCAATATAGTTATCGATATCGGTTCGGGACTATAGGTATCGGTTCGCAGCTATCGAAATATGCTATTCCCCATGGCGTTGCCAGATCGGTCACACAGGCAATTTGAAATTTGTAACGGATTCTGATTCAAAAACTAAAAGAAAATATTAAAGACGACAAATAAAAAATCATATTGAGTCCTATTTGTGCCACATTTATTTCTGTTAAATATTATGTTAGGAATTGATTCAGTTTACAACTCTATTTTAGAGAAAACCTGAGCGTCAAATCACTTTGAATGAGTATCAATAGAAAACTAGTGACGGCCGAGAAAACCGTATTGACCAACGAGGTATTGAGTTCCAGGAGACCCAGGGGCTCTAGTTTCCAGTCAATGGTGACGACGTGTAGCCAAAAAGCATTCACCACTTGCTTGAAACGGGCATCGGCGTGCTGGAGATCGAATCGTTGCAAGAGGTCACCAGTTCTCCTGGTCTGTAATAAGAATGTCTATCTATTCAAAAAATTGTATACGAGTATTTCAGAATAAACCATACCTCCTGCAGCATTTGGTTACTTATCCGAGCAACCATGATGAGTTCCAGGAAGGGAACAGCCAGGAATACCAGGAGAATTATGGCCAGGTAAAGATCAAAGGGCTCCTCATTGATGTAGTAATCCGCAATGGCCAAGTACTGGTTGTAGAATCCCAAGGTGATGCCGATGAGGTTCATTAGCAACGAGAGGACCATGGACCAGTCCGTGAATCGCAGGTAATTCCTCGAGCAGCCCGCAGTGACTCTATATTTCTCGGCCAACTCATCTAAGTTATCAGCCAACTCACAGAAACGACGCATCCGGTAATAGGGTTTCTGGAGGTTCATCTGGACAGGGGACTGCAGCCTATTGACCTCCTTGACTATGTCGTGCAACTTGTTGTTGACAGAGGCTATTACCAAATTGGCAATTACCAGGCCTCCAAAGAAGCAGTTGTTTATCTGATTCGATACTATAAGCGGCAACATGGTCCTCGCGGTCGCCAGGCTCGTCCACTGCTGGTCCGGGTGGACCCGATTTTGGTATAGAATCAGGGTTATATAACCGATTAGTGGGCAAATAAGGATCTTGAGTATGCTGTAAATAAAGGCCCGCCACACTATCATCACCGACATGTCCAATGAATCCAGGATCTTAAATATAGGCACACTATTTTGGAACCGAATTATCTGCAATGTTTTCTCCCACTGTGTCACGTAGTTGAACAGGCAAACAAAGACGTTCATGTAGCAATAGATTCCTATGGTGTGCCGTGAGCTCATCTGACCCGTGGAAACTTCTTTATAAATGTTCCAGATGTAGTAAGATCCAAAAAGGGAAGCCACCACAAAACTGTAGACAGTAACTCCCTTGGAAAAGGCAAACCTTTTGCGTCTAAAGGAGAAGCGACCGAGATAGACTCCATACAGAATATTGAAGAGCACTGTGAAGCCGACGCAAAACAGGACCAATTGGGTATGGAGTTTCCAACGGCGGAATCGGCGCGGCACCAAGGGCTGCCAGGAGGCGCGAAAGCGACGTGTTTGCCTTCGAAGGAACCGCATGGCACTGACTGGGGGATGGACTCGAGCGGGGACAATCGCCCTGGTTAAATCACCGTTTAATTACTAAGCCTTCTTATCAGTGATTAAATATTACATTTGGTAAATGAATAAGGGTCCTGGCTTATGTTCACTTACGGGCTTTCACACATCTGAGGAGTACCAAAGGGAGTTTTAAAAAGGACTCTTAGAATCACATTCCAAGTAAGAATAAAAACCTTTTGAAGTATCTACATACATACACATAAATTTATATATTTTTTTAAATAATAAGAGTTCGTTAGTAAAAATTTTTAGGATTTTAATGAGAAATAGAGTTAAATGCTTTGATTTAATTTTGGTAAATTAAACAGCCGTTTGTATTAAAGACGAGGTTCGATTCTAAACCTAAAAACTTGACAGAGCCGTTTCTTATAAGAATACAAATATTTTAAACTAATACTCTTCCCTTAACGGTCTAACTTTAAAAAGGTTTCGGTTTTAATTTCGAAATTCGAACAGGTGCAGTTCGAGCGGTTCACTGCCCACCGGAACCGGTTCCACTGCGAACCAGCCAGCACTGCGGCGAGCCGGAACCACAGTGGTGAACGGAACCTGAGCGGAACTGGAGACGCGACGCAAATGGAAAAGAAAACATAAACGTTTAAAGCTGGAAAAATGCGCTGTGGATCGCCAGCCGTTGGACTGCAAGTGCAAAAGCGCGTTGCCGAGTGTGCCCGTGAATAAATCGCGGTGCAAAGGGGTCGGGAAAGTGCGGAAAACAGCAGCGAAAAGCGAGAGAAGCCAGCGCCACCCCGCGCCGCCCCGCCACTCCACGAGCAACGTCAGCGGGCGAAGAGCGGGCGTGTTGTTTTTGCTTTTGCCTTTGCCTTTTGCTATTGCCATTGCTAAATAATTTCTCCGGGCGCTCCGCTGGACAAAAAGTGATTTTTTTCCGCTGGCGTGCGCGTATAAATAAATAGCTGAAAAGAGCCAGCGAAAATCTAAGGCACACAATCGGGCAGAGAAAATACAAATCGGTGGAAGGAAAAGTCAGAAAATCAGAAAAAATCAGCGAATAGAAAGTGTATACCGCCTGCACCTGTGCCTGTGTGTGCGTGTGCGTGTGTGTGTGTGTGTGATGTGTGTTGGTGTTGGTGCGCGGGGCAGAGAACTCAAGGTGCAAAATGTTTACAAAAAAGTCGCACGCCGACGTGAAGAAGTCCACGGCCAAGTTGCAGGACTGCAAGAAGGATTCCGCCTCCAGGTTGCGGCACCTACGCATGATACTGGGTGAGTTCAAGAGGATAGCTTTCTCACTGTGTGCCCCGAAAAAATCCCAACTTTTTACGCCATCTGAAAGCTATTTGGCCAGAAACATATGTTCAGGTCTTATCTACGGTCTAGTTTTCAAGTTTTCTAGGAAAGAGTAAGGGTTTACAGGGGAATTCGGGGAAAGACACTACTCTATTCAAGATATACCTATAAAAGAAAAAAAAATGGGGTTCCTAAGTTATGCCGAGATTATAAAGGTTTTCTTGGTTTTCATATATTTTTAGTTGTTTTAAAGAATTGCAAGTTCTTAAATATCCCAGTTATAATGGTGTTAATTTTGGTTGATATAGTGCTATGACAAAATATGTTTTATCTGAAAATGTTTTCAAAAATTCTAAAACCCCTATTCCAACAAAAATAATTATTTTCAAAAATCCCTACTTTCTGACCCCTTACATTTACTTCGCCCCTTGAAGCCAAGGCCCCGCGTTGGCGGTTCTGCCGACTGTTAATTATTTCATATTTTATTAGCATTCATAGCAATAACAATGAAACTGGTTGGCTGTTTTTTATACACACATTTATATGTTTTTTGGTCTGGTGGGCGTCGTTCGCACCATTTTTGCTCCACGGTGGCTCGCTCCCAATGACGTTCTGCCCACAGTTCGCATAACAACCACAAAGGCCATCCAGTGGATCCACAATGTTGGCCATTTCCTGTCGGGCGCGAAAGAACCTCCACAAGGACGATAGAGCCCCACATAGGTCCCAATTCCTCCAGCAAAAACCTTAATTTATGCAAAAACGGAAAAAAGATTACAGAAAAACATCTACACATGCTCCGCTATGTGGCAAGCGAAAATGTGTGAAACACGTTAAGTGATAAAGCAGCAAACACGTAGAGCCACAGTGCCCCTTCCCTAAGACGAACTTTTACTTCACGACACTTCGTTTGAAGCCCAATCTCTTACTCACGCTTTTTTGCTTGCGTTTTTCAAAAACAACATTTAATTTGTTTCCTTTTTATTGATAAACTTATTATTCCCCAAAGGATGACTAGGCTCAGCTTAATAAATTCTAAATGAGTCAGTTCCCAAAGAAATTATTCACTTACTATATTAAGTTTATTGCTTACATACTATATTTTTGTTTGCAAAAATGGTAGTAGGAACTCACAGCTATGAGGCTGTCAAAAAAAATAATACATTTTATTTTTATGGTCTTGCCAATAATCATGGAATGAAATGGGTATTCAGATTTCTTAACACACTTTTTTTAACTACCAATTTATTTTTAATTTTTATAAATTTCCTCTTATCATACGAACTTGTGTCATGGTTCGCTTTAGGCAGTTTGACCTTTACAAGCCAGCAATGTACAGCAAGTACGGGTTTCGAGTACGAGCCGCCGATATAAGCCATCTCCCCACCTTCGCCACCTCTTTCAGTGGCTTTCTTTTTGTGTCACCTCGGCGAGCGATTTCCAACAGGTGCCTCTCGATATAAAAAATTACAAACACACCTGACTCGACGCCCTCCGGTGCACTGCTGATGTTGCTGCTCTCAGCTGCCATTGTCCCTTGGCAAATTACACGCATTAGACATTCTTCCCAATGGCTGCGTTCCCAATTGTTGTTTCTTAGCCAGTTCATCAGCAAAGGCACTCCAAGAAACGTTTTCCATTTCCAAGAAAATATATTTAAGGTATTTCTCAAAACAGAATCCCTATATCATATCTTAATATCCTTTTATAACATATCAAAATATCTCATCATAATATATCATATCATATTATCATACCATACTATATCATATCATATCTTAGAATAGCATGTCATACCATATCATATCATATTATGTTAAACCATAATTTGAAAGCTCTTTGAAACAAGGAAACTAGAATATTTGAGTACAACTCAAGATCTCTTGAAATAATATAGAAAACTGTGTGGCTTTGTTTTCTGTGCAATGATAGACATCTTCGCTTCGGCCTTCTGCTGGAACCGGTTTCAAAGGTTTCTTACCCTGCTTTTATCTCTTTGTTTAGCTTTCTTCTGTTTTGCAGTGTGTTTTGCTGATGACAGCAAGCCGGCAATGGCATTGAACCCCACCCCCTAGACCCCTTGCCCAGTAGCCCGGTGGCCCATCCCCCAGCCCCACTGATTCATCACAAATCGCTGGGCACCCATCATAACGTGTTTTTTCGTAACTCGACTTTTAATAGCTTCTGGCCCCCAGTTTCGTTTGTTGTTATTGGATATCGTCATGCGTGCGTTTTCCACACAGATATAGATAGGCTGGCAGACATCGTCTGCCTGGATTGGATTTGCAGCCTTATCACTGGCGACATGCACAGGTGCTCCATGCGACGTTGCGTCACTATCTTGGCTGTTGCCCCCTGGCGCCATTTTCTTATCACTGATTCACAGAGCAATAACTGGGCCTACATTTCGGTAATATTTCCGTTTAATTAGTCTCTTATCTATGATACCTAATTACAAAAAATATCAGGTGAATTTATTTACAATGCGACTTTGTGTTCTATTCCTCTATTATTTTCAGTGTACGAATGCACTAATATTGATAGATAATACTAACCCCTTATGTTGACCTGTTTTTATATACTTTTCAGATAATGTGGAGCTAGAAGAGTCGAAATCACTGTTCGAGACCAACTACAGCCATGTCTACTTTATTCTCTACGACACCTTTATTCAAGCCGAGGCAAATCTAAAGCAAAAAGGTAAGAATAATGAGTTTTGAATATTTATTATGAGCCGAAAGTAGGGGTTTTTAGACCCCTGCCCAGGTACTATTAATGTTTTCTTTGCCATTTTGTTTGTCAATCGAAAAGGTTGTGTGTTCTCTAAATAAAACTTAAAATGAAATATGTAAAAGAGCACTATAACAGTTTAAAATCAAAGTTGTAAAAGAAGAGTATTCCAGCTTCGTTACCTCGTGGATTACCTTTTGTTTTTGACCCATTTAATTTTTGGTTAATTTGCTCGTATCTTTTGAGACTTTAATGCCACCAATTAAAAAAATCAACAGCGACGACCTTAAATCTTTGCCTTGTTTGGCTTTTTTTAATCTTTATGCTTTGGCCCGTTTCGTTGTAGAGCTAGTTATATGAAAACAAACGAGATATTCTAAATTGAACTCCTGATCTATTTCTATTTTACCCCCTTTTCTCTCTCTATTTTTGTAAATCCCCTAACTGGCAGAACTTCCGTTTCACATTGGTAAGTTTATGTGGTTCCTTATTGACATCTTGAATCGACCATTGATTTGCATCCGCCTCCTCCCCGCGACTTTGCTTCTGAACTCTGTTTACCATAACCTCATGTGTCCACGTCCCATGGTCTTTCTCCTTTCGCTTGAAATCTCTACGAACTGCACCACATGCACTTCTCTCTCTACGCATCTTGTGCTTGTCCAGACATTTGGAATGCATCCCTAGAGCAAGAAGGAATCCCTTATAGGATATAGTATTTCCTTTACTTATAAAAGTCGTACTTTCTTGTTTAAAACAGTTCACAAGGCGCATCGCGAGGAGCTGGACGGTTCACTATGGCTGCTGGAGAAGATCCTGTGCCTTCTGCCGGAGCTGTTGGCTCGCCGGTGGCAATGCCACTCCCTGAGTCGCATCATGGCCAAGCTACTCCACCTGGGCAACTCGCCCAAGCTGAGACGGGAAGGTGTCAGGTGAGTGAACTTCAAACCCCTTTCCAGCTCCATTACTAAGTAATTTATTCACTTTCCAGATACTTCCTGCTGTGGTACCAGACGCTGGGCGAGAATGCCCCAGGCTATGTGCACGCCATGTACGCGGATCTCATCCCTGGTCTTATTGTGCCCCAAAAAGGTGTCACCGGACCGGATACGGAGTTCAGTGCCTCGGACTTTCTTACCCATCCGAACATGAAGGCGGATGGGGGCATGGCCTCCGTTTTTCACGACAATGCATTCTCCCATCCCGTGCAGAGTTCCGAGGTAGTGGCCCTACTGCCCCCTTCATCCAGCGAAAAGTCAGCGCCACCAGATCCTCGGGATGGGCTGGAGGTTCTGCTAAACAGCATGGTGGACACGGCGGCCTGTTTACGGTGGCGGGATAATCGCGCCCAGAAGGATCACCGGGCATTTGCCTTCCTGCTGCAGCGTTTCATGGACGTATTCCTGCCCGTCTTTTCGCCAAACTTCGATACGAGCTGCTCCATCTACAATCCCCGCCTGGATCTGCCCGTCATGCGATCCATCAACAAGAAGGAGGAGGTGATGGCTTCTTGTGTGGTCGTTCTCATCAACTGGGTATCACGTTTCACCCACGAGCGTTTGTTGAGCCATCGCTTGGATTGCACCCTGCACATCGAGGACGTGGACCGTGTGCGTCTGCAGAGCTATCAGCAGGCACGCATCGTCCGGGATGTGTTCTACGTCAGTCGAGAGAACATCAACTTTGTGCACGAGGTGTATCGTCAGGCATTTCTGCTGAACTTCACCTCCAAGCCGCAAATAGAAGCAATTCGCACGGCCATTGCTGTGTACCGCGATTGGATGACGGGCGAGACTCCTCCGCCCTTCCTGCTAGAGCCCAATGACGATCCCCCGCCTCCGTCGACGGCGGGTGGAACTCCTAGGAGTCAGCGACTACGCACGCCATCGTATGTGGGAGCCATAGCGGGCTCCAAGGATCAATTGGCGGTCAGGGCTGGACGGCAAAATGTATTACAGGTAAGTTAACATATGTTGAGTTCGAATTATCTCCTCTAATATTTCTTAATCTTCTAGGTGTTTGTGACCAACGCGGCAAATGTGTTCCTGGTAAACACCGCCAATCTGAACATCTGCTTCCCCACCCGCTCGCGAACTTATCGCTCCAGTCCGCTAGAAGAGCAGACTGAGATCTGCAAGAAGGTGCTGAATGTGTACCGCACCATGGTGATGAACACGGAGATGGACTCGCGCACCTGGGAGCAACTGCTGATGGTGCTGCTGCAGGTTACATCAGTCGTGCTGCACCAGAACCACCATACATTGCAAAGTGGTACCCCCAAGAGTGCCACTTTGGGCGGCATCTTAGGGTCGGCTATATTCCAGACTTTGATTGTCACATGGATACGAGCGCACACCAAAGTGCCCGTCAACGTGCAGTTGTGGGAGAAATTCCTGAATGTTCTGCAATCCTTGACGCATCGCGAGGAGCTCATCGTTGAATGGAACAAGACCATTCAAACATTGACTCGTGTCTTTTCACGGTACACCTATTGCATAAACTTGCTGGATCTCCCCCTGGATCGAGTGGCGGAGAGTCGGGCGGAGAAGCGTCGTCGAATCGGCAGCGTCTGGCAGGGATCGGGATCAAGTAGCGCTGCCAATGGAGGCAGTGCTGCTTCTGCTGCCATTAGCCAAAGCAGGCAGCGGGAATCCATAGCGGAGTCGGGCAGCAGTCGCTCCGAGGAGACCTCGTCGCAGATGCCACTTGCAAGTCATCCACGACCTCACCACCAGCACTCGCAATCCCAAGGAGGCAACAGCACACGGCCAGTTCCCTTGACTCCCATGCTGAGCAGGAGCTACAGCGAGGGCAGTTTGGCTTCAGCAGCTAGGAGCTCCAGGATACGACGCCGTCGTGCTGCCACTCCCAAACCAAAGGTGCTCCAACCACCGCAGACGGTAGAGAATCGACCCAACCCACAGGATCTGAGGAGAGCTATGTCGCTTGACTCTCTGGCGAGGAAGGGTGATGCAGAGGAGACGGACAGCTACCAGGAAGGTGACAACGAAAGTGGAGCGGGCTCAAGAAGTCCCTCTCCAACAGCCAGCAGCGGAATTGAAGGAGGATCCATAAAAGATGCCCAACTGCAGATAGATGCCAGTTTGGACGATGCCAATTCTGGGAGCTACGGAAGCGGCAGCAACTCTGGAAGTGTTTCTGGACGTCGCTGCATTATCCTAGGTGGCTCAGCGGAGGGTTGGCATCCCGATTCCACCTCCATCATGTGGAAGCGCATGCTCGGTGCCTTGGGAGACGTTAATCGTATTCCAAAAGCGGATCTGCATGCTCAGGTGTTCATGCATTTGCTGGAGATGACGCAAAATCTTATAAAGATCAAGCAGAACCAAGGAATATCGTCGGATAATCAGAGCACTCCACCGATGCCGACTTTGGTGCCACCTATTGGAATTGTGGCGCCCTGGTGTTATGGATCTCTTTCGCTGGATCGATCCTTCAAGAAGGGTAAATTATGGGCCCTTCAACTGCTCTGCTCCCTTGCGATTCACGGAGCGGTGGGCATGCAGCAGTTGCCCTTGTTTTATCATGCTCTTCATCAGCTGCTGACTGGCGAGGATCGGGACTTGATTTATGCAATTCTCAAACATTTAGAAGGACCCAGGCTGCTGAGCTTGCTATTGCCAGGACACACTTTGCTGCTGCTGGACTTGGTGCATGCGAGTGCTATATTGCTGACTTCCTTGGAGGTTTCTAGGAGCACTCCAAGAGCCGAGGTGGCGGCTCTCCTGGGATCGCTGCTTAGCTATCCGGCCTCCTTGCTGCCACGCCCTGTTCTGCAGCCTACGCCACAGAAGTTTGAGCTCATGGAGTGTCCGGATTTGCAGGATCACATCCTGAACATTGTGCTCAGATGCGCCAGGCGGGAACCTTCAGCAAAGGCGCGGTGCATTGCCCTTTCCCAACTAGGCCAGTGGTTGCTAATGCGTCTTTCTCATCCCTTGCCAGTGTCTTCAACGTCCGGAAGGGGAAACCTTTTTCAGCAGGCGGTGCCGCACCACAAAGATGTGCATCCCAAGGAGACGCAAGTCTACAATCCGCGCATCAAGGAGGTGCTTCAAGTACTACTCCAGGCGCTGCAGTTTAAGCATCACACCATAGCCATGGTTGCTGTGGATTCATTAAAGTTGTGCGCCGAGCGTGGACGTCAACTGGCCGCCATTGAAAGGGTTCCGCAGCTTATCATCACAGCCATCTGCAAGGCTTTAGAAATCCAGAACGTAACCAAGCCCAAGGATTCGGACAAGGTGGTTCTTACATCGCTGATGCTGTGCTTGGGTGAATTTTGCATGGCTATTCCCGCCTCAATAATGCTGACGCCTTTCAACGAACAAGGCGATACTCTGGTGCTCCAGGTGCTCAGAGTACTCCTACAAGTTGCCTCGGGAGCTCCTCGCCATGAGAGGGTGAAACTGACAGCCGACGATGACTTCGATATGCACATTACCCACGACGATCTGCAAGGAGATGGACGCCTTCCGGAAGCTACGTATCAAACATCCGAGACCATTCAGAAATGCATCACAGCCATCAAGTTGTGTGCCAAGGCGGTGTCCATGCATCTGGTCACCCACGTCGGCCACTTTCCCATGGGGATCGGAGCATCTCGCTTGAGTTCCATGGTCGAGGAGCAGGATGACATAGGTAATGCTGCCTATGGTGGCCAGGTGGAGACGAGACGCGACTCTGTGGAACTTCCTTCTGTTGTGAATGCCCAGAATATGCAGCTGTTCATGCTAAACTCTGGTCTGGTGGCCAGTTTCATTGAGCTGCCCACGCTGAAACTCCCTGGTGGAGGCATAACAGCCGGTTTGGTCACAGCAGAGAAACAAGTAAGGGTCCTAATGCGGGATCTCAATGGCAAAGCCTGCTGGGATGCCTCCATCCTGTATTCGGAACCGCGGAAGGCGGAGGAGGCTCCTGCGAAAACCACACCAAAGATTCATCACACCCAACCGCTGGATTCCATGGTGTCCTCCATGGTGGCGCATGAGTTGCAGGCACCACGACACACTTTGCGTCATCGTCCGGCGGGAGTGCTGCCGCTGGCCAAGGATATGGCCCCTGATCTGGATCAACTGGACGATATGTTGGCCTACATTGGTCATACCAGTCCAGAGTGCGTGCCTCCCACTGTAAGCCAGCTTAATGCTCCAAGCAGCAGTCCTCTGAGCGGAAATCAGGAGGCGCAGGCCATTTCGGTAATCCTGAATCAACGCCTTCTGGAGCAGGAATTCGTAACGCACTCGACGCTTGCTCCATCCCCGGCTTTGCGACACGCCAGCTCCAATTCCTCGCTGCAGCAGCCGGATCAGCGGTCCCTGCACTCCGCTACGCCCTCCTTTGACTCTCTGCCCACCCGCACCGAGATGCCGTTCCAGTATTGCCGACTGCTCTTCTCACATTTGGGTCTGGCTGGTTGGGAGCGACGGTCCAGGACGCACTTGCTGCAGCGGAGCGAGAAACTTATGCGAGAGTTGCGAAACGTGGATCTCCAGAAATGCCGGGAAACCCATAAGATGGCGGTGATTTATGTGGCCGCTGGTCAGGAGGATAAGGGAAGCATCCTGAGGAATACGAGTGGTAGCAGTACCTACGAGATGTTCGTTTCCGCTTTGGGTTGGGAGATCGATCTGGAGACGCACAACGGTTTCCTGGGGGGATTGCCCCGACAAGGATGCGGAGCAACAGCACCGTATTACGCCACACCCTTTCTTGAGGTGGTTTACCATGTGGCCACCAGAATGCCGTCGGATTCCTCGGAGGCCATGCTGCTGAAGACGCGCCATCTTGGCAACGACGAAGTCCATATTGTGTGGAGCGAACACCATCGGGATTACAGGCGGGACATTCTGCCCACTGAGTTTTGCGATGTGCTGATTGTGGTTTACCCGCTGAGGAATGGTTTGTTCCGGGTGACAGTCAACCGAAAGCCGGAGGTTCCATGGTTTGGACCATTGGCCAACGAGAGTGTGGTAAGCGGCGCCTGCTTGGCCACCCTGATCCGCGCCACTGCCATTAATGCCAGTCGGACGAAGCGCGCCGCCTTGCCGCTCTACCAACAATTGTAAGTTTAACTGAAATAAGAATATATTTTTATGATACTGATGAGTATTCCTTTCTCACCCGCAGCTACGAGGAGCGCAACAGGTCGTTGGATAGCGTATCCTCGCGGTACAAGGAGAGTACCACCTTTGAGGACTTCGCCAGCCGCATCTACAATCCCATGCCGCTGTCCACGTTAAGCACTCTAAGGGAATCCAATGCCAGCAGTTCGGCAGCACCTCTAGCTTCGGCTTTGCTCGATCACAATCGTGCTTCCGTGAAAGGTGAGCAATTAGAATTGGGGATCAGTAGACAAATACTAAGATTGCATTACCCTTTTCAGGTTGGGTTCAAGCTTCGATCGACTCCGGTCCCATAATAGGCCTAGCACCATCGGCTTCCGCTGGATCCACTGCTGCCATGGAGGCAGCCACCGGAATGACCTCCGCCTCGCCGCGTGGCCCCCGAAAACTGGGAGCTCCCTTCAAGAGCGTGACCAAGAAGCACTCGCTGCAGCAGATCGTCGTTGGTGGCGGCGGTGGAGCGGGCGGTGACACGCCGCCCGACAGTCCGACCTTGCCCCAGCGCCGCTTCAAATAATACTTGTCCCTTTCCTGCGACTCCCGGCACCTTCTGCACCCATTCCCCTCCCCACCAATCGGGCCGAGGGCCAAGCCAGGCCCGAAAAGATGCAGAGAGTTCTAATGCAAACGAATAGTATTGCGAAACACGTTTCCTCCTATATTAGTTATTGTAATTTATTTCAGTTTCCAGCTTAGTCTAACTATCAGTGTATTTAACTATTTATTTTCTGCTGCTCTGCTAATCGAGCCCTACTCTCTAACGCTTTCCCATCCGCTTTCCACTTTCAAGTTAACACTGTGTTGTAATGCCTTGCGAATTTTACCTAGTTACAATGATTTCATTTTACGTATTTATTGATGAATCCGCTCGCCTGCGTTGCGGCTGTATTTTGCGTCCTCTCAAACTCACTGATTTGAAATTATGTTATCCATGCACTCAATTATGTTAATTAATTCGATGTTATGTAAGATGATTTAGTTAATGAGCTTTAAGCATTCGAGTGCAAATTGATGATTATCAGCTAGCTGAACAATTGCTTTTCTCGCATTTACCGTGCTGCGCTTTTTATCCAAAGCAATCTGTTATTCAATATTATAGATATTATTTTTTACTTTTTTATGCCACATTTTACGCTTGGCAACGAGATGCAAATTCAAAGAATTCGAGAATCGTTTTAAGTGTCACGCACAAAATGCAAGAATAATCAAAATTCGAACATAGAAACTTGCTCTGCCCATTTAAAGCAACACGTCAACTACTAGTATTATGTAATCGACCTATTTGTATAGGTAGCCTAGTTGTAAGAATTCTCTACTAACCAATACCCTATCAACTGTCGATGGCAATCGTCACTAGGAGTGTGAGTCTTAGAAAGGAAAACAAAAAACAACAGTAACTAAAATTGTTCAAACAATCGCCTTTTATTTGTGTGTAAAAATGAAATTGTTACAAGATGATTTATTAACCAGCATAGGGATGTTCTTCATTTGTATTTCACTGCGAATTGTTTCAACGAATTGATCAAATTGATAGATTTATATTTATATATATTTACACCAAGATATGTTAATTTTGTATTTATGTAAAACGGGCAACTGAAAGTTAATTGCAATGCCTTTTTGTTGCACAAAATGTTTTATGAAATCTGTAGTCTAATTAACACAATTAACCTTAGGCGAGTAAACATTTTTGTATAAAAAATCAAACAAAACCAATAAATTGAAAAGCAAATTAAAGCTATGTGAAATTTGTAACTAACACCAAGTAACGGATTATATACAACCTACATTTACAACTACGATTTAATATGTATATTAATTTATTAATTTATTTGAGAAACAATCGAGTATTTTTCGTATAATAAATAACATGAATTTCAAGGAGTTGAGATCCTGTTGGGAGGGCGAAGTCCTCTTTCCCGTGGGCCAGCTGTTGTCAACATTTTGTCGTAATTAACTGGGCACGCAATCGCTCTACTGACACTCATTCCGCGCCTCCCAAGCTCCCAGGTGGCCCAGACTTGTAGGCCGTGAGAGGTCATTGCCTCGACTCCTGTTTTCGGTGGTTTCTCATCTTTCAGGGGTGGCTCGAACCCCACCCCCAGGAATGGTCAGACAGACTGGCAGGTCGGCTGGCTGCCAGGGATCAGTGATGGCATAGGTCTATGTAGGTACAAGGTACAAGTCTTAATTTAGGTACAATTTTTTTAAAAATTTTATTAAATAATTCTGAGTTAAATATTTGTTATTTAATTTGACTATAAATATTAACATAGATTGCAATGAGAAATATTAATGCTATGGGGTTTAACTTGACTATCTATAAATTAGGTACACGTTTTGCCCTTATATTTTTGCTATTAGTAACTGAAAAAATACAAATTAATAATCAACCAAAGTCTATATTTTAGTACTTTTTAAGTTTCAAATCCCAGGTTTTTCAATATATTATAATAATTTTGTATGATATGTGTTCTATATTTCTTTTTTATCTTCTCATAGACTTTGGTACTTAGCCATTTCTGCTGGGGATCTAGTAACGCTCTATGCTGTTGGCATTGTGGTGCTGTAACCACCACTACCAGTGACGCCATACAATTTGAATATTCCCCGGAGCAGCGGCAAATACCCCTAATGGCCCGTGGCCGCTTGGCGTGCGCACAGTTCTCGTCGAGCGGCCGCGTCGTCTGAACGTCTCCAGTCGTAGCTTTTCTTTCGGGTCACACGGGTATATGTACCGAGCTCTACTGCCAAGTTCCAAAACTAAGCGAAAATGCGCACTCAAGTGCTAGGCTTTTGTTTAGCAATGCTGCTAATTGTTTGCCTGCTGTAAACAAAAGACGTAATTAGATGCGGGTGCCAAGTGCCAAGTGGGATCAGAGATGGGGAGTCCTCCGCAGCGGATACGGCGGATTGGCGACAGTCTGCAGATGCTAACCCGGGAAGCCAGGAGCGAGGTGGTGCGCTGCGAACGTAAGTGGTCTTAAGATTGAATCTCCTGAAATACAATATCCAAATTGTTAATAAAAAAAGTTGAAATTCTTTTAGTAAGTCCATTAGTTTTGTAATAAGGTATAATATGCCACCATTTTTATTATTGCCTAACTACCTTTTCTTTCGAATTTGATTGATTACCCATCATAACTCACCTGGAAGTTGAGTGAAACTTGTAATAAATTCATGTATGTCGCTTTATCTACTGGGGATTTGCATAAGAGGACGACGTCATCGCCAATTTCAACATTGGAGCAAGGAATGATGTGCTGTTTATCTTTGGGTGGCAGAGACCTTATTATGACATGTGTGGAAATGGATTCCATGGAATTCGTTAGGGCTGAAAATGTTTATCGCAAACCACGGGAAATAGTTATTATTGTTTTTATTGGGCGAAACACGTGGTCTATAAATAAGTTCCTTGGATGGTAATAGTCTAATTACGGTTAGCCAAGATTTATGTGGCGTTTTATATATGGTCAGACAAGATTAAGTGGCGATACTTATAGGGTAATCTTATCTTATAGTTACCTGATGGTTACCTGAGAATTTCCCTTTAAAAGCTGTAAATTGTGATCTTTTACCATAGTATTTTAATGTGCCCCTGAGAAATTATTGAAAAGCTTTTCAATAACACTCTCGAGACAGCAATAGCTCCCAGGTGACGAGCGTTATTGCTAGATAGAATTTCACTTTCGGCTCAAGAAACCAGAAAAAACTAGATGCCCGCCAGGCACGCGACTTGGAACACTCACATTGACGAGTCCTTCGAAGGCCTTTCGGCCGCTAATTAAGTTCACCTTGGACGTGAAAAAGCGGCGTGTTCTTCCAAGGTCATCGCCGATAATTGCGGCCATGGCAACAGCCCAAGGCCGAAACAATGGCATGGAAATAGAACAGGATTTCGGTCGGTCCTTGAATATCAGATTAATGCCCGCCTCTAACAGAGGATATGCCATAATGGAAGGCAAAAGTCGGGCGGTTCTTTTGTTTGTTTATGAAAAGAATATAAATATAGATGAAAGGAATTTGGAATTCGTTGGAGAGGGGTGGAACCTGAGATATAAAAGGAAGTAGGGCATTAAAGGTATTATTTATTGATGTGTTTATATCCCCTTAATACACGACCATAAATCCATAAAAATCTAAAATTAGAACTTTTATTAATACTAGATGAATCTACTACAACAACGATTTCCCATCCCACGGAAATTATAATCACCCAGCCACACCTCTTTCTATTCCTAAAAAAATAGTTTTGAAAAACTAAGAAAAACAGTCAACAACACGAAAGAACCCAATCAAAACAGAGGCACAAACAAAAACATACCTCGGCAACCAGTTGCAAATTTTCGAAATCAAAACAAACCCGAAGAAGCTCGCTCCGCAGAGCCCCCAACAAAAAGTAAATAAAACTATAGCTACATGGTGCTCTATAGAGCTACTGAGAGCGGGAGAAAGACAAGTCGGCTGGAGAATTATGGGTTGGCACACGGTCGCCCCAGTGTCTGAGCAGCAGTCACGAACGACGGACGTAGAGCGCCGAAATTTTGGATCCGTTCGGTTAAAACATATCTTTTGGATGCGTGCCGACCGTTGCGTGGTTTAGTTTCGGGCCCGGCAATTAACACAGCCAATAACGTTTTATGCAAATCGCAGATATCGAAACAGTGTAAATAACAAGCATAAATGTCAAATCGAAAGGGTGGAACCCACCCCACCGGTTACGACCTTGAACTCGTCAGCCCGGACGGATGTCAGTTTTCCCAAACCGAAACACACACTCCCAACGACTCTGAGCCATGGGTTAATTAGAATACCTATCCGAGAACGCGCACAAAAAGGTGTTAATTTCGGTTGGTTACGTATACGTAATGGGTCGGGAAAATGGAAATGGAAATTGAAAACCCGAACAACTGTTGTGCGCGCCAAATGTAAATTGATAGCCGAATTGTTTCGAACACAATTGCTGTATTTTCGTGTCTACCTTGGAAACACAAACACCCGAATGCACCCACACACTTTCGGCAATTTCAAATCAATTAATCTCAATTATTCCGATCGCTCAAGTGAACGGAATCGAGGCGAAAATCAAAAAGTCTCCGCGCTTCATTAAGTTTGCCCCAAAGCAGCAGCTATATTTATTATCGCAATTGTTTGTTATTTTGCTAATAAATTTTCTGTGCGTCTTTCGTAGATCCCCCGGTTTGCTAAATGAAATATTCCATACGGAAATGGTCCATAAAATTCACATTAACTAAAAAAATGCGGAGTGAAAACGATAATTCCATGTGCTCGATAAGAATGTATTCCAAATATGAATACGCCAATTGTGACAGAATTTCAAATTAAAAGTATTTGTGACGCAAAAACTCCAGGCATTTTCTAAAACTTTTATCAAAACAAAAAATCTATAAGAACAGGAAGTGCGGCTTACGGAATTTGTTTTATCATTTTTCCTTAAAAAGTTTATGCGTAATTTTTAATTTCAGTTGCCACGCACATGAAAGTAAGCAAATGTGAAGTAAAAGCTTTCGATGGTCAAGAAAAACAATAATTGTGTACAAGTTATGTGCGATAAATCTGTTTAATAGGAACAATTTCTGTACAACGATAAACATAACATGCCAACATGGAGCTGATTAAGAAATACAAACAGGGGAAGCTAACCACCAGCGATATTCGCAATCTAAATCGTACGTCGTTATATATTGTTATATACGTTTATGTTTTTTACATATCACTAAGGGCAGACCTGGTACTTAAAATATATTCTGCCACTGCCTTGAGGGGGCTGTGAAGGGAACAACAACCAAACTTAAAATGAAAACCAAAACAAATTCCATTGAAAACATTTAGAAATTCGAATGTCAAACTACAAGAGCCAATTGGTTAAATTTGAGGTGAACTGTCTGCTGCTATTGACAGAAAATGTTCGAGTCAATTAAAACCATTTCACGGTTTTGTCCATCAGTCATGGAGACTGATCTTTGGGGGCGCGTCTTTCAGCATCAATAAACCGCTTGAGTATATACGTATTTCAATGTTTTGAAAAACTGCAGAGACAGGGACCCACCCAATAAATTGTTCGATTTGTGAGAGGGTCAAGCAATATTTTATTTTATTTTTCCCTAATTGATATATTTCTTTGTTTTATGTTTAATACAAGTATTGGTAGCTTATACATTTCCAAATATTTTTCCATTAACCAGACTTATTTACAAGTTTTTGTGCCAAATTTAAAACATTTTTATAGCGTCAATCGACTCATTAAAGGTGCTAAATTGGCCCAAAGCCTTAGTCCAATGTGCTAATATCAACTGTTTACAAACATTTTCACACTTCCCCTGCTGTTTCTACCGATCATCATGCTACAAAAGTATATAAATATATTCCATTTGATGCAGTTTTCATCTGTCGATAAGTGGGGGAAAGCTTGTTTGAGTGGGCGTAGTTCGTAGTACGTATACGCCATGTGGTTCCTGTTAGTGGCATTAACAAATTGGCCAAAGTGCCAGGCTTCCGGGAGCCGTCGCAAATATAAACAAGCACTTAATCACCGGGAGGGGGAAATTGTTAACTGCTTCAAATGTAAACTTCCTAAGGATAAATGAGCTTTTGTTATTATCTAAATAAAATAGCACATTGGGAATGGCCAACTATGGGTTCTTCGGGTCCACATGCCTTAGATTACATCTGTCTATCCCCAAGCCTATTAGTAATCTTTATTTATAGTTTTCATTGTGAAGCTTCGCCTCTTTTGGGCCATTTAACGAAACCTGGCCAAAAGCGGTTGACTGCTAACGACGGCTGAATATTGTTGGTTCAAGTTCCGGAGATGAGAGCTGAAAGGGGCTTCGAGATGGCAGTGATGTCATGCCATTGGTGCCACTTTGCGGCGGATCATGCAACGCGCAGTAAATCGCCTGGGATATATATACTATATATAAATGAGTCGCTGGCCGGCCAAAAAGCAGAAAAACATTCCGCTTAATGCGTTCAAAGCACTTGGGGCATGAAATCTGCGGTAGCAGCTCGTGATCTATTCTCCCGCTCTATACCTATAGATGGGCGAACTTGTAAAATTCAGCTGTCCATTAGGGACCGTAAAATGGAATGGTAATATACCATTTCCCCCGTTTTGACATGTTCCGCTCTGGGACTTTTATTATGCACACCGAGCATAGTCGTATATTTACCCACGAATCTGTTTGTTGACTCTGCCAGCGGATTGTTTTCTCTTTATTTCGCACAATATGCGGGAATATTTGCATCAATTGAAATGAATTTTATTGGGAGGCAGTCACGGTATCGACGTCATCTGAAAATGTTTCGCCCCGACTCGTTAACCGAGCTCCATAACATTTGGCATGATATCATACCCCCCTATATATATTCTCACACAGAAACGTTAATATACGGAGACCAGCTCACAGTTAGCCGATTCTTACACAGAACAAACAACCTCAACTCAATCCAGCCCCGAACATAACTAGAAAGCAATAAATTATCGACTGCCTAACCTTCAGGCACTCGTGTTTTCCATTCTCATAATTTCGTAATCCATTGTTAGCAGCAGTGCGTATACTTGATCTACGGCTCCTGGCAGATCCATAAATAGTTGAATGTCTAAATACAGCCGTGTCTATTTGCGAGCCATTAATTTTGCATTCAAATTTGTCAGCGGTCCGTTTGATAGAACAACATGTGTGCAATGCTAAAATAGGCCAGGGGTTAATAGTATTATTGTATCAAGATCACAGAGGTTTTTGGTTTTAATTAAAAATTTTATTAAAAAAAATAAGGAATTGTTTTGGTTATTATTTAATGTAGATATTGGTTCATTTTCATAACCTAAAACTGAAGTATAATATTTAAAAAGCGGCTGGCTTTCATTTTTGTGTCCACTTTTAGTCATTAAACTTTGTAAAAAGTTAATATTTAGTATGTGTATCGTATTTGAAGGTTCAAAGCTTATTGAAATACTGAATCGTAGTTAGTTTCTATATAATTTCGTTATGATACCATTTTGCCCCTTTAATTTAGACACCGTAATATGTCTGATGGTCCTCGTGGCAGTGTTCTCCATTCTGTGGAGTATTTCGCTGCACATGATATCGGGCGATCTGAACGAGGGAATTGTTAGTGCCAAACTCATCTTCCGGGAGCGCAATATGGATCAATTAACTGATCATAGCAAAGAGATACTTCATAAGGACTTTATCGAAGCCACGCAGAATGCCTATGGGCGAAAGTACTCCGTGCAGGATGTCACGCCCGATTCGCTGCAAGGCGAGAGCCGTAAGTTATCTTTTATATTAACATATTCCTTAAAAAAAATAAATTAATGATTTATCCACAGAATCCACAAAGCCAGTGTATAAGATACCGCATATCTTCGATTCCATTGAGAACAGACCTAAACTGGAGCGCCTCATGGCGGAAATGAAGGAGGAGTCGATCACAAGCACCACGGCTGCGCCTCCAAAGATCACCTTCAATGCTGAGGCAGATCGTCACTTCCTGAGCACAAGTAAGGCGGATATTAATATCTTATAACAGAATATAATATTCTTTAATTATCGCTTTTTTATAGTGTCCATCGATATTTACTCCACCAGTTGGAATCAAGGCATTGGAGCTCAATTCGTCTATTCATTTCCCCTCATATCTGAGATAGTGGCCATCATCTGGACAGCCATGTGTCTGATCTTCCAGACAGGCAGCAAAAAGAGCTCGTGAGTGGTTGTCTTTATATCAACTTTCCTATTAGTAATACCAAAAATATTTTGCAGTGTTCTGCCAAAACCCTGGCGCATTGTAGTGCCCTCCATCATTATTTTTTCGGTGATGAGTCTGGGCAGCGTGATCTATACCATCCTAACCAATGGCCACCTTAAGCGTTTGTGTGGCCAGCTCAGGGGGAACCTCACAGATCCCACTGCCATCAGTTGTGGCGATGCCATCGCCCTGCTGCGTCCCATCGTCCATGACCACAATGTGTCCCACGATACGTATCTGGAGCTCTTCCGCGCCAGCTACATCATTGGAATGGTGCTGTGGATCATCGCTTTGCTGGTCATGGTGCTGAGATTCATCTTTGCCGTGGACTTCCAGCTGGTGGACATCGACGAGATGTTCGATAATGATCGGTACGGGTCTCCACAAGTCCAAATCCAGCCGGTTTACACGGAGGTAGTGCAGCAGAGCAGTCCGCAGCACCAGACGCAGATGCGTCCCAGGTCGGAGGATGACTATCAGAGTGCCAGGTCGCGTTTGAGCGATCTTGCAGTGCCACTGCTGGAGGTGCAGAGCCAGTCCCAGGTTCCGCCCCCTAACGTGGCCTAATCCCTCGGCTGGCCCAAGGTTCAGCAATCTCAGGTTTATTTTTATACGATGTGTTAGTGTTTAGTAGATGATGCCTAAGTAATATTATATCAACTAACTGGGTTATAACTAGTATATGTCTTACGGACTCTCCAGTAGAGAGACCTTAATCAATCGATATTTAATTGATATTTTTCGTGCCTCGATATCGTATCCGCAAATGAGGCGGAGATATAGTAGAATCAAAATTTAAGTGTGGTCCGAGAAAAACGTATGTACTAAAAGTTTTGCATACTTTTAGGCTACAACTTTAATGAGAAATATTTTGAAAATTATTTATACCTAGTTAAGCCACATTTTCCAGTCGAATTCTCGGCTATAACCCCTGATAAATTTAATCCAACTGTTTTATTTAAAAAATGCAATAGTCTAACCATTGACGAAAGCGAAAACCAGTGCAAATAAAATTCAAATATGTGTACAAAAAAGAACCCCCTTTAAGTTCCAGCTTAAAGCAGCTTCATGGTGATGGTCTTGGTCTCCAGGTAGTTGTCCAGACCATCCTTGCCCAGTTCCCTGCCAATTCCCGAGTGCTTGTAGCCACCGAACGGAGTGGAGGGCAGGACGGCGTCGTAGCAGTTGATCCACACGGATCCCGCATCCACATTGTTGGCGAACTTCAGGGCCTTGTTGATGTCATTGGTAATAACGCCGGCGGCCAGGCCATATTGCACATTGTTGGCCCGATCGATCATCTCCTCCAGGGTGCTGAACTTGAAGATCGACTGCACGGGCCCGAAGATCTCCTCCTGGGCAATGCGCATGGTGTCCTTCACATCCGAGAAGACAGTGGGCTCCACAAAGAAACCGACATTTCCGATCCTCTTGCCGCCAGCCTGCAGCTTGGCTCCCTCCTTCTGGCCACTCTCGATGTAGCCCAACACCTTGGTCAGCATCTCCTGGTCGATCTGGGGACCCTGCTGCACATCCGCCTCGAAGGGATTGCCCACCTTGCGGGCCTTGGCCTTGGCGGCTGCCTTGGCCACGAACTCGTCGTAGATCTTCTCGTGGACGTAGGTGCGACTGCCGGCACAGCAGCTCTGGCCGTGATTGGAGAACAGGGCCTCGTGGGTGGTCTCCACCGCAAAGTCAACTAAGGAGGGTAATGAAAAATTATATAAAAATCAAGATACCGGAGAAAAACCACTTACTATCTGCATCATCGAATACCACCACGGGACTCTTGCCGCCCAACTCCAGGGAGACCCTCTTCAAGTTCGACTTGGCCGCCGCCTGCATCACAATCCTGCCAATGTCCACGGAGCCAGTGAAAGCCACCTTGGCTATATCGGGATGTTCACTGATGGCAGCTCCGGCAGTGGGACCAAATCCATTCACCACATTGATCACTCCGGCCGGGAAGCCCGCTTCCTTGGCCAAAGCAGCCATGTGGAGGGCAGTCAGAGGAGTCTGCTCCGCGGGCTTCATGATGATGGTGCAACCAACGGCCAGGGCTGGACCCCACTTCCAGGCCAGCATCAGCAGGGGGTAGTTCCAGGGGATGATCTGGCCCACCACGCCAATGGGTTCCTTGCGGGTCATCGAGGTGAAGCCTCCAGCGGGAATGGTGTCACCAAAGAACTTGTCCGTCCAGCCGGCATAATACTGCAGGGTCAGCACCGAGTAGGTCACATCGAAAAGGGCCTCGGCATAGGGTTTGCCATTGTCCTGGGACTCCAAGCTGGCCAGGAAGGCCTTGTCGCGATCCATTAGGGCACAGAGTCTTTGGAGAGATTTTTATTGCCATTATTATAGGGGTGACATATGGCTAAACTCACTTGTTCATTAGAGTGGTGCGCTGCAGGGGGCTCAACTTGCGCCATTCCGAGTCGCGATGGAAGGCCTTCTTGGCCGCGAGCACAGCCAGGTCTATGTCAGCCTATCAATTTTATAATATATGATATTATTATTATTCCACTTTCCCATTTCTTATTACAAGATTGCACCCACCTTATCTCCCTCGGCGACTTTGACTATCTCCTTGTTCGTCGCCGGATTGAAAGTGGCAAAGGTCTTTCCAGACACCGAATCAACGAACTCATTGTTGATGAAGAGCTATAAATAAGTCACAGAATTAATATACAAATGGTGATTTAAGAGGCAGTAATCCCAGCAGAGGGTCCTCCCCCACCTGACAATAATGGGGTTCGCACTGCGCATAGCTATGATCAAATCTCATCCACTTTCCCCAAAGATTTCCCTGGTGTGCCAGTAATTTGTGCAATTTGTGCATTATTAATAGCCAAGTTTGTCTGCTATTACTTATCCGCTCAAACCACTTATCAGCCCTGTGAATTGGCCCATTTCAATTTTCAGGGGACACGCGACAGTATAAACAATGTTAAACGAAATTCTAGTCACGATTCCAAATTGTCGAGTTTACGAACAAAGCAAAGCAGTTGACAGCCAACTAAAGTCGTTTGAGACTGTTGGATGTCGTTCGAAATTATAATGGGTCGTTGGGTGATAAGAACCGGTAGGTACTGAGTTCTTAAAGTTTCAAGATAAAGTAGCCAGTTAATTTATAATATATATATTGGGATCAAAAAATATAAATTTTAATATTTGTACTTCTAGAACTTAAAATTGAACTGCTTTTTTTACCATCCTGTATTTTCGTCACCTAAAACCTCATCAAACTAGATTCAAAGTCTCATCCGTATCGGAAAAATGGGCTGTTCATGTTGGTCCCCCATAAACTTTTACCTTATCAGCTTATAAGGCCTCTTAATTATTATGGCTTTACTTGGGCCGGATCTGTTTTCGAGCTGATAACAGCTAAAACACCCTGTATCTTAGAGCAAACAAAAAGATTTTGTTTTATAGAAAAGTATATTGCTTTGTAAGAGGAGGCCAGCAGCCCAGATATGAAAAAAATAAGTCATGGATATTTGTAAATTGCCACACAAACAAGTTTAAAATGGGCTATGATTTAGCTGGGAAGTTACTATTGGATATTATTTGAAATATATTAAGTGCGTCTTATCTGCAGTTGGCTTAGTTATATTTAGTATGCAGTTGGCAACACAATATTATACTCACTTTTGTGTACTTGGGCTTGGCGTTGGGATCGGCCATATTGAGCAATGAAGGTATATATACTTTTAAGAACTGGAAAAGAGACCGGCTGGCTGGGAGTCGTCGCGAAACTGAAGCTGAAAAGCTGCCAGATGTCCGTTTATATAGACCCCGATAACTGGCTATCAGCGATTTGTTTTTGCACTGCGTTCATCACCTTTTTTGCTTTGCTTGGGGGTCGGTCCTCTGAATTATCTCTACTTTATGCCGGCCGGCAGACTAACAAACATTTCTATAGGCACCCTGCCATTTATAGGAACTGTCCATTGATTTTGGAAAGTTTCTGAACTTAAACTTTGTTTTCGAAAATATGCTAAAACCATTGTCAATTCTAGGGTCCTTGATATATACCTGTTTTTTGTACCCAAAATATATTTTCTCATATATTTTGTGATATTATCATTTATTTTTGAAAATATATTATACAAATTGTCGATTCTGGTCTTATTAATATATAACTTTTTTTTAATTTAAAATATATTTTTCCATAACTTTTTGTAGCGCATTTGTCAGTGATTAAATTTAGTCTTCTATATTTTGAGATACTTTTGGTGGATGCTTTATCGCGAAATACATTTTGTTCATCGCTTCGTTTTGTAAATTGACATACATAAGCTTTTAGAGGTTGGTTTGTGTCTTGGCTATGTAGATATTTTGTCAACAATTTTAGAGCTCGTCTTATATCATAGAATATTAAATGTATTAATAAACCTAAACCTAAAAAGTAAATAAATAAATATATAATTAATATTGTATTATAAAACTTCACCAAATATGTTTAAAGTTATTTTTTATAATCTCCAAAAAAGGCTTACAAATTAACTAAGTTAGAAGAAAAACAAATAAATTTTAAAGTATGTTCTTAAATTCCTTTTAAATAATTAAATGTAGTTGTATTTTACTTAATATCCCAGCGATACAAGTATAACAAGATCTTTTATTTTTTATTAAACATTTTTTCATCTTAATGGGGTCACCACCTCATAAACTAGTAGTTTGTATTAGTGGTTTGCCAGCATAGTTTTTGAGCGGGAAACTTTCGTACTGGTAGGTGCGTTGAACCAGCCCGTGATCCAGGAATTTCAGTTTGCTCAGCGACTGTGCAATGTAGTTGCTAAAACAGATGGACAACTAAGTATAGCAGGTTCAATATTGAAACAGAACCCACCTGTAGTACGCGTAGTCGTAGCGCAGGTAACTGGAGAAGGGCTGCAGTTCCAAGCCGTCTGGGCAGATGGGATTGCCATGGAGGCTCAGATACTGCAGGTTGGGAAAGAACCTCCTGATCAGTCTTATGGTGGTGGGTAGGTCATTGAACTGGAATCGAGTATATTCGTTTGATAAGAAATAACAACATTTGGGCGATTGAACTGGGGTCAAGAGTCGAGCCCATAAGCCCACCTCATTCTTATTGAGCATGAGTATCTCCAACTGGGGCAGTGGACGTGTCAATGTCCTGAGGTGGGCCTCATGCATGCGATTGCTGTCCAGGACCAGCTGACGCAGTTGCTCGAAGTCCGCCAGCCAAGACAGATCCTTCAGGCAATTGTGGCTCAGATCCAGTACTTCCACATGATCAGCATGGCTCTTAACCAATTCCTGTGGCAGTGTTCTCAAATTCTGCTGCACCAAAATAAGCTAAGCGAGTAGGCGAAAATAATAAGATACGATTTGTAATCTCGTCTAGATAAGCCCCATTTACCACTTACCTGACTGTCGTTATTTTCTGGCGTTTGCATTGCCCTGAGATATATCGTATCTGTGGTTAACGAGAGCGTAAGTGGGTTTCGGATACCTCACCGGCGATCTTCTCGTGAGCAACTGAAATGAGTGCTCGATTGTGCTGCAGTCGCTAGCCGAATGCTTTTGTCTTTTAATTTCTTAAGTACCCTAAACAGAGAGTTTCTCTGCGGGATATGCGTTTATAGGTGCCTACAAGCCAATGCAATAATAAATATAAAACTTTTAAGTAGGCTAGATTTTATTTTAAAAGCCGCATAGTAACCATATAAGCAAAATTGTAATATATTGTATTATAAAGATTAATTGCGGATTTATAAATACATCTAACTCATTCGATAAGAAAACCCCCTTCTAAGATAATCTTAATTTATTTAGTATGCCTAACTAGATAGGGGACAAAGTATTTCTGGCCTTCCTAATCATTTTTCGATGGTTAAAGCTTTTGAATCGCACAAAATATATGGGGTATTGTAAAGTAGGAACCCTTGAGACCAGTAACCTACTCCACTTGCTCTTTGTTTGCCTTTAATATTGTTTGGCTTCTGCGAAGCTTTTTTTACTTGTCTGACGTTTTCTATCATCGCCTGAACTTGTTCAAGGCGAGAGGAGAAGAAAGAGGCGAGTGATAAGCTATCAGCTTACATGACATGTAGATGGCGCCAGCGGGCGACTATGATCGCACGTCGAGTATACGACGAGTGGGCTTTTAAGGCGACACCAGCATTTAGTAACGGCCATTTAGGGGCTAGTCCTTCGACTGGCTTTAAACCTCTTCGCATCGGAACTGGCCAAGTGCCAGTCGTGCGATAAGTGCTCCACAATGGCAGAGTGCTGGTAAATACATTTTTAATTGCCAGTCGGGCTGCAAACAGAGATGACGGCCCACTGAAGAGCCGAAAAGAAAAGGCGAATGGCAAGACTTTGGCCGGCCTGACAAGCGAATTTGTTAGTGCGATTGACTGCAAATGGTTAACAAATTGAACTGGAGGCTGGGCCAACTAGTGCCAAACAAAGGGAGATGACAGCGTAAATAAACAAAACGCTGGATACAAATTGCGGCTCCAGCATTTAGCCGGGCACTTAGTTCAATGAAACCATACGCACCGGCAGATACTATCTGTGTGTTTTTGCGTATTTTTCGGTTACATATGTTAGCTTCTGCAGATCCCCCGAGAGAAAACCCCTCAACCCTTTGTTTTCCCCAAATATTTTGACCGCTGTCAGTGACAATAAATGCGCCCCTTGCCTTTGTTCGCCAACCATGTTATTTTTCCACTACTGAGTGTAAAGGTTTTTTGGCCGGTAATAAGCGTGTGTGTGACTCTATATATAGGCCTTTGATTACTCTGCCTCTCAATGGGCATTATAATTCAATGTCAATATTTGACCACATGTTGAAAACAATTGTTCCATGGCAAGTGGGCTTGAATATGTCTAGACTTCACCTTAGAGAAGCCACTTAAAAGCTGATATCCTTGGTTAAGTTACACAAATTCGGCAAAAAAGTTCCCTAAATCCTATATATTTGAGGTTGTTTTTCTACTAAAGGAAATCGTTCTAGGAACTGCTTAGCCCATAAAAATTCGAATTAAATTGTATTTTTACCAGCCTCTTTGATGACTAATCCTAGAGAAATATTTAACTCATCCGGAAAACCACATTATTTCCTTTATTTCCAGCCTGGTATTAGCCTCATTACCATTGCCTTAGGAACCCAGTCACGGCAACCACCAAAACACCCTCGTTCATAAAAAGTGCTCGACTTGCTCCAGTTTTAATTACTTCCCACCGGTTGTAGGTGAGTTAGATAAAGCCGTAGGCGCTGGTGATGGGCTGGGATAAGGGCCTTCCGCGATAATTGTGCTAAAATCGAATGACCTTGATGGGGCGGAATGGCGAGCGATGCAAAATCGTTCTTCATCTCAGTCCCCTCTAATTAACGAGATAATCGACGGACGCCGATCGCAGTAATCATCATCATTATGCTCCCCTGAAGCCAGCTATTAAGTCACTTAGCCGAACGATTTGTCAACGTATTAAAAGCAAAGGGGACTTGGGGGAAATAGGAGCACATTCATTCGCCATTTGTCATAATTTGCAGAGTGTGGGCTGGGAGACCCAGTTAAATATATAACATATACTTGCCATCTTCTGTTGTTATAAACTTTTTGGAGCGTGATTTGCATGTTTCGTTTGTACTGCCTTTTTATTTTCGGTGTTGTGCTGCGGTAAAAGTAAAAATACACTTGCTTTGGAGTGTAATAAAAATTATTTAATTTGGCAGTCGAGAGCGTTTCTTGGAAATCAGTAAATTATTTTATGTGGAAGTCAAAATTATTACTGCCTCGGTTAATTTGAGGTTTGGGTGAGAAAAGAGAGCGATTAAGGTTTGGTTTTGCATTATTTTGGGTGTTAATTGATGTGGATTTATAATCACATATATTTAAGAAAAGTCAGGAAGTTGTAGAGTTGTGTAGTAAATAACAAAGTAAAAACGTATTTTATAATAATGTGGTATCCTATAAGATAGTATCCGTATCACTATATCCACTTAAACCACAAGGTTTGCTCTGCATTTATAAGTCATGTGACCTACGCACTCTCCGGCGTTGGAATGCGCCTCTCCACTGTCGTTGGCCAACTAATCGACTTGTGGGCCCACATCTCAATGACAAAGCCCCAAAGCTTCTGCCCCTTCTTCGTGCTTCTTCTATGGCTTTGGCTGTTCGTGGCACTTGAGTGCAACAAGTGGCAAGTCAAGAGGCGCATCCCCAGTCGCTCCGTCTATTTATAAGCTGCTCCGATGGAAATTCCCCCCGAAGAGGGTCGAACTCCACGGCAATGTCAATGGAACCGATGCGAAGGGCACCCAAATAAAAGAAGAAAAGAAGACAAAGCCAATGCCAAGAGGAGAAGGGCAGGAGATCGGATATCGGCGCAAATCAATAACTCATGGATGTGGCTGTGCTACTGCACTGTTGACCTGGTTTCCACCGCGTTTCGAACACAATCGATGACACAATCTGCGGCAGCTCCTTTTGGTCTTTCTCACTCTTTCTCTTCGCCAGGGATGGACTAAATATAAATTCTTGGGGCCAACAAAATAGTTTTTCATAAAGAAAATTGTTTTCAATACTAACCATTAACTATAAGCAAGCTAAATAATTGATACCAGTCATTTCCTCGTTGATTCTTAAAACTAAAATTTTTCGCAAGTTGAGAGACTTTTTACAATTAAAAAATTTTGGAGAAAATTGGTCAAAATAACATATTTTAGATGTGAATGCCATTTGACTAGAAATTTTATTACGAGTTCAGCAAGGTATGACATTCCATTTTTGGACCATTACTTTTATTGCTTCGCCCAAAGTACTGATTATTTTTGTGACGAAAGTGAAGTTCTTAGTTTTTTGGCACAAAACTGATATTTTCCTTCCACCTTTTTGGTGTAACTTGGTCAAAAAAAGTCCGAAACCTAAAACGCGTACTGTTTTGGACAGCTAACAATCTGGATAATTGATCGCAATAGTTTTCTGGCTGATTTTAAAACTAAAAAATTTAACTTATTTTGACTTTTTTACAAGGGGTAGTATCGTAATTTTTTACGAAATTTGATCAAAAATAAAATTTTTTAGGTGTGAATGTTATTTGACTAGAAATTTTATTACGAGTTCAGCAAGGTATGACATTCCATTTTTGGACCATTACTTTTATTGTTACGACCAAAATACTGATTATTTTTGTGACAAACGTGAAAATCGTAGTATTTAGGCAAAAAATGATATTTTCCTTTGACCTTTTTCTGTGTAACTTGGTCAAAAATGGTCCGAAACCTAAAACGCGTACTGTTTTGGACAAATAACAATCTGGATAATTGATCGCAATAGTTTTCTGGCTGATTCTAAAAACTAAAAAATTTACCAAATTTTGACTTTTTTACTAGGGGTAGTAATTTCGTAATTTTTTACGAAAATTGATAAAAAATAAAATTTTTAGGTGTAAATGCCAGGTAATTGCAAATTTTATTACGAGTTCAACAAGGTATGACATTCCAATTTTGTACAATTACTTTTATTGTTTCGTCCAAAATACTGATAATTTCTGTGACGAAAATGAATAGCTTACTTTTTTGTCAAATAACGGTATTTTTCTTTGACCTTTTCTGTGCAACTTGGTCAAAAATGGTCCAAGACCTGAAAGGCATACTGTTTTGGGCAGCTTCAAGCTAGATAATTAATCGCAGTCATTTTCTGACTGATTCTAAAAACTAAAAAATTTCGAAAATTTTCCGTTTTTTTTAACACCATAATTTTTTGAAAAATGTTTTCAAAAATTAAAATTTTTGGCTGTGAATACCAATTGATAGGGAATGTAATTACGAGTTCAACAATATATGCCACTATATTTTTGGACAATTCATTTTATTTTTCCGCCCAAAATACCGATTATTTAGTAGAAAATGAACCTCTTAATTTTAAGCGAAAACCTTATACACTATGTTGATTTTTTGGGGTGTAACTTTGTGAAAAATGGTCCGAAACCTAAAAGTCGCACAGTTATGGACAGCTCTCAACCTAGATACATGATCGGAGCCATCTTCTGTAGATTCTAAAGACTAACCATTTTCCCAAATTCTTTTCTGTCAAAAATGGTCAAAAATAAAATACTTTGCATTGTAATCTAAAAATCTATTACTTTTAATTTTTTTAGTTGAATATTTGTGTGGTATAGCAAAGTACAATTAATATTGTGTAAGTTCCCATGGTCATGCATCCCTGAATAGCTGTCAGCAAGTCGAGCCCTTCTTGCCCATGTCAGAGGCTGACTCCTCGGCTTCTTCATCGGTGGCCAAGTGCACCAATTTCCAATCGATGCGATCGGTGACGTAAAGCCCCGAAACGCTGTGGCCATTACGTGCGCCCCCAGCTTCTTGTACCGCCTTGTGGATGTGGCTCTACCCATGGGCAACATGTGTCGGTACAGGCACTCGACATTTCTCCGGCTGGCTGCGTCGAGATGCGTCGGCTGCAATTACGATTAATGATTTCTGTGTGTGGACAGCGAGTGGACAAGTGTCTCGGCTCAGCCGGGTCTGTTTACTTTCGATCCATCGCCGTGTTGGGTGCACCAAATCCAATTAAACGCCGCTCGCTATTCACTTTATTTGGGTAGCTGCTGTTTTGTTTTATTACTTATTGTTTCGATTTCGTTTGCGACGCTTAATGTCTGGCTTCAATTTGAAAATTGATTTTGATTTTGATTTTGTTACGATTGTTTCGTAATTGTTGTCGTAGGTGTTGAAAGTGTCCGCCGTTGACAGTTGGGGGAAATTATGGACTGGCCTTGAAAAGCCCTTCGGTATTGTGTTATTTTTTGTCTGATGACTGGGTGTATTTTTAGTTTTTATGGGGAATTTGTCGGGGCTAAGAATGGGCTGTAAGCCCTAGTAAAGTGCATTGTGCGCCATGACTGGGATTTTTTAAACAAAAATATTTATGAAGTGGAACGTTTATTGAAGAATCTTTAAATAAATTTGGTTTATTCACGATAAAATTAAGAGGGAATGGTTGTTAAAAGGAAAAAGTGATATAGCATCGTATATATATAATATTATAATATTAGTATGACTGACTTTGGGACTATTCACTTTATTTGTCTATTTACCGTGACTTGATTCTCCATTTTACTGTCCATTTTGTAGGCTTTTAACTAATCCTGTGAAAAAATGTATTACCTCTTGGCCGGATGCCCGGGGAACCACTTGACCCGCCCGGCGAGGAAGTCCAAACTGGACAAACAAGTTCCTCCGGGCGTCACATGAATGAACTTCATCAATGGGACTCGGTCGAGTGTGTAATCGTGGGTCACTTTCGTTTTCGAGCCAGCGATTTAAGTGCGCTCCAATTGTGAAAATAACACTTGGCGCACTTCGGCGAAGGTTGCGGCTGCTGCATCTTATGGATGCGAGGTACAAGATACAAGATATGGGATACTCGTATGAGAGTGTTACACAAAACTATGTGGACGATTCGAGGCCCAGGGCGTTGATTTTGGACTATGGGGTTGCCCCCTGCTGGAAGCCTGAATTTGCAGCCGGGTTTCCAATTTCTCGCTTGAGAGCCCAAAAGACACGTGTCTTGCAGATTCCTCTCTGCCTTGGTATCTGTATCTTACCTCTTTGCCGCTTTTGGCCAAGTTCATGCGTCGCTCTTCACGTCTCTTTGATGCCTAATTAAATTCATTTTTTCGTTTACCTTTTGTAATGAGATTTCGAGCACTCAGCGGCGGACATCGAATCATATAAATTCGGCCAGCGGCGACCAAGTCAGCATCAGTCGAGCATCGTGCTTCTCCAGCGAAGCATCCCATCGAGCCAAAGGATTACGGGTTCATTTAGCAGCCAAGGATTTTCGATTACCAGGAGCAATATGCGTGTCTCGTCGCTGTTCGTTGTGTGCGTCGCCTCACAAGGTTTGCTCTGCATTTATAAGTCATGTGACCTACGCACTCTCCGGCGTTGGAATGCGCCTCTCCACTGTCGTTGGCCAACTAATCGACTTGTGGGCCCACATCTCAATGACAAAGCCCCAAAGCTTCTGCCCCTTCTTCGTGCTTCTTCTATGGCTTTGGCTGTTCGTGGCACTTGAGTGCAACAAGTGGCAAGTCAAGAGGCGCATCCCCAGTCGCTCCGTCTATTTATAAGCTGCTCCGATGGAAATTCCCCCCGAAGAGGGTCGAACTCCACGGCAATGTCAATGGAACCGATGCGAAGGGCACCCAAATAAAAGAAGAAAAGAAGACAAAGCCAATGCCAAGAGGAGAAGGGCAGGAGATCGGATATCGGCGCAAATCAATAACTCATGGATGTGGCTGTGCTACTGCACTGTTGACCTGGTTTCCACCGCGTTTCGAACACAATCGATGACACAATCTGCGGCAGCTCCTTTTGGTCTTTCTCACTCTTTCTCTTCGCCAGGGATGGACTAAATATAAATTCTTGGGGCCAACAAAATAGTTTTTCATAAAGAAAATTGTTTTCAATACTAACCATTAACTATAAGCAAGCTAAATAATTGATACCAGTCATTTCCTCGTTGATTCTTAAAACTAAAATTTTTCGCAAGTTGAGAGACTTTTTACAATTAAAAAATTTTGGAGAAAATTGGTCAAAATAACATATTTTAGATGTGAATGCCATTTGACTAGAAATTTTATTACGAGTTCAGCAAGGTATGACATTCCATTTTTGGACCATTACTTTTATTGCTTCGCCCAAAGTACTGATTATTTTTGTGACGAAAGTGAAGTTCTTAGTTTTTTGGCACAAAACTGATATTTTCCTTCCACCTTTTTGGTGTAACTTGGTCAAAAAAAGTCCGAAACCTAAAACGCGTACTGTTTTGGACAGCTAACAATCTGGATAATTGATCGCAATAGTTTTCTGGCTGATTTTAAAACTAAAAAATTTAACTTATTTTGACTTTTTTACAAGGGGTAGTATCGTAATTTTTTACGAAATTTGATCAAAAATAAAATTTTTTAGGTGTGAATGTTATTTGACTAGAAATTTTATTACGAGTTCAGCAAGGTATGACATTCCATTTTTGGACCATTACTTTTATTGTTACGACCAAAATACTGATTATTTTTGTGACAAACGTGAAAATCGTAGTATTTAGGCAAAAAATGATATTTTCCTTTGACCTTTTTCTGTGTAACTTGGTCAAAAATGGTCCGAAACCTAAAACGCGTACTGTTTTGGACAAATAACAATCTGGATAATTGATCGCAATAGTTTTCTGGCTGATTCTAAAAACTAAAAAATTTACCAAATTTTGACTTTTTTACTAGGGGTAGTAATTTCGTAATTTTTTACGAAAATTGATAAAAAATAAAATTTTTAGGTGTAAATGCCAGGTAATTGCAAATTTTATTACGAGTTCAACAAGGTATGACATTCCAATTTTGTACAATTACTTTTATTGTTTCGTCCAAAATACTGATAATTTCTGTGACGAAAATGAATAGCTTACTTTTTTGTCAAATAACGGTATTTTTCTTTGACCTTTTCTGTGCAACTTGGTCAAAAATGGTCCAAGACCTGAAAGGCATACTGTTTTGGGCAGCTTCAAGCTAGATAATTAATCGCAGTCATTTTCTGACTGATTCTAAAAACTAAAAAATTTCGAAAATTTTCCGTTTTTTTTAACACCATAATTTTTTGAAAAATGTTTTCAAAAATTAAAATTTTTGGCTGTGAATACCAATTGATAGGGAATGTAATTACGAGTTCAACAATATATGCCACTATATTTTTGGACAATTCATTTTATTTTTCCGCCCAAAATACCGATTATTTAGTAGAAAATGAACCTCTTAATTTTAAGCGAAAACCTTATACACTATGTTGATTTTTTGGGGTGTAACTTTGTGAAAAATGGTCCGAAACCTAAAAGTCGCACAGTTATGGACAGCTCTCAACCTAGATACATGATCGGAGCCATCTTCTGTAGATTCTAAAGACTAACCATTTTCCCAAATTCTTTTCTGTCAAAAATGGTCAAAAATAAAATACTTTGCATTGTAATCTAAAAATCTATTACTTTTAATTTTTTTAGTTGAATATTTGTGTGGTATAGCAAAGTACAATTAATATTGTGTAAGTTCCCATGGTCATGCATCCCTGAATAGCTGTCAGCAAGTCGAGCCCTTCTTGCCCATGTCAGAGGCTGACTCCTCGGCTTCTTCATCGGTGGCCAAGTGCACCAATTTCCAATCGATGCGATCGGTGACGTAAAGCCCCGAAACGCTGTGGCCATTACGTGCGCCCCCAGCTTCTTGTACCGCCTTGTGGATGTGGCTCTACCCATGGGCAACATGTGTCGGTACAGGCACTCGACATTTCTCCGGCTGGCTGCGTCGAGATGCGTCGGCTGCAATTACGATTAATGATTTCTGTGTGTGGACAGCGAGTGGACAAGTGTCTCGGCTCAGCCGGGTCTGTTTACTTTCGATCCATCGCCGTGTTGGGTGCACCAAATCCAATTAAACGCCGCTCGCTATTCACTTTATTTGGGTAGCTGCTGTTTTGTTTTATTACTTATTGTTTCGATTTCGTTTGCGACGCTTAATGTCTGGCTTCAATTTGAAAATTGATTTTGATTTTGATTTTGTTACGATTGTTTCGTAATTGTTGTCGTAGGTGTTGAAAGTGTCCGCCGTTGACAGTTGGGGGAAATTATGGACTGGCCTTGAAAAGCCCTTCGGTATTGTGTTATTTTTTGTCTGATGACTGGGTGTATTTTTAGTTTTTATGGGGAATTTGTCGGGGCTAAGAATGGGCTGTAAGCCCTAGTAAAGTGCATTGTGCGCCATGACTGGGATTTTTTAAACAAAAATATTTATGAAGTGGAACGTTTATTGAAGAATCTTTAAATAAATTTGGTTTATTCACGATAAAATTAAGAGGGAATGGTTGTTAAAAGGAAAAAGTGATATAGCATCGTATATATATAATATTATAATATTAGTATGACTGACTTTGGGACTATTCACTTTATTTGTCTATTTACCGTGACTTGATTCTCCATTTTACTGTCCATTTTGTAGGCTTTTAACTAATCCTGTGAAAAAATGTATTACCTCTTGGCCGGATGCCCGGGGAACCACTTGACCCGCCCGGCGAGGAAGTCCAAACTGGACAAACAAGTTCCTCCGGGCGTCACATGAATGAACTTCATCAATGGGACTCGGTCGAGTGTGTAATCGTGGGTCACTTTCGTTTTCGAGCCAGCGATTTAAGTGCGCTCCAATTGTGAAAATAACACTTGGCGCACTTCGGCGAAGGTTGCGGCTGCTGCATCTTATGGATGCGAGGTACAAGATACAAGATATGGGATACTCGTATGAGAGTGTTACACAAAACTATGTGGACGATTCGAGGCCCAGGGCGTTGATTTTGGACTATGGGGTTGCCCCCTGCTGGAAGCCTGAATTTGCAGCCGGGTTTCCAATTTCTCGCTTGAGAGCCCAAAAGACACGTGTCTTGCAGATTCCTCTCTGCCTTGGTATCTGTATCTTACCTCTTTGCCGCTTTTGGCCAAGTTCATGCGTCGCTCTTCACGTCTCTTTGATGCCTAATTAAATTCATTTTTTCGTTTACCTTTTGTAATGAGATTTCGAGCACTCAGCGGCGGACATCGAATCATATAAATTCGGCCAGCGGCGACCAAGTCAGCATCAGTCGAGCATCGTGCTTCTCCAGCGAAGCATCCCATCGAGCCAAAGGATTACGGGTTCATTTAGCAGCCAAGGATTTTCGATTACCAGGAGCAATATGCGTGTCTCGTCGCTGTTCGTTGTGTGCGTCGCCTCCCTGGTGGCCACCACTCTGGGTCGTCCTGAGCCACCGTCCCCGTACTCCTACCACGGATTACCGCAGCAGCAGAGCCAGCGGGCTTTGCCACTAAATGGTGAGTGCCAAGGGATAAAACTAAAGTATCTAAATTTGGGAGGGTTCCAAATAAAACGTTTTAAAAAATATCTTTATGATAAGCCATTGATTTTTTTTCACCAATCTGCATGCTCAAAGTAATATAATTCATCATATTTCGTTAGAACTGCAATTTAATATAATAGTTCTTTGTCTTTAATTATAATTTTTTGGTAATTGAATTTTTAGAGAAGATTATTATCAACTTAACTTTGGAGAATTAAATATTTTGTAATTGTATATTTGAAAAAATATTTTTGCAAACAAAGAAATATTTTATTTTATAACTTATGCAAAGATATTGTATCTTAAATACGATTTCCCCATGTAATGACCCATATAGACCCATTATTAATCATTTTCCTTCCCTTATCCCACTAGTACACCCCGTGCCCCCTCAGATCTACCAATCCCTGCCCCAGGAGCAGTCCTTTGCCAACTTCGCTGCCCCCCAGCAGACCTACCTGCCACCCCAAATGCAGCTGGAGCCCATCGAGCAAGTGGCTCCCACTGCCGCCGCCGCCGTCGCTGAGCCCCTGAATGCCTACGACGACAGCTACAACATGGCCCACCGCCTGTCCGGAGTGCAGCACGCCAGTGGCTACAACAACGGACCCCAGGAGACCAAGGTGCACAAGCACATCTACGTCCATGTGCCGCCAAAGGACTTCGAGGAGGAGGATGCCATCCAGACGCGTGTCCACCACCAGCAGGGACCCAAGCAGAAGCACTACAAGATCGTGTTCATCAAGGCGCCATCTGCCCCGGCCATCCGCCAGCCAGTGGTGCCACCACCACCCCAGAACGAGGAGAAGACCCTGATCTATGTGCTGCACAAGAAGCCGGAGCAGGAGCAGGACATAGTGATCCCGACGCCACCACCCACCAAGCCCTCGAAGCCTGAGGTGTACTTCATCAAGTACAAGACCAAGAAGGAGGAGGCCCCCGTCTACGGACCCCCGCCAGCTGACATGGAGCCCCGCCAGGCCACCGCCGAGGACTTTGCTCCCCTGGCTGAGGTCGCCGATGTCCTGCCACCCACCACCTTGGCTCCCGAGCCGGAGGTGGAGCAGCCAGCCGTTCCCGCCGCTGTCTATGGCCCACCCACCGCCGCTGCCTACACTGGGGAGGAGGTGCAGACCACCCTGTCCGCTCCTGCCAACCAGTACCTGCCCCCCGCCACCGCTCCCGCCAACCTGGCACTCGAGGAGCCCTCGATGGCGCCCATCGTCGTGGAGGAGCAGCAGCAGCCCGAGCAGCGCCTGGCCCCCATCCCATCCCATGTGCCCGCCGCCAACTACGGTCCTCCCAACCGCTTCTTCCTCAAGAAGCTGAAGTGAAGACCCGGGCGGTGAGAAGGCAGTGATGCCCTAGCCAAATTCACACTTTGTCATAGTCGAATGTCCATTGGATGCACCTCAATCCCAGTCCCCTGCTCCCAATTCACACATGCACACGTGCCACATGCAGTACCTCACCTCACATGCACATATCGTTGTTTGTTCGTTTGTAAAACCTGTTACATTTGTTTTAATAAAGTTGTGTAGATAATAAAAATCGAATTTATAAAAAAATTTAAAGCGCTTTTTTAATGGAAAAACAAAAATATTTTGTTGTATAAATCTCAGATAGAAACTTTATTTTATCTGCCTACTAAAAAGTATCTTAAAAACGTGTGAAATTCTATTATTAGTGGAAGAAAAATGTTCTTTAAAATATCAAACTCATATAAAAATGTTTCTTTTTTATTTATGTACCAAAACTTAAGGCAGATAATATAAATTTTATTTATAAAAAAAACGAAATGGGATATTTAATTGACATATCTTTTTACCAAGAAATTACTTCTACTTCCTCTTACTAATTTTCTTTATAGTCCAATCTAAAGTCTTTATATTATGTCTAAAAAATACATAATTATCCTGAACTCTTTTTTTTCTTATAAACCAATTTATACTTTCTTTAATCCACAACAAATGGCTCACTCCATCAACATGTCTAGCAGCAAAAAAGCAAAATGAATTTATCGTTTGAGTGGTTTAATGATGGTTTAAATGATAATTGACCCTGAGTGAAGACGTGAACTTGGCGAATTTACAGCCGGCATAATTGCGTTACGATTTGTTAATTTCTGCGGTAGGCCCACTGTTGATGGCTTTCCTCATTGCTCTGCTGGGCCAACAATCGTGATAGTAATGGCCAAAATGGTAAGTAAATAGTAGGAGGACTGCGGCCACAGCAACATGTTGCCAAGAGTTCCCGCCAAACTCGAACAGTTGGTTGTGTTTTGGATTCCGGTGCCTGCGCAAAGCGATGTGGCAACATGTGGGTGGGAAAGCCCGGCAAAAGGAAAAGGGTCCCGACGTTGGGTGGCCCGAGTGCCCGAGTTTCGTTGCTGGCTGATCATCAGTCAGTCCGCCGGAAAAGTCGGATGAAAAGTGCGGCGGCACATTCAGTTCGCTTTTTGTGCTCGCGCGAGTCGCATCGTTAATGGGCGCGCTCCTTGTTCATTTACCCAATCATTTGCGAATTCCGAAATCGGACTTGTAAGCCATTAAAAACAGCCATTCGGTTTATTGCGCTGAGTGGCAGTAAACAGTGAAAAAACAATCGGTAAACAATAAACAATTAATAAACTGCGAGTTAATAAACTATTACCGAGCGCCCAACGGTGCGTATACGCAATGCGCGAAAGTGAGTGAGTGCAAGTGAAATTGTGGCCCATTGTCTCAGGTCACTTAAACTGGCATTGACATTGACATTGTCCGAGTGGACGGACCATCCCGTAGAGCTCCCCTCCAGCCCGCTGCACTGCACCCGGTGAGTTGTAATGAGCTTTGTTTACCTGCTAATCAGCTTGTCCTCTCCGCCGGCTTCTGTTGTTTCCGCTCGTTAGCATTTGGCTGAGTTTCACACATCTGCTCGGTCGTTCTGGCTTCTGGGTGGGATTAGCTTCGGCCACATGACCAGAAATCATGGACGAGCTGCAGGCCAATCTTCCTGCTTTTGTCAACAGGGGATTCGAGACTTTGGCTTGCCTGTCAGCTGTGTCAAATTAGATTCACCCGTCGCCTGTCAATTTAACCCATTTCAGTTTGTCAATTTACGTCAAAAAGTTCACTAGTCAAATTATTTTTGAAAAGATTCAGCTTGCAAAAATGTGCACAACTTTCCACATGCCAATATTTCATGTTTTTCTGAAGAGCTATACAATTTAAAATTATAAATTTGACATTAATAAAGTCTTAAATTAGAGATTACAATATTTTATTTCAGCTTTGACAATGTCTCAAAATAAAGTCTCTTCTCCTTTTCTGAAAATCCAGCTTTCTTACACACTTACAAATATGCATCTATATTTAAACTTATTAAAAAGAAATTAGTGTACTTCTGCCAAGATAAGAGAAATTTCCTTGAAATAAAAGCCACTTTGTGGTTTTTCTTTTTGAGCTTTGCTGCTTTTAATCTGTCTGGGCTTAAGAAAACTCATTGCTCTTCCATATATTCTTTATAAATTGAAGGCTTTACAATTTGTAGATAAATTCCTGTTTTGTATTACATTATCCAGGGTCCTTGCCGGATGTATCATCAATCAGCAGTTTCTTGTGCAGCAGGAGCTTTAGTTTAGTTGGACATAAAAAATATAACGAATTTGCCACATTGTCGCTGCTGTCGTTGTAAATATTGCGTCTAAGGGACTTTAGCCGGTCTTAGCCCCCAAGTTTCCATCCATTTTACTTTAGACGACAACAATGTGCGCTGGGTTAATTGTAAATTATGCAGAATGTTACCAAAAAGAAGCAGCTTTAAAGGTTAGGTCCTTGTATAGAAATTTTGTCCAAGGGTTTCCACTTTTTTAAAGGTTAAAGCCCACTTCACAGTCAATTTGTCTCTTTTTTTTGGGGAATTCCTTTGGGCCCCTCAGCTTTAATTGTCCTGCGCGCGATTTAAGCTGGCAGATTGCTTTGAGCCAGATTTTTTTAGCCAGTTTACGGGCTTGACTCGGTTTATGTGTCGTTTTAATGTCGACGCGTGTCGCCTGTGCTTTGTAGATTTATTACCGCCTCTGACATTCTGTTTGCTTTGTCTACATGATGCGAATTTTGGCTTATTGATTCAGCGTACACTTTCCGATTTGTGGGATTTGCATATACCCTGGTTGATCGGAGGCAGCTGCCAAAATCAATATTAACTCAGCGAGCACTTATACACTCAACTGGTGGCATTTCCCCATCATTTCCAGCAGCACAGTAAATAATAATAATTTCAATGTCAAGCATACACTTTCTCAAACGCTTTGATTTTTGACAGCGAATTTTTGGACATGATTTTACCACTGACCCACTTGTCAGGTCTCCAATCGATTTTTTTTCACTTTTCAGTTTGACGCCAGGAAAGTGAATTTGTGCATGCCAATCAACGAGGATTTTGCTTGAAATTGGGTAGCAAGGAATTTAAAGAGATTGAAATTAATTTAAGGTGCCTAAAAACGCGTTGGTTATTTAAATAATTTTAAAAATTAAAAAGAAATGAGTTTAAATTTTAAATCTCAATTTAATTTTTTTTCGTTATGAAATACACAGCCAATGAATTGATAACAGGCCGTGTCATTTGGCAAATAAACTAGCTTGTGGCAAACTACACATATTGCAAAAAGCTCAAAAGTAAACAAGTGGTTGTTTAACATTGGTTCGCTTCTTAATAACTCTATATCAAACTACACATGCCCTTGCTTTCTGATGTTCTTGTTGAACATGACGAGAGCATAAAATAAATTTCTAAACTCTGTGAAAAATAACTAATTCATATTTCAGGAGGAACAAAATGTGGTATGTTTTCATTTGGATTTTAATAATTTTCTTTGTCTTTGCGGCTTGCATTGATAAATAAGCATATATTTGCAAACACTGCCACAGAAGCAGTAAATTTTTGGAAATTTGATTTATTTTCCATTTTGATTTAGGCAAATCAAAGCTGAAATTGGGAGTTGTATTTGCTGCTCTGTTTTATGGTTTCTCTAACAAACCTTGCCTAATTTTAAATTTGACCAGTAACAAAAGCGTTTATTGTTTCTCGTTTAGTGGGGGTTGAGTAGTAGAATATTTGAGATAGCATAGTTAGCAAATTGAATTCGGCATCTAAAATAAATCCTCTCAAGCTGATTATTCGCTGGATATTTGTATATTTTGGTGACGTTTTTGCTGCACCTGTATTGTTTCCTAGGACCTGTGTTTTGTTCTTCAAAGCACTTAAAAAGCTGCCAAGAATTTTGCAAACAAGTGTGGTAAGATAACCAGAGGAACGATATGACAGCAACAAATTGAATTTGTTTACACTCAAAATATACACAAAAGCGCAGGGCCGAAACTTTCAAACAGTTGACTGACTGCAGGACTGAAGAGGCGGCGGGCGATATTAAGTTTGTGAGCTCATCTCAAACTACTTTCGGAATAATCCCATAAACCAACTGCAAGTTGCACTGAGACTGAGATTGATGCAAGCCCAGCTTCCAATATTAAAAATTCTTTTCCTTCAAGTTTGCTCTTAAGCCGACCGTTTTCTTTGCCTGTCCAAAAGTTTCAAGTCATCCAGCGATTTGTGTGCAGAGTGACTCAAATTGTTTCACTGCCTTTTTGTTTTTAGGAATCCAAAGGCATTCCTGCAAAAGGAAGACGAGATTTAGGGTAGACAGGCTCAAATTATATGCAAATATATATTTTTTTTTTACACTTTAGGACCCAGCAATAAGTGGGCAAATCAGATCCTTTGTGAAATATTTATGCATGCTTTCGTATGAAAGATGTTTATTTGGATAAAGTTCAATGCTCCAGAACCTTATAAATAATACAAATATGCTTTTGCAAGTATTTTATGGCGCTCAAAGTGATTCCAAAGATTTAAATTGGCCTTTGGTAGGCAAAAGAACGAAAAGTTCATGCATGTGGAAAGGCCAATTTGCTTTGCAGCAATCGCTTTTTCACATTTTTAATCCAGAAAAAAACTTTATTCCAGGCATGTCGTGCCATACTTAAGAATAATAAAACGAAATCATAAATTAATTTACCAATTTAGGGATTTTTATGTGAGTTTTGCGTTGCCAAGAGTAGTGAAATGGAAAGCGGGTTCAGCCTTTCAGTGGCCCATGTTTTATTTCCAAATTGTGAATGGTGCCCATATAAAGAATGCATTGGCCTTTGACATGTCCTTGGGAATTATTTCAGCTGTTCTGGGGGACAGGCATTCAATAGAAATGTAGAACTCATTATGTAAGACAACCTAGCCGAAGAAATGGGTTCGCAAGCTGCCTTTTGTTTTTATTAAATGCGATAAATGCACAGACAGAAAAGTGTGATTAAAAATAAAACGATTTAAATTAAATATTAAATGGTTTTACAACAGTTCCTAACATAAGTAAATCAAATAACTATAACAAACTATTCCTTGTGTAAAAAAGTCTAATGACATTTCAATTTACTTGAATCGATCTTTTCTTTTAAAAAGAAAGTTAAAAGTAGGGAAGAGTAGGGTTCAATTCCCTGAGCTCCAGCACTTTTGACTTTTTTTAGTAGTTACACTTGTCCACCGATGACTGGTGTCATTAGTTGGCCAGGAGCGTATGTTTTGTGTACCTTTAAGTCATTTGGGAAAAGAACCTCAAAGACACCGAAGAGTTACTGCCCAAAAGAGGTTAGTCAACGAACAACAAAGGGAATATTTATTGGCTTTCGATTGTGTGAGTGTTTGTAGTTTGGCATACCAAAAAACTTCAACCGCAACGAAGGAATTTTCCAAATGTTTTCCACCGAGTTGTCAGGAAAAATAGACGAAAAACGGGTGAAAACGCCGACTAACTCCTTGTATTTTGATAAATTAGCGAGTGCCTGGCAAACGTGGATTTTTGAGCTTAAGGGCTCAAGGCTCTAAACTGAATAATGATTCCCTGAGCTGCTGGCATGTGTTGGATGCTCGCCTAAGCCCTTTGACCTTTGCCCAAAAAGCAACAAATGCTCATGGGCTCCTTTCGTATGTAAAATCCTTAGTTGTTATCGCCCGAAAACCTCAACTCGAACAAGTGGGGTAACTAACTGATGAAAATATGCAAATCAGAGGATACAAAGTGTGAATTCAAGCATGGATTTCACCATCCGGGTCATGTCACTCAATGTTGCGAATGTTTCCGTTTTCAGTTTGTCATAAAAATTCCTTTAATTTCGGCTGTCCTAGGCTAAACCCCTGTTACCTCTTCCTTGTATAAGATATTATGGATACATTGTTATTTGATAACTATTATTTGCGTTCTAGTAATGCTGAGTCATTTGATAGGTTTTGCTTACACGTTTCCTATTTGCCACTTAGGATGGAACATGTGTAACTTCTTTGAGATAGGGTCACAACTCTATCTTATCAAGACTAACAAAAGTGCTAATGGAGCTGCAATATAAAAGCAGAAATTGCATCGAGGGGGTCTCATTGCAAAAGTATAGGAAAATGAAGTTGCAACAAGTGCGGATGATTTATAAAGGTGAGGTCACTGCTGGAAAAGAGAGTTTTAAGAATACTTAAGGACTTTTTCTGGTTTAGGTTACTGTATGTTGGCATTTATATGTCTCGTACGTCCATCTATAACCTCTGCCATTAAGGATTCTGTAAAGTGTACGGAAGGTTTTGTGGCAGCCGACGTAGATGATTGTGCCAGCTACTTCCAGTGCCTCGACGATGAAACTGTGCACTTCAATTGCCCCAATGGGAGCTATTTTAAAAAAAGCAATGAGGTATGCGTGGTGGATGAGTTTGGTGTCTGCCCTACCTCTCGAAGGAAGTGTTTCGATGGAGAGCTTTTTGAGGATTCTAAGGATTGTGCGGCATACACAAGATGTCTTCATGGCAACCTGGTGAGGGACAGGTGCCCTGAAGGAAGCTTCTTTAATGCAATATCGAAAAGCTGCCGCATGGATCATAGAGGATCCTGCACACCTCAGAGGGTGATATGTGAGGAGGGAGAACTACAAGCGGATTCCGATGATTGTGCGGCATATCTGAATTGCATTGGAGGAGTCCTTGTCAAGGAACAGTGCCCGAGTGGCAGCTACTTCGAACCCATTTTCAAAGTCTGCCAGCTGGATGAGAATGGTGTCTGTTCATCTGCATCCAGTGAGTGCACTGAAGGTGAAGTCCAGGTGGATCCCAGTAACTGCGCTGGTTACCTAAACTGTCAGAATGGAAAACTCGAAGCTAAAACCTGTCCCAGTGGCAGTTACTTTGAACCCACTTACAAAGTCTGCACCGTGGATTTGAATGGAGTATGTGTTGAGCCACCAGCTAAATGCACAGATGGACAGCTTAATTTGGATCCCAATAACTGTGCAGGATATCTTAAGTGCATCGATGGAGAGTTCGTGGAGAAGCAGTGTTCCGGTGGATCCTACTACGATCCACAGCTGGGAGCCTGTTTAGTGGACAATGCGGGTGTTTGTGTCACGAAAAGAGTATATTGTATTGAAGGAGTTCGGGTAGAAGATCCCCAGAACTGTGCTGGATACACTCAATGCATTCAAGGTAAAGCTGAAAAACTCAAGTGCTCCTTCGGAAGCTATTTCAATGTGACTCAGGGGGAATGTCTCTTTGATTTGGAAGGAATTTGTGTGAAGTTGGATGACGAACTTGACATTGTGGAAGTGGAACCTCAAAGCAGTATTGCTGACTTCGAACGACAAACTGCAAGTACTACTCCTGATCAATCTACGGAAACTTCAAGTGCCAAATATTTTAGATACACAGAAAGTTTTCAATATACTGAAAGTACCACTGACCAATCTACGGAAGTTACTATTACTAGTTTACCTCAAAGTACGGAAAGTCATGGAGGTGATTTAAGATTCGACTTGGATGAGGAACAATCTCAATATACAGAGAGTACCAGTGCTGACATTGAAAAGCAAACTGAAAGTACTACTGCCGATCGATCTACAGAAACTACTATTGCCAGTTCTTCTCAAAATACGGAAAGTCTTGGAGGTGATTTAAGATTCGACTTGGATGAGGAACAATCGCAATATACAGAAAGTATACAGCAAACTGAAAGTAGCACTCCCGATGCTTCCGACTTTTCTGACTATACAGAGGATCCTGAATATGCGGAAAGAACCTCAACCGTTGTTTCTGTAGAACACAAAGAAATTCCCATTGACAATTTTCTGATATATACGGAGAGTACTTCATCCGATTCGCCTCTAAGTACGGAGAGTAGTCTCCCTGATTTGCTTGAACACCAACATACAGAAAGTACTATTTCCGATTTGCAAACTACTGAATATCCTTTGCAGTCATCCACTTCCAAAGAGGTCAGCATTTCGATTGAAAGTACAACCACTAAAGTGCCTAATAATACATTTTGCATTGAATATTCTCTTGAGGAAGATCCCGAGGATTGTGCTGGGTACCGACAATGCATTCGAGGTGAGATTAAACAAGTCAAGTGTGATCAGGGCAGATACTTTAATATTACCAAGGGATATTGCCTTATTGACGAGAACGAGGTATGTGCCAAAATGAAGTTGAGAGATCAGGTTCAAAATGCACAGAGTAATGTTACTGATCTCCCAACTACCATACTCGTTCTGGAGACCACCACTCCCTATGACCCGTTTGCAAAGTGCACAGAGGGAAGGCTTAAAATGGATCCCAACAACTGTGCAGGATACCTTAATTGCTCTGAGGGAGAACTGAAGGCGGAAAACTGTCCCAATGGCTTCTACTTTGATGCCCAATTAAAAATATGTTCGGTGGATATTAGGGCCACTTGTATCACTAACATTAAATATTGTGTGGAAGGAGTTCGGGAGGAGGATCCCAATAACTGCGCAGGATACAGACAATGCGTTCAGGGCGTGGTCGTTAACCTTAAATGTCCCAAAGGAAAATACTTCAATGTGGCCGAAAGAGGTTGTCTGGCTGATGAGCACAAGGTGTGTGTGAAGACTGGGGAGGATTACTACCCGGAAGAAGCACTACTCGACGACTCGGCCCCGCCGATGTTCCTACCAGAGCCCACCTGTACAACGTACATAAATGGAGTCTGTGCTGATCCACTTGAAAAATGTTTCGAAGGACAAATGAAACTGGATCCCAATAACTGTGCAGGATATCTTGTATGTCGGTATGGAGAACTAAGGCAGGAGTTGTGTCCCAGTGGCTCCTACTTCGAGCTATTGACAAAGTCCTGTTTGGTGGATAGGAGGGGTATTTGTGTCACAAACATAGAAATTTGTGATGAAGGCGCTCGCGAAGAAGACCCCCAGGACTGCGCTGGCTACAGACAGTGCATTCGAGGCGAGGTTGAAAACCTGAAATGTGCCCCGGGAAACTACTTTAATGTGCCCCAAAGAGAATGCCTTGCTGATGTACATAAAGTCTGTGAGCAGACAGATTAAAACTTTACAATCTAGCAGTATGTCCGCTAACCGATAAGACGGAAATCACTAAATCCGAAAACCGAACCCTATCAAATAAACTAAGCAACGCGAAAAATTCAGTGGGTGTCTCTCATTAAAGCAGCTACTTTAACGTCTTGATTATAACCTATATGTAGACGATTGAATTCGCTAAATAATAAATAAGCGCATACGATAATACGATAAGTTTCGAGTTAGTAAATCAAAGTAATTGGCAAGTAGGCATTTGGTAGCTGGGACTTTTCGGAAAGTTTTTTATTGCCTCCATCGAAAGCAGCAGTGACTAGCGTTAATGCGATAAGCGAACTTGTAGGCCAGCCAGCACGTTCTCTGTCTCAACAATTATCAACTGGTCGAGCTGATTTACTTGAAAAATAACATGGATTTTTAATCGCTGCTACTATTCGATATGAATCATTCCGGAAGCTAGGTCCATTCCCCTCCATTAAATATAGTAGGAATAACTCTCATTTTCTCTGTATTAAGCGTTTAATGGCATGCAGTATTGTTTTGATTTTAATGCCATTATTTTTGTCCACTGATGGACTAGAAGTTAGTGATTTTCGATTTTAACGTTCACCAAAAAGACGTTGAAGATGAAGATGTTCTTGGTGCCCGGAGGTGCCACACTGTCATCTTTGGGTGGGTTGGTCGGTGGAATTTCCGGAGCCAGGGTTGTGGTGGGAACTTCGGGGGGCACCGCAGTTGTTGAAGGGCGCTCAGAGGGTCTAGAGGTTGTCGTAGGAACCTCAGGAGCGTCAGTTGTGGATACCTCCTCAGGCTCTTCGGTTGTCGACTCTACATATTCTGGATCAGCTGTAGTCGACACTTCTGGTTCTATGGTTGTTGATGCCTCCTCGGGGTTTTTCGGTGTTGTAGGGTTCTCGGGTTCTAAGGTTGTCGAATCTTCAGGAACATCAGTAGTAGTCTCCTCTGGTTCCTCGGTTGTTGTGGGATCTTCAGGTGTTTTCGTTGTTGTAGAATCCTCCTCGGGCTCTTCGGTGGTCGATTCCTCTGGAGCAGCAGTCGTCTCTTCTGGTTCATCGGTGGTCGAATCCTCTGGAGCAGCAGTCGTCTCTTCTGGTTCATCGGTGGTCGATTCCTCTGGTGCATCAGTTGTTTCTTCAGGTTCATCGGTGGTCGATTCCTCTGGAGCAGCGGTCGTCTCTTCTGGTTCATCGGTGGTCGATTCCTCTGGTGCAGCAGTCGAATCTTCTGGTTCATCGGTGGTCGAATCCTCTGGAGCAGCAGTCGTCTCTTCTGGTTCATCGGTGGTCGATTCCTCTGGTGCATCAGTTGTTTCTTCAGGTTCATCGGTGGTCGATTCCTCTGGTACAGCAGTCGACTCTTCTGGTTCATCGGTTGTCGATTCCTCTGGAGCAGCGGTCGTCTCTTCTGGTTCATCGGTGGTCGAATCCTCTGGTGTTGTTGTAGAATCCTCCTCGGGCTCTTCGGTGGTCGATTCCTCTGGAGCAGCAGTCGTCTCTTCTGGTTCATCGGTGGTCGAATCCTCTGGAGCAGCAGTCGTCTCTTCTGGTTCATCAGTTGTCGATTCCTCTGGAGCAGCGGTGGTTTCTTCTGGTTCATCGGTGGTCGATTCCTCTGGAGCAGCGGTCGTCTCTTCTGGTTCATTGGTTGTCGATTCCTCTGGAGCAGTGGTGGTTTCTTCTGGTTCATCGGTGGTCGATTCCTCTGGAGCAGCGGTCGTCTCTTTCGGCTCCTCGGTTGTAATGGGATCTTCAGGGTTTTTCGTTGTAGTAGAGTCCTCCTCGGGCTCCTCGGTTGTTGACTCTGGTTCTTCGGGAGTAATAGAGGGCCCTTCAGGTTTTTCGGGAGTTGTGGGAATCTCGGGCCTCTCGGTTGTAGGTTCAGGTTTTTCGGGAGTAGTAAAGGGCTCTTCGGGTCGTTCGGGAGTGGTGGGTACCTCCTCTGGTTTTTTGGTTGTTGTAGGCAAAGCAGGCTCTTTGGGAGTCGATTCATCATCACCATTATCAACAGTGGAAGACACAGGAGCCGCTGTTGTTTCTCCACCACCAGTGTTTATTTCTCCAACTCCGTAGGGCGATTCTTTGTTAACTGGAACATAGAAGACACCCTCGGCGATGAAAGTATTTATTACAGCACCCATCAAGATAGAACTGTACTGATCGCCACAAGCATTCTTATTAGCATCCAGGTAGGTCTCACACTTCTTCGAAGGGAAGTTGTTGAAGAGCAGGGCCTCTACGTAGTAAGCCACAGCACGGGTGTGGGAGCAACTGCCGGTGAGGTCGATTCCACAGCCTGGCTGGGTCCTGCCTCCGTTCATGTAGAAGGCAGCCTTACCAATTGGCTCATTGAAGCCCAAGAGAGCGCCGTTGGTGTGGACGGACTCCACATACACGGCATCGTCGCTGTGCAGTCGGTTTTCAGTTTTGGAGTAACTGATGAAGGGGGAGGCCGGGTCCAAGCCCACCACCTTGCCCACCTTTCCGGTGGTCACCTGCTTGGCCGTGTGTCCAGCCACATGGGCACCCAAGCTGAAGCCGACTATCTCCAGAGTGTCCAGGCGGATGCCGTATTCCCCCACCAGGAAATCCACAAGGGCTGCTATTTTCTTGCCAGCTCCTGGGCATGCGGCCACCGAGGTGACGTACTCCAAGGAACGTCCGCGGGACCAGTCCACGGCAATCATGTTGTAGTCACCATACTGGAACCAGGCTGCGGCTACCCTGGTGTTCACACCATCCTTGTAGTTTGCGTTCCAGCCGTGGATTGTAATTCTGCAGAAACATTACTTGGTACAGTATATATGAATTTATCCCTGTAAAAGCACTCACATGGTTGGATTTTCGGGGTTGAAATTGGAGGCATCGATAGAAGCCTTGGAGGCCTTAATCTGCTGTCCAGTGCTGGGATTCTGCAGGGTGTAGAGGTAGAAGTTGACCGTGTTGGTCGACCAACGACCTTCTATCGCCTCCTGAGCCTCGTAATACTCCAACTGGTGCTCTCCCTCCGCTTTGCCAATCCATCTCAGGCCACCCTCCTTCTGAGGCACAAACCATCCGTTGACGCCATGAACTCGAACCGAAACTTGGTCAACGGGCCAGGCGCTGGCTGTGCACGATTCAGAGTTACGGAAATTTTTTCCAGAAAAGCGCAAAGTCTTTACCTGCTATCACGCAGCTCAGCACAAGGAAGCACAATCTCATCGTTGAAGAAAATTTTTAGAATGGTCTAACGACTAAACCGGGTACTGCTATTTATACCCTCGTCTGCATATTGGAAGTTCAAATCTGCGCAACAACAGCGAAGTGATTAGATCCGTTCTAATCAGTACAATTTAAATCCCTCGGAAAAAGTGACGTTATAAACACTTAACAGAATTCTAGGAAAATAAACTTCATGTTGAATTTCACAGCTTTAATAGATTGAAGATAAAATTATTAAAGATTAACTTATAAAGTATTAATTTATATAATAAAAGCTGCGTCATGAATATAACAAAAGATATTACTAATTAAAAAAATGTTATCAATCCGATTTATTTGAAATAATGAAGAGGTACAAGTATATAAGTAGTTATACCTTTTTATCGATTAGAAAACTTTGAGTAGCGATTAAAAAATCTTGCTGTCAACTTAAATATTTATCACGTAAGTGTCACACTGCCTTTACTCGAACTTGCGATCCACACAAGTAACCCCGAATATCAGTTAAACAAAGCTCACTAGGGACTGCTTTGGCTCACAGAGCTTTCACTCGATTTATTGGAATAAAGACTGGACTTAGTTACCCATGCCGTAGGGAGCATCGCTACGGACGGGAACGTAGTAGTCTCCGGCGACCATGTAGGCGTTGGTGGTGGCTCCCATGCGGACGGAGCTGTAGGAGCTGCCGCAGGACTTGGAGACGGCCTCCTCGTAGTCGCCGCAACGCATGGTGGGGAAGTTGTTCTCCTTCACGGACTCGGCGTAGTAGATCACCGAGCGACTGTGAGAGCAGGATCCGGTCAGATCGACACCGCATCCGGGCTGGCTCTTTCCTCCGTTGGGGTAGAAGGCTCCCTTGCCGATGGGCTTCAGGAAGCCCAGAGTACCACCGTTCGTCTGGATGGACTCCACATAGTAGGCATCGGTGGAGCTGAGGCGCTTGTTGGGCTTGTCGTAGCTGAAGAGGGGCAGGGCGGGGTCCAGACCGATGATGGTGTGCACCTGGCCGTTCTTGACGTTCTTGCCGGCATAGCCGGAGACATGGGCACCCAGGCTGTGGCCAATCAGCATGGTGTTGTCCAGGCTCAGGCCGTGGTTGTTGCGCATGAAGTTGATCAGCGTGGCCACCTGCTCACCCACTCCGGGAACAGCCAGCACAGAGGAGGCGTAGTCCACGGAACGAGCACGTCCCCAGTCGACGGCGATCATGTTCATGTCACCGTGGGTGAACCAGGCATCGCGGACGCCGTAGTTGATGAACTCGTCCTTGCTGGAGGACCAGCCGTGGATGGTGAAGCGGGTGGGGTGGTTGGGGTTGAAGTGGGAGCCTGAGATCGATGCGGAGTTGGCCTTGATCACCTGGGGAGAATCGCGGTTGTTGTTGGTGTACAGGTAGAAGGTCACGGGGCTCAGGACGTTGCGACCCTCCATGCGGCTCTTGGTCTCCAGGTAGGCCTCGGCGAACTCGCGGTCCATCCACTCCATGGTGCCATCGGCCTGGGGCACATACCAGCCGTTCTCACCGTTCTCTCGAACCTCAACAGCGTTAGCTGAATGTAAACAAAGAAAGTTCAGCTAGGAATGGTCTGAGACTAGAACTTTCCGGACCTTACCTGCCAGGACACAGAGGGCCAGAGCCAAGAACAGTTTCATCATTGTGGCAAAGTCAACTTCAACTAACACCTGTGGGTGGCGTGGGGGCTTCTTTATATGGTTGGTGGGTCCCATCGCCCGATCGTCCGATCGAATCGCAGACATTTTGAAGCCAGCCACTCGAGATAGGCCACTGAATTGGCCACTCGGACCATTCGACACCCTCGATAAGGTTGTGGGCGCGGGTTCGAAGAGCGGTACATGTGTCTCGGCAATCTGCACTAAGTACAATTTCTATCTCAAAATTAATTTGGTTGAATTGATTTCTTCGGGCCGCGTGGCCCTTTGAAGTGTTTCACGTTTTTGATAGGCAACAATTTCAGCAGTAGCTGACGTCTCATCCAATCATCTGGATAGTCTATCAACTCGTCGAAATTAATGAGTTATTTTTGCTATACCTCTTGGTATTCAGCAAAGATTTGAATCTAACACGTTATTGTTAAAACGGCTTAATCGAAATTTGTTTATTACTAAACGTGAGCTTAAGAATTTTAAGTTCGAAAACTGTCAACTGTAATCAATAAATGTTCCCTGTCATAACAACACAGCTCGCAGCCAATATGACTGTAGCATTGGTCGCTTAGGATTTTTGCGATTACCTTTTGAAATTAATAAATTGTTTATCAAGAACATTGTTTATTCCACTTCTAATCAAGTGTTTAAATACTATATTGATGCCTAATATTACTTTGCATTTAATAATAATTAAAAAAAATACAACAAAAAAAGTTGTATAGTACTATATAAATTATAAAAGTATAAGCATGATATCTAAATATGCATTTGGGATTTGGATGATAAAATGTTTAACTATTTTATTAATTTTAAAAGTGCTCAGATAAGTTTAACATAAGTTTCATGTTTTAAAATCTACAAGTTCTATAATATTATTCATACAAACACAAGCATTATAGCTTAGTGTAGATATAGGTTTGGTATTCCATCTATGAAACGCAGTTTTGCCAGTAAAAATGACGCGTAACTTGTACTTCCTATTCATTGAATTGATTCAAAATTTAGACTTGATTGTGAAGAGTTTTCCATGAATGGCCATATAAAATCTTCCTTATTTACTGACGTACGACCAAACACTTGTCGCTGTGACAGTGATTAGAACCCCCTGAGACTTCTATCATGATGCAGATAAACCGACACAAATAGACCGCTTGATTTTTGGTAGCTCATTTTATTGATATTTTGTTGACTTTTATTTATTCGGTTTTTCCGAATGGAGCCTCGCTGTTTACAGGCACGTAGAAGTAGCCCTCCACATGGTTGGCATTCCTTTCCTCTGCCAAGCGAACATTGCTGAAAGTGCTGCCACATTTGTTGTCCAAGGCAGCCTGATAGTCCTGGCACTGAATGCTTCCGAAACCGTCCTGGGTGACTGCCTCGGAGTAGTAGAGCACGGATCGTGCGTGGGAACAGGTTCCTGCCAGGTCTACTCCACATCCTGGCTGCTTCTTTCCTCCACTCACGTAGAAAGTGGCCTTTCCAATGGGCTTCACGAATCCCTTGACGCCGCCATTGGTCTGGATGGACTCCACATAGAAGGCGTCTTCGCTGGAAAGACGCTTGTCGGGAGTATCATAGCTAAAGAGGGGCAGGGCAGGGTCCAGACCCACAATTGTGTGAACCCTCTTGCCTCCAACTTGCTTGCCAGCATAGCCAGCCACATGGGCACCCAGACTGTGGCCAATCACCTTAAGGGTTTCAAGGGACATGCCGTGATGTTCGTGCAGGTACTCGATCATCTCGCCCACCTTGGTCCCAGCTCCAGGAACAGCCCGCACGGACATCGCGTAGTCCACCGATTGAGAGCGATCCCAGTTGACCACAATCACATTGTAATCTCCCCTCGACAGCCAGGCTTTGGTAATATCCACATTCATGCTATCGGTGTAACGTCCCTTCCATCCGTGAATCACAAATCGAGTGCCATGATCCTTATTGAAATAAGAATTTTGAACTGAGGTTGCATCGGCTGAGATCTCCTGGCCCTCGGTGGGATTCTTTTGGGTATACAGGTAGAAGGACACTTCATTGGATCGACGTTCGATGGGAACACTGCTATCTAAAAGCTCTTCGGCATCCTGAATGCTCATCCACTCAAAACTGCCATCTTCTTGGGGCACAAGCCATCCATTCTCACCATTCACAGGCTCCTCGATGGGAACAGCAGTTGCTGAATATAGGAATATATATTTGCATTAAGACATATTTTCTAAATTTACTGTATTAAAATTTACCTGATGCCAAAAGGATCGATAGAGCTATGAGCACCCGCATATTGAAATCTCCTCAGAATCTAGTTAACTGAAAAAATGTAACCCGCCCTTTTATAGTCTGTAACTTATCAATAGCTAGCACACTTCGGGTATTATTTGATAATATAATCACTGATTATTAATGACATTGATTTTCAATGAGAATAGTTTTATGATTATTAATGACATTGATTTTCAATGAGAATAGTTTTATCTCATTGAAAATCAATGTCATTAATAATCAGTGATTATATTATCAAATAATACCCGAAGTGTGCTAGCTATTGATATTGATTTTTTCAGTTAACTAGATTCTGAGGAGATTTCAATATGCGGGTGCTCATAGCTCTATCGATCCTTTTGGCATCAGGTAAATTTTAATACAGTAAATTTAGAAAATATGTCTTAATGCAAATATATATTCCTATATTCAGCAACTGCTGTTCCCATCGAGGAGCCTGTGAATGGTGAGAATGGATGGCTTGTGCCCCAAGAAGATGGCAGTTTTGAGCAAAAATTGGTTAAACATGATCAAATTAGTTTCCATGACACCAATTTATAACGCCAGATTTATTTTTATTTGTCAATCATGCGGATTAGCTTTGCTCAAATAAAACATCAAAAAAGAAAGGAATTTATACTCAAAACGCCCAATAAATGGTCCCAATTGAATAATTTATAGATAGGTACTGACAATTTGAACAAAATGTTATCTTTGTTATCAATTGATAGTGCACTTCAGACCAAGAAGGAAATATCACTTAAGATATGTGTACTTTATTCGTATGATAATGATGTCATTATAATGTTTAGATATGAAAAATATAATAATAATCAGTTCAAATATCTATAACGTGATAACTATATTTATGTATAATTACATATTAAAACAGTGGCAACCATTATTAAAAAAGGGAAAATAAACTTGTTAAGGCAAAGATAGAATGAGTGAATAGTTCGAGTGGTTTGAAAATCCCAATGCACTTCAGTTATAAGTGCCTTCTAAAATGAAAGTCGACTAAGAAAAAGACTACCTAAGTAATTATAAGATTAACTATAAAGTGTGACAATTAATATTGATAATTTACTAATGCAATTGATTTATGAAAGCTAACCTAAGTTAAAGAAATACGGTTTTTTAGATTATTCTCTTTAGTACGCATTTAAGATAACGAATATATTTTATAACAAGGCTCTAGTCAATTTTGCCGAAGGGAGTGTGACTGTTAACTGGAACATAGTAGTCGCCCTCAACCATGTAGGCGTTGGCAACAGCTCCCATGCGAACGCCACAGTAGGTGCTTCCGCACTCGTTGGACAACGCATCCTGGTAGTCCCTGCACTTGATGGTTCCGAAGTTGTCCTCGGTGACAGCCTCCACATAGTAGGTCACGGAGCGCTGGTGGGAGCAGGTTCCTCCAGTGTCGGTGCCGCATCCTGGCTGTTTCCTTCCTCCATTCGGGTAGAAGGTGCCCTTGCCAATGGGCTTGAGGAATCCCTTCTCTCCCCCATTGGTCTGGATGGACTCCACATAGAAGGCGTCCTCGGTGGACAGACGCTTGTCGGGCTTATCGTAGCTAAAGAGAGGCATGGCGGGATCCAGACCAACTATTGTGTGGACCCTCTTGTCTCCCACATGCTTTCCAGCATAGCCAGCCACATGAGCACCCAAACTGTGTCCAATGACCTCCAGACTCTCCAGGGACATTCCGTGCTGTTCGTGCAGGTACTCGATCATCTCTCCCACTTTGGTGCCAGCTCCAGGAACAGCTCGCACTGAAGACACATAGTCCACCGATTGGGCGCGATCCCAGTTAACAACGATCACGTTGTAGTACCCCTTTGAGAGCCAGGCCTTTGTGATCTTGACATTCATGCTATCGGTGTACCGTCCCTTCCATCCATGGATCACAAAACGTGTGGCGTGGTTCTTATCAAAGTGGGAGTCTTTAATTGAGGAATCATCGCCTCTGATCTCCTTGCCCTGGGTTGGGTTATGTTTGGTGTACAGGTAGAAGGACACGTCATTGGAACGACTTTCAATGGGATTACTTCTCTCTAGAAGTGCCTCGGCATCTCCTATGTTTATCCACTCAACCGTACCATCTTCTTGGGGCACAAACCAGCCATTTTTTCCGTTTATGCGCTCCTCGAAGGGGAGAGCACTTACTGCAAAGAAAGATATATTACTACTATATGGCTTAGATACTTTTAAACTTACCTGCTGCAAACAAGATCCCTAGTGCTATGAACACTCTCATATTGATATATCCGCAGAATCTAGCGTGCTAAACATTCTCACCAGCGCTTTTATAGGCTGTAACCTATCAATAAAAAGCGCACTTGAGATTTTGATAAAGGTATTATATGATAACTGTTTTAAATGATAACATTTGAAATCCCCAAAATTCTATGAGTGAGGTGACAAACGCAAAGTACAAAATAAGTGCTAAAAATATGTTGTAATCTTTTTTATACATTTAATCACTAGCTGTGAAGTGGTTCGAAAATCCCAGTGCACTTCATTTATAAGTGCTTTGTCCGAATAATTGGGTGTTGCTGAGTATAGTTTAGAGGGTAAATAAATTTGACTGTATAACCGAATTATCAACACCCTCAAAATTAAATTTCAATTAAACTTATCATGCCTGATATATGTATATGCTGGAACTAGAAATAAGTACGTTTTTTTGGAGTATTCATTTATATGCTTTATTCAGAAGTCAAGTACGAAGAAAGGACTCTATTCGATCTTGCCGAAGGGAGCCTCGCTGTTCACAGGGACGTAGTAGTCACCATCGACCATGTAGGCATTGGTGACGGCTCCCATGCGGACGCTGCTGTAGGTGCTACCGCACTTCTTGGCCACGGCGTCCTCGTAATCTCCGCACTTGATGGTTCCGAAGTTGTCCTCGGTGACGGCCTCGGCGTAGTAGAGCACGGAGCGTCCGTGGGCGCAGGATCCGGTGGCGTCCAGTCCGCAGCCGGGCTGGGTCTTGCCTCCGTTCGGGTAGAAGGCTCCCTTGCCGATGGGCTTCAGGAAGCCCAGCTTGCCGCCGTTGGTCTGGATGGACTCCACGTAGTGGGCATCGTCGGAGGACAGACGCTTGTTGGGCTTGTTGTAACTGAAGAGGGGCAGGGCGGGGTCCAGACCCACAATGGTGTGGACGCGCTTGTCGCCAACGGTCTTGCCAGCGTAGCCGGCAACATGGGCTCCCAGGCTGTGGCCAATCACCTCCAGGCTGTCGTAGTCCAGGCCATGGTGCTCGTGCAGGTACTTGATCATCTCACCAACCTTGGCTCCGGCTCCGGGAACAGCCAGGACTGAGGAGGCGTAGTCCACGGAACGGGCGCGGGCCCAGTCAACGACGATCACGTTGTAGTCGCCCTTGGACAACCAGGCCCTGGTGATGCGGGTGTTCATGTCGTCGGTGTACCGCTGGGTCCAGCCGTGGATCACGAAACGGGTACCGTGATCCCTGTTGAAGTGCGAGTCGTCCACGGATCCTGACTTGGCCTTGATCTCCTTGCCATCGGTGGGGTTGGACTTGGTGTACAGGTAGAAGTTCACCGCGTTGGTGCTGATGCGTCCCTCCATCTTGGCTCCGTTGGCCATCAGCTCCTCGGCATCCTGCATCTCCATCCACTCGAAGCTGCCATCAATCTTGGGAATGAACCAGCCATTCTCGCCATTGACGCGCTCCTCGATGGGCAGGGCGGTTGCTATACGGATCATAATGATATATTATTTGTTCAAGCCCGATCTTCAGGACAACTTACCTGCTGCCAGCAAAGCGGTTAGAACCAAAAACACCTTCATGTTGGGGGGTCTCAAGCAAGTGTGCTGAGGAGAGCACTTGTCCCACGCCTTTTATAGGACGGTTATAATCACCGTAATCACCATTTAATATCAGTAAGCACTCGAGAGCTTTGACAGCTTCTTTACACTAAGATAGGGTCGATACAAACGATTAGAACATGTGGTACGTACTTTGATAGCGTATGGTTTTCTCCAGCTGATAAGAACGGAAGCTAGTACGGCTGAGCTTTAGAACTTGCATCAACCCAAAGATAAGGTTCAGGGTCATGACTCTGAACTTGATCGGAAGTGGTAGTGCATGTTAGATAAATGAAAGTCCGGTTTCACGCCTGACAAATACTTTTCTTATAAAGGATTATCGTTTTACAACTCGAAAATGGTTATTGCCTACCAATTATTATTGCTTCTTTCTTGAGTGAAATCTTTGTTAAGCTGTGACTAACTGCCAAGGAAACCCGCAATGGTCAAGTGCAGCCATAAATGTCAATAAACTTAATCGGCTGGTTGGACAATGCTATGTTTTATGATCGTCTTTATCCGATTAGGAAGTTCATTGGAGGAACAACAAGGTTAATTCTGACGTGCGTGGGATATCATTTATTTATATTCTTGTTAATCAAACAGATTTTTTCATGGCCAAATAAAATTCGTTGAATTACATATTCCTAACATTACATCGGTGGCTTTGAAGTTCAACAATAATAACGAGAAAGGCACGCCAAAGTTTCCATACTTTTGCAGGTCTTTCCTGTGGGAGCATTGAATGTGCCTTTCCGATTTTAAAAAATATAAAATAGTCCAAGCTCGCCAATTTTTATTTGTTTGAAAAATGACTCCGATAAAATATCTAAGCAAGTGTGTCTTTTAGGTTCTGGACCATTTTTAACCAAGTTACACCAAACAATGTCAAAGAAAAATATCGGGTTTTCGTCAAATAACTAAGATATTTATTTTCCAACTAAAAAACAGTATTTTGGGCACAAAAATACAAGTAATCGTCCAAACACGTATTGGTATACCTTGGTAAGCTCGTAATAAAAAATCGAATCCATTGGCATTCATACCTAAAAAATTTATTTTTGACCAATTTTCGTAAGAAATTACGACGCTACCCCTTGTAAAAAAGTCAAAAATTTGGTGAAATTTTTAATTTTCAGAATCAGGCAGACAAGGATTGCGATCAATTATCCATATTGTTAGCTGTTCAAAACAGTACGCGTTTTAGGTTTCGGACCATTTTTGACGAAGTTATACCAAAAATAGTAATAGAAAATTTCCATTTTTTGCCTAAAAACTACGTTTTTCATTTTCGTCATAAAAATAATCAATATTTTGGGCGAAACAATACAAGTAATGGTCCAAAAATGAAATGTCATACCTTGCTGAACTCGTAATAAAATTTCTAATCAACTGGCATTCACACCTAAATAATTTTTTTTCTGACCAATTTTCGCAAAAATCAAAAGCCAAATCAGCCCTTGTAATAAAGTCAAAATATACGAATTTTTTTAAAACAAATATTCTTTCAATTATCTAGCTTGATAGCTGTCGAAATCGGAGCTTCTTTTAGGTTTCAGACCATTTTTGACCAAGTTACACCAAAAAAGAACTAAAAAATATAATTTTTGCGCCAAAAAACGTATGTCTTAATTTTACACCCAAAAAAAACCGTTTCAGTTGTTATTTTGACCTTATTTTATTTCATTGCTTTTAGTTAATCATGCCGAAAGGAGCATTGCTGTTCACGGGCACATAGTAGTCTCCATCGACCATGTAGGCGTTGGTGTCGGCTCCCATGCGAACGCTGCTGTAGGTGCTTCCGCACTCCTTGGAGACTGCGGCCTCGTAGTCGCCACACTTGATGGTTCCGAAGTTGTCCTCGGAGACGGCCTCCGCGTAGTAGGTGGTGGAGCGTCCGTGGGAGCAGGCACCAGTCAAGTCCAGTCCGCATCCGGGTTGGGTCTTTCCTCCGTTGGGGTAGAAGGCTCCCTTGCCGATGGGCTTCAGGAATCCGAGGTTACCTCCGTTGGTCTGGATGGACTCCACGTAGTGGGCATCTTCGGAGGACAGACGCTTGTTGGGCTTGTTGTAACTGAAGAGGGGCAGGGCGGGGTCCAGACCCACAATGGTGTGGACGCGCTTGTCGCCAACGGTCTTGCCAGCGTAGCCGGCAACATGGGCTCCCAGGCTGTGGCCAATCACCTCCAGGCTGTCGTAGTCCAGGCCATGGTGCTCGTGCAGGTACTTGATCATCTCACCAACCTTGGCTCCGGCTCCGGGAACAGCCAGGACTGAGGAGGCGTAGTCCACGGAACGGGCGCGGGCCCAGTCAACGACGATCACGTTGTAGTCGCCCTTGGACAACCAGGCCCTGGTGATGCGGGTGTTCATGTCGTCGGTGTACCGCTGGGTCCAGCCGTGGATCACGAAACGGGTACCGTGATCCCTGTTGAAGTGCGAGTCGTCCACGGATCCTGACTTGGCCTTGATCTCCTTGCCATCGGTGGGGTTGGACTTGGTGTACAGGTAGAAGTTCACCGCGTTGGTGCTGATGCGTCCCTCCATCTTGGCTCCGTTGGCCATCAGCTCCTCGGCATCCTGCATCTCCATCCACTCGAAGCTGCCATCAATCTTGGGAATGAACCAGCCATTCTCGCCATTGACGCGCTCCTCGATGGGCAGGGCGGTTGCTATACGGATCATAATGATATATTATTTGTTCAAGCCCGATCTTCAGGACAACTTACCTGCTGCCAGCAAAGCGGTTAGAACCAAAAACACCTTCATGTTGGGGGGTCTCAAGCAAGTGTGCTGAGGAGAGCACTTGTCCCACGCCTTTTATAGGACGGTTATAATCACCGTAATCACCATTTAATATCAGTAAGCACTCGAGAGCTTTGACAGCTTCTTTACACTAAGATAGGGTCGATACAAACGATTAGAACATGTGGTACGTACTTTGATAGCGTATGGTTTTCTCCAGCTGATAAGAACGGAAGCTAGTACGGCTGAGCTTTAGAACTTGCATCAACCCAAAGATAAGGTTCAGGGTCATGACTCTGAACTTGATCGGAAGTGGTAGTGCATGTTAGATAAATGAAAGTCCGGTTTCACGCCTGACAAATACTTTTCTTATAAAGGATTATCGTTTTACAACTCGAAAATGGTTATTGCCTACCAATTATTATTGCTTCTTTCTTGAGTGAAATCTTTGTTAAGCTGTGACTAACTGCCAAGGAACCCCGCAATGGTCAAGTGCAGCCATAAATGTCAATAAACTTAATCGGCTGGTTGGACAATGCTATGTTTTATGATCGTCTTGATCCGATTAGGAAGTTCATTGGAGGAACAACAAGGTTAATTCTGACGAGCGCGTGATACGATTTATTTATATTCTTGTTAATCAAACAGATTTTGTCATGGCCAAATAAAATTCGTTGAATCACATATTCCTAACATTACATCGGTGCCCTTGAAGTTTAACTACAATAACGAGAAAGGCACGCCAAAGTTTCCATACTCTTGCAGGTCTTTCCTGTGGGAGCATTAAATGTGCCTTTCCGATTTTAAGAAACATAAAATAGTCCCAACATGGATTGTCATACCTTGGTAAGCTCGTAATAAAAAATCGAATCCATTGGCATTCATACCTAAAAAATTTATTTTTGACCAATTTTCGTAAGAAATTACGACGCTACCCCTTGTAAAAAAGTCAAAAATTTGGTGAAATTTTTAATTTTCAGAATCAGGCAGACAAGGATTGCGATCAATTATCCATATTGTTAGCTGTTCAAAACAGTACGCGTTTTAGGTTTCGGACCATTTTTGACGAAGTTATACCAAAAATAGTAATAGAAAATTTCCATTTTTTGCCTAAAAACTACGTTTTTCATTTTCGTTATAAAAATAATCAATATTTTGGGCGAAACAATACAAGTAATGGTCCAAAAATGAAATGTCATACCTTGCTGAACTCGTAATAAAATTTCTAATCAACTGGCATTCACACCTAAATAATTTTTTTTCTGACCAATTTTCGCAAAAATCAAAAATCAGCCCTTGTAATAAAGTCAAAATATACGAATTTTTTTAAAACAAATATTCCTTCAATTATCTAGCTTGATAGCTGTCGAAATCGGAGCTTCTTTTAGGTTTCAGACCATTTTTGACCAAGTTACACCAAAAAAGAACTAAAAAATATAATTTTTGCGCCAAAAAACGTATGTCTTAATTTTACACCCAAAAAAAACCGTTTCAGTTGTTATTTTGACCTTAGTTTATTTCATTGTTTTCAGTTAATAATGCCGAAAGGAGCATTGCTGTTCACGGGCACATAGTAGTCACCATCGACCATGTAGGCGTTGGTGTCGGCTCCCATGCGGACGCTGCTGTAAGTGCTTCCGCATTCCTTGGAGACTGCGGCCTCGTAGTCGCCACATTTGATGGTTCCGAAGTTGTCCTCGGAGACGGCCTCCGCGTAGTAGGTGGTGGAGCGTCCGTGGGAGCAGGCACCAGTCAAGTCCAGTCCGCATCCGGGTTGGGTCTTTCCTCCGTTGGGGTAGAAGGCTCCCTTGCCGATGGGCTTCAGGAATCCGAGGTTACCTCCGTTGGTCTGGATGGACTCCACATACCAGGCATCGTCCGAGTTTAGACGCTTGTTGGGCTTGTTGTAGCTGAAGAGGGGCAGGGCGGGGTCCAGACCCACAATGGTGTGCACCTGGCCATCGGTGTTCTTGCCAGCGTAGCCAGCCACATGGGCGCCCAGGCTGTGGCCAATAATATAGAGGTCATTGAGGTTCAATCCATGGTTGTTCTTCAGGAAGTTGATCATGTTGGCCACCTTCTTGCCGGTGGAGCCGACAGCCATGACGGAGGTGGCGTAGTCCACGGAACGAGCACGTGCCCAGTCGACGATGATCACGTTGTAGTCTCCCCTGGAGAGCCAGGCACTGCGGATGTCCTTGTTCATGCTGGCGGTGTAGCTCTGGGTCCAGCCGTGGATCACAATGCGGGTGGGATGGGCAGCGTTGAAGTGGGAGGCGTCAATGGACTTGGTGGTGGCGGTGATCTTCGTGCCCTTGGTGGGGTTCGAAGAGGTGTACAGGTAGAACTTGACGGGAACGGTGGTCAAGCCACGACTCTCCAGCTGCTCCTGGGCCTCCATCCACTCCTCGGCTACATCCATGTCCACCCACTTGGAGGAGCCATCCTCCTGGGGAACGTACCAGCCGTTCTCACCATGGATGCGCTCCGATTCCTCCAAGGGAAAGGCAGAAACTGAAAAGAGCGAATTCTTTAGGATTCGTTCTCCAGTCATGATTATTAAAACCTACCGGCTAGAGCAAAGAGTGCCAGAATCAGGAATGTCTTCATAATGTTGTAGAACCCCCAACTAATGGTTTGTCAGTCCGAAAACCGCGGCTTTTATACGTCGCCAGTGGGCCAAGTTATCGGCGAGAGATTAAATCGGGTGGCATTACTTCAGCTGACTGGGTGGTTTGGGTACATTCAAATTAATCTGATTGCTGGCCTTATTGCAAGGGTTTTTTTTTTAGGAACTCCGAATCAGATGGCGCCTCTATCAACTGATTGGCTTTTCAATTGTGCCATTCGTGGGTGATTTGCAAACTGATTCTTCGGGGGTAGCGCGCTATCGACTATGGAAATTCTTGTTTTTGGTCAGTGAAGGTAAATTCCAGCCTGGGGGAGCACGAGTCTTGAATGGCAACGAATCCATCCACTATCAGCTATCGATTACAGCAGTGGGTGCCCTCAGCGAACTTAATCTCCTGTAAGTCGTGCTGAGTGGACTTAATTGTAGGTATCATTAAATGGGCATTTAATTTAACACTCCAGTGCATTCTTGTTTTGATCGACCTGCGTTATCTTGGTCAGTTGGTGGTTCGTAATCTGGGGTATAAGTACTCACAGAAGGCGTTGAGTGAAGGTAAATAAATAGGAAGCAACTTGTCAAGCAGGTATAATTTATTTCAGTGTTCCTTGACAGGAAATGGTTAGTCATAATGTGCTGCCCAAACGGAAGTGACAGCTTTTCATTGATCCTAAAACTACGGCATACTTTTAGGCACTGTTTTGAATTGAGCCTCATTCGAGGTAAACATTCGTTATTGAAAAATTCATTTAATTAATAACGCAAATAAGAACGCAAACAGGTACCACACCTAAAAATGTTTAAGTTTATTATGTTTACGTGGGTTTGCCCTTGTGGACACAGGACCCAAATATCGGTGGCGGAGAACTTGTTAAATTAATAGCATTTCGAAAAGTGACTAATTTCGCTTGACACGTGCTTCACATTCTGCTAAATAGTTTTCAGCGTTTGATTAACGAAATTAAATGAAAACAACAGCATATTAAACAAATAGGCATACCTATCCCTGTATAACTTTTACTCGCATTTCAGGCGATTGTATCATCATGAGCTGCCAGAAAGCCAAACAACTTTAAGTGGACTTCAGGCCACAAATCACTCCCCCATATGGGTAAATAAAATGGGTGCAATAAAATGTAATTTTACACAGGAGCCGCTAGAAACACAAAACTTGACAGCCCATAAACAAGGACAGTGGGTGAATAAATATCTTGATCTTTTCGGGGGCGGGTTTAAGGTCGAGAAATCCCCTTATCAGTGCGTTAAGCCTCAAGAGCTCGCTCCCAAAATATCCTATCGGATGATTATCTGCCTGAATCTCAAGTAGAGGCGGCCAACTTCAATCTTCAACCCACCAGCTGCAGATACTCGTAGCCGAATTCCCGGCATATTCGCAGCTAATTGGGACCCGCATGCCACCCGTTGAGAAGGCTGTTCGTATTTAAATACTTCGTGGGTGGTTCCCTCAAATACAATATAGTACGAGTATATGCAGGACGTGAAGTTGACTTTGCCGAGGGCAAAATTGCGCTAGCTGGTTGCTCATTAATTATAATTACAAACATGCCGCACAAAGTGGCAAAATGCTTCTGACGACATTGCTGAAGACATTGACGGTTATGTTTGAGGTTGCACGGAGATAACTTATTAGTGGCAACACAATTCTTTTACTCTTAAAACAAAAAAATAATTATATTCTAAAATAATACCAAAGTAATTTACTTCTTTAAAAAAAAAAATTTTACATCATTCTCAACTTAATAGCTTGTCTCCAAGTATTTATTTCAGTGTAGGCACTAAGTGAGCCGGAATGTGAACGACCAACAAAAGTAAACATGGCCAAAAGCAAAAGATGACTTTGCCTTTGGCTTTCTATCAAATATGATTTTCTGCTCTTGGTATGTTAAATATTTATTTGCAAAATTGCTCTTTTGGGCTTCAAGGAGCAAAAAGATTTTAAGAAAAATATATATTTATCAGCTAATTATATTAGTTTAAAAGGTGTTTGGGCCAATAAAATTATACGATTTAGTTGTCAAAGGAATCAAGTTTTAAATAAAGATTAAGGGATAAATATGTGTACCTCAAGAAAAGCAACTTTAAGTCAAGTCTGTTGCTTACAAGTTGAAATGTCATATTCATCAAAGAAAAATGCATTTCTTACTACCATTCAAATCAAAGACTTCAGATTTAGTTTGAGCATTGTTATTTATTGTAAGCCGATCAGTTAATCATGCCGAAGGGGGCCTTGCTGTTCACGGGCACATAGAAGTCACCCTCGACCATGTAGGCGTTGGTGTCGGCTCCCATGCGAACGCTGCTGTAGGTGCTTCCGCACTCCTTGGCCACGGCAGCTTCGTAGTCACCACACTTGATGGATCCAAAGTTATCCTGGGCCACGGTCTCGGCGTAGTAGGTGGTGGAGCGGCCGTGGGAGCAGGCTCCGGTCACGTCCAGGGGGCAGCCGGGCTGGGTCTTTCCGCCGTTGGGGTAGAAGGCTCCCTTGCCAATGGGCTTCAGGAATCCCAGGGTGCCTCCATTAGTCTGGATGGACTCCACGTACCAGGCATCGTCGGCATTCAAACGCTTGTTGGGCTTGTTGTAGCTGAAGAGGGGCAGGGCAGGGTCCAGCCCCACAATGGTGTGCACCTGGCCATCGGTGTTCTTGCCGGCGTAGCCAGCCACATGGGCTCCCAGGCTGTGGCCAATCACATAAAGGTCACCCAGGTTCATTCCGTAGTTGTCCTTTAGGAAGTTGATCATGTTGGCCACCTTCTTGCCGGTCGAGGCGACAGCCATCACCGAGGTGGCGTAGTCCACGGAACGGGCACGGGCCCAGTCGACAATGATCACGTTGTAGTCCCCGTGGGAGAGGAAGGCCTTGCGGATGTCGGAGTTCATGCTGTTCAGGTAGCTCTGGGTCCAGCCGTGGATCACAATGCGGGTGGGATGGGCGGCGTTGAAGTGGGAGGCATCAATGGACTTCTTGGTGGCATAGATGTGCTTGCTGCTGGAGGGGTTGGAGGAGGTGAACAGGTAGAAGTTCACGGGAACGGTGGTCAGGCCGCGGGCCTCCAGCTTCTCCTGGGCATCCATCCACTCCTCGGCCACATCCTTGTCCACCCACTCGAGGGAGCCGTCCAACTGGGGAACGTACCAGCCGTTCTCGCCGTTGACGCGCTCGGATTCCTCCAGGGCATAAACCGAAGCTGTTAAAGAATATTACATTTCATTTAAAATCCTTTAAAGAGGGGTTGCTGTCCTTACCGGCTAGAGCAAAGATTGCCAAAATCAGGAAAGTCTTCATATTGTAGTGGAGTCTACAACTGATGGTTGTGCAGTGCGTTAGAAGGCTCTTTTATAGGCCCCATGGTGGTCGACTTATCTGTAGGAGATTAGATCGAGCGGCGTTTCTTTGACTGACTAGGTGGCTCAAGTAAATTGAACTTAATCTGGTTGCTTTTTTTGGAATACCGAATCTGATGGCATTTTATCAACTGATTGGCTGTCTTTAGTGGGTTTTATAGAATTTTTATGTTTTATATATAAACAGAAGATAATGTATGAAAGTGGTTTGTTGTTTAGCAATTAAGATAGACAGTGACCTTAAATATATATTCTAATATTTTTTAATAATGAGATGCCTTATTGACAAGGTATGACAAACCTAGCTGGAAGCCAAGGACGGTAGGCAATTGTATATTAATATTTATAATAATTTAATTTTCTTTATCCTGGGCTAGAAATCCTTTCTATTTTTGTCCAGGAAAAGTCTGCCGCGGTGAGCTTTTTCCAGAAAATCCCTAAAAAGCCCGCAGCTATTGTAGGCCTGTAAATTAGTCATAATCCTTCGCTTTTTGTGTAAATCTTTTCGCTTGCCTTTTGATTCTGTTTGTTCTTGGCTGAAAATTAAATTTATGAAAACCATTTTGGCGGTCGCCTACCTGTTTTTTATGTGTCTGGCAAAAGTCTTCATTGCTGGCTCTTACTTTTGGCTCCAAGCCTAAAAGCCCGTTAAACAAATTTAGGCGCCAACTAAGCCCGAAAAATCTGATTTGCTGCCTTTTCGCAGGGCAATCTGAGATGTTATTACATCCCCAACGGCGCACATATTCACAGTGTGTTTTCCATTCTTGTACGTGATTTCTTGTCAATACTTTGCATTTTATTTTATTACCCACATTATTTTCATGTTCTAGGTCTCCTATTCCTTTGTGTTGCCTGCGGTCTATGAGGCCTATTTTAATTTGGATTTGTTGCCTCGGTTTTGCCATTTTTATTTCACTTTATTAGATGGTACCTTCGGAATAATGAACGACTGGCCTTCCAGTGTGTAATTATTTTGCGTATTTTGGCATTCGCCGCACATTTCTCCATTTCTTGTTAATACAAAATTGATGAGGTGTTCATTAATCAAGGGCTGCGTATCGATGGAAACATTTTTGATTGCCACCGATATGTTAAAGCATGTTTTAGAAGCTGTGGTTTTCGTAAGAGAAAAATATATATTTTTTTATTAAAGCAGAGAAATTATCTTTAAACTTTAAGTTTTAACTTTAGACAGGCTATTGAAGAATTTGTATAATCGCATATTTTGCATTATGTGCAACCTCATTTTGCACTCTATCTTATCAAATGATACTTAAAGTAATGCGTAATTTACTCTCTAGGCCGGTTTATCGAAAATCTTAGAATATAAAAGTATGTGGAGAACATAAATAAATGAATACCCCAACTCCTGTCCGGGAAACATAAACGGAAGCGGTCTGAAATGCCAATAGGCGAACAATTTAAATCCGTACTGAAAGGAATTTTCAGAAGAAGTCTCCCGCGTCGAGGAATTTGCGAGGATAATTGATAAAAAAAACTGAAGGAAGCCGTCCAGGATAAATGACAAAAAGCTATTCCGCACACGACTCAGACACTTGCGAGGTTCCCAAACTCATTATTGTGCTGAGATAAGCAATTTACCCACTTGATAACCTTATCCTGTCCTTGATGGTGGGTGGATGGGTGGGTGGTGAGAGATGTCAGAGTTCATTCAGTGAGATATTAAAACGAAGTGAAGCCGACTTAATAGAGTCATGTCAACATTTCGTGAGGCCCACGTTTAAATTACTTTCGCTCCCCAAATATGTCAAGTTGATATGTGATTGCTGAATTTTAATTGCTTATAAAGGCAACTTAATTGCAATTGATAGCTGACCAAGTGTAAATTAATCTTGTGCTTGCTTTAAATATCGTTTTCATGGAGAATAATGGGAATTTAAGTATCAACCGGAAAATGTTAGTTATCTCTTTTAATTTGGGACTTAGTCCTGAACAAGTACATCTAAAATTTAACTTCTGTTAGTCTGGTTTTAATTTCTTAAACCTTTTTTTCCAATTGCATAAAGCCCAATCCCAACTCTTATACTGACAGCCGCCCGAAACTATGCAACGTTTATTGTTCACAAATTAAAGGCGAATTATTAAGTAGCCGTAATGTAGTGCAGCACATAATTCAGAAAGCCAGCTAATTATGGGCACAACTTTTACTTGCAGATGATGGCAGGCAGCAGTGAAGTTTGAAGAGCCTGGATTGTGACCCAGAAAAGTTCTCAAGTCCTAAGAGTTTGCTGTGTGCCCATTGACGCGCTTGAATGGAGCTCGACAATAGCCTGCTGTCCGGAGGCAGGATGTACTACATAGCTCCCCAGCAGCCGTTGCTGAGGAACGAGGAGGAGGACTACCAGGAGGGGTCCCTGCTCCTCCCGGACACCGCTTCGCTGCTCTACAATGTCACAGATGCACTGCAGCGGAGCGATGAGGAGGGGGCCTTTGGCTATGGCACGACCACGACACTGAGTGGCCTGGACACCTTTAATATCACCTTGATGATGAACTTCAGCTGCGATGGCGAAGACATTGAGTCTGAGGACCTGTGGTCCAGTGTCTACTTCAAGAGCCTCGTCTACCTGCTGTACATTCCCATCTTTTTCTTCGCCCTGATCGGCAATGGAACTGTCTGCTATATCGTTCAGTCCACGCCGCGCATGCGCACAGTCACCAATTACTTTATAGCCAGCCTGGCCCTGGGCGACATCCTGATGTCCCTCTTCTGCGTGCCCTCCTCCTTTATCTCGCTGTTCATCCTGAACTACTGGCCCTTTGGCGTCGTCCTCTGCCACTTTGTGAACTACTCGCAGGCGGTCTCGGTGCTGGTCAGCGCCTATACCTTGGTGGCCATTAGCATTGACCGCTACATAGCCATTATGTGGCCCCTGCGGCCACGCATCACAAAGCGGTAAGTCAATGGGGGGGAATTCCATTAAAATATTACATTATATGATTGTTCTTTTTATTTATTGACTTAAAAAATAATTACATTTACATTTTTCACTTGCCTAACAAGATTAAAATTAAAAACCATTATGGAATAAAGAAAAACCCAAAAATTTTAAAGCTAATAAATTTAAATCATGTTTAAAGAGTTGAATGTCCTTAAATTTTCCTGAAAAAGAAGAGCCACTCATGCGTTGTGCGGAACAATAAACCCTTCGTACTTACTCCATTGCCAATGTCTAAGTACATTTACCAAGTGCGTTAGCCAAGTGCTAAGTGGGCACACTCGTTGGCGTGCCTGGGCACCGTCAAGTGGCCACTGGGGTATTTACACTGGTGTCCACTTTGACCACTTGACCTAAGCGACTTTCCCAAGGGATTGGGGAAATAGACAGGCCTTTAAAGAGACGGCGGCTGAGCACGTCGCCTGGTGTTAATTGGTTTAAATAGTAACCCGAGAGCCTGACGCAGCGCTTGGTGAAAATCCAAGGCGGCAGGCCGGCAAAAAACCACTGGCCAGACGCATTGCAAACGTCAATTTGTTTGGTAACTGGATACAGCTGGTCCCCCTCGCAAGTCCCGCCACCTTTCCATGTCAGCCCACTGACATCCATCTCATCTCCCGCCGAGTTGAAGACCGGGCGTGAGTATTTCACGCTCCGTCGACTTTCAATACGGGTTTCGGGCAGCAGATGTAATGCATCTGCCAGATAAAAAACACATCCTTATGGATACATTATTTTAGGACTGCTCTTGGTAGATATTGTTTACCAGGCAAGCCCCCACTTAATAAATAGGATAAGTTCTAATTTATGTATTTAAATATTTTCTTTATTAGTTTTTGTATATTTTATAACATTAACAACAATATTATTAAGTCTACTGTACAAATTTATATTGATTTTTTTCACTGTTGAAATCTGACGTCAGGGCTGGCGTGTGCGTGACTGCCTTTGAGTGTGTTTCTGGGCGGCGAAAGTCATCCCTCGTGGCTTCTGCAAATATTTGCGGGAACATAACGTAAATATGGCTGATAATTATTCAGCATGACTGTAATTTACGCGCACGCAGCTACCGCACAGCGGTCTTTAGGCCAAAACAAACCGTACGGCAGCTTAATGCCCTCTTATCATGCTCCGTTAAACGCCCAGCATCACTCATACGCCACGTTGGTGCGGAATAAATTTAAGAATTTACGAGAGCATTATTCAGGAGTCAAAAGGAGCGGAAAACAAATGACTAAAAATAACACCGATTTTAAATATTAAGCAGCGAATCAAATGTACTTATGACCCACTCAAATATTGCCTCTTCCTCTCTCTTGCAGCTATGCCACCCTGATCATCAGCGGGGTTTGGTTTATTGCACTTGCCACGGCCTTTCCCATACCCCTCGTCTCGGGCCTCCAGATACCCATGTCGCCGTGGCACGAGAAATGTGATAAGTAAGTACCGGCCTCCTCAATCAGCAAACAACAAGTGACAAAGTATTATCGAGGCATATTTTTGCTTAGTTTAAAATATTTTGCATAATTTTTGTATCTACATCTACCACTATCAATGTATCTATACGTCCATATATACGTATAGATACATTGACATAAAAGGATTAATATAAAATTAAGGTATTAGGAAAATCAGACAAAGGTTTTAGTATAACAAATTAAAAATATCTTAGCTCACATGTTTCTGAATGCTTAGGTTTCAAGGGAAGATACTTAGTATCAAACGCATTCATGAAATTGTCTGCGTGCGAAGACGGATGTGGCAGGCATTAGGCCTAACTGCTGCCCATCTACGGAATTCCAATTTAAAGATCCAATCCCTGAGTGGCGGAGTGGTAAAGGGTAGTGGCATTCCTGTAGCCCGGGGCACGTTCTCAAGTGGTGGGCAAATTAAATATATTACACACAAATCAGGGAGCGACAGCAGTTTTAATTTTCGCTCCGAAGGACAATCAGCGAGTTGGCGAGGATAATGCAAATGCAAATAGCAGCCTCATCTGCAGGCTGTTTTCCTAAGCTTAAATATGCCCGGCACGTTCTGTAATGCTGAAAGTCATGTCTAATTGAAAAGGCAAAATCAGCACCAAAGAGTAAAAATGGGAAGAACCAATAATAAATAGTCAATACTTCAATTAATAAAGAATTTCAATTTTTTCTTGGTACATTCATGAAAAAAATAAAAACTAATTTTTAATAATGTTTGTTCAATTTCTATAATTATATTGATTTCCTTAAAATGGTTTTATATACCTAAAGATACTTTCCTCCTTATTCGTTTTTTTCTTATCAACAAAAAATCAGAAGCTTCATGAAACTCTAACTTCATGCAACTGAAACTCTGTCACAACTAGGAAAATAAAATAAGTTTTTGGGATAGAGTGAGCGTCCTCTCATTGTTGGCAGGAATTTCAAGGGCTTAGCATAAAAATGAAATTGTGCACTCAGCCGAGATTACAAGAGCGTGTGTGCGGGTGTCCTTTTGTGACAGTTGATTTCAGGAGCCCGCCGCAACTGTCCACTTGAAACTAATGCACCTCCTCCCCCCTCTGCTATTTCATGCGACGTCCTTTGTGCGCGTGTATCCATCAGATACATCTGCCGCGAGATATGGCCCTCGCGGACGCAGGAGTACTACTACACCCTCTCCCTGTTCACGCTGCAGTTCGTCGTGCCGCTGGCAGTGCTCGTCTTCACCTACACCCGCATCGCCATCCGCG